>NW_027328740.1:74145184-74873494 GCF_048564905.1 Vicugna pacos | reverse complement strand
ATACGCAAAAAAAAAAAAATGAACTTTGATCCACACCTCACAAAATATACAAAATTTACCTCAAAATGGATCATAGATCTTAATAGGAAATCTAAAACTATAAAACAGCTAGGAGAACAAGCATAGGCTTAAGGTTTATGGCCTTGGGTTTGGCAAATTTTTCTTTGCTATGACACCAAAAGTATCATCTATTTTAAAAAGAAACTGATAGAGTGAACTTTATGAACATGAAGACTCTTCAATGCTCTTCTAAACACTGCTAAGCAAATGAAAAGACAAGCCATAGACAGAAGCTATTTGCAGATCATATATCTGATAAAGGTCTCTCTTTGTATCTGATCCAGAATAAAGAGGTCTCAAAATTCAATAATAATTCAAACACCTGAATGAATGAGGCCAGAAAACACACTTCAGTAAAGATATCCAGATGGATAATAAGCATATGAAAAGATGCTGATTAAAGGTGTCATTAGTCATTAGAGAAATGCTTTTAAAAACCACAGTGAGATACTAGTTCACATACACACTAGAATGAATACAGTTAGAAAGACTGACCTTACAAGGTGCTGGCAAGGAAGTAGAGCAACCAGAACTGATACACACCACGAGGAATTTACAATAGTACAACCATTTTGGAAAAGTCTTTAACAGATTCTTTTAAAAAGGTAAACACCTATGTACCATATAATCCAGATATTCCTCATCTGGTGCTTTAGAAAGGAAAAGCATATGTCCATACAAAGACTTATAACCAAATATTCACTGCTATTTTATTTATAATAGCACAAGTTGTAAATAACCCATGCATCCATCAAGAAGTAAATGCAGAAAGAAATGATGGTCTATACAAACACTGCTCACAATAAACTCTTCAGTAAAAACTCAGCACTAAACAATACTCTACTATAAGACAAATAAGCTATTAATACAGCAACACAGATGATTCTCAAAATAATTACACTGAATGAAAGAAGTCAGACAACATAGAGTAGATACTGCATGAATCCATTCATATAAGGATCTTGAAAATGCAAACCAATATGTTGTGATAGAAAGCAGATCAATGGTTCCCAGGGGAAGAGACAGGGAGGGAGGGAGGGACAAAAAAAGTCAGGAGAGAAGCTTTGTGGGTGATGGGTATGTTCACTGTCTTGAGTGTGGTCATGGTTCCTTGGGGATATTCTTACGTCAAAACATATTAAGCTGTACACTTTAAACGTGTGAAAATTATTTTGCCAAGTATACCTCAAAGCTGTTTTAAGAAAAAAGGCACTTTAGTCCTGATCCACCTCAGCGCCTGATTGGAGTGACATGATCAGTCCCTCACACTGTCTGCCTAACGGGAAGGTAGAAAAGCTCTCACAGAAGATAACATGGATTTTTCATTTGCAATGTCTGCCATGTAATAAAGAATTTCTAGACATGCAACATGTCCAGACTATATGACAGATAACATGAGAATAAGGAGCATTAGACAAAGGATGCAAACCCCAGGTGATGTAGGCATCAGAGTTACCAATAAAGGCTATAAAATACTTTTAATATATTCAAGAAAATAAGGAAATGATGGGAGAATAGATAACAGGGTAGAGACTTTCACCAGAGAAATATACTGGAATGTATTTTTAGGAAAAATCAAACTGATACTCTAGAACTGAAGCTTTCAGCTCTGGAAACAGGTAAACAGAGCTAATTAGGATCCCTTTTAAGTAAAACTTTCAGTAATTCTGGGTAAAATATAACAACAAAGTAACACAGAGCTAACTATGGAAAGAGAAGTTCCCTGATGACAATACAAAGAGGACACTTAAAGCCCAGAGTGGTCATCTTGTGAGCTGATGCCACCGCACCCTGGAGGGAAGGGGTTTTCATCTGCACATAAATAAGGATACAATGTCCATGTAGGAAAAAGGGTCCATACCAGATGTAGAAGACTCTTCCTCTATATCTATATAGTCAGAGACAGAGATGTAAAGTGGCAGCAGAGGTCACAGTGACACAGGGCCCTGGGCCAAGGAGTGTGAGCACCTCTGCAAGCTGGGAAAGGTAGGATGATGAATCCCTCCCAAGAGCCTAGGTGTGGAACTTAGCCTTGGCCACTCCTTGGTTTTAGCCCACTGACATTGACTTTGCACTACTGCACCCTAGAACAGTGAGAAGATGAATGTGTATTGCTTTAAGCCACTGAGTCTGTGGTCCTTTGTTACAACAGCAATAGGAAAGGAACTCAGGAACCAATATGAACTTGAACCACAGGCTGCCTTCTGTGCTGGCAGGGAGTCCTTTGTCTCTGATCCTGGGGGAGTGTCCTGTCCTCTGGCAGCATCCACAAACTACCTCATGCTAACTTGGCAGTTTGCAGAGGGTTAAATCTTATCCCTGCACAGTTCTTGATATTTAGTTAATAAAAATGATGGTGTCATCATGGGTATTTTTCCATCTTTTAAATACCCTTCAGTCTTCTAATAAAGCTACTTCTAATTAAGAGACCATGTAAATAGTTTTCAATCTTCATAATAAATAACTGTGGTTTTATCTGGTTACTTAAATTATGAATAATAATGTTCACATTTGTAAAAGTTATTAAAATCAACATTGTTTAATGAAAATATCATTTCTTTTCGCATGAACATGTATTAACTACAAGAAATGTTCCATGCTTTCTTCTACGATTTACTGTTAGAGCCTTAAAGAATAATATTTTCCTCAAAAGATATTACGGCAAAGGGATTTCTTTTGGTGGAACTGTTCCGGCATCAAATCTGGTGCATGTCTCAGGCCACTGGCAACATAGAGATGATAGAAATTAGGAGGCATTATAAACACAGAATCATTTTTAAAGGAATTAAAAAAACTGGATGTGTGTAAACAAAGAATCAGAGAATATTCTGGTGAAATAAATGTATTTTTCAGCTTAAGCAAGACATGGGGTGAATAAATCTGAAATGAAAAAACCACCCAGAGATTAGCAGCGAGTCATGCATGCAGTGTGAATGATCAAAACCAAGTTGTTTCCAAACCAGTGTGCAGGCTTGATGCCTTCATGAATCAAATCTGTGTGGCACCAGGCCACCTCGAATACATGTTGATGAGGTATTTATAAGCCCTTCACCATCCCAAATCAAAGCCCACGCACGAGCCACAAGACCATCACCTACACATTTGGAAAACACACAACATGGTGAATAGCACTTTTCTTGTTCAGTAGCCGGTGGCAGCGAACTGTCAGCAGACAGAGATACAGGGACACAGAGGCACCTCCCCTCACTCAGCTGATAAACTTCCGTGCATCCCTGGGGACAGGATTGTCATAAAATGCACCATGGATTGATCCTCCTCCTAGGAAAGGAACCGTAGTGCTGTCATTAGGTTTGAGCAGGGGTGGGTGGAGGATCTCAGAAGAGTTGTTTCAGCACACCAATAGAATTCTTGGCCACCGTGACCACGAAAGACAAGTCCCCTGCCATCCCGGTAGGCACTTGGGCTCCTGACAAAAGCTGGGCTCAGTAAAGGGTTGAGTAGAAGGCACAGACCTGAGGGATGCCCCAGCAATAGGCAGGAGGTAGGGCCTGGTTTATACTGCTCTGGGTGTATCCCAGACTCATCCGAATACGAAATCAGAAATTTGCAAAACAGCAGAGCTGGGGTGGATCATCTACTCCAGACTCCTCACCTTACAGTTAAAAGGGTGGCAACCCTGACAGGCAAAGCAACGTGCTAAAGGCAGAGCGTGGAAGTGGCAGTGCCAGATGAAACGCAGCGTGCAACCCCCGTTCAAGGCCGCTGACTCTGACGACGGGGCCAAGGTTTCCAATGAGGAGAATAAGACAGTGTAAATACTTTGTTCCCCCTAAAACCCCAAATGTTTTTTAAAGGCACAAAAACTCACCTTAACTAGATCTCTTCTGAGGGGGCTCTCTTCTGCTTCTTCGTCTTTCTGTCTCCATTTCCCTCTCTCAGACACAAACACATTCAGTTTTGTGAAAGGGGACTTCCTTCCATACAAAGACAGACTTCACATCTTCAGAAAGATACCTGAGAAAGCACGTTTCTCAATTCAAGTCTTTGTGTGAGTTCTGGGCAACTGGCTTATTTTCTAGAACAATCGGTAGTTACAAAATCAGGAAATCATCTTCCACAAAGGCAGAGTTCTGGTCCGTGTTGATAAAGTTGGGGATGTCACATTTCATGAGTCTGTTCGGCTCCTCCTCTGGCCACCTGCTGCATCTGATGGCTTCCTGGAGCCGAATAACACTGTAAAGGGCTATGGTAGGGATACCAGCTTTGGCCTTGTCCAAGTGGTCCACTTCATTGATGTAACAGTGAAAGAGGGACCTAGATTCGTCATTGCACTGCCAGAGAACACCTTGGGCAGCAGCGGTCTTCCAAAGTCTGACACAAAGCTGTTGAGTCTAAATCTCTTCTCGGGAGACTCTGCATTGCTACAAAGAAAACCAAAATAAAATATCGTTCACAGTGTAGCTCGGTGACCTGAAGAATCATAGTTTTTGCCATCTACTGAGAGTAAATCCCTGCACAGAGCATGCTGACATGCACTGGAATTGAAAGACATCACTTCTGAACACATACAATTAAACCCAAGGCAAAAGTCTAAAGTGAGGGCCCATGGACCATCCTAAAAAGACATCGTTCCCTGAGAATCCTCAATATTGGTGCCTCGCACACCAGTGTTTCTCCGTGGGACACTCAGATCTCTTCATCAGGATTCGTTAAAGTGCTTCTTAAAATGCAGAATCCTGGGGTGCACACCCTCAGAGTCTCCAGAGGTAGCGACTGGTAGTCTGTATTTTCATAGCCACCAGGATAACTAAACATGCTCAGGTTTAGCACCGCAGTCTACATCGGGTCACCTGAGCATCGACAATTCTGTCTCACGGGATGGGGGGTGCCATGTGTGTCAGGGTGCTGTCCTACCCATGTGTCTCCCCTGATTCTCAGAACTGACAGTGCTGCCCCATTGGGCACGAAATACCACCGTTTCACAATGCATACGCAGGGCGCCCGACTGAAAAACAATCAGTGATAGGAGAGGGGACAAAACTCAGCTTCCTGTTACCTTGTTTCACTTACTGTGGGACGAGTGATCAATTCAAGGGTAATAAATCAGTGAATGAGTGAATAACATGACTCGCGTTAGTCCCACGAGTGCCTGGAAGAGCAAGCCTGGGCACATTGAGAACCATAACAGCCCATCTACTTAAATGTCATCCTCCACAGATCTATGTAAAGGTTACTTCCACCCAGGCAGTGACTCCAGAAGGGCAAGAATCATGTATGAACACACTCTCAAATCCAGAACAGAACCTGACAACAATTAGGCTCTGGAGTCTGTGTTTAGCGAGTGTGGAATCTCAGTGATTCCAGCTCTTACACCTTGCCTTCCCATCCCACCACACACGATATGGCCCTTATGTCCAGTTCTCCCGGGGCTGGGGCCACGGAACCCATTTATAGGACTGGAAGAATCTGATCATTTAAACCATCCCCCAGATTATCATCAAGAGTCACCTGCATTTCAGGGATCAGTAATCCCAGAAGCTTTGCAGTTCAGGCAGCTGAGGGATTTTTATATCAGCTCTGTCTTCTACTGTGACTGCCTGGGTGACATCAGACAAGGAATTCTGAAAAGCCTGAACTTTTCCTTTCAGGAATAATCTAATTAACAAATCTCGTTGACCACTCAACAAATGTGATGTGAAGATCAATAATTTACACAGGAGTACAACATTCACTAAGTCGTGGATTTAGAATCAGAGGAAAATCATTTTAGAAAGATTGACAGAATGTAGCTTTAATGCGAATTTAAGTATTCTTACCTTTCAGTAAATCATCTTCCCCTACTTATCACTTCACCCAAGTTTAAAAGATGTCTGAGAACAGGGATGAGAGTGCCAGCAATCTGAGACCCAATAACCTAAAATGTCACCTAGGAAAAAGAGGGGAGTAACACATTTTTAAAAAGCATGGCAAGGATGGCGGGGCCATCCCCAACCCCAGACTAAGAAGCTCTGAGTAATAGCTTTCCTGCCTGCCTGGGGCATCAGCTGATGTGAAAATCCACCCAGAAACCTCACTGTCCAGCAGCTCTTCCATAACACAGGCTACACTTTCTCAGAATTAAGAATTGCGTCCAGTAACCACTTCGCTGAAGAATAAAGACAAAGGAGAACAAGAGAGTTCTGCCCCTCCCAAGGGAGAGCCCAGACCTCGGGCTGCATGCACTGCGCCCACCTCCCTGGAGAAGAATAAACTGGAGAAGGGCGTTCTGCGAAACTGCGGCAGCAAAGGTTGAGATGGGAACAAATTGACCAGCTGGCCAGGGACAGCCCCCTCCGTCGCTGCCTTGGCGGCTGCCTCAGCCCTCTCAGCCCATCCTGCCCACCTCTGGTGGCTAAGCTGTCAGGGAAATTGCTTTGCGACCTGGAGCAACAGAGGCTGCCCTCAGGCCAATCTGCGGAAAAGATGGGAGCTAAACCCCCAGCTCCCGAGCGGCAGGCTCCATACCCCCGCCAACACCCCGACGCCCCCGCACCCTACCGCAACCCCGGGGAAATATGACCCGAAGAAGTGTGACCTGGGAACGAGGGGCAGCAGAGGCCGCCCCCACGTCAGGCCTGCAGAGAGATTGGAGCTTATCCTCCAGCTCTCCAGGGGCAGCCCCTGTCCTCTCCACCTCCTGATCTCACCGCGCCCACCTTCCAGGAGCAGTCAGACCAGGTGTGGGGTGTCAGGCGAATCTTGCGCCAGAGAGGACGTCCCCAGGCCAGGTCAGGGGAGAGGAGAAGAAGTGGCCCCATTAGGCGGGGCAGCCGGCCGTCGCAACTGCCTCTGCCCCTCGACCGCATCGGGCCCGTCTCCCAGGAGCAAGCTGACCTGGAGACGGGCATCCGGCTTCTTGGGCAGCAGAGGACGCCCCCAGGATTGGTCACGGGGAAGAGGAGAGCAAATTGACAGGCTCCGCGCTGCAGGTCTTCTACCCCCGCCATCGCCACCCCCGCACCTTAAAGGCACCGCCCAGGGCGCCCCTCCCCCAGCAGGCTGAGTGGGACAGGTGCGTCTGGTGACCTGGGGCAGGAGAGGCCACTCCCACACCAGGCCATCGGGGAGACGGGAGCCAATCCACCAGCTCCCCAAGGCAGCCCCTACCCCCGCAGCAGCCACCACTCTTGCCCATGACCTCACAGTGGCCTCCTCTAGGGAGCAGGCTGACCTGGAGATGGACGTCCGACGAACTTGGGACAACAGGGACCGCCCCCAGGGCAAACCATGGGGGGAAGTGGGAGCAAATGGACAAGTTCCATGGGAAAACCTGCCGCTGCTGCCACCACCCCCAAAGTACCAAGTCCAACTCCCGGGGTCAGGCCGACTAGGATACACGCGTCTCATAACACAGGGCAACAGCGACCGCCCCCAGGACAAGACGCGGGGAAGATGGGAGCAAATGGTCCGCTCCCCCGCTGCAGGCCCCCGACCACCGCCACCCCTGCACCCTGACTACCCTGCCTCCCGCCCCCAGCAGGCAAAGTGGGACAGGGGTGTCCCGGGACCTGGAGCAGCAGAGGCCGCCTTCAGGCCACGCGGTGCAGACATGGAGCTAATCCACAGTCTCCTCCGGGGCAGCCTCCCTATGCCTGCAGCCACCACCTTACCAGCCCCCTGACCGCACCGCACCCATCTCCCAGGAGCAAGCTCACCTGGAGTCGGACCTGAGGCAAATCTCCGGCGGCAGACGTCGCCCCCAAGCCAGGCCGTGGGGGAGAGAAGAAATGGAGCAACTCCCTGGAACACATCCCCTGCCCCTGCCGCCTCCGCCGCCGCCTCCCAGGAGCAAGTTCATCTGGAGACCCGCGTCCCGCCTCTAGGGCAGCAGAAGCCGCCCCTGGCTCCGCCTCTGGGGAGAGCGGAGCGAATTGATCGGCTCCCCCGCGGCAGCCTCCCTCCCCCCGTGGGTCCCGCACCTTAACGGCCCCGCCCCCACTCCGCACTCAGCAAGCTGAGTGGGACAGGAGTGTCCGGCGACCTGGGGAAGAAGAGGCCGCTCCCAGGCCCAGCAGCCGGGACAAGGCAGCTATTCCACCCGTTCACCAGGGGTAGACCCGCTCCGCCCCTCTGCCGCTGCCACTGCCTTCTGACCTAACCGCCCCACCTCCCAGGAGCAAGCTTACCTGGAGTGCAACATCTGGCGAATCTCCGGCGGCCAAGCCCCACCCCAGGCCAGGCTGCAGGGAAGAGAAGAAATCGATCGGCTTGCCCGGGCAGCCTCCCAACCGCCACCGCCGCCGCCGCCGCCCAAAAGCATTGCAATAGCCTACCGGGGTCAGGCTGACTGCAAGGATGTGCACTTGCCTTCTTATCCTGGCCAGGTCCCTGAGCACCTCCCTGCATCCCTACACTCCCTGCACCTCTGCACCCCTGCTACTCTCTGCAATTCTGCATCCCTCCACCCCCACATCCCCTGAAATGCCTGCGCCCTCCACAGCCCCTGCACCCCTGTCACCAGTTACACTTTTGCACTGCTTACACTCCTGCACCCCTGCATGTCCCACACACCACCTCTTGGGCCTTTGGCAGAGTCTCTGCTGTTAGACCAATGCACAGTGACTCACTCTTTGCCAGTATATGATGCATCAGTGGACGTCAGGGGTTGCCTGCAGGAAGGTACATGTTCCCGGTCACTAGCCTGGGCCACTAGGGTGATCTCTGTGAGGTCACCCAGGACGGGTTCAGAGATGCTGTTCTCTGGGAAGAGAGGAGTTGAAACCGGTCTTGAGGGCAGAGCTGTGCTCACCAGGCCGTCCACGCTTCATGTTTTACACAGGGCTTCGGAGAAGTGAAATGGATCCGGCCAAGTAATACCGGCCTGCTGTGAGCCCACCTCAGTCCTGGGCTCTGAGTCAGACCGACTGGCTCCCTCAATCAGGGCCCAGTTTGGGCACCTGAATGGTCCCTTTGAGGCATCCCAACAGTTCTCAGGATGAAGTCTGGCTGCTTCCACCCCATGGCCCTCCCTCCTACTGTGCTGGCCTCAGGAAGGTTCCTTATATGGGGAAGAAGGCAGCCCACACCCTACCCCACCCCTCACCTTTCTCTAACCCAGGCTGGTGCTCTCTCTGCCCCTCAGAGTCTGGGAAGCCATCCCTCTTCAGTTATGTCCCTTCTGAGATGGACTTGCTTCCACTCAATTCTAGGCGAGGATGCACCATGGAATGCACTGGGTAAGAGAACCAAAATAAATAATTTCTTCTGTGAGGTTGTCTGTTTATCTACTGGGGCTGGGCTGTGTGTAGTTTGCTACAGCTATTGGTGTGAGAGGCTAAAACAGCCTGTGTGTCCTTGTTTTCATCTCCCCGCTGTCTTTGGGTTTTCCCTAGACACTCCTGAGACATTTACTTCTGTTAGTATTATTCCTGTTATTACACACGGGCCCTACTGACATGGAGGTAAGGTGTTGGGGGAGCGGGACAGAGCAGGGCATCTGCAGTCCTGTGATTAGTTCTCATTGAGCCTGTGCCCTGAGCTGTGACCTCCACAAGTGTGTCTCTTTCCCCCCACCCCAATTTGGGTGACACAGAAGGGATTTCCCTTCTCCCAGGTTGGTTAGGCTCTGGTAAAATAATTTCTCATTAATAAAACAAACAAAAAACAACTTCCCCCAATGAAACAGAATGTTCTGGGTGTATTTCAATACAGTTATTTTCTCCTCTCCAGGCAGGAAGCATGAGGAGTTATCCTCTGACCTTCATTCTGAGAACAGGACACGGTCCTGGATGTAAAATACATGAAAAAGAGCATGGGGCCCCTCTGACTGGCCCCCTGGAGTTGTCACACTCTGATTTCCCCACACTGAGCCTCCTGCTGGCCTCAGGGACCTGTTAAATCTGCCTGCCCCCGGGGTTCTTACAAAAGCAGGTTCTGCCTTGGGAGCTGTGACTCTCCAAGCCTGCCCGCTGTTCCCTTTGCAACCTCTCTGGGTTGGAAGCAGCTTTCCCCCTCAGTCTTCTGGGATCTAAGAAGAGCAGTGGGTTTGCAGCTCCCTCAGATTTGGTGTTATTTTCAGGACAGGAGGAAGAACTTCTGAGCTCCACACGAGCTGGACCAGAGGCTGGAATCCTCCCTTCCTCTGCCACCGTGCAATCAGTGGCTGTGGTTCTAGCCGAGTTTCTGAAGATGTGGACTTAAACACACATATCCCAGCCCTCACAGGAGCACACAGTCCCATAAATCCCCCTAGTTTCCACTGGTAACTATGGAGCCGATGGGGACACGGGTTTCGGGACCACAGAGGCCTGACTGCACGACTTGCTCCGTGGCCTATTTACGTGGTTGCTCCGGGCCTTGTCTGAAGTGGCTTGTTTACCACACCTGGTACGTGGGAAACACAAAATAAGTACTAGAACCTTCACTTTTTCTCCCTCCAGGGCCTTCAAACGTAGAAAGTAATAAGTGAACTCAGACAGCCTAGTCACCACAATGAGGTCCGTCCAGCCTGGCTCTCCTGAGTGATGGGCACTGACTTGCACCTTAACTCGGAACAGTAGGGGAACTGCCTTCCTCTAACTGGGCCTCTCCCCACACCAGGCACGCCCGCAGCTCAGACGGGGCCAGCTCCCCAACTGAGGTGTGTGCTGGTGGCTTCAGTGTGACCTGGCCCTGCCGGGACATGAACCTGCAGTGAGTGAGGTGGAGGGTCGGGTGGAGGGGGGTCCCTTCTGGGGTGGCAGGGGGCCCGGTAGCACCCCTCCCAGCCTGGTGCCTGGGGCTCCCTAACACCTCCTACAGCTCCTGGGTTGGCTCCGGTCCTGGCCACTCCACACACCCTCCCAGTATCTTTTCATTATGTCCCTTTTCTGCTTTTATCAGCGAGAAGTGGCTTCTGTTGCTTGTTCAGTGAAACAGTACATCGGGAAACCAGACTACTTCTAACATCAGTAAAATACCAACCTCGGTCAGCTCGCCGGGCAGACCGTGCAGCACAAAGGCCTGAACAGGGCTGTGCGAACGGCTTACGTGAAGGGTCCTCAGCATCTGTCTTCAGAGATACAGAAGCTGATGGTTCAGGTAAAACCTCAGGGTGGGATTGAGGAATCCAAAGCTGGTTGGTTTCAAAGGCTAACTGGTCAGACCAGACCCCTGAGCTGTGGTCAGAAGCCTGGCTCAACGTCACGCAGACTCAGCGCCCTAAGTGCCGGGTGGGGCTGGTGCTGTTCCCTTTGCAGGCTCTCGTTGGGGATTCACTGTAGCCCCTTAAATACAGCAGAAATTCCAGCCCCATTAGCCCCCACCCTGAGTGTTCCATGACACAAATCCCGGGAGTGTTTAATTTTCATCTTTGTTTAGGAGGATGAAGGTGGTTCAAGAGAAGACATAAATTCACACTTAGTGACACAAGGTCACAGCCAGTACTTCCTCCATGGAGAGCTATGTGCTCCCACAGTGGTGGCTGGGGGCTGGGCAGAGACCCTCTGCTGGTCCCAGAGGGACTCGCTCATCTGGCCACAACTCATGGGTTGGACAGCAGATCCAGAGGGTGACAGAGCATCTTTCCTGGGAATTTGGAACTGACACATAGAAATCAAGTTCACTCATCTGGAGTTTGGCGGAGGGGAGGGGCGGTGGTTGGAAATCAAATGAAACCAGAGCATGAGAGAAACTTAGAAGTGAAAGAGCGAGAGACAGAGAGACTGAGCTTGTGAGAGCAAATAGTCAGAAAGAAGGCAAACAATCAGGGGACAGAAGAATTCCAGCTCCTGACTGTGTAGTCTGTCCCAGCCCATCAATGACCCCGTGAGATGTTTAATAACATTCCAGTTTTGCAGATTAGGAAACAGGCTGAAAGAGGTGGGGGCTGGGTTTGGGTGCAGAGTTAATTCAATTGCCACTGGACCCCACACTTCCCATTGCCTGAAGGCACCCTAATCCTCACTGGGACCCCTGTGGTCCCCTGACAGCCCAGCACCCTGATCAAAGGGACCCTGCGGGAGTGGGAACCCCTCTTGAGTGTGGAGAGTTCCCTGCCCCGAGATGCCATGCATCAGCAAGCTCCCGCTCACCCCAGGTTAACATCAGCCCAGCTGTACAGTCTCCCAACCCGCTTCCCTCCCTGCCAGGCACCCCCATCCTTACCACCGAGTGTACTGCAGGAATTCAGGCACAGGGATGCCCAAATCAACACGAGCCCATCGGCTATAGAAAAAGCAGACTCCCAGGCCCACCTGGGTTGCGAGGGGACAGAAGGTGTCCTCAACTTTCATGTGTCTAAGACAATCTTCTTCAGCTGGAGGTTCTAGAGAAAAATAAAAGGTCCAAAACATAGTTCGGTGAGGAATTCCTCCAAGGACCTGACTCCAGTGTCTACAACCATGTGTACCTACCCCCGGAATTGGGGTGAAGGTGGATTATTGATCAGCACAACCCCTGGTGGCCCAGCTCCTTGGCTTGGCTGCCCAGAGGGGGCTGGGGGAATGGGTAAGGCCAGGGCACTCAGGAAAAGCACAGAGGACCTGACCTCTCCCTTCTGCACTCGTAAACCCTTCCCCAAATCTCAAGGCATTGGACAGAGATCCGCCACAATAATGAGATGCTCCCATCTCTTCACTCACTCCTGTCGGTTCACTTACATGCTGAGCATCCACTGGGTCCCAGGACAAGACACATAGGATGGCTGATGGGACAGGCTTGGTCCTTCCCCCTGGAACCTGTTCAATCTGATCAAAGAATGATCACTCATAAAGAGTTTCTCAAAATTATACAGAGACCAAAGACCAAGTGCAGAGTGAACCAAATTTAAAAATATATATGAAGATCCCCCAGTCTCCCCGCCTAAGGTTAACAGCATAAAGCAAAAAATTCTTGCCTTTAATCACCAGGGAAGTTGTCACCCCCTCTCAGGTGGAAAGGAGAGTTATTCTTTGAGCACGTCACAGAAGTGCTCCATCGGATTGGACCAGGGCATCTACATTCATTCAGCAAATGTGTATAAGCTCCTACTACATACGGGAATCTCCTAACTAGACCGTTCCCAAGGCTCTCGGGCTTTATCAGTCAACAAAATAGACATGACTCCCCATCACTGGGGGCTCAGAATTTTAGCAGAGGAAACAGGCAGCATGTTGGGGTAGCAAGAGTTTGGAAAAATTTTTAAAAAAGAGTGATATGAGCAAACTCGGGTGATGGCGGTGGGGTGGGAGGCAGGCAGGAGAGAATAAGGCAATCCTGGCAGATCTCACGGAGTAATGAACTTGAAGCAGAATAGATCCGGAGGAAGAAGGAAGAGCCGGAGCCAGAGGCCCCCAGAGTGAGGGGGAGAGTGTGGGCAGAGAGGCAGAGCACGCCGGGTCCTGAGGCTTTTGTGACGACTTTGGCTCCTAATGACATGGTGACCCGTTTAGTGAGTTTTGAGGGGAGGGGTGATGTAGTCCAACTTATGCTTTTGTGTTTGTGTTTTTTGGGGGGAAGTAATTTATTTATTTTAATGAAATGTGCTGGTGATTGAACCCAGGATCTCAAGCATGCTAAGCATGCGCCCTACCACTGAGCAACACCCACCACCCCCAATGTATGTTTTTACAGGCTCCCTCTGACTCTGTGTGGATGAGAGATTGTAGGAAAGCAAAGATGGAAACAGAAGGCTATTGGTATCCAGGAAAGGCTGAAGGTGGCTCTTAGGAGGGCGGGGAGCAGAGAGCAGGTATTTAATTAAGACAGAATATCCAGAATTTTCTAACAAGCTGGATTTGCTGTCTGTGAGTGTAAAAGAAAGAGAGAGAAAGGACATGGTTCCAACATCTGGGCCTGGACAATGGGAGGGATGTCCTCTCCGGATGGGAAAGGGGATGGGAAAAGGTGGGGCTGAGCAGGTGGAAAGGGGCTGGTATCAGCTCAGTTCTTCAATGTCATGGTTAAGGGGTGTGTTACATATTGCCACAGAAGTGCCTAATAGGTAGAGGAATCTGTTTTCTTTTTCTTTTTAACATTTAAAAAATATAATTAAACATATTAATTGTATTATGTGAATGATTTGGGAATTTTGTTTCATGCCAAGTTATATGTTATATATAGCCAAATGGAGCATATATCAAAAAGGGGAGAAATGAGGGCTTTCACATAAACTGACTGTCCGTAACGTAGGTAAAATTTCAATAAAACCAGTCTTCAGGGCAAAAACCTCATCTCGGTGTTACATAAAAATAAATGAAAAACGACTATGTTGATGTACCATAATTTCATGTTACATAATAGCCCCAAACTAACAGTGTTTAACTATGAGGCTTGTAGAAATACTATTCGCTTTATTCACATAAATACAGAAGTGCAGAAATGTTCTAAGGTAGAATTAGCATCTTAGTGGAAATAATACATATTTGAGCATTTTACATGATATATATGTACTGATTCAAAATTTGGAAAAGTAATTTCATAGTAGAACATATGTATGAATGTGAAAGCAAGATGAATGAAAGGAAAAGAATGTGATGTGAGTCTCAGGGATAAAGGCTCAGATGGAAAGGGGAAATCAGTGAATTTTGGAGAAATCGAGAAATTGATGGCATGCCAATTTCCAAGGCTGGGTTGCTTCCACCAAAGGAATAGCAGAGAGAGAGAGGAGAGGCCCAGGAACCCACCCTGGGGAACACCCACAGTATATGTTTGGAAAAAACAGGAGACATTGGCAAAGGACCAGCCAGCAGGCCAAAAGCAGAAACAGACAGAGAGATGGGCTGGGGGTTGAGTGAAGCAGGAACACGGGGTAGGAGGGATGGAAGAGCTGGGTCAAATGCTGCCGAGGGGCCAAGCATGATGAGGAGTCAAAATTGACCACTATATTTAGCAACATGGGGTCACTGATGGCCTTGACAGGGCAGTTTCCATAGAGCGAGGGATCAGGCGAAAAGCCAGAATGGGTGTAAAAGGGGATGGCTCAAGAGAAGATGCAGACAGTGAGTTTAAACAACTCCTTAAAGATTTGCTGCAAAGACACAGGGTGGCAATTGGTGGGGGTGAATTAGGGTCAAGGAGTGCTGTTGGTTTAAGAGGATGGACGTTTATATACTGATGGTGCCAACTAGCAGGAGAACAAAATAGATGAGGCAGTGAAAGAGAGGATGGTTTTGGGAGTGACAACCCAGAGAAGATGGGAGGGATGGGGCCTCGGGGACTTTTGGAGGAACTGGCTTTCGATGCCACTTTTAATAAGCGGTGGGGCACCGAGAGTGAGGTCACAGACATCAGAAGGCGAGCGGATGTGCTGGGAGTTGCTTGTGAAATTTCTCTTCTGTTGGCTTGTTTGCTTGTTCAAAGTAGAAAACTAACCTTACCAGCTGAGGAACAAGGAGGAAGAAAGAGTTACTGGAGCCATGAGCAGAAGATAAGAAAGAGCCTTCCAGGGAGAATGGGACAGTAAAAAGGGCAGGGGGAGGCGGGGGAGTGCGCTCCCAGAAAGTTACATTTTCTCTTTGACGTCCCCAAATGTGTGACGTGTTATTACCCTTCCTGCTGTCTACAAAATAAAAATTAATTATGGTTCAGAGGAAATGCTATTTCATTCTAAGAGGCTGCCTGTTTCTCAGGAATGGTCATCTTAAACTGCAAATATTACAAACAATGTTGAAAAGATGAACCTGTGTACCTAAAATCCCCTAGTTTCTATTAATCTGTTTACTACTTAGTTCCCCTATCAATAACACATAACAAATACTGCCATGATGGAGGTACACCGATGCTTAAAAGGAAATGAGATCTGTATCCTTTTGCTAAATTCCATGGCTTCCTTAATATGCAGTTCCACTTGGAATTTAGGAATGTCTGGTATAAGAAGTGAGAAACAGTTTGAGAAAATCCCGGCTCAGAATTATACATCACAACCACATCTCACAAGTATATACAGCCGTAAAAAAGTTTAAAAGCAAAACTCCGTAACTACTCTTAAAGACCTTTGCAAACCTGGGCCTGCCAAGATGTTTCCAAACTGGAAAGGAACTCCAATCTCTTGCCTGGTACCGGACCAGAGGCTGGCCAGCCTTTTCTGTAAAAGCGAGAGAGTAAATATTTTCAGTTTTGCAGATCATTTTGTTGTAACCATGCAGGTAGGCAATAAGAAAGCTAAGAGCACTGGGAGATAGGAAACAAACGGGCATGCCCACACTCTCCCTTCCACTCAGGGCAGCTTCTCTGTGGTGGGGAGCTTTGCCACAATCACTTGCTTCTTTTTTCCATTGGTTTCTTTGTTTCCACCTTACTGCTCGAGCTCAGAACTTCAGGTGGGCCTGGTCCTTCAGCATCCATGCAG
This sequence comes from Vicugna pacos, assembly GCF_048564905.1. NCBI lineage: Eukaryota > Metazoa > Chordata > Mammalia > Artiodactyla > Camelidae > Vicugna > Vicugna pacos. Next base: position 74,857,188 of record NW_027328740.1, on the reverse strand, counting down.
AGAAGGCTGAGCGGGGTTGGGAACCCCACCTGATGGAGAAGAGAGATTACCGGGAGGGACATTGTGGAGGCCACCATGACACGAGACAATCACACCTTCCGGGGTGAAAGGGAACGAAGACAAGGGAAGGACACAGTAGTGGGACCCCTAGGTCGCCTGCCAGGCTTGTTCTCCCTCCACGGCAACCATGGGGGCCTGGGGGGTGTTGGGCTTCAGCTACGGTGATTAGGATGAAGGGACTCAATATAAAGGACCCTCCAACTCCTCACTAGGTTCCAAACGCAGCCCCTCTAAGTCCACCCTCTGAGTTTCTGGAACTCTGCTGGAAGAATACATGAGCAGGCCAGAACCAGAGCCCAAGCCAAACATGACAGGGGTCTCGTGGGGCTGTAACCCCATGCTCAGTGGTCGGGGACTCCTTGCAAATCTGCAGAAATCCCTGTTCCACCTCATTCCTGGGAGAAACCCCAGATCTCCTCCTGCTCTGTCTGTTCTTCTCTTGAGGCTATTGTCCTGGAGGGATGCTGAGTCCTTGAACCTGGTCCTCCAAACGTACATAAGCAGCCTGTTCAATAAAACAAATTATGCACTTTTTCACATTTGCCAGTTTTTTGATTCCAGAAAGGCTGTGGGACTCATTCTCACAGTCTCCTGTGCCCCCACCACATGGTGGCCCTCTGCTCATGTAAACACGATTTCCCACAACTGCACCCTGCCTCCCAGCTTGTCAGAGGGGAGTGTCCCACAAAGACACAGGTGTTTGTGAGGATCCTGTCCCCCAGCAGAAAACCTGCTCCTGGAGCCACGGTCAGGGATCTGGCCTCCTAAGCCGCTCAGCTCTAATTCAAAGCCTAAAGTGGGGGCCCCGAACATTGCTGAATGACTTTCTGAATCACCTGGACTGGAGGGGACTGATTTTCTTTCCAGGAATGGAGGTAGCGCAGCCTCCATTTTCAGGGCTGACCTTGACGATGGATCTAGTTCCCCCGACTGCAACACAGGAAGGAGTGGCCCTTCCATCCCACAGGTTGGAGACCCAACCCAAGGGAGTACTGAAGCAGTGCATTGCTGCCAGGTCCAGCATCCCTGCAGAGTGGCCTCTGCCCTTGAATGACCCCCTTCCCAGGGCCTTTCTTGCCCGGACACCACCACACCCCAGGCTGTGCCAGAGCTCTGGGGCTCTGCGTGTCCAGGGCACACAGGTGGCACCTGAGCCAGGTGTCCCCTGGGCCTCAAGGGAGAGAGGTCTGCTTCTGCATCAGGGGAAGGTGACCCCACAAGGCTGGCAGGACACTCTCAATATGGACCTCCAGGACCCCTGGGAGCAGTTTCCCTGCAGGTGTTAAGAGCCATCATCAGGAGGGCAGGCCCCTCTTTGTGCAGACCATCCAGCAGTGCTGGGCCCACGTGCTGACCTCAGAAATCTACATGCCCCCACGATTCCCCAGGCAACCTCACAACTTCGTCACTTGGTGACCTGGGTACCACGAGCTCCTTGGCCATCCCATGAGGGTGGTCCTTGCAGGCATGGTCTCCAGGTTCTCCCGTTGAGAAATCCCCCTGGGTTTCTGTGGTCACAGAGCAGACACCAGAAGATTCTAGTCCTGCAGTGACCCCCACAGCAGTCAGCTCCCCTGTGCATGTCCAGGGACAAATGACAGCAATTTATTGCCAGGAACCGTGATTCCATACTAAGTTCAGGATCCTGGTAACTCACTCTGCACCCCAAAAAGCTTCCATGAGAAATGTGTGTATTGGGATGTCTGTGCCCCTAGAAGAGCTGTTCCTGAGGGTTCCTGGGACCCTCCAGCCCCTCTCAAGGTTCTCAGATCCTGGGTCTAAATTTCTATCTGCCTCTTTTGGTGTACGGCCACCTGTGTCTCGTGGTCACGGGTCACTTTATTGCATGACTTGGCATGTTCTTAGTGCTCGTCCTCCACCCCTGCACTAGACTCCCAAGATGTTCCCACTGACCCTTGGCTCCCTGGGTGGCTCAGGGGGCCCTAAGTCTGCACCCTTCACTCTCCTCCTCTACCCCCACCTCTGGGGCCACCCCTAGGTGGACTTGGAGGTGTTTGTAAATGAGTCTTACACAAGGACATATCTGGACAAAGCAGGACCCCACCCCCGGAAAACTCACCTGCTCCCTTCTCAGAAGAGGACCCCACAGCCCCACATTGCCTCCCAGGGGTCTACTCAGGACACAGTCCCCCAGTTCTGGGCAAGGTGTCTCCCTGGAATCCTTGCTTCCAGGAAGAGTCTCTCTGTCCTTCTTCAGAGTTTAGAGGTGTTCCCATGTCCCTGACCACCAAGATGCCCAGCACAGTCCCTTCAGTGACCTGGAGAGACAAGGAACTTATGTGGCCACAGGTCTCACAGGACACACCTGCTGGGACCCCAGGCTAAAGGGCTGTCCTTCTGCCTTCTCAGGTGTGGCTCCCGTGGTATCTTTTTGCAGGGGGCCCAAACGGGGAGTGTGGCCCAAAGCAGTTCATGGGGCTCTCTGGGCAGGGAAGACTTGGGCCAGGTGGCCTTGCCTGGTTTCCCTGCTGGGCCACTCTGAAAACCCCCGCTCCTCTGGCTGTGGCTGGAGGCCCCTCAAACCTCAGGGCGGGGCTCTTTCTCTCAGCCTCCACTGACTCCAAAGCCACGCTGGTGCTGGCGAGGGGAAAGAGCTTTCTTGCCTTCTTTTGGCCAAGTTGCCACAGGTGGATGCTGCGGGGAGCTGGAGAGAGAGGTAGCACTTGCTCAGATGTGAGTGGTTAAGCAATTTGACACCCTGTCAACTAGCCTTAAACATTGGAATGAGGTCTTTCCCGGTAAAGCTGGAAGTTACTTTCAGTAACTTGTCTAAAGATTTCTTTTTTTTTTCCACTTAAAGACTCATAAAACCTCTCCCAGGTCATTCCTGGTATGGACCATTATCCAGGGATCAATCAGGAAATGCAGGAGGAGAGGGGTGGGGGTGGGGGAGAGGGGAGGTTAGATCAGAGCCCACGGAGAGGAGATGCCCCTCCCAGGAGCCTCACACTGAGCAGTGGCTTCTGGCATCCAGCTCTCCTGTTCTCAGGCCCATTCCATCTGCGGGGTTTTCCAAAAACATAATGGTGGAAGGGCCATGGAGGACACCTAGAACTTCCAGAATAGACAGGGGGAGCAGAGTTACCATGCTGGCCCTGGGTTTGGAGACAGACCTGCAGTGGAGACCACAGGCTTCTGAGAAGCCAGTTTCGAAATAAAGGCAGTATGCACTGGAATACCCGGCTCGAGAGAGTGCTTCATCATAGACATGTAATTTACATAGTTCTCACCACTAAATTCTGTGTTCCCAACACGCTACATGAATGACGGCTTCAACACACATTCATTTCTGAGATGTGAAAAAGTGTAGAGCCGCTCTTTCATCCTGCATAATGGGCATGGCTACACTTAAGAACACTTACCAAGATTTCTCAGCAAGAGCCAATTTCGAAATAAAGGCAGTTTGTGCAGGAAAACCCTGTTGGAGTGAGGGCTTCCCCATACACATGTAAGTTATAGAGTTCCCCTCACCATGAAACGCTGTTCCCAACATGCTACATGCATGAAGGCTTCGACACACATTCAGTTCTAAGCTGTTAGCATGTGGAGAGCCGCTCTTTCTTTCAGCACAAAAGGCATGGTTACACCCAGGAAGATTTACCCAGATTTCTCAGCTGCTTCCTTCAGCCAGATTCAAAATAAAGGCAGTTTGTGCTGGGAAAGCCTGTTGGAGCGTGTTCAGAGCTGTTTCGGGCTCTGTCCCAGCTGGAGGGTGCAAAGCCCAACCTCCAGAAAGAGGGACCAGGACCCCACCCGCCAGGTGGTGTTGCCTTTGTAGGGGAACAGTGATCTTTGGGTAAGATATATTGCGGCTCTCTCTAAAAACTGCTTTGACTTAAGTTTGCATCCTAGTCACCAGTTCCAGGACAACAGAAAAGGCATACCCTACATCCCTTTGCACTCAACTCTTCCCAAAAGAGCAAATATTTGTCCATGAAAATACCAGCTGCTCTTCTAAGGCCCACTAAATACCCAGCAGTGTGGGCGGTGCACTCTTGATCAGGGACAGGAGGAGAGGGAACAGCGGTCCTCCTGCAGGCTTGGCCTGGTGTGGCAGCTGCGCTGTGGGTGCGTGGTGGGGAGGGAATGCAGGGAATCCTGTTTGAGGGGCCTCTGTGCACGCCTGCATTATAGTCTGAGGTTTCATACAAAGGCTCCAGGCATCCTAACTGGTTAGATACAGCCCCCACCCTTGGGCTGGAACCACCAGGAGATAAGTACCTGTAACAGGGACGGTGCCTGGTGTGGGGAGAGGTCATGGGACACTCCGGGGGCAGGGGCGGTGGTGCTGGGGAAGGCAGGGGATGCAGTGAAGGGTGGAGGGAGCAGGGTCCTTTGCTTGGGGGTGCGAGTTCTTTGGGAGACCACAGGGAATGGCACACATCATCCCCACCCTATACCCCAAATTCCTAGCCCCGCCAACACAGGGGCTGCTCTGCACCCTCTCAACGTGGCTCTCCTGTAAGACCGCACCCAACCAGGCATCTGGCACCCTGCCCTACCTCCCCTCTTGGGACAGATCCCGTCTTCTTGGAAACTGCCTAGCAGCGCGTATTCAAGGCCGGCAGCCGGCCTGGCGGATCTGCACTTCAGGTGCCCTACCTGGCCAGACGTGCCTGCCTGGGCTCAGTCCTCTATCTTGCCCACAGGTAGCCTGGGTCCACTTCCGGTGCAAGCGGAGGCCGCGGAGCCCAGGCTGAGCCCCGCACACAGACAGGTGAGGGTGCCCCCGCCCCGCTGCCCCGCCGCCGCGCCCACTGTTGGCAGCATTGCCCCAGCCTCCGGCCGGTGCCACCTGCAGCTGAGGACCTCCGCGCGGCCCCGCCCGCCCCGGCCCCGCCCAGCTGCCCCATAAGCCTCCCCCCACCCCCGTCCTGGCCGCGCCCTTGCTCCCATTGGCTCCGAAAGTTCTGCCCTTGCACGTCTAGCCTCGGGAGGACGCCGACGCAAGCGCTAGGGGAGGGCCCCGCGGCGTTGCCATGGATAAAGACGCCGCGCTCCTCGCGGGCTGGCGTGCGCTTCTGGGGCAGGCAGCGGGCTCCGGAAGTGTGCAGCTGCCCGGGGCCATGGCGGTGTTTGCTGCTGGGGATGGCGGCTTGCTTGGCCGGGCCACTAGTTCTGGCCGCGTCAGTCGGCGGCCGACATCCTTTCTGGGGCGGCGTCTCACAGACGGTAAACGTACGGCAGCGCCGTTGGCGGGGCCAGTGGACATGGACCGGGGTGGGATCCGGGTTGGTGTGGCGGCCGGGGAGGGCTGAGGTCATGATGGCAGCCCTTCTTGGTGAAACAATAAAATGAATAGCCATTTTCACAAGACCTCTGAGTAAATCTACTAGGGAACTTCATCCTGGACTGAGGAAGAGGACTGGGGAGGAGGGGGCATTCAGGGGCACAGAGAACCATGGGCCACCTGTCCCACGATGGACTTTAGACTCACCCTCACCCTTCAGGAACTACTAAATACACACAGACAGAGTGCTATGGACAAGATTTTTTTTTTTTAAACAAATCCCTGAATCCCTAGCAGGTCTTGTTTCTACCCATACACAAATGGCTTATGTGCATAATGTTTCACAAAAGCCTTAAAATATTATCACCCCAACTTGACACATCAAGAAACTGAGGTAGAGAAGTTTATCACATTCTACAAGATTAGAGAGAGGCCACGTCAGACACCGTATTTAAATCCAAGCCCCTGCTCCAGTGCTCACACTAGAAAGTGTGACATACTGCCCCTTTCCTGCCCTCTCCCTGCAATCAATCTCTGAAGAGTCTTTTCTGTGTCACCTGGAATCACAATCACATTCATTTTCCACAAAGAGCTATGTCACTCCTTGGAGGACTTTTCAAAATCTAAAGGGTTGGTTTGAGAGGAGAGATTTGCATTTTCTGTTTCTCAAAGGAAACATGGCTTTAAAAGAAACTGAAAAGTAGTTATCTAGTCTAAGCCCTCATTGTGCAGAGAAAAAACCGGAGGCTCAGAAGAGATGAGGAAAGGGCCTTATTAACAAATATTGCCTCAGTGCAGCACCAAGCCAGACCTGGCACTTCTAGGGGAGGATCTGGAAGGCCCAGGAGAATGAGTGTTAGAAAACAGAAAGAGAAGAAGCATACAAGGCCCCGTCTCTTCACCACCATAACATGAATTTCCACCAAATTACCCAGAATGGGTGCAGCCAATATTAAGTTTGTCAAAAGAGGTTATAGAATTCTCAACCATAGTGGAAATTCCAACATTTACTGTGCTTTTTTCCCAGTTCAAGCATCAATTCAGTGGGCACTCTGTACCAGGGACTACACGAGGCCTGGGGTTCTCCCAAATACAGATCTCTATTACCACGTGTGCAAACCACATTAAGGCCACCAGAAGAAAAGCGCCCACAGATAAGATGGAATTACTGAAACTGAAAGCAGCAAAAGAGCATATATTACTAGGAAAAACGGTGCTCCTAGTAATGGACACATGGACATAGAATGCAAACTGTGTTTAGCAGGCAGGAAAGGGGGGATTAACAGATACAAATTAGTAAATATAAAATAAATGACAAGGGCCTGCTATATAACACAGGGAACTATATTCAATTTCTTGTAGTGATTTATACTAAAAACAATCTAAAACATATATATATACATATGCATATGTTTATAACTGAATCTCTGCTGCACACTTGAAAATAACATTGTAAATTGACTACACTTAAATAAAAAATAATTTTAAAAAATAAGTAAAAATAAATGCAACGCCATTAAGAAAAAATAAAAGAACTCTCTAATCCCCTTAACTGTAGGTGGTCGAGAAATCTAGCTGCAAACACCAAGTCCACTGGATCACTCCAGCACTGGCTGTCACTCTTTCTGACCATCAGAGAGTCACTTGCTTCACTGAGGTTACTTTTCTCTTCTGTGAAAGGCTACAGTTGCAACTAACGATGTATAGAATCTCATCATTCACAAGCCCAAAAAGTAGTGAGAACTTCACATGGGCCAGGCTCTGGTCAGATGAAAAGATAGGGTCCCAGATATATTCATGGGTAGAAGAAGTTTATGCCATAAAGTTATAAATTCTTCCTGTTTTGATAGACAGATTCATTTCAATTCTGGTTAGAATTCCTACCAGATTTTTCTTGGAATATAACAAGTTAATTTATGGTCAGGAATAGCCAAGAAATTTCTTTAGAACCACCACTTGGGAGGGGTGGATAGGTCATTCATTTCCACTGCTCTTTCTGAAGTGATGAAAACGTTCTGGAATAATAATGGATGCACCACTGTGAATATGCAAAAAGCTGCTGAATTGTACCATTTAAATGGATGGAATTCATGGTTTGTGAACTATATCACAATAAAACTGTCCTATGAAAATTATTTCTTGACAATTATTTTTCAGTTTATACACTAGTCTGTCCCACAATTTAAGAAAAACAAAAAACCTAAACAAGCCAAACTCTGCCAGGAGCACTTTAGGACTGCAATATCCCTGGGTCTCCAAGGCCTCTGGTGGTGCTGTTCCTGTTAACGCACAATAGCTGGGCTGGGCTAGTTAGGGACTGTAACTATCTTTTGAAAATCGAGGATCACTCCTTTCACCCTGGGAGAGGGAAGGAAGGAGGATGTCACAGCCTCATGCCTTCAGCACATTTTTAACAGAACCAAGCCCTGCTTTCACCACTGCAATCCCTCTCACTATAAAAACACGTGACATCAACAAGCACCGCCATCATAACACCTGAAAGTGTTCAAGGTACTTACCTGAGGCAGAAACATGGAGGGGGGAGACAGAACCTCGCTTAGCAGTGACACTCCCTTTTCCCGACTCCACCAGGAGAAGCTGGGCGTTAGAGCCGGAGGCTTTCAGCCCAGGTAGCAGCGCCCACGCCACAGAGCTGGTCCTCAGGGAGCGGGAAAGGGAGAGCAGGGCAGCCCCGGGGTCGCGGGGCAGGGAAAGCGGGGAGGGGGACGCGGGCTGCAGCCTCGCTCGGAGGACAGCCCCAGCCACAGTCCCAAGCGCCCGCCCCCGTCCGGGTCCGCAGACCCCGCCCGCCCGGGACACAGCCCGCCCAGGGGCGGGGACGGGCCGCCGGACGAGAAGAGGAAGCCCGGGAGGAGAGGACTAGCGGGAGGGAGAGGGGAAGGGGACGCCAGCCGCGGACTGAGGGGATCCCGGCTGGGTGAGAGATGGCAGGTGCACACCAGGCCCTGGACACTGTGGCCGGGACGCCGGGGCAGGTGGCGCTGGCAGAGGGGTCTGGCCTGAGCAATTCATCTGAACACGGGCTGACTAGCGCCCTTGGGGTCTGTGACAGGCGGACCGCCCTCCCGCAGCCGCCTGACCCCTTTCCCAGGAGCCCCCCACCTTGCACTTCCACAGTCAGAGGCCCCGACCCCAGGCAGGAACCAAAGGCCTACCGGGCGACGTAGTTGAGAAGCCTTTGGGCCCGATCCCCGGCTCGGATATGGAGCTCCCAACCAGCGGACCACTTGGCACTGACTGCGCATGCGCAGGAGGGCCAGCGATCCTCTCTGGGTTCTGTGAGAGAAGGTGGGACAGCGAGGGAGGGAGAAGATGGGAGCGGGTGGAGAGGACGGGAAAATTGGAGGGATACAGATGGACAGGATGAGCAGAGAGAAGGAAGGGATCTGGAGAAGGGAGGGTCTTAGAGGAGTTGGAGAAAAAAAGCTTTACCTCTGGGGCACCCCTAGGCGGCAGACCTGCCTCTGTACCCTTCTGTTACCCTTCAAGCCCCGCAGCTCAATTTTACCACCGTGATCCAACCCTCCGTCCGATGCTTCTGCAGAAACCCTAGGGAGATCACACCCGTTGCCCCCACGCGGAGCTGGGTTTTCTGTTGCTCTGAGAACCAAGCACCCGCAGGTGTTGTCGCTCAGAATTACCTTGGGAAGCGCACATATTCCCCTTTTACACGCTGGGAAACAGGCAGGCAGGATCTCTGCCTTAGCTCCACTGTCCCAGGTGTTGGGCTGGCGGGGAGCGGGATGGTACAAGATCAGAGCCCCAGACAGAGCAGACTGCCTGAGTGTTGGTGCATAGTCCCCATCCCTCCTGGGTAAACCATACCCCACCCTAGTGGAAACATCAAGGGCTCACAGTAGTTCCCTGGGTGTGGGAGAGCTGTCCTCATGTGAAGGAAAAGTCCAGCTGGGCTAACAAGCTAAGTCACAAATCTAAGTGTGATAAGTGTCAGTTTACTGATCTAAATTATGCTGGGCTATCTCGTAAATCTGAAGTTTAGTGTCAGTTTATTGGCCTAACAACCTAACTCGTAATTCCAAGCTCAACAAGTGTCAGTAATGTGATCTGTTACAAATTGATAAGCTCCAGTGTACTTATTCCTTGCTTTTTGTTCTTTGAGCCTTATTGGCTAATGCCCCCTTACTTGTAACTAAGCCTTTAAAACCTCATGTGCACGTCTTGGAGGTACTCAAAACTTCGGAGCCGAAGCCCCTCTGAGCCCACCGGCATAATAATTCTGAGTACTCCAACACTCCGATTGGTGCTTTTGTCTTGGCTGGCCTGTTTCCATAACACTCAGCTCCAGTGCCCAGCTTTCTAGGTAGATAGGAGTGTTACCAAGTCGAAATTAATTCTCCTCAGTGCAGGACAGGCCAATAAGTTGGGAGACCAGATGTTGGGGCATGGAATAGCAAGTTTCTGTAGACCTAGATGGCAAACTAATGTCCTGGAAAACCATCTCCCCAAGTCACAATTCAGGCTCCTTTCCTATGTGCTTGGTTAGTGCAAACTTCTTGGTGTAGGAATTCCTTCTTGTTAGAATCCTTTCTTCTTGCAGCTATCTGCGTGGGTCAGATCCCTGTAAACCTCCAACAAAAGAAACGTTATTTTCTATTCTGCAATTTGCTATCTTTTAATGAATGAAAAAGTGTTAAATATCCTTAAAGGTCAGAGCCTTCAGAATAGGGTCTCCTGTTTATTTCAGGCTCTAGGCAACATTGTTTTACAAGCAAGATGAAGCCTAGGTGACAGAGCATAGGGTTAAATTCAAAGGAACAAATCTAATATGGAGTCAGATTTGTTCTGTTATATTACCCGGCCAGATGCCACTTGAGGATTTAAACCCCTTTAAGTTAAAAATAACTAAAATTTTAAAGGAATTTACATACATAGGTGGGAATGTGCAAAGCATATCTGGAAAAGCACCCAAAGGATAGTAAACAGAGGCATCTCCAGAGAGGGCTGAAAGAACAGAGGATGAGGGAAAACTTCTTTCACTTGTGTATTTTTGTTCTCTGAGTTTTTTTTAAACCATTTCCTTGTATTTCTTTTTCAGATAAAAGAAATGTGTAATGGAGCAAAGGAGTAATTAGCTTAGCAAATACAGCAGCCATGGAATCATTAGTCATCACTTTTGATTTAAGCCAGAAAGCATTTTTTGACTCTCTCCAATGTGCTCTGTCCTGTTTTAAGACTTCTATTAATATTATTATTATTATTATTATTATTATTATTATTATTATTATTATTACTATTACTACAAGTACTACTACTATGACTATTACTATTATTACTATTATTTTATGAAATAATAACACGGTTTACCTCACCCCTGCCCATGGCTGGTGGAAAACCAACTGAGTTTTTCTTGAGTTGTTTTCCAAGGAGTAGAGATGAGTTTATAAACAGAACACATCTTCAGGGCAAAACAGGCAGTGTGCATTACCAGCAGGCCAGACAGCAATGAAGGGTTTTCAATAGAGGCACCCAGAAGCTGAGAGAGAAAGCCTCCAGGACACTACAAAAAGCTGCCCAAACTGCCATCTCCATGGTACTACTGAAATAGGAAAGAACAAATCTGACTCCATATTTGATCTGTTTCTTTGACTTTAACAAAGCCAAGTTAATATGCTCCGGTCTTTTCATGGGTTATGATGTCACAGAGGAAACGGACAGGTCAACAAGGAACCACTCTGCCGTGATCACGGAGCCGGGGAAAGGGATGGGCTGCAAGATGTATGAAGCAGCCACAACTGTGCCCGTGCTTCTAGGCAGGTATCCAAAATCGCCTCGACAAGGTGTCAAACATTTGTGCCCATGTCCTCATCAACAGACATGTATTAAAGACAAATGGAAACATATAAAAGGCCAATACCCTTGCTGGGTACACCGTCCAAAGAACAAAGTCTCAGTTTGACAACTGGCCATCTCGGTTCCATGGGATTCATTCTTGGAGAACCTTAAAAACCACTCTTCTGTCCTCAAGAATTGCTGCATATTTGTCCTATCTTTGGCTCAGGGATGCAGCACGTTCAAGTGAACTTTAATGTCTGCACAGATTTGACTGTCTTTTTCCAGGTTCACTTGTCCATTCAAAAGAGGCCTGAGCTAAGTCCATCCTCCGTAAGATCTATTCCCCCCAGTGACAGCTCATTGAGCCTGCAATTAAAAGCCAAGTGAACAAGACTGTCCTCAGCTAAAAAGTTCACCGATCTTTCACTGTTTTCTTAATCTCCTCTCCTGGCTAATTGCAACAGACTAACACCTCCCTCCACCAAGATACCCAGCTATGTCATTTTTCTCCCCAAAGAGAAAATAAGGTCCATAAAATAGGAGACAACTCCATAGTCACCTCTGAATTCTTAGCATATAGTAATGTCAATAAATACAACTCAGATTATTGTTAGTTTCCTTTAAAACCTTTCTGGTTATTTGAATGAGACCTTGGAAGAGAGGTGTTTGCTGTCCAGTATCTTGATCCACAAGACTCTGGAGGCCTTTTTCGGAATAGCTGTTCACTGATTCATTCAAAATACAACTTATCAATCAAGGAGTAGCTGTGCTTTTCTGCCAGGAGTTTGTGGTCACTCTCATGCCAGAACAGCTTTAAACTATATCCTTACTTTGGATTTGTTATTTTTCCCCTCTTCCAACAAAATTGACTTTTCTTACTTTCTTGTTTTGAGGAATTTTTTTTTCCTATTTCACCCTTTAGTAAAGCAAGATTCTCAGGATGGGCTTGGCCCATTATATGATCACCCATCCAACTCCTAGTGTGAGAGGTCTGGGGCTCACATCCCTCCCTCCTGTCAAGGCAACTGAAAATCAGTTCAGGAGCCAACCAGCACACCACGGCTTCTAACGCTCACGTATCTCTCAGAAACCCTGCTTTCTCGTTTGTCTTGGCTTCTGAGAATTTTCCCTCACTTTCTTGACAATGAGTTGTGCAGCTTGAAAGATGAGGAAGGAAGGTTTTATTTCTCAATCAGCATTTTAAGGAACTTGTGTAATGAAGGTTTTCAGGAGTTTCTAGTACCCTCCATTGCCGAGACAGAAAACACACTAGACATTTTCTAAATTTAGTTCTCATGTGCATTTTTTCTGTGCTTTTTTTTTCTTAACTGCTAACAGACATTTTTTAATTAAAAAAAAATAAGGCCCCAAAAAGAATAGAACACTGAAGGGGCAAACAAAATTAAAGGGCAAAGACAGAAAAATGATAACTACTCTACAAAGTTAATGTAATACATACACTATGTATCAGATCAGCAATTCTCAGTAACAGCTAATTGAAACATGACCATGAGGTAAAATTTCTCTCCTGTCAGGACATGGCCAACAGAAAATACAATTAAACCAACAAACTAATTTCCTAAGTCTGGCGAGGTACAGAAGTCTACAAGCTAAATGTGTCTTATTCTAGAAAAGAGGGAGTCTCACCAGCTCTTTTCTGTGGAGCCTGAGCCCACGGGAGGACGGTGAAGTGAGCTCTGTAAGTACCCAATTAGCAAAGTGAGTGATGAATAAATAGACGTGAGCTTTGATGACAGAGATAATACTACTATTCGTTTGTCCTTTAAAGTATGACTTCACGTTCAGTGATCAATACTTCGGCGTCCTTAGGAGTTGAGATTTTAGGAAAATGCACAACCTGGGCCCAGATCTCCTCTTTAAGCTCGTGACACTGCAGTTAGTTGTCTCAAAGGCAGCTCCAACTCCACATGCAAAGAGCTGACTTCACGGTGTTCCTCCCATAGCCGTCCTTACCAGGGCCCCTGGTCGGAGGGTAAGGTCTCCCTGCGTCTCCCAACTCAGGCCCATCACTCAGAGATGTGAATGGACCCCTCCTTCAGGGACCAGATATCCTCAGACACCGAGTCCCACTACCCTCAACTGACCTACCAGATACTCACTGGCACTCACTCAGCACTGACCCTCTGCTGGAGACCACGCTGCACACTGCACAGTGTATCTCACTGGATCTCCACAATAGTCCTGGGAATTGGGTACATCACTGCTTCAATTGATTAGATAAATTGTTTCACTTCCTTGCGTGCGTCATTCAAACTGACACGGCTACTAAGCCACAAGCCTGGGCCTGAAAACCACTTGAAAATTGGACACTGCTACACCTCGCAGCCACCCTACTCTGACTCATCACATCATCTCCTGCCAAGCCTTCTAAATGTTTCCAAACATTCTAGAAGACAAATATGAACTATGAGAGCACCCCACTCTCCTACTTAAAATCTGTCAATGATGGTTCACTCCCCTTAGGAGAAAGCCCAACCAGGCCTGAGCACAGCCTAAGGCCCCAGCATCCGCCTTCCCTGCACGGCCGCGCCGCCTCACCCACCACGCAGCTCTACACGTGCCGTGTCTAGGACAGGGATGCTGACTCCGCACAACCCAGGGCTTGTCTCACTCGAACAATGATCACCTTCTTCAGTGTTCATCTTCTTCATTGCTGACTCTCACAAAAATATTTTCTCATGATGAATCAATATCTTTTTCCTTACAACTGCCCTTCATTAATAATGAGCTCCCCCCAAAGAGAGAAGACCTAATTCTCAGTCTCCTTATCTGTAAAGTGAGAATAACAAGGAAATATGTGAGGTTTCAAGAGAAATAATATTCATGTGAGGCTGAGGGACAATTCCATCATACAGTAAGCATTCAATATGTGCTTACTTAATATTAATAAGAATATATTGCATTCTAGCAACCTTCAATCAATGTTTTATGACTTTGTCCAACAGACTACTGACAAACTGTTGGACGAACCACTTTGAGCAGATCAGCACAAGCATACTGGGAGAGGTAAGTGCTGACTCCAGTTACAGCTGCAGCCACCCAGCACTACGGGGCAGGGGCAGTTTGCTCAAACTCTTACATGTTGCTTGAGCATTTAGTTCTCATTATAGAATAAAGACAGTTGTTCTTTAGTCAAAGCTCCTGAAACATAAATCTTCAAAGATTGATGCAAATTAGGTTTCAAGTACAACACTCTCACTAGAATTTATTTGAAAATTATAGTCTTAGCTACTCCGCACATCAAAAGGGCATAATCTTAATGTATCTGACTAAATACACTGAAAGGGTTGTTTAAAAGTAATTAAGAAGAAGCCATTCAGAATAAGCTCTCAGTATCATCTGCACAAAGACCCACCCAAGGGTCTCATTTCTCACTTCCACATAGGTGTTTTCAAGTAGCTTACCTTGGGTCTTGGTTTCTTATAACACGGGGCGGGGAATAGTTGTGGATAGATTTATGTAGCAAATATATACCAAGGGTATTTGTTGTGAAGGAATTCTACAAATAAGAAGATTGATACATAGTCCCACCCATAAGAAATTCAGCCTTTCCATTTACAACAGCATTAAAAATAAAGTGAGAGATACATTTAACAAAAATTTACAAGATTTGTACATTGAACTTTTTGAAGTATCACCAGAATAAATTTTAAAAGATCTACATATATGGAAGACATCCCATTTTCATGGAATGATTGACAATATTATTAAAAATGTTAAGAATCCTCAAAGTGAACTATATATTCAGTGGAATCCCTATCAAAATTCCAGCTGACTTCTATGCAAAATTGAAAAACTGATCCCAAAATTCACATGGACCTGCAAGGGGCCCAGGACAGCAAAAACAACCTTGAAAAAGAAGAGTAAAGTTGGAGGACTCACTTTAAAGTGTACTAAAATGCTATAGTACTAAGTCAGTATGATACTGGCATAAGTTTGGATAAATAAGTCTAAGAGACACAATAAAAACCCACGGGGAAAAACTTACATTTACAGACACTTTTCCACTAGGGGGCCAAACACACTCCATTGAAAGAATAGTCTATTCAACTAATGGTTCAGGGACAGCTGGGTATCTGCAGGCAAAAGAATCAATCTGGAATCTGAACACCCATATTTTATATAACAAATAAAATTAATTGAAAATAGATCACAGACAGAAATGTAAAAATTAAACCTATAAACTTTCTAAAAGAAGACACAGTATAAATCTTTGTGGGCCTAGGATAGGCTTTGGTTTCCTAGATACAAAACCAAGAGCACAAGTGATAGAAGGAAAAAGCAGATAAACTGGACTTCTTCAAAACTAAAACCTTTTTCTTACAAAGGACATCATCAAGAAAGTGAAATGACAGGGGAAAAGGGTATCTCAAGTCAGAGAGTGCGTGCTTTGCAAAAAAATAAAATAAATCTTTACATCAAACTACCTCCCTTGTAAAGAAATTGTTTTAATGTTTAAAAAAATATAGTTAAAGGACAATGTGCAGAATAGAAGAAAAATTTTGCAAAGCATGTATCTAATAAGAGAGTAGTATCCAGGATATATAACGAATGCTTACAACTGAACAATACAAAAAAATACACCCAATTTTTAAATTTACCACGAATTTAAATAGATATACAAATGGCCAATAATCATATGAAAAGATGCTCAGCATCACTAGGGAAGTCAAAAACAAAATGAGATCTCATTTTACACCCACTAGGATGGTTATAACCAAAACATGGACAATAACAAATGTCGTTCAGGAGGCAGAGAAACCTCATATGCGGCCAGGGGAAAGGAACAATGTTGCAGCTTCTTTGGAGAAGTCTGGTATTTCCTCAAAAGCTTAGAGTTATATGTCTCAGCAATTCCACTCCTACATATAGAGTCATCTCTCAATATCCTTGGGGGGTTGGTTTCAGGAACCCCACACCCTGGATACCATAATCCAAGGATGTTCGAGTCCCTTTACAATCAACCATCTGGATTCATGTAGTGGAAACTACAGATATGGCGGGGCAAATGTACAGCCAACAGAATGAAAACATATTCTCATAAAAAATTTCACATCAATATTCATAGCAGTATCATTCAGAGTAGCCAAAAGTTACTAACAATATCCATCCATCAATGAACGGATAAACAAAATTACCAAGAATAGGCCCACAAACTTTTGGTCATTGAAACTTTGACAAAGGAGGTGAGAACATACAATGGAGTAAAGACAGCCTCTTCAGCAAATGGTGTAGGGAAAACTTAACAGCTGCATGTAAATCACTGAAGTTAGACTACTCCCTCACAGAATATACAAAAATGAATACAAAATGTGTTAAAGACTTAAACATGTAGACAAGACACTATAAACCTCTTAGAAGCAACCATAGGCAAAACATCTGACATACATCTCAGCAATGTTTTCCTAGAGCAGTCTACTCAAGCAATAGAAAAACAACCAAAAATATACAAGAGGGATCTAATTAAACTTACAAGCTTTTGCACAGCTATGGAAACAGTAAGCAAAACAAAAAGACAACCAACCTATGGAATGGGAGAAAATATTTACAATAAATGAAACTGTTAGGGGCTTAATTCCCAGAATATGTAAACAGCTTTTACACTTAATAAGAAAGAAAAACAAACAATTCAATTCAAAAATTGGCAGAAGTCCTAAAGAAACATTTCTCCAATGAAGACGTACAAATGGCCAGTAGCCACATAAAAAAATATTCAATATCATTATCAGAGAAATGCAAATCAAAACTGCAATCAAGTATCACCTCTCACCAGTCAGAATAGCCATCATTCAGAAGTTCACTGACAATAAATACTGGAAAGTCTGCGGAGAATTGGGAACACACCTACACTGTGGTGGGGATACAGTTTGGTGGAGCCATTGTGGAAAAGTGTATAGATGTTCCTCTAAAGACATAAAATTGACCTCCCAGATGACCCAGCAATCCCACTCCTGGGCATATATCCAGAAGGAACCCTAATTGAAAAAGACACCTACACCCCAATGTACACAGCAGCACTATTTACAATATCAAGACATGGAAGGAACCGAAATGTCCACTGAGAGATGACTGGATAAAGAGGTTGTAGCATATTTGTCCAATAGACTACTATTCAGCCATAAAATAATAATAAAATAATGACATTGGCAGCAACATCAATGGACCTGGAGAATGTCATTCTAAGTAAAGTAAGCCAGAAAGAGAAAGGAAAATACCACATGAGATTGCTCACATGTGGACTCTAAAAAAAAAAAAAATAGAAAGAAACAAAAAAATAAACTTATCTACAGAACAGAAACAGACACAGAGACATAGAAACCAAACTATGGTTACCAGTGGGGAGAGGGTGTGGGAAGGAATAAACTGGGAGTTCAAGATTTGCAGATACTGAGTATGTAAAGAATAAACAGCAAGTTTATACTGTATAGCACAGGAGAATATATTTAATATCTTATAGTAACTTATGTTTAAAAAGAGGATGAAAATGAATACAGGTAGGTTCCTATTTAGCTGAAGTGTTGTGCTGTACACAAGAAACTAACACAAAATTATAAACTAACAAGACTTCAATGAAAATATTTTTAAATAGACCAAAAACGAAAACAAAGGAAAAGGATATTATCAAGCAAAAAGAATAAAGTACTGATTCAGGCTACAATTATGGATGAACCTTGAAACTTTATGCTAAAATAAGCCAGACACAGAAAGCCAAATAGTGCCCTTTAAAGTGAACTGTATCTAAGCGTTTATTGTACTACTCCTGTAAATTTTCCAGAGGTTTGAAATCTATCAATATCAAAATAAAATGTATTATGCATTAAAAACTTAAAACGCTTCCTCACAGGAGGGCTTTAATTATTAAATGCAGAAACGCATATAAAGCTCTTGGAAAAACTATTTGCACGTCCACACACAGTCACTGCTGTCACTGCCACTCAGAGGGTGGTGACAGCGCTGATGAGAGCTGCCTCCACTCGCTCCCCTGCAGAAAGGAGTAAAGGCCTGAGCTCTGACAGGCAGGGTGAGCGTGAACCTGAGTCATACACAGCCACGTTCCAGACTCTGCGTTACCCAACTTTCTTATACAAACTGCAACATGTAATGTAAACACGCTAGAGGGATGTATCTTACAACACAGGGAATACAGACAATGTTTTACAGTAACTATAAATGGAGCATCTATTGTACACCTGAAACTAATATCATATTTTAAATCAGCTATATTTTTATGAAAAATTAAAAAATATTTTTAAAATGCTATCACTTTAATATTCAATTCGGTTTTTAAGTTACTACTAAACAGCTCAGAATGTATAAAAGCATTTAATTGTGCTGTTTGCTTACATATTTATTTACATTCAGCCTCTTGCTAAAAGAGAATTTAAACAATTCTGTTAAACACAGCTTAACAACCATAACAACAAAAGGCAAAACGGAGAGTGAAGAGAAAATGGAGATTCAATACTTAAATGAAACCAGGGGGAAGTAAACTCATAAAAATGGATTCCATGAAGTCAGGGCAAGTGTTAAGGCTGACTAGAAATTCAGCTGTAGGATTCTTGGCAGCGAAACCAAAAAGAAAAGATGATGGGGCGGGTGGTAGAGCGTGTGCTTAGCGTGCACGGGGTCCTGGGTTGAAGCCCCAGGGCTTCCACTAACAGGTAAATACATCTAATTAACTGCCCCCCTAAAAGATCACCAAAGAAAAGAAAAAGAGAAATTTCTTTCCCAAAGAACCCTGATATTAAATTTGGATTAAATATTAAAAAAAAGAAAAAAAGAAAAATTCAAAAGATAAGTGACACTGAAGGAAAACCACAGCTGGCCTAACAAGCTAAGTCACAAATCAAAGTGTGATAAGTGTCGGTTTCCTGATCTAAGTTTTGCTGGGCTACCTGGTAAATCTGAAGTTTAGTGTCAGTTTACTGGGCTAATAAGCTACCCCGAAAATCCAAGGTCAACAGTTGTCAGTAACGTGATCTGTTCCAAATTGATAAGCTTCAGTGTACTGATTCCTTGCTTTTTGTTGTTTGAGCCTTATTGGGTATTAGCCCCATACTTGTAATTAACCCTATAAAACCTCATGTGCACGTCTTGGAGGTGCTCAGAGCTTTGGAAAAGAAACCCCTCTGAGCCCGCCAGCGTAATAAATCTCAGTACTCCAACCCTCTGTGTGATTCTTATTTCTTGGCTGGCCTTTTGTTTCCATAACAACACAAGCGATAATGCCCGTGAGATAAATCTGGGGAGGCTGCTGGTAAGTCGCCATGTCTCACGTGGGAAAATCTGAAACATCCTTCTCACCACTCAGAGTCATCATAAGCCCACACCACACCTCCTGCCGTTAAATGCAGGAGCACGGTTAGGGCCCGGCCTTTGCTGTCTTTGTGTCATCACAGTGATACAGGATGGAAGGGGGAAGAGCACAGCCATTCAAGGAAGGCCGCAGCAATTGACATCAAAATGGTGAAGGATTCAACCCCCAATAGGCCTTGAGGCTCAGGATGAAGAGATTTAACTTCTAGCAGATCTTGAGATTCAGTAAACATCCATTGTAATAGTAACCTGGTGAATAACATGCCCCAGGCACCATGGCAGTCCCAATGATAGCCACAAAAGGTCAAAGGGTGGGAAATGGCCAACTCCCTGGGAATCCTAGCCCCTTGCCCTAAGGCTGGTCCTTCTACTTATTAGCATATGAAACCACCAAGCCCAAGAAAACAAGCAACACAGCGCCACCTCGCGGTCACCACTCTCTGTCCCTCTTTGGAGAAGACAGACCTTCTGTCTGTGGGGTGTGTACCTACTTCTAATCTGTGCATGAAACCCCCACACCTCGTGACGTTTCTCTTGCATTTCAATGTATCTGTCTGAATATATATACCTTTACTCAACACTGGCTTGCTCTTGAATTCTTTACTGCATGAAGTCAAAGAACAAAATCTGGTGGGGCACATCCCAGGGGCTCAACGAAAGCCTGGGACACAGCCCTTCTCATGCCCAACGTTTTTTATTCTTGTATCAACAGGACTGGGCTGTGAAGTGACGTCTGAGGCCCCAGCTAAGGGACAGAACCAGCTTCCAGGGTTCCAATTTGCGGGCAGCCTCTCCCCCAGCTTGGGCCTTGGGGTCTGCCCGGTTCTCTGTGTTTCTCTGTTGTGCTGACTCCCCAGCCATACAGCGTACTCCTAGGCCTGTCCCCACAAAACCCTTCTCTCCAAAATACAAGCACGTCATGTCACAATCCTCTTGTTCAACCAGGAAATGTTCAGCCCACTTTTTTCCTCCCCAATAAATTACCCAACTGTCCTCCCTCCCATCACATCACTTCTTTCTTTGTGAGAACTCTGCACTCGCCACACCCCATCATGAACACAGGTGTCTTGCTGGCTGTGACCGAGATGTTTCTTTCTCACACAGCAAGCGTCCTTTCACTTTCCCCTTGTTACCTTAAAAAAGCCTTTCCTGAGTCACCCACCCCTCTGATTATGAACTCACAATGTGCTGAAGTTGCAGTCACTATGTGCATACATCCCAGTTTTGGCTAGGTTTCCATCACAAGATCTTCATTAAGGAGCTGCATCAAGAAGTTATACAGGGTATTCTTACATCAGAGTGGAGGAACCTGCAAAAAATTTAAACGGCTTTGAAGAGAGTGTTAACCAGGGACAGAGATGTCGCGGGTCCTAGTCAAAAGTGTCATGAGGAAAAATGTTCTCCCAAGGCTCAGAGTGGCTTCTGAACACAGAATCCTCAGGGAGGAGGTGACAGGCAGTGATTAGGGTGGGTGATACAGGTTACGCTCCCCCAGCTGGGGAAGAATAGGTTTTTTTCTTGTTTTCCAAACAATTTCTTACTATCTTTTTCTCTTATTGCCACATACCATTTCCTACGAATTAAGCATATCAATGTCAGTCACTTGGGCCACTTGGGAGAAGCTACACGATGCCATTCACAGGGATGGGGCATGACAGCCACACCAGTCTAGGTTGAAAGACCAGTGGGGGTATTTGCAAGGTAATCACGGGCATGCAACAAACTCCCCAGCTTCAATGACCTCATCTCAAAGCTGGGGTCAATAAAACTACCAAGCAAATTGCGTGAAGATTATGGCCAATGTTTACTAGGTAAGTGCCCGTGAAAGCTGCCGCTTAATGGGGAATGAGTACGATCAATGAGGCCCTGTCTACCTGCCCACATGCGCCCTGCCTTCCTGCCTTGCTGCAACAGCAGAACTTGTTTAGCTGAGATGAACACCCCCAGAGCAGCCCAGACGGGAAAGCTCCCAGCTCTGCACGGCGAGACGTGTTCCTTTCCTTCTCAGAGCTGATCACAGTTTGCTGTCGTCTGTTTTTATGTTTATCCCTTTTGTTTACTCCCTCTCCTCCGGAGTTTTTGCTCAAGCAGCACAGGGCCAGGTGTGTCTTGGGTCCTGCCGGATATTCTGGGCAGGGAAACAGCCAACTCCATATCTGGCTCTGGTGCTGAACGGAGAGAGCAGAAGGCCCAGGGGCCCATGCTGAACTGAGGCCCCTGCACCCAAAATTATGGTCTGACCTTGGGCAAATTACACAGTCTTCTTTACCCTGAGATTCCTCATCTGTCCATGAAAATAACTGCCCATGTCACACAGAGTTACAAGTATTAAAGGAAATCAACAAATTCACAACCTAGCCAAGGGGCTACAAGTGCATCCTCAACAGACAAATGCTGCCTTTACGGCTCTGACGCACGCTAAGCGGGGCGGCCCCACACAGTGAACACTGCTAAGTGCCAGGGTGTTAAATGCTTCATGTGTGCTATAATACTCTTTAGATCTTACAACAATCCCAGGAAGAAATGAATATTATCATGCCCATTTCACAGATTCACCAACAGGTTGAGAGTATGCATTCTATTCCAAGGCCCTATGGTGAAGAAATGGCAATTTAAACCGGAATCTGGGCCCAGGCCTTGGCTCCATCTCTCTCCCATCCACCTGACCACTTGCCTATGAATTCCACCTGTCCAATATAAAAGTTTGCAGCCGGCCATCCCTTAAAAGCAATGTGTGCCACCGTTTGTCAATGTTGTTTAATTACCATAAACTGTTCTCAGAAACCACTACAGTAAAGAAAGTTGGACTTAAGGAATTCTGCATTGCGTTCTCCTGCAATGTGCAGGATCCCTTTCCTACACCTCCAAATCCAAGTGTATGCTTCCTCCGTGTTTATGTTTGCACACGGCTTATTAAAGCAGAAGGTATCTGCAGTAATTCCATCTCGGTTGCTTTCCAAGTTTGCAGATTATCCATATTCGGTCTGTGAACGAAAATACTACAATGTGAATGAGAATACTGCAACCATGTCAGTAAACAAAGAATACTGATACCAAGTCATTAAAGGCTTCCGCCACTCCCCGGCGAGGACAGGCCTGCAGCCCAGCCACTGCAGCAACTCACAATGGTGCCCTCTGAGCAGATTCAGAATAAGAAAGGACGGGCTACTGGCCCGAGATAGCTAGGTGCTTGTCTAAAAAATGAATTCAGTGAGTCCTAATATTTGCTTCCTCCCATTCATACAAAATCACTAAATTCTTGAACTTGAGATACCTGGCTTTCTTTAGATAACAAGTAATCTTTTATTGTTCCAACAACCTGGTCTTTGTTGTAAAGCTCCTATATATCCTAGCTCTGCCTCAACCTCTTGGGAGCAGTCCCTCAGAGAGTTCTGAGAGACGGTCATCCTGGCTCGAGTCCTCCCGCCAAATGAAACATAACTCTTAACTTTTAGGCTGCACGTTTATTTCAGTCAACAGTTTTGGACACCATGAAGCACCACAGCAGATTTCTCTCCACCTGAACTCTCCAAGTAACCAGAGCCTTGGTACCAGCAGTGGCCCTTTGTGCTCATCCGCCTCCTCGGGGGGTCCAGATGAATTTGGCTGAGTCTCTCCTGGTTCTCAGATCTCACATATTGGTTGATGATCCTAAGTTTTATCTGGCGGTGTATCCAGGTACGTGGCCCTCCAGTTGAAAGAAACTGAGGTGAATTACCCACCCAGTGGAGACATCCCGAGTGGGTCCAAGTTGAAAGACACTGGGTTCAGGACTGAGTGGTTAGGTAAGAGGCTGGTCTAATGTTTTCCTCAATTTGGTTACCTCCATTGAATTTTTCAGGATAAAAGTAAAACTCTTATGAGGAAACTTTCAACTCCAAATTTTGGACCATCCTCCTGGCTGGTAACAGCATTCTCAGGTGACAGGGAATCTTCCAGGAGTGGTAGACACAAAGACTTCATGCCACAGAGTTGTCCCTGTGGGAAATCTTACTAGCAAATTTATTCTGAGAACCCGACCTTACAATGGGGAATAGAACTTTCAAAAAAAAAATAAAGAACAGAAAAGAAAAGAAAAAGAAATGACAGATTGCCAGTCTCCAAGTAAAACCCCAGCCAGATTTATGTACATACAAAACTTACAACATTAATCGGGAATAAGAAAAAAAAAAACTCACTCTGGAAATAACCAGGCCTGATAAAAACATTTTTTGGCATTCTGAACTTATAAAAACAAAATCCCCTTTAGTGGGAACTTGGATTTCTCTTCCTGTGTCCTTGAAATGTAAACGTTTTATCTTTCTCTGGATGTTTTAAGTGTGTGCATGTAAGTATATATATGTTTAGTTTAGTTTTTAAAGGAAACCTTGGACTCTGCCATACAAAAGTTCAAGTATTGTGTACATACGGTGGCCACGCAAATAAATTGGGATTCTAAGCAATTCTTTGATTGTACCAATTTTCAGATATTTTGCCATCTTAAACTTTGTTGCATCAGCCTGGACCACGAAGGCTTTAAGCTTTTGGAGAGTAAACCTTTGAATTTTATTTAGGCAACACCCTGACTCTCATGTGGAAGGGCCTCTTCATCTTATTGGTTTAAAATCACTATATATATATATATATATATTTATTTATTTATATATATATAAATTGATGGCCATATGATGGATTTTTTAATTTGGAAAAACTTTTTAATTGGTGAAAGTTTAAAGAGATCTCATTATAAACGGCTGTTTTATTGGTACCTATTAAAATAAAGTTTAAATGCAGAAAAATATATCTAATGGTTAACCTAAGAACTCAGATATAAAAATATAACTGGTTTGAAAAGCTACATTTTTGTTTTTCCTTTCTGATAAATGTTTCTAGAGATGCTAATAAAAACTTAGTATAATTAATGTTAATTAGGTTGAATAACTGGAAAAAGGATTGTAAAAATGTCAAAAAAACAGATAAGTGGCTTATCCCAAAAGGATAAATATTTTTATATGGTTATTTTGAATGAGATAAATAAAATGGACATTTTTGGATTTACATACAGGGTTTTGATACTACACTACGTAAAGTTAAAAAAAAAGGGCCAAAGAGTTCACCTACTCCCCCCCAACATTAAAGTTCAAACAAGTCCGTTTTATTTACCACAGTTTAACATATATTTATATGTAGACTGAAATACTTGATCAAGGATTGGGACAACAGACCAATTAATGAAATTAAAAATCGAGAAGGGCCTAAGCTCTTAGGCTGAAACTTGGGCATCCTAGAGACTTCTATAAAATTATATACAATGTACACCCACAAAAAAAAGGTTTCTGTCACTCCTTCTAGAAATAAGAATTATTGATTAAACTTAATAAATATAAAAATTAAAGGTATAAGATTTAATAAAATTGAGATAAAAGTTTGTGAAATTGGTATATTTAGATGGTCTTTATATAAACCTTTTGCTTATGTTGTGGGATAGATATGTTTCAGTGGAAAAACGCTTCCCCTTCTTGGTATTATAAGGCTGGGCACATGTCTATCCCTCTGAAAATATTAATTGAACAAATTAAAGGAAACCAATATAGTTACTTGAGACGTCCAATATAACGTAAATCTAAAAAGTAATTTGAGTAGCTAAAAAAAAAAAATAGGTTTACCCTGGGTTTAACTTATAACTCAAGGAAAAGAGACCTTAATAAATGTCTTATGCAAGCTTTGGAAGACAAAATAAAGAAAACCTTAGTTTTAAAACATGGAATTCTTTGTTTACAGCTCTTCTCACTGATACAAAAATGCCAATTAAGGAGATAAAATTGGGTCTGGGTGACAGAGCATTTATCTGGGGACCTGGAAGAGAGTGTCTTTGTCTTGCAGATCAGAAATATAAATACAACAAACAGTGACCTAGGACTGAGCCTAATTAGCTCAACGAAATAAAACTTGAGGCCATGAAATTTTTGGCATTTTAGAACTCAGAACTCTGACGGGTCCTTCAGACTTTGTGAGGAAATCTTAATTATCTGTTTCATAAATAGTAAGCCTTAGTGATTTGAGCAAGCAAATTCAGCTTACTCCAACTATTATTATAAATATAAGTAAGTTTTAAAGTGAAGCTATGAGATCTCTAGCTTTTGTCTGTTTATAAGCCTGCATACAGATTATAGAAGTGAGATATTTCTACTGCTAAAAAAAAAAATTTCGAAGTCAAAGAGCTCTGCTTAATTGATGTAAAAATATAAGAGCTTAAAAATTAAGTATTTTTAAAATAAAAACTTAACAAATTGACTTTCAGTGTCATGTGAATTGGAAAATATTCAATATTAAGGTAATATTTGATATTGTTTAGTTTAAGTATGTTCTAATAAATGTAGACATCTTTAAAATCATCCATCTTAACTATAATACCTTTACTGTACCTAGGTTTAATGAAAGTCAAATAAGATCCTGTTATATCTGTTGCAGATTTGTCAAAAAAAAAATAACAGTAATGTGCTGTGGTAAAATTTTAAGTAAATTAAATGTAAATGAGATGAGAGCTTTGGGTAAATATTTAAAATATATTTTTAAAATGTATGCTTAAAATAATCTCTAAATGTTTGATATCTTTAAATTCTAGAGTTGTGCTAAATTAAGTTAAATGACAAGATTTTATTAAATATCTATGCCATTTTCAGATAAAATAAGATTGAAATATGAATTACTTAACATTTAACTTCCTCTTACAGTGAAACTAAAGGTGTTTAGAAATATTAATAAATGGTTGGTGTCACACAGAAATAGTCTCTATTAGTAAGGGAATGATCTCAGTATCCTAGGAAAGTAATATAAATGCGTAAAGGAAGATGTAAGAATGGAATAATACTTTGTTAATGAAAAATAGTGACTTTCTCCTGAAGCTGGTTACCTCTGAATGGAAGACAAAATAAGGGACACACTAATATAAGTATAGAAAGCTGTGGAAGGCTTGTGGAAAAGGAACCCTGAGGAAAGTTTTGTACGTGGTCAGAATTGGCTAAGTTTAGAATCAAATTGGGCAACGTAAATGAATCTTAGAAGTTAGCTGGAACAAGATTAGATTTGGTTTTCTCTCTGTTAAGAGGAAAAAATTTTCTTAAAATATTAATCCACCTTCAGTAACAGATTGTAAAACTTCTTATACCACTTAGCTGATCTGTTCTGCCTTTACATTTGACATATTTTCTTGTTAATGAATTAGTACTACATTACAGTGATCTATATGTTTATCTGATCAAGTGTTCTGAAATCTTTCACAAAGCTCCCCAAATATAAAATTCTAATTAATTAAATAAAAATTAATTTAATTAATTAAAATTCTTTTAATCTCCAGTTAAGTTTGGGATGCTACAGAAGGCCCCTGAAACATCCCAAAGAGAGATTTTTAACTATAAAGTTTCATTTGGCATTTTAAATAACATGGAATTGTCAAATGAATCATAAAACTTCTAAGGTTATATTGAATGAGAAATATTATTAATATAGGTATTGTAGAAATTATATGGACTCCCTAAAATTCTGGTTTATCTGAAATGTTACCAGTGATAATTATGGGTATAGTGAACAGGTTTCTTTATTGATTATAGTGTAACGGTGTTTAACCATGCTTTTAAATCTTTTGTCATTTATAGACAGTTAATTGTTTTCTTCTGATGGTTTTGCAAAATGCTTTCTCTTCAAGGAGATTTACTGATTTCTAATAAATTTCAAACTACAGCACTGAACTAAACTGGGTAAGACATTTTAAAGTTCTAATGAAAACTCTCATTAAAAGAATTAGTTACATGAGACTGATTAACCAGCTGAATATGGTTATAATTTTTGATATTGTTTGAAATACTACTGCCTTTTAACCTGTTTCCCAGACATAAAGAATCTCTTCTCCTTAAGCTAGTTATGGTTCACAGCAATTTGATAAATTATAACTATGTATACAGACTTGGAACAGTTATCTTTTCTCTCTATCTGATCCCTCAAAAGACTAAAAATACTTAGGTCCCCAGTGGCTCTATCAGACAAATTAGGGAGATCATCTCCTAAGAGACATAGGAGTATAAAGGTATTTTAAGGATTTTAAAGAGAAAAGAATTTACCTAAATCTGTAAGGCAAAAATCCATGAAAAGCCTTGACGTGGCTTTCTTGGCCTTAGAAAACCTTATTAACATTCTACCCTGAGACTCCGTATTAAAACTTCCAACACAGTCAATTTAAAAAGCCTATATGATCAAATAATCAGATTTAATTTGTAAAGAAATTAATCTTGATTTGGCTATATTTGAGAAAACTGAGGGTAACTTTAGAGAGAAAAAAATTATATTTTAGTCGATATTAAATTCTAGTTTTGTTAATTGAGGTCCATATTTACTAAGACACTTCCCAGATCATTCCTTGCTGTTATGTCACACTGCTGTACAGTTTAATTGAATTATGAAAAGAATACTCTAGGTTTGATTCTGAAGCTCAGTAATCTATCCTTGGGTAAAATTCCAATGCCCCATGACCTGCAGCCAGGGGATTATACATACTGCAACAGGCATGACTTAAAGAACTGTCTCCAACCTGAATGGAAAGACCCTTTTTCAGATACTCTTAACTAGACCATACACACCAAAGCTGAAGGAAACGGAGTCTCGGATTCATTTCCTATCTGAAACAGCCCCTGCAGTGCACTGGCCTATAGAGCGCTGCTCACCTTAAAACAATGCCCAAATGGAGAAAAAGCTTCCATACCAGGATGAGAAGAAGATGACATCTGAGCTAGACTGCTGACCCAAGACACCGGACCAGGACTGTATACCAATTACTTTGATAATTTCTCCAACCTTTGATTATGAACTACTCCAATTGTTAAGTTTATGATAAATTACCTATGTCTAGTACTTCTGTGTTACCTTGGTGGGTTTCCCTAATACAAGGCTCTAACTAGATAGCCCTCAGAAACGTTATTCTAAAAAGAATTTATAGTTCTGTTTAGGCCACTGTTGATCTTACAAGGTGGGAGATTTCAACTGGCCAATTAATACCTGCTCTGACCCTGACCATAAATATGAACTTTCTCATAGGATCAAACTCAGAAACACAAGCAAAATTTTAACCCAAAAATACAACTTCTCGACTATTAAATTCTTACTCGTGACTTTATTAACGTTACTAGCTGTATTACTTATATCCTGTCTATTTTATAAAATTGTTGTCTGTTACATTTCCCAATGTGTAACTAGGCCCACAAGATGGATGATGGCTAAACATCTTGAAGAAACAGATAAAATTTATAACCCTGAATAAAATAAATATAATAGTGTGATTCTAGGTATGGGAATGAGCAAAGATGGGTAAACACTTCCTGGATCATAATAGAGTAGTAAGACAGGTGATCCAGAGAACTTTTAGTATCAACAGGGCCTGATCAAAAAAACTAACACCTTGAATGGCAACTCAGAAGATTCTTCACCTGAACTAGGAATGAGCCATCCTAGCACCGTGGGACAAAATTGGTCATGAAATGTCTCTCAAAATATTGGTCGAATTTAGGACCAAGGGGGAACACTGTGAATGAAAATACTACAATGTGCATGAAAATACTGCAACCATGTCAGTAAACAAAGAATGCTGAATCCAAATCATCAGCGGCTGCTGCCAACCCCCAGCGAGTTCATGCCTACAGCCCGGCCTCTCAGCCACTCACAGTGGTGCCCTCTGAGCAGACTCAGTGCAAGAAAGGACAGGATACTGGCCCTAGATAGCCAGGTGCTTGCCAAAGGAATGAATTCAATGACCCAAATGTTTGCTTCCCACCATACATAGAAAACCACTAAATACTTGAACTTGAGATATCTGGTTTTCTTTAGATAACAAGCAATATTTTATTGTTCCAATTACCTGATCTTTGTTGTAAAGATTCTATTTATCCTAGCTCCTCCACTACCTCTTGGGAGCAGTCCCTCAGAGTGATCTGAGAGGCTGTCATCCCGGCTCGAGTCCTCCAGCCAAATAAATCAAAGCCCTTAACATTTAGGCTGAACGTTTATTTCAATGACGTTCCAGAATAGACACAACTCATCAATTCTGTAATGGAACACACTGAATCAGGAACCAAAAGCGTGTTTTAGTCCAGAAAATCTCCAGGTTCCTATTTCTTCCTGTCATTATACAATCCCTCCAGAACTCATTACTTTGCTGTCTGCTCCTCTGGCAACCAAACTCAGAGAAGAGACAACTCAGCAGAGCGCCCTGCTGGGGAGAACACCCCGCAGAAGCACTGCAGGCTGCCTTCCCTCCCGCACGCTCTGCTGACCCTTGGTGTCCCCCGTGGAGACCAGGCCAACACAGCTCTTCCCAACAGCTGCAAAGTCGCACACGTTAAATAAATCATTTTATTTTATATGATATTTTACGTATATACCCATCTCTGAAAACAGCTTTGCCAGAAGCCCAAATCTTCAACATTAATCTGCAAAGGCAAATCAGGTCCCCAAGGGAAAACAAGTCTTAAGACGACGCTAAGGCCTCCAAAGTCCTCTCCACGACCATGAACCAAACTGCCTGCAGGTCTGCAGCTGCAGGACGCTACATGTCTGCTTTTAAAGCAACCCCTTTCTGCCCTCGGGTGCTACAATGCCCTTTTATGCCCTCCCATCACAGGGCAAGAGCAGCCGCTGCAGAACCTTGCAGGGCAGCACTGACAGGACTGGACAAAGGGGATCAGAGTTAAACAAAGCATTCTGATGACACGAGCTTGTCACTGTGTCTCTTTACAGATGTAGATATATAGAGAGAGAAGTGGGGTGATATTGCTCAAAGTCACACAGCTAATAAGTGGCAAAGTATATAACTCTGCTCCTCCCTCCTGTGTGACGCCCAACTGGGACAACCACAGGGTTCTCTCGTGGCTGCCTGAACAGTCTTTTCCTATCACTCATGACACACAATAGTGTCTGAACTTAGCCTGCATTTGCAGCATCTTTTCCCTCCAGTTTCTCAGGAACAAGGCTGTTCGGGCCTGTATGAATTCCGGCTTCCTGAAATCTCCGTGCTCAGGCTGGTCTTGCCTGTGCATCCGGCCCGCTGCTCAGAGGCTCTTCCTCCCCTGCAGGAGGACGTTTCTAATCTTCACAGGGACACAACCTCAGGGGAGCTCTCCTCTCGCCCTCAGCATGGCAGGTGTCCCAGGCCTCATCCCGAGCAGCCCCGTTAGGACGGTGTCTGCCCAGCTCTGCTAGTCAGATCAGCAGCCTCAATGCCAGGGATTATACCCAGGTCACACTGCAAACCTACTGCCCGCCTCACAGCCCCCAGCCAGCAGGTCACCTGGAAGTCACAGCAAGTGCCCCACCCAATCCAGAAGTCTCTTCTTTTGCCAGCACCACTGATGAATGGTTTCCAACCTTCGGACAGTTTCGCACAAAACAGCACCTTCTACTGTGAAACGGGTGGTTTTTCTTCTGCGCCTCATCCTTACTGGAAACGTAAAAGGAAACCAAAAGGGCTTTTCTCAACCCTTTTCTGATGAAACCCTCCCACCCACAATACTCATATGCTCAAGAGCTTTGGATCCACATGATTTTCGTTCTCTTAGGCTAAGTGGCTCAAAATACTAAGGGATTCTTTCTCCTTTGAGGGTATTAGCACTCAGTTTCTCGGCTTTAATCTGTTTTTGTCTCTCTCTTCAGTGACCCTAGCAGTTGCCACCTCTTACTCCCTTCAGCAGCCTCCCTCCCAACTTCAAGTCTAGGAAATCAGCTGTGATGAGGGGCATGGGGGCAGTCACAGAAGATGCAACTAAGGCACAGAGAGGCTACATAATTTGCCCAAGAAATCACCTTGAACCACCAACAGAGTGTGTCACGTCCCTCTGTTTAACTCTAATGCTAAGCAAGTTAACTTTTTGTAGATTATGTTTATAAACAGATGAGGTATGAAAATACATAAAAGGACACACATCAACTCTAAGATATTCATTAACTCCACTATTTTGTTTCTATTTATTTTATTTCTATTAAAAAATTAAGAACCCCTGCAGTCAATATAGCAAAATGTTACTGGGTTTTAAATCCAGAATATACAGGGGTTGTGTCATTACTCATTCTTGTATGTATTTTCACAAGACAAAATGATTTGAAAGTCTCTCTCCCCGCCCCCTACTCACTACTGGCTCTCACCAGAGCTCCCAGACCACACATCTAACAGCCTTTCACTTTACCCACAGCTGAACTCATCAGTTTTCCCCCAGAACTCCCTCTGCTGCTTTCCCTCCTCAGAACACAGCAGGACCATTATTTAACTCATTAATCCACCCAGAAACCTGGGCCTTACTCCATCCTACCTTCACAGACAGCATTGATCCTTTCCTCTTTACCATCTAAACATGCCTTCAATCTGTTCGCTTTTACCCACTGACCGTCCCACCGCTCAATTGGAAGCCAACAACACTGCCCACCTGGACTCATGAGTCTCCCAGGTGGCCCCACAGCCACTCTCCCCTACTTGAGACAAATGTGATTGTGTCTCTCCCACGCTTTTGGACTCATTTCAGACCCACTGTTCTTAGAAGAAACTTCAATTTCTTCACCTGGTGAAGGTCCTTGCCATGAAACTGTCAGCTCAGTAAGGGCAGGACACACCCTCGTCCCTCGGCTCCACCATCTGGCAGAGCATCAGCTTGGGAGGATTGAGTTCTTAGCAAACTACTTCACTTATCCATACAAATCCATGGTAGATTAGAAAGATTTTAGATGTTAAGCTCGACTATTAATTTGGGGATTTTGCACTGGCAACCTGCAAGTATATATTCCAATTATTGTGTCTTCTTAAAACCATACCCAGATTAAAGGAGTATTTGTGGAATGTCTTCAGAGTAAAAGGGACTGTACTTTTACAGATTTTATGTTTTAAAATATGAACAACCCGGACAGGGTCAAAAATAGAACCGCCTCACAAGTGACAGAAGACAGGTGAGACGCATATAGCAACAGGTCACAAAGATGGTAAGAGCAAAATTGTTTCTCCAACCCCCAAAACATTCCTCCAAGAACTGAAAACTCAGAAATTTGAAAGTAAAATACTATCATATAAAGAAAGAAAATAAATAATCCTCTTCATCAGGGTTTCTAGACCTGACTGCAGAGTTATTAGCAGGCCATACTGAATCCTAGCACAGAAAAATCAGATGGACTAGTGGTGAGTAAGTTCCAGGAAAATGGCAGTAACTCCTCCACTTGAAAGAGGACACACACTCACTTGTTCAAGGTGATTGTAAACCACATTCTGCAGAAATTCAGAAGATTCAGGCACCGCTTCTAGATGGTGATGACACGGAAGGACGGCTTGGATGCATGCTTCTAACTGAGTCACCGGCATTCTTACACTGCAGGGGGAAATGGAGGCCCTCAGCCAAGAGCACAGTTGTTCCTGTCATGTATCCCAGGCCGTGCCTCGGGGACTCAGTGTACTGTAGCAGTCCGGCCCCAGGTGAGGACCCGCAGCATGGCCCAAGCAAGCAGGAGGGGCACTGTGCTTGAGAAATCCCATCCCCCATGGGGGCAAGAGGGGCTGGTGGGGTTGTGTGAACCTATAAATGCTCATAGAAATACACCTGCATACATTGAAGTGATAAAATTAAAAGTAGCAGGCTATTTAACAAAATTTCAATTGTCAGTGTTAATTTTACCATTCCATTCCGCTTGTCCCCTGCACTCTGAGACAGGCTTAGGCTCTCTCACACATGCAGCTCTGATGCAATGGTTGTGAAGTTATTTTACTTTGCTGCAAGTGTCTTCGCTCCCAGTGTCACTGTGACTGTCGTCTCTTAACACAGTCAGATATCTTCCTGCATCTCTCCCTGAGTTCCTTGCTCCTGCTTCTCAGATCCTGAGATAAAGAACAGGTGAAGGCACTTGACTGGAAAAGTCAATGTGGACTTGACCAAAGTCCTCAGTGACCCCCTAGGTGAGTGCTGCCCACCCCTTACCTTCGATTCTCAAGGTTCTGCCCAGGGTGACATCCAGCCAGGACAGAGTCCTGGGCCCTATTAAAAGCTGTGTGGCTTGGGTGCAGGGAAAGCTGCAGGAGCTGGTTCTGTAGCCGGTCCCATCCACACCTCTGCTCCTCTCTCTCCCGAGGCAGGGCTGCCAAGCCCCCAGGCTCCCTGAGCTTCTGTCTTTCTCTTCTACTCTACTTCAAGCCCTTTTCCTCTTCCTTTACTCCCTGATTATCCCTAGCTGGAGTGATTTTTCTATCATAGAATCTGAAAAAATTTCCTGCAGCTGAAAAAGAGGTGCCAGAGGTCAACGCGCATATGGTGGTTCCTGAATAGAGCCCCTGGTTAGGGGGACCCTCACCAACACTCACGGGGCATCAGGCATGTTGCAGGGTCGACCACCACCAACAAGAGTTTGCTGTGACACCAAGGCACGCACAGCATCCCTGCTCACTAAATTGTAGTTGTAGTCCTTTATTAAGAAGCAAAAATAAAAAAATTGCTCATGTTTCTTACTAAAATTATTTATGAGGGAGAAAAAGAAATTGTAATAGAAAGAACAAATTTCACTCCATGTTAGATGTGTTCATTTGGCTTTAATCCTGTACCTTGTTTTCTAGGCTCAGACTTGCTATCTCTGCACCTTTTGTAAAAGAAAGTTGCCTTTAGCCTGAAATATCCAGGAGGGCCTATTCTCCGGGCTCTGATCTTTAAGGATATTTGCTCTTCTACACTTATGTATAGATGGCAAGTTGTAAAATAGTGAATAACCTTTCTTTTTTTTTGGAGGTTTTACAGGGGCACCATAATTTGACCCACATGGACAGCTGTAGGAACAAAGGATTTCAAGGACAAACAATTCATACAGCAAGAAGTTTGCAACAACCAGCCACATCCCTGCCGCTTTTTAGTATAAAAGGAGACTGAATTCTGCCCTGGGGAAGAGAGTTCTACTGGATAACAATATGCCATTTTCTGGGTCTGCCAGCTTTACAAATAAAGTCTCTTTTCCTTACTCCAACATCTCATCTCCCGATTAATCGGCCTGTCATGCAGCAAGCAGAACGAGTTTGGACTTGGTAACAAATTGACTGCCTTAGAGGTAGTATGTCTCCACTGTTTCCTCATTTCCAGTATTTCACCACCTATCAATTTTATATGCTTTTTAACAACATGAACAAAAAACCTATTACAAGGAATTGATTCCACAGAAATAAAATTATTTCTACTCCTTCAAAACTTTTTTCTTTTCTATTTTATTTTGTTTTGCTTATTGAAAAGAAAATAAATTCAAATCTTTTTATTTCACGTATTTTTATAACTAGATATTGTAAATACTACAAAGATATTTAAATTGCAATAAAAATTGTTCATATATTAGTATAAAGATATATACACAATCAATGCAGATTAGGAAAGGAGTAGATATTTACTAAAAATCCACTGCACATCCAGTCTTTTACAAGCATATCCTGGAATATAAGCTCTATTATCCAGGGTCCCCCACCCCCAATCTCACTGCGGAGTCCCTTAGTAATCAACTACCAAGGCACCAGCATAGAACCATGAGATCACTAGTTTAGGTATAAATGAGAGTATTAGCTCATTCAATTCTAAAACAGAAACCTTAAAATAAATACTGAACTTACTTACAGATAAACAAATTTGGACACAAAAAA
Organism: Vicugna pacos; assembly: GCF_048564905.1. NCBI lineage: Eukaryota > Metazoa > Chordata > Mammalia > Artiodactyla > Camelidae > Vicugna > Vicugna pacos. The sequence continues at coordinate 74,822,068 of NW_027328740.1, read as the reverse complement.
GTACAGTTTCTCCCCAAATTCACAAAGATAATAACTGGTAAAGGCAAGATTTGAACTCATCTGCCTTGAATATAAAGCTAAGTTGGAAATCCCCTTCAACTGTGGAGGACCAGCAGCACAGCCTGTCACCCTATCTTTGTTCAGATCTGGCTTTAGACAGCCTGAGACAGCACCCCTTCCTATGGAACTCGAGGGCAAACAATAACAATAAGGATTTTATATTCTGTAGTTTCTTAGGTCTCAATTATATAAAGTGTCAGCAGGTCAGCAGAAAACTCTGGGAAATATGAGTGGGTCCAGAGCTTTTTGCTGATAAGAAACTCAATCTATCAGGACAGAGTGACCTTCCCATGAGAGGCCTCATGGACATAAACTAAAGGCAACTGAGCAATGAAAACTAGCAAGAACATGGAACTCAAGCAAGAAGGATCCCTACCATCCCCTGCCCAGTTGCCTCTTCACCTTTGTGGACAAGACGGCAGAAGGTCCATGTTCTTGTCCAAGTTACAACATCATGGATTCTCACCCATATAATATTACGACTCTATGCTGTCTTAAGTCCTTTCCAACTAAAATATGATGACACCAATATCTCAGCGGAATGTCTATGTCTCCACTTTCTCTCTTCTATTAGGAGACTATATCTATGGCCACAAAGCCGAAATTCAATTAAAAACACCATGCACGAAGCCTGGTGAAAGTCTGTGTAAGAGACATTGTTCTCAAGCTCAGTGAGTGAAAACTCAGAAAAAGTGGTCCTTATCCCTCTGCAAGTGGAAGGTAGCCTGATTGTGTGTGTGTATGTGTGCACACGTGTGTGTGTAAATCAAATACAATGTATTGTGGGATGTGCACAGATTTTTTTTATGTTACTATCATTTCATGAGGATGAGCCAACCTTTAAAGTAATTTGAATCTACTATTCTGAGAGAGTCTCAGGATCTTTTGGTGGAGGATGGGAAAGGGGAAAGGAAAGGAGGAAAGAAGTAAATGAAGCAAAGCTGTAAGTATACTGCTAGGGAAAGGCAAGACATTAATTTTGTTCCTACTTGCATCACACACAAATTAGGGACTGGCTTTCCCACATGTCTTGTCAAGCACTGAGTTGCAGAAGAACAGGTGACAGCCCATTTCTCACTGAGCTTGTGACTGTACGTGGCATCTTATAGACACTAATTATTTAACCTGATCAAACAATCTGGCAGCAGGCTGTAATTCTCCTATTTTGAGAGATAAGAAAACAGGAAGTGAAATAGGGTATATAGCTTGACAAAAGTCAGAGGACAAGTAAACTAAAGAGGATGAATTCAAACTCAGATCTGAATGCAGAGTCTGATCTTCCCACTCCGAGGGCTGGAAATTCCTTAACACACAGGGTCCCCAGCTCCTCTGCTTTGTTCCTGGCACCAAGCATTTCCCATGGCGATATTCTCCAGTTCTCAGACACAGCGCTCTGTGCAGCCAATAACCTCCATTCGACCTTGATCATCTACCTGTCACGCCCACCAGGCTTCACCAGGCAAGAAAGCTGGCTTTCAACTGCATACAAAGCCACCCCTGTTTTATCGTGGACTCTTCAGCGGCTTTTCCAGCGTAAACACAGCCATGAAAGTGCTCACAGTTTGTACATGAGCCACACTACCTCTCTCCATCTCTGTCCCCACCTATACTACTTTGCTATGACCATTTTGAGAATCTTGGAAACAAATTTTTAAAAACAGAAAAGAAAGGATTCTGTAACAAGTACTTAATACTTACAATTTTAAATGAGAAGTTACAAAGTGAGTATTTACAAACCGAATCTGCCTTCCTAGGTGTCAGTTTTAACAGTTAAAATATACAATAGCAAAAAATTCTGACTTAAATAATTAACAAAAACATCAACAATAATCTGGAATAAACTCAAAAACAATGCCCATGTTGTACATGGAGGAAGTACAGGACTGTACTGTGGGGTAAAGTAAGAGGTGTGAAAGTAGAGACATCAACATTTTGTATGCAGGAAAGCAGTTTTGTAAAAATGCACGTTCTCCTAAAGATAATTCAAAAGTACTAAAAAATCCCACGAGAGCACTTCTTTTTTTTTTTAACTTGAAAAATTATATTAGAATTCTTCAGGAATAATAAAGTCATAATACTAACCAAGAAAATTTGGGATCGAAAAGAGAATCAAAAAATCGCACTGTCAGATATTAAATAAATGTTTACAATATGTAAGATATAGTGCTAGTGTAAGAAAGTAAGATTGATAAAAATAAACCATGAGCTCAAAAAGAGACTCTAGTGTACATAAGTATTCTTTACAGGTGGGATTTCAAGTTAAAAAGCAAAGTAGGAATTCAATAATTGTCTTGGGACAATCAGAGAATCCCCTGGAAGAAACAAATTCTATTCCAGTCATAATGACCGCAAGAAAAATTACAGAATGTGATGTGAATATTAGAAAGTACTAATAACAGCGAATATAATTCTTTGCTCATATTAATTCAACTTCTCTTCACTATAACAAGTACCATCATCATCTCCATCTTAGAGATTAAAAAAACCTACAGAAGAAATTTATACCATTATAAGAAAGTATTTCTAAGAATAATATCAGGAATAAAACCCAAAAAGAAGACATTTACAATCTTAAGATTATTTTGGGCCACAACAAAAATGAACCTACTGAACAAAATGAAAGGCAAAATATGACAAGGAAAAGCTCTCTGATACATGTTGATGAAGACAAGGGGTTAATGTTCATAATATACATAGAGCTGTCACAAAGCAACAAGAAGCTGCCTCACTTAAATGTGTGCAAAGGACAAAAGAGATCATTCACTTTTTAAAAGTCAGATGGCTAATGAGTGAAAAATGCTCAATACCTCACTGGTCATCAAGTGCAAATTAAAACAATGAAAAAGTACTTTTGCTCATCATATTGGCACATATTTTTAAAAGATATTCTAGCTAGTGTCCATCTTTGAGAGAACAAACTGTGAGCGATCTTTTGGAGGATGACATGTCAATGGATATGTAAACTCTGAAAAACGTGTGTACACACAGGCTGAACTCCACATTTTGGAATCGTTTCATTTAGAAAAATTCAGTTCAAAAAGATGTACTTATCAGAGCATTTACACAGCACTGTTTACAATGGTGAGAAGAAAAGCTGAAGTGAAATCATATCCAGCGATAGAGAATTGGTTACATAAGTTATTCTACATCTTTTCATGCCCCACAGGAGAAGGAATTTCTTGATTCACTTGAAAGGAGCCTGTGATTTATGTAGTTGTCACATCCAAGGACTAAATTTCCAGAAACCTTAACGAAAATAATACTCATACAAGATCACAGGAATGTTTGTATAAGAAGTATGCCAGTCAAACACCCTTTCTGACAGTGGAAAATGGAGAAAACTTAAGTGTCCACCATCAAGACAATGATGCGGTAAATCACGGTGAGCTGTGGGCACTAAAGTTCCGGTGTTTCGGCGTGGTCCAAGGCCTTGTCCTCAGTACGCTCCCACGAAAGGTGTCCTTACACAAGAGACCAAACCTGCATATCAGGAAAACCCTCTACTCTATCTGAAAGGACCGGGTGAGTCTGGAGAGAGAGGACGTCTGTGATATATACCTGAGTGAATAAACCGAGCTGCAGAAAACATATAGTATGGCCTTATTTTTCAATAAAGCATATATACACACACATAGACATAGATTTCTCATATACGTGTATGTATGAGTTTATTTATATGACATAGGCATAAAGGTCATGAAATATATACTCCACATTGTCAGCAGTTTTTACTCTCAGGAAAAAAGGGGAAGGGATGTAGGGGACTTTCGGTACCACAACAGATCTCTTTTCAGAATTTCAGTTAAGTATACTTGGAATTTAAAAGTTTATTTAAGTCCAAAGTAAAATGGACGAGGACTCCACAAGACAGAATGCTATACTAGTCATTAAAAATCATGCCAGGGGAGATAGAATATTGTAGAAAAATGTGTAATAAGCCGAATGGAAAATGGAGGTCTCCACACAGTATACAGGCACACATTGCTCGCTGGTTTTTATGACAGAGGTAATACACACTGATGAAAAGAACAGAAAATAGATGTTAATGTGTTAATTATTATCTCTGAGTACTGGCACCAGGATAGATCCATTTGACCCTTTTTTCATACATTTATATTAAATACACACTATTTTTCATCTGAAAAATGCATTTTTAGATGTCTAGTACCACACATTGGAAAATTACACGAGTACTTACAGAAACAAATAACTAGGAGACACCGCAGCAGCGTCACAAAGTGTAGAAAGGGCGATCCTGAATAACACCGCGCAGTTACATAAGGACCCACAAAGTGAGAGCACCTGCTGTAACAGGGCGCGGCCCCCTTCCATTTGTCAGATGTGTCTTCAGGGCTGAGGCAGTTCTGAGCACGGCCAGTGTCAGTGCTGGTGTCTGGATGGATGCCACTGGAGGTGAGGGCACCTGCAAGCCGAGAGGAAGAACAGAAATCATCCTCTGCTTTTTCTGTCTTGTTTCTTTGTTACTTTTAAAGAGAGGCGGAAATAAGATAAACTGGATCTTTCCTACTGAAATTTCAGTAATGAAACCATTTTTAAAGTGATCACAACTTATATTCTGCCTATGACTGTCTTTTCAACAAAGCATCATATTTATAAAATGTTAATTAACTCAGTTAATTAACTCCCTGTTGAAACATTCTAGTAAAGAGCATGAACTGCAGTATGTAAAAGAACCACACCTGCAGTGACTAGCTCAGCTGTCTTGACGGCAGTGCAGTCAGCCCCCACCATCCCGTGGCCCTGAGCTCCTGATGCTGGTAAGAGAGCGCGCTGCTGCCTCAGATGGAAAGAAAAGGTGAAAGCATTTTCTGAAATCTACAGCACTGACAAAACATAACTGATAAATCCCAGGCTCCTTTGAGGCTGTCATTTTCCGTTTCTGGCCAACACCCGTCAATGAGCAGAACCACCCCATTCCCGAGTCATGGGACTCACGTGGGCAGAAGTTTTGGAGAAATTTCCAGGTATAGAATGTAAACCAACTATACATAAAACTCTGAAAAAGAAAAGATGCAATAATCTGATTTTGGAAGACACTAAAATATTCTCCTAAGCCTTAGTACTTGGAAAGGCTGGGCTTCTACTAAGCCACTTATTTATTTCACAGCCAATGAGCATCTCCCACAAACCCTGTTTCCCTGTGTCTGCTGGGAGCTTCAGGCACATTGATGTTGTCTATCTTATAAGTCACAAGGCAGAGGCGTGTGTCTCACGCTGGCAACTCTCACACAGGCTCAACTCCTAGCCTCACTGTATGAACTTGGCCCCATTTTCTCACCTGTTTATTTGGTACCTGTTCTTCTGTAAGCTGCCTGAAATGCTTATTGAAACAAGTCAGAAGAATGAGTGGGTAGAGAAATGGACAGATGGACAGGTGAGAGATGGGCAGAAAAACAGAGAGTCTCCAAGAGAAGGGGAGCAATCAAAATTACCTATGCAAAACCCTCTTCTAGTCAGGGAAGGAAACCACCACGGAGAAGTGTGAAGAGGCAGGTTGCTTAGGACTGTTTCCTGGATTCCATGAAAAGTCACACCAAGAGATGAGAGGGTAGAACTATAAATAATAAAAGAAAAAATCATGCATGTTTGAAAAATATATCTACATTATGTACTTTCTAAAGAATAGAGTCAAATTAGCAAGGCCCAATAACACAATCCTTGGGTATATACAGAAGTGAGAATCCCATCTCCAATCTGCAAGGCATCCCTTTGGAGCACTGAGAGTCTACACGGTGCAGTCATAAAGCCATCACCGCAAAAGCGATGCTATCCTGCACTTACGAGGAAAGAGCAGCTGTGCTCGGTCTGCCTACACGTGTCTTTTACACCCCTCAGCACCTCTACGGGGGAGGGACGCCTAGCGAGCCCCATCTCTGCAGGACAGAAAACAAGTCCAAGAGAGGCTAAGCCGACCTACCAATTCTCCATCTCACAGGACTTGTCACTCCAGACCAGGACTCGAACTCGGACCCACGTTTGTAACCACAGTACTACCGTATTTTATGTGCTTTTTGTGTGTATAATACATTTGTTTCTGGCATGAAAGGGTATTTAATAAATGATCGGTTGTCTTGTCTATCTCATTAGTTCACAATCTTTATATTTTTGAATTGTACTCTTCCCCTGGAGAAAGGAACGGAAAGAGCGGGGGTCAGAATGAGGTGGGGCTCCATTCTTTATCTGTTGCCTCATCTCATCCAAGTCCCCAAACAGGGAGAAAGAGCAAATGTTCTCTTCATCATTTAAAGAGAGGGCTCCAGTGACGGTGACTTACTCAACCCCAAAACCAAGTCTGGGGGAAGGGCACATGCAGCAACGAGAGCAGTATCACCTGTAGGAAGGCAAAAAGAGCTCAGGGGATGGCTCAATGGGTCAGCCTGATTTCATTTCAATCGATAATACAATAGCACACTCTAAAAAAACTAGAATGCAATGGATTTCCTCTTTCTTGACATCTAGCAAGTTTCCACATCTCACATGTAACATTATCACGAACTAGTGAAAGGAAGAGTCCACAGACAAGGAAAATCAATGCCACAGGCAGGCTGAAACACAGGCTGGAGGAAAGGAAGGGAAAGGGCATAGTAAAGAAGAGGGGAAATTCTGGGAAAAAGACATCATCACAAGGACTCTCAAGCATCATCCAGCAATCATATAATCATTCTTTCAAGAGAGAGTTACTTAGGTCCTATTTTGTGCAACATTGTACAGTGGGCGAAGCAAGAGCACAGCGTCCATGGTGGCAGCAAGCTGCGGAGCTCCAATACACTTCTGATCCCGGTACCTTGCACACTTGTCCTCAGTATAAAGGCAAAATATATAGTAAAATAATCCAATGTAAACTCTATGCAATGCTGAAAAAAATTAAAGAATACCTAAATACCTGGACAGACACACCACGCACATTCCTGAATCAAATGACAGCATTCTTGGGATGGCAGTGCTCCCCAGAGCGATCCATATATTCAACGTGGACTCGATCACAATCCCAGTGGGTTCCTCTGCAGAAACTGACTATCTGCTGCTACAATTCATATGGGAATTCGAGGATCTCAGTAACCAAACCGTACTTGAAATAGAAGAACAGTTTGAGAGGACTTGTAATTCTCAATTTCAAACCTTACAACTGTATCTCCAGGTGAGATTAGAGGCCATTTTTAAGTTATAATTGTGTTTATCCTTATTTTCTAAATTCTGTACAACGAATATACCTGTTAGAATAAGAAATTTAAAAAGTAAGGTATCTTTTAAAACATGCAAACCTATTCATTCATTGGGAAAAAAATATTTTGACTATAAAGAAGTAAACAAATATCTAGTGAAAAAGGACTATTTAAAAACAAGAGTGCATTTACATTTTTTGTAAATTGGAAACTGAAAAGCACAAACACATCAAGTTTCTAGGGAGAGTGTTGCAACATATTAATTGTTATTTCCAAAATTCTAATTGAACAATGAAAACTCACGAAAGACAAAATCTTGATTGACAGCCAACTGCAAACACATGGAGAGCAAAGGCCTAGAAATCACAGTTCCTTTAACTCTGCTACTAACTCAATAGGAGAGGAAATTCCTCAGTGAGGGGACAGTGGAATCCCATGCATAAGACAGGATACACAGTACAAACTGCACTAGAATTGGGGGTGATTTCCATAGAAGAATTCTAAAGTTACAACATTGATGAAAAACTATAAAAACACTGACAGACAGATTAAAACACACAGTCATATATATTATATAAAAACATATGAAGTCTGCCCCCATGTTGCATAGAAATACAAACATATTTGTTCATTTATGGGCACTGATTACTTTATCCCAGGTAGAATATTTCAACTAAAATAGATAATCAATAATACACTCCTCTTGTCAAAACTAGTTGATAAGTTACTCTGCCATGTATGCATAATGTGTCTAAGATAGATTTAAAATTAGTGAAAAAGATTTTTGTATGGTTTCTTGAACCCTTCTCAAAACACCAAGCTTAATTTTAAAATAAATCTGAGCAGTATTTCTATATGATCTTTTCCCTTGTGAAATGAACAACACAGTCTGTTGTCAAAATTCTTTCCTTACAATGATTCACGAGCACCGTATACTCACAAAACTGCTGGACAGCAAGGCACTATCCAGACACTGTGACAAATCAAATGAAACACAAGGAAGACAGTGACCCTATTCTGCAGGGCTTATAATCTGTTCCAACACCGGGTTTTTATTTGATTTGTTTGATTGGTTAGAAAAATAAAATCACTCAAGTACATTCTTCTTTGAGCATTATGTAAATCATGACTCTCTTTTTAGTGTCATGAGCAGGAAAGACTTGAGTATGAATTGATTAGATCAACTAGGCACAATCATCGCTGGAGCCTGTGTAATAAATAAGTACATGAGATCTAAAATAAACCTACACAGATCTCTGCAAGGAAAATGAAGAGGTGAGTTCCCCAATGAGAAAACAAACAATCAAGAAATCAAAAAAGGAAAACTTTTTCATTAATGATTCCAGGCAGTAGTGGAGCATGGTGGTGAAGATCACAAATGCTGGGGACAAACATGAGGGTCTGAAATCCCACAGCACTGGGTAGCTGTGACACTGATATTTCAGTGAAATTTTCTGCACCTCAGTCTCCTATCCATAGACTGGGGACAGCCACAGCACCCATCTCCTAGAACAGTCTTAAGAATTAAGTTATTTTTTATATAAAAGTTTAAATAAAATACCTCAGATTTTAAATATTACCCCAAAAGCTCAAGGAACAAAGAAAACAATGATAAATTGGAGTTCATCAAATGTTAAAAATTTGCTTCAAAGGACACCATCCAGAAGGTGAAAAAACATCTGAGAGGAGAAAATTTTTTCAAATTATTTATCTGATTAAGTATTTGTATCTTCAAATAAAAGAAAAAACTCCTACAACTCAACAAGAAAAAGAGAACTCAATTAAAATGTGTATAAAGTATCTGAAAATGTATTTTTCAAAGAAAATATACAAATGGCCAATAAGCACAATCAAACGATGTTCAATATCATTAGCTGTAAAAGAAATCAAGTCAAAACCACTAGGAGAAACCGCTTCACACTTACTACAATAGGTTATAATAAAAAAAATGTGTAACAAGCACTAATGAAGACACAGAGGAAGCGGAGCGCGCAGCCCTTGCTTTTGAGGATGTAACACAGGGTGGCCACTTTAGAAAACAGCCTGGCAGGTCCTCAGAGAGTTGAACATTTGGTTTATGAATGACCCAGCATTTCTGCTCTCTGGTCACACAAGTAAGAGAACTGAAAACAAATGTCCACATAAAAATTCCTACAGGAGTATTCACGGCGCCATTACTCTTCACAAACAAAAAGCAGACACAACACAAACGACTATCACCTGATGAATGGGTAAACAGTAGGGCCCAGATATACAGTAGAATATAATTCAGCAATAGCAAAGCATAGAGTACTGACCCAGGCCACAACCTGGAAATACATTGAAAAAGTTACTCAGTGTGAAAGAAGTCAGTCACAATAGACAGTTCCATTTACATGAAATAACTTGTTTTACATGAAATGTCCAGCACAGGCAAATCCATAGAGAGAGAACAATGGCTGCCTGGGGCTGGGGGAGGATGAGGAAGATGGGAATGACTGCTTGTGCATACAGGGCTTCCTGTTGGGGGATGAAAATATTCTAAGATTGACTGCGATGCACAATTCTGGGCTTTGAGTAAAAACCGCTGCACATTTTAATGGGTGAATTGTATTAAAACTGTTAAGGACAAAAGCACCTAGGGCCAGAACCTTCAAATAGTAAATGCAAATTGCTAACTTTTATTACAGGAAGAAGAAACTGCCCTCAGCATGAAAGCAGGAGATCGGCAAATATGGGTTAACAGAATTGGACAAGAGCATTTCACTTGAAAGAGTTGCTGAGTGTACACGAAATATTCAGAAATAGGAAAATCAGCTTGACATCACGAAGAAGCATTCTGCTTCAAATGCAGATCAAGGATTCGGCAAGCCCAGCTGCTAGAAATAACCAGAGAAGAAACCTGGTTCTTACAACAAGCACCAGAGCCAACAAGGAAATGGTGGTGAGGAAAGCAGGCAGCCAAAAATCTGGAACAGTTTGCTACAAATAATTTCTCCACTGAAAATTCAAAAATAAAATGAAAGTGATGCAATGCTGAGCTGGCCTCACGTTAAAGGGCTTCCTCTGCTGCTCGACAGTTCTGTAACCCCGAATGAGAGACTCAGGAGAATCAGCATGGCTCCTGGCAGTCCCCAAGTGACTGCCCTCCAGCACGTTTACCACCATCACATCTGCCAGGGTTGTATTGCAGAGAAGAGACCAACTTCTAAAAGGCACAGGAAATGTTTACCAGGGAAGAAAAGGCTGCTGTCAGTCCTGGGACAGAGGCAGTGTGAGCAGAGGCCAGAAGGCTGCAGGTGAACTGGAGCAGACCTGGGGCAGGAAGGGACCACGGAAGAGCAGATCTCAATTTTCTACTCTCTCTCCCTCGGGTAGGAGAGATAAAGCCTGCATCCTTCTCACCTGGAACTGTGGGTTCTGGCTGGCAGAAGTCTTACGTACAGGGAATGAATACTCAAGACTCTGTGGAAAAAGTCACGAAAGAGAGAGGGCGTAGGGACCCAACTCCACGAGCCTCTCAAATGATCCCATATTTATTGTGTATAATCAAAGGAAAACGTCATTAACAGTTGTGTGATAGTAAGCAGGAACTTGGGGAAAGAAGGATGAGACAGAGATTGTAGAATCCACCATGAGTACAAAGGCTTAGTGTATCTTTAGGTAAGTCATGGGGTGAGGGGAATAAGATACATCCTTTAGACATGTGAATTACAAAGCAGACCACCAGACCAGCTAGGTCCTTGCTTGGGGGATAATAGAGTATCTAACTGCACACAAGCCCAGCCTTTATAGCTGTGGGCCTGGGTCATTGCTTTGCGATGAGCAGAGTGCTATCTAAAACATCATCTACGCAAGCAAAGCATTATCTCTGCTTTTTAAGGCAAGGAGACAGGAGTGAGGATGCACAGGCACTTGCTTGCAAAGCAGTTACTAAGCATACGTTTTCTTCTTAAATTTGACAGGCGGCTGGGGTCTGTTACAATTTGTTAACCCAATCATGGGCTCCCACATGGAACCATTATGGAGGACACCCTAAGGTGACAAATCCTGGCTCTGGGTCTTTTCCTGCCAGCTTCAGCCACTCTAGCAGAGTCTAGGCACATTCCTGAATAATGATCATACAGAACCACCCACACTGTTAACTCCTGGTGCTTGAAACTTAATTTTAGCTCTACACAACTTAACGTAGAAAAGTTTCAGAAATAAAAGATATTATATTTACGTTATATCTCATCATAGGACTGATTTTTCTGATTGCTCTAAGCTGCTTCTTCTTGGTAAAGCACCTAATTCTGCAGGTGAATTCAGTACTTTCTTTGGGCATAACTAGCCAGTTTGGGCTCGCTAACTTCTATTGGTCAAATACCGATACACTTAATTGATTTCATTGTTCATCAATTTCAGCTGGGAGCAGAGGGAGTGTCACTCTGTTCCTCAGCCCACCCTCAACCCTTATCATCAGCAACTCAGGCCTCCGGAAACCAAAAAAAGCTTTTGTTTCCCTTCTACAGTTTCAACAAACCCAACAGGATACATAAGCCTGGAGAAAGAATTCAACACAAATGTTAAAACAAAAATCAATAAACCTGAAGCAACTCCATCTCCGAATCATGATACACAATGACATGAGATTAAGTGTGTCAGGCCCAAAGCATGGGTGAGCCTGACCACCTGATTTCTATTCTTCAAAGGAAGGAAAGTTTTCCTATTTTTTATTATCACTCTGTCATTGTTTCTGATTAAGCCAAAAACTAGTTTATGAAATAATTAAGCATTGAAATAACAGATTTTTGTTGTATCAATTACAGAAGGCATTCAGAGGTGTTAGGAAAAACCACCTCTGTAAAAAATGCAAAATTTCTTCCACTGTGAAGAACACGTATACAAAACGCAACAGAGAATTCAAGCTCTTGTGGAGAGGAGCAAAAGCCACAGAATCAAAGCAAAGTCATTACTATGAGTCAACTCAAAATTCACTGGACAATCATGTTCAATGCATTCAATGAAATTTAAAGGCATACTGCAAACCATACACTTAATGATCTGCAGGCTAGAGGAAGAATTTCTCTCTTTAACAGACAAGAGTAATCAATAGGGTGCCCCACCAAACAAGGACCAAAGAACAATCAGGTTTTTAACAGTTCTGATATATCAGCATTTTCTAAAGATCAAAATCCAGAAATTTTAAACATTGATTCACACCACAATGAAACAAGCACTTAAAAAAAAAGAAAAGAAAATAAGCACATAGAACATGTACATAGATCAATGAGAATTTCTTGAGACGCTGGAAGAAACAGGCTATAGTCTTTTACTTGAGAAATAAAACTACTTTTAAAGATAAATGCTAAAACACATTTCATCATTCATGTTGCCTTGAAAAATCTGAGGCACTTGTATCTGATTAGAAAAGCAATTCTGAGTAATAGTGTGTTACAATTCAGAGCCAGTTTGCTTTAGAAGAAAAGAGAAAAGAAAAGCTACCGTTTCTCATATACTGCACAAAGTGTGAAGTGTCTCTCTGCCTCTTTCTCCTCCCGTTTTCTAAGCTCATGCTTCCCAACCCTTCTGAAACAAGTATGAGAACCTCTTATTCCCGCCAATATGCCAAATGACAAAAGAAAATCAATTTATTTGTGTAAGTATATGCTTAAACCTTGAACTGGAAGAGAAAGATATCAGAAGTCTATATGGAACTTATTTCTACATTCCTGAAATCACACACACAAACGTTCACACAGACACAGACACAGACACATACCCCCTGGATTACTGGGAAATTCACAAACTTAGGATTTCCATCTTCTAGAAGATAACTTTGCAGTTAGTTTAAAATACAAAACTGTCAGCTTTGGAAAGCCTTGATCACCTGCTAAACCATCCAAATATCAAAGAGACCCAATTAGCCTTCTCGGTAGAATGTAATTTCCCATGATGGCAAAACATACCCTAAAAAGTCCTGGATCTAAGTCTCGTGTTTATCACTAGCTATGATCGTTTTTAAGCACATTAACAGATTCAGAAACTTATGTCTCAACAGCATTTGTTCTTATTGAAATAGTATACGTGTTCATTTGCCTATACAGAGACCAGGTCCCATGATGGAGTTTAAGAGCTATTTTGTGTATTGCAATATTTATTTTTAAGTGCAGAAAAGGAGGGTGGGTATTACTCAGTTGTAGAGCACCTGCATAGCATGCACAATGTCCTGGCTTCAGTCCCCAGTACCTCAAAAAAAAAATAAATAAAATAAGGGCATATTTAAAAATGAGTAAAGTTATAAAAAAATGCAGACTAAAAACCACTGCAATCTAGGAGACACAATTACAATAAAAAAAACAAGAGTTTCTATCAATTATTGGCTATTTGCCAATCGCAGAGACAACCAGAAATCACACCTGATAACCATCACGTGTGATTCTCAGCAACCCTACTAAGTAGACACGGATGGGAAACCAGGCTCTGCAGATGAGGAGACGGAGCTCAGAGGAGCCGGGGACGCTGACCGTCCTGCTTCCCGTGACACCACATCAGCCCAGGGCAAGCGCTGACGGAGCTGCAATGAGGGGACACCCAGCTGCATGGAACCTTGGGGCACTGGGGAGTCCCAGAAAACACTAAAAACTGTTCAGTGAAAAACCAGCTCAAATATAATACACTGTGCCACATTCTTTAAACAGGGAACATGAGTGAGACCTTTTTGATGCCTCCGTGTCCTTTCTGCCATCGTCAGTTACTTGCCCTCACAGCGTGACCAGTGATGAACTGGACCCCATATGAAGCGCACTCAGATGGCAGAGCATTTGAAGCTGTTTTATGAAGTTTGTAAGACTCTGTCTGTGCCTCACACAGGCGGTCATCCATCACTTCTCACCGGTGTGGATGTACCACCTGAAATCACTCCTTTCTGCTTTTTAAAATCCCTTCATCTACTCCAGACTTTTCAATAGCAAAGAAGCAGCTAAACCACAGACAGTGGACAGCTTTTCACCAAATTTCTTGAACAGCCCATCGGACTACCTGGAAGCCCTTTACTTTTATTAAACCCACTTCCAGGTACTTCATCATTTTCGGATTGGTGGACTTGGCCTCTGACTGAGCTACTCAGAGAGCTCCCAGCCTCACATCCGTGAGAGGACCCTGCTGTTGGGAGAAATCAGTGAGAAAGGCGTACATCCCCCAGTCATGTCTGCATGGCTAGAAGTGCCACAACGTGCTAAAAATTTATACCATCATAACCCCTGGGCTCCCATGGACTGGTTTCACATTAACCAAACTCATGAGACACTGATGCAAGAAAACCAGAAATTTAACTTATTAATGTAACAGAAGATGTGAAACTATGAACCAGACTGCAATATCAGAGTTCAACCATGAGTATATGTTCTCCTCCACGGCCCAAACACGGGCAGGCAGTCACATGGCAAGTGTGGACAGAAGCAGAGCAGGAAGGATTTCTAGATGAATTCAATGGACTAAATTTCTGTTATACCAACAGATCTGCTGCCTGGAAAACAATTAATTCTAATCACGGTGCACTCTTCGTGGACAGTTGCCGAGACACGACTGTGAGCACCTGTGTAACTCTCCTTTCCCTGTCCTTTCTGGGCTAATTGATGCACAGACGTACAGAAATCGAGGGATGCAGATACATCTAAACACCCAAAGCCCATTCTGGGAGCCACAATACCATACAGCCAGGGTTAAAATACTTGCTCTGCCACTTACTAGTTCTGTGACCTTGGTCAACTTACCCTCTGTGTGCCTCAATTTCCACACTGTGAAACTGGGATAACAATCAAACCTTCCTTACTCGCTTGTTGAGAAGATTGAAGGATTCATTTCTGTAAAACGCTCAGAAAAGAATGTAGCACATTTTGGGTGCTCAACAAATGTCAAATTAATATTACAGTGGTTTACAAGTCTCCTTCCTAATCATCTTCTGTGTTTCCTGGCTAGACTAATACCCAAAGGAAATTCTTATTTCTCCTTTTATAAACTCATGGGATGAACCCTTCTGTTCCATCCCACCACCTGTTTAAACTGATGGAAGGGATACCTCCTCCCCACTCCTCTGGGCCATGCAGAGTGCTACTCCCTTCACAGCCCTGACCCCTGGCCCACAGCTAGCCCTCCTCACATTAACAGATTGAGTTGTGATTCCGGGGAGACAAGCAGGGCATGTGAAACCCTTCCTTTCCCTCCAGTGTTGACTACCCTAGGGAAGCACCCTGGATGCTCAGCTCCATTGCAGAACAGCCCTGTGCATGATGGGGCTCATTCTCTCAAGGGAAGGCTTGCTGTGGCCCAGAGATACCTGGGACAGGGTGAGTCTCTACTTCTGGGACACAGTATCATGACACTCATTTATCCACAGCCCTGAAGTTCATGGAGAACGTGGCTTCATCAGTAACAAAGAAGACATTTATCGCCTGCCTACTCTTTTGTGTCATCTCTCAGTTGGCTGCTGGAGACAACATGTGTATAAGTATTGGTTCCCCTTAGGCCCCAACATATATGAAGTAACAAAAATTTCTGTGGCTTAACGTTGGTCCAGGGCGACTGTGTAACAGTTCTGACTCTGCTGATGCTAAATTATGGGTGTAGGAATTATGGAACGTCCTCAAATATCTTTCATCATAAAATCAGCTTTTCTTATTTTCTTGTTTCTTTGTAATTACCAAAGACTATAAAATGATGGCTGCACACAAAACAGCAGCTAAAGTTTATGAGCTCTCTTGACATACCCACTGTGGTAAACATGTTACATAATTACTAATTCTCACAATTCTACAAAGCAGATATGAGTGTCCCCTTCTCACAGACGAGGGGAAAACTCAGAACGAGCTGACTCAGGATCACATGGTTCAGTGTCAGCACGTGCAGGCAAACCCAAGTCAAGAAACTACACCCCATCATATATGTACCAAATCAACTCCCACCAATTAACACACAGCGGCGGGGTCAATACTCAGGGAACTCAACACACCTTTCAGCTTTATGGTGCTCCAGAGGCAGCTTCTAGCTGTTTTATAATATCCCGGCTCACTGGTTTCTAACACTAGAAGAAAAGCCCGATTTTGCCATTGTTTGCACAGCAAGTCTGAAATGTTCACAGCGAGATAAAAGAATAAAACTATGATATAAGCAGAAAAAATTTTCCAGGTAGAAAGACATAATGGACGTTGTGCTATTCTGAAGCATTAAGCAAAGGAATCAAAATAAAATCACATTGTTTAAGCCTTATTTTACAAACAGAAAAATTAAGACTGTAAAAAGTTGCAACAGCGCCACCTATGGCTAAAAAGACCTTCCAGGTTGCCGGGAAACATGCAACACAAAAATTGACTGTAAGATGAGAAACGAGAATCAGATAACTAGAAGCTTATGTAGCATATACTGCACTTTGCTTCGGGGGGATGGAGGGGTATTCAGTATTTAATCTGATATTGCTAATACTCCTAAATATAAACAAAAGACATAGGCTCATGGAAGCTCATCTTAGAAGAGGAAAGAATCCAGTCCAGCCACTTCATTTTACACGAGGGGAGACTGAGACCTGAGATCTGTCCTCCTGGCAATCAGCAGCAAAGCTCTCCTAGGTCTCATGTCTTGCACTGTAGTAAAAACCAACAGAACTGTACTACGCCTATATTCATAAAAGTCACGTCTGTATTTTTCCAACAGTAGGTAATCTAAGTATCTTGCAAAATACTTCTCAAAGAGCCAGGAAATCATAGAAGGGTATTGAAATACAAAAACATTTATTTACATATTAAAACAGCATGAGCTTTATTACCTCTATTAAAAAAGTGACATGTCAAATCAAAATTTTGAAATTTTAAAACCTGAAAAGAGTGCAGAAAAAAATCAAAATTTTCTTTAGTCACAAAAGAGAGAAGCTTATTCCCTGATAATAATCAATGTGGATTTTTCTAAACTTAATGGTTCTGGTCAGAATCCCGAGAAATTAAATGTCTGATGGATGGTTACACGGCAACATGAATTCTGAGCTTACATTCTGTGTAAATAATCTTCAAGGTCGTCTGCTTAAGGCAATTTAAGTAGTCCCTGTCTCACTAGAATGACACAGATTTCATTAAAGCTTCATACTGCACTTAAAAAAAACAATCCTAGTTACTTTAAGCCATATTAATGTATATCATATATACACATATTGAATATGCATCAGAAATAAGCTACCCTTTTTAGTATTCAGAGTTGATACTTCTAAACTATCAGTCACTGTGAAAGCACATTTTTATTAAGCACCTCTACGGTGCTTTGTATACAAGGCGTCCAGCTCTCACAGTCAGACAAGGTAAACCATATTACTCAAATTTCACAAATGACGAAATATACTTAAGCCATGTAAACAACTAAGATATTCATCATCAGGAAAGAAAAGAGTAAGGATTTTACTTACAATACTCACTGACAAAGTTTTCTTTCATACTAAGACTACATAAAACAAATTCAGTGTTTGGAAATTTTTCAGTAAATAAGCACCACTAGAAAAAACAAGTAACATCATTAGCAACAGTTGGACTTTCAAAGACCACTTCTCTCTTGCACAATAGTTATTTTAAATGTTTTGTTTTTAGTTCTCACAAAGCACTAAATTAAAAAACTATTTCCTTTACAGTCATTACCTGAGAATAAAACATTTGTGAAAATGTACAATTTTAATTTATGCCACTCTGCCTCTCATTCTCACTGGTGTCTCTCCTTTGAAGACCTCATCAGGCTGAGATAGCTAAAATCGGTCATTTATGGGCTCACAGGAGTTCGGGAAAACACTCAACGGGAAGCTGATTAGAGGAGCAATTGAGAATTCATCCTGTGCAGCCTGGATTCCAGCATCGAGCTAGCCACCGCCAGCTGCGTGTCATTTGGGGCAAGCTGACCCATCTCTCAATCCCTCAGCTACAAAAAAGGAGACACTGATACCTACAATCAAACACTTGCTATGAAGTAAAATATGAGCAAAGCATTTTAGCCTCAGTTAGGCGTCCACTCACAGCGAGTTTGGTCATTATGATGATGAGGTTGGCTGTTAACAAATTAAGCTCGACCAAACAGGAGAAATCACCTTAAAGGAGAAACATTTTAAGTCCATGAGTATTTCCTTTTGGGTGGACTGTAGAATATTCTATAGAATTTTTTTTAATAAACCAAATTTTGTCCATTAATTGTAGATTTACAGGTTCATGGACAAGTCTCCAGAAAAATAATTAGAGGCCTCTAACCTCTGAAAATTAAGATGTAAATTTAAAAAAAAAAATCAGGGAAGAGATTATACCTCATTTGGGAGAGTATGTGCTTAGCATGCATGAGGCCCTCAATTCAGTCCCCAGTAACTCCATCTAAAAACTTTGTTTTTTAAGAAATAGAGAATTAAAGCAAAAGGATGGAGGAATACGGAAATTTTTAGAGACTCATCTCAGATTTAAGATAGGGAAGAAACCATCCAATTCTCAGAAGAAATCTTGAGGACTATGTAAACTGGATCTGAGATGTCTAGTCTTTTAACATTATTCATGAAATCATATTACCAAGTCTTAAAACTACCTGATAACCCACAGTGGTGATACTGATCATAACAGCTACCATCACGTATCGAGCTCCGGCTAGGACTGCTCTGTTCTGACATCTCTACCCCTAAGGCCTCACCAGGCGGAGAGCACTAAATTCGGTCATTTATGAGCATCTCGTGTAAGTCCTCCATTTGTGCTTCTCACTCTCCCCTCACCAGCTCCTCTGAGGGAAGCACTGTTATCATCTTCCCCACCCGCAGATAAGGCCACTGAGGCACAGACACTAAACCCGTTCCAGGCCACATTGGAATTAAAGGACGTCTGTATTTCTGCTGTTTTGCTTTTGACAAAGGAATCTGAGATATCAATTCAAAGCAGACTGTTAAATAATCAAGTCTGTCAGGTCTTCACCTCAAAGAGCAGATACTATAAATTCCTGATGTAGGATGAGGCTGCCGTCACAAACTGACTCAGCTTGAAATTAATATCCAAGATGAAGCAGCGGATACACGTAAATATTCACGATTGTCAAGTCTGCCCACGGGTCTGGGCCCTTCACTGCCTGAAAGGGGGTGAAATCCCCACCCGTGTCTGGGAGGGAAGCGCGGCTCTTCCCGGGCTCACCCAGGCTTCATAGGCTATTTACCCCCACAGACTAGCCTCAACGGTTAAAAGCTCTCAAGATTTTTACACCAGGCAAAACTGAAAGACATTTCTGTAGATGGAGCACTTTCTCAGGCTTAAATTTTTTTGCCTACACTCAGCCAGAGGGAGAAAAGAAACAGGACTCTACAAAGTCCTGACCCTCACCACTCACAGGAGTAGAATGACCACAGCAGAAGATGGCCCTTCACATTGCAGGATGTGAACAAAATAAAGATGCCCCAACAACAGGCACTCCCAGACACAGCGCTCAGCAGTCTTCTGCACAATCACAGTTGTGCAGCCCTCAACACCTTCTATTTCCAGAACACTTCATCAGCCCAAAAGAATCCCCCTATCACTAGCATTCACTCCGTAATCCCCCTCCACCCAGCCCCTTCCAACCATCACCTGCTCTCTGCCTCTGCATGTGCCTTTTCTGGGCTTTTCAGATCACTGAAATCAACAATATCTGGCCGTTTGTGTCTGCTTCCTTTCAATTAACATGCTGTTAGCAAGGCTTGTATATTTTGAAGTGGCATCAGCATCTCTTTATTTTTTATTTTTTTTGGAAACGTTAAAGATTATTAGAAGGTGGTAAGTACTATCAAAAAGAGTAGAGTGGAGCATAAGTGATTGTGTTTCAAAGGGAAAAGTGTGGGTTGAACAGTCAGGGTGGACTTCCCAAAACAGGTGGCATTTTTCATTTTCCTCTTTTTTTTTTTCTTTTTTATTCACTCTTACGTGTGAATAATCTTCCACTACATGGAGATACTACATTCTGTTCATCCATTCAGCAGCTATGTATGGACGAGGTCCAGAAGAATGAGTGTAAGGGGTGACTAGCATGGATGGCATTTAAGCAAAGGGCAAAATGTGTTTTCAAAAAAAAGCCAACAAACAGAGGCGCAAGGAAATTCAGTGCGTTTCTGAGCAAAGTGCTTGCTTGCTTCGGCAGGACTACCGTGCAGGGCTGGGGCGGATATTGGCAGGAATCACGGTGAGGGAGTCACCTGAGAAGACATCCCACTGCAAGCAGCTCAGCCAATCCTCCTCCCTCATCCTGTATTGTTAGAGCAATGTTTCTAGGTTACTCTTATTTCAATTAATAGCATTTAACTGCACGTCTGATCATCACCATCAGACCACATTACCTCCAAGTCACAGAAAATCATTCACTGACCGGAGCAGCACCAGGACATAATGGTGATGGATTAGGGAGTCCTGCAGCATTCCAGCCTGCAGGCACAAACCCCACATGTGCCCTGGTGATGTCCAGAAAATAAAATGCATGGAAATATCTCACTGCTGGAACACGACAGCTGCCCTCAAATTGCCCGAAAATCTTGCTGGCAAAGCACTACTCAACCTTCTCAGTACAAAAAAAAAAAAAGCTAAGAAGGCAAATTTAGGCTCTTCCATTGAAAACCAGCAGCCACCACTGCCAGTATTTGAGCTGGAATGCTCCTGACTTTGAAAACCACTGCGCAGTTACTTTTCAAACGTGAAACTCATATATATATACCACGTAGATGATATTGCAGTAGGATTTTTCTTTTCAAAATTTCCAGTTGCAAAATTAGCACAAGAAAGTTTATGTTTAGGCTTTAAAAAAAATCAATTATCCTCCATTTTCTTAATTTTGAACTTATTATTATTTTATAAATGGAGCTATGGTGCGTATTTAAAACCTTTTGATTTCTGAAAACAAGACGTTTATGACCTCACTATTTCAGAGCAAACTTTAACGATTCTTTGAGAGGTGGGGCCTGGGGTGCTCACTAACAGCTCTTTAAATACTGACAAGGATGTGCTATTAAGTAATACAAAGGCTCTAAGTCCACATTAGCTCAGAAAGCAAAGAAACCACACCAAAGACTTCCTTAAATATTTTATATATTCCTATTCTTTTGAATATTAAAGCTCTTAAAACATATGATTTTTTTTGAAAAAGACAACAGCTGTAATAATTTTCCTCTCACCAAGAAAGCAATCTTTATCAGGAATAAAAACCCCTATGGAAATCGAAATGACAGGACGTTTCTAGCTAAGTGAACATCCAGATCTGAACACAAACCTAAATCCTATCAGATCTCACTCGAAGGAGCTCTACAAAGGCCTGGGCAACCCTGGAGATTAGCTCTTTTGTTCCAAATGTTGGCTGAGCTAAGATAATCACACTAGGCATGGAAAGAGAGAAGAGGAATGTCCCCCTGGCAGCCTCCATCAGTTTTCTTCCAGCCACAAGGTGCCTCTAGGGCAGCCCCGCTAACAAGTCCCCCATAAGAAAAGCCGGCATCCACACTGCCCCTGCCGTCCCCAAGTAGCCCCGAAGCCCATATCCCAGCCTGTGAATGGCCTTCAAATGATCCCCCAGTTGGTGGCACCCTCCACCTCTTCCCCGCTACACACACACACAAAGCCACGACAGCCTTCCCAAAGCACAAATTTGATTACATCAACCCCACTTCAAACAGTTCAGAGGCTCCCTGGTAGAGTTCTAGCCCCACCCCAGACCCTGCTCGCCCAGCCTCATCTCATTACATAGGTCCCCAGTGACCTCAGGAGCCCCCTGACCTGCTCCTACTTCCCACTTGCCTCCAGGTTCATTTTGACTGTTTCCCAAGGAAGCCTTCCCTCCCTCCAACCTCCACAATTTGTTCCTCTCTTCCTAGAACATTCTAGGCTAACTGACAACGCTAAGCTCTCAAGAAGCAAATACATTTTGCTTATTTATGTGGCTACACTCTCTCTCCCCTAGACTCACTGAAGTGCACGTGTTATGAATAAATGAATGACGGGTTGGATCTCAAAGGGACAGACATACCTGCTCTCACCCGTCCCGACCCTTTTGTCTGTAGTATATCAGAAGCAAAACCAGAAGTACCTTCCTGAGGGTCACTTCTGTTGACACCCTTCACTGCCTACTGTGTCAGTTCTAGTAAAACTCAACTTCTTCCAAAGCCCTACACCCCGGACTCTCTCCAGTGTCCTCCCCAGCAGGGGCTCCCTCCACCCTGGACCACACAGGGCACTCTCCCCGGGTCCCCACGCCAAAAGCCTCCAGGCCTCTGCCCGGGCTGCACCTGCGACCTGAGCCACATTCTTGACTCCTTCTCTTGGCTGACTCTTACTCTGTCCTCACAACTGAATGTACAGCCCATTTCTTCCAGGAAGTTCTCTCTGATAATGTCCTTTAAGTCTTGTCTGGGCTCTATCTATAGCAGCAGTACATGGTGACCAACTGGGTGTTTGCCCGCTCCTTTGAGACCACGAACACTTGGGAACCACGTGGGAAGGAGTGAGAGATTACAAGACAGGTGGGGGAATCAAAAAGCAGAAATCACAGCCCAAGTCCCAAATTCAAGGATACTTTCTCAGAAAAAAGTATAAAATATTTCACACGTGTGCCATTTGGCTACTATTTTTGTGGCTTGTGGACAGCAAGAACTTGGTGTTCTAGCCCAAAACCCAGGTTACATGCAAAGAAATGTATATATTCTTATCCAAAGGAAACCAGAGCTGCTCAACAACAGTTTTCATTTAGAACTGAAAGGAAATTTGATAAAGGCAATCTCTCTCTCTCTCTTCTTTCTTTTCTGGAATCATATAATTTTAGAAGTATTTGCGTGACTAACAGACGGCTACAGCCCGTGATTCTGCACTGAAGTGTTTGAGGCTGAGGAAGCCTAGATTACATTCACTCTGTAAATGCAATCACACCAACACATTGATAGGTGCCGTGAGTGGTGGAGCTGATGTTCCAAAGCAGGCAACATTATTCTGTAAGAGAACTCTAAATAGAAAGTAAGAAATGCAATGTCCTGTACTCAATTTCATTTGCTATATGGGCCATTAACTGATAGTATATCTTGACTAATGAAACCCAAAAATAAATTGTCAACTTCGATTTTCTTCATCTGACCGTTTTATGCTAACATCGGATATTAAACTCTCACTCCATATGGAAAGCTCAGGCCTACGCTGCAGCACAGTTACATCCCGTGGAAGAAAGCCGACCAAGGGAGAACTGGAGAGTTTCCCTTCAGAAGCTGCAAAGTCTGGTTTTGCACCTGTACACCATTTGCAACCACGTCATCATCAAAGGAGTTAGACGTTACCTCTCTGGGACGAAAATCACTGCGTGCTTCAGAACCATCAAAGAATGCTGAGCTTTGTGAAACAGTCCAGAGGCGCTTAAATCATACTTTTTCTGAAAGGCTCCAAAACTGACCCACTTCACCATTCCAGGTATAACAGGGAAGTACTGGAAACAGTAGAGAGAACATGCCCTTGAATTCTGACAAGGCCCTGCTTGAATCCTGCTACAGCATTTACTAGTCGCTAAATGGACCAATTCTTTAACCCCTCTGAGAAGGCTTCCCAATCCCCAAAAGGGGGCTGCCACCGCCCACCTGGGAGGCATGGATGTGAATGAAACACGCAAGTAGGGCGGCCGACTGGTACCTGACACGGGGCCTGGCTAGTTTCCCTCCGCTGCCCTTCTCCCCCTTTAAACTTGCACTGTTCCCCCGGTAACGATCAAGCCCCCGGAACAGACTGCCCGTATCTTCTGTGTATCCCTGGATACATGCCTTACCCTTAGGAGGCCAGAAAAACAACTGCCTCCTCCCAAGTCACTAACAATGTTCTTAAGAGTCTGGGTATTTTTAACTCTATTTTTCAGGGAGACTATTCCAGAATTTTGCAAGCACCATTCTCCAGGTTGGCTCCCCTCCCAGTGCCCATCCCTTCTCACCTCAGATCCTCTGTCTGACTGCCTTCTGTTCATGGGAAAGCGAGTCCGGTAAGGTGGGGCTCCCTAGGCCTCCCTCCCTCCCTCACAGGTGATTGTGACTAACTTCTCCCCACTCCTCACTGCAACTCTAGCTTCTGAGGAGTCTACCCTCCCGTACCCTGCAGCCTCTGCACCTTCCCAAGACGCACACGTGGCCACGACCCTCCCTTCAGATTTCTTCCTGGCTGGCCCTGCCCAGCCCCTGGCCCCTTAAGGATAACTGGCATTGCTTTGAAAATGGCAAACGCCACTGACTGACACACCAGAGCTGTATGGTCTGGGCTTTCCTCCAACCAAGACACAGCCCTGCCCCCCTCAGTCTCAGTCTGCAGCTCTCGAGATGATCTAATTCACATGCAAGGCTGTGAACACCAGCTAAGAATGACGACTCCCAACGTGTATCTCTAGTCCGGCTCCTTCACCTGAGCCCCAGGCTCATCGACCCGAGTGCCTCTTTGAAGTCCTAATTTGGATGACAAATGGCATCTTAAAAATGCCTCATGTCCACCATTTACTCTGGAATTCCATTCCTGTCAGGTATCTCCCAGACTCCCCATTTTAGTAACAGCCCCAGCACCCACCGAGGTGTCTGAGGTCACATTCAATTTCCACTGTTCCCTCCCCCAGGCCCTGCCCTGGAATCAGTCCTGTTATCTCCATCAATAAGCCCATCTCAACTGTAGTTCTGTAGGGACCATGGCCGGAAACACACAAGCTCACAGCATGGTGCACTAACAGTCCTCCGTAGGGTGCTCCCTGGATGGGGAGGCATCTCCTGCCGCTGGTCACCTCAGAAGGCAGTGGATTCTCACACAGGAGGCCCAGGAGAAGGGACTCAAGGTTCTCCCATGGTCTGAGCTTTGAAGGGCCCGAGGTCTGGGGGAGCTCCTAATTAGCAGACACACTTGCCAATGAGCAGATGAGGATGGGGGAACCCACGCAAGGCTGTTATCACTTCAACTCATGGGCTCTCAGGAGCCATGGGAAAGGCCTGTGTCCAGTGTACAGCCCAGCCATCACAGATCCCAGCCTGCATTTGCCAACCCGGACAGCCTAGACTCCATCTACTTGCGACACTTACTTCTGTTCTGTTCCCCACCCAGAATGTGATGGACTCATTCAGATATTCTGGCCTGTCTCAAGCGAGACAAATTCAGTGAAAAATGAAGTGTCCACATTTGGACCAGAGCATGAAAGGAGAAACAAGGCCTCATGGTCAGCATGATGGTGGTGGCCAAACAATTCCACCAGGTGAGATGAACCAGGGTAGGGTTGAGAATCCAAGGTCCTGGGTTGGACAAATCATCTTCCTTCATTGTTGACTGGGGTGTTGGGGACTGACTACCACAAACTAACGACACGTTAGGGGGCCCACGTGGTGGGCGTCAGCTGCAACAGAAACGGATTCAGCTCTTTACTGCCAACATGGGTTAAAAGTAAAGGCCGAGGCAGGAAGGTCTGCACGGCTGCTGAGGCAAACCACAGACCCAGCTCTGAATGCCCACTGGCTGGAGCAGAGAGGAAGCTACGGCCCTTTTAGCAGTCCCTTTGCCCAACAGATCCAGGTAAGCCAGCTACTTAGGAGAAGGCCATGTTGTCCTGATACTCAGAAAAACCAGCCTCGTAAAGGGAAAAAATAGTGGCATGGATTTTAGACCCAATTCTGCCCATTTATGAAGGCAAAGTAAAGTAAATGGCACGGGGAAGTTGAATGCAAAAAAAAAAAATTAAAGAACCAAACGGTGACCTCTTCCTCCAACAGCGTCCCCTGCAGCTGTCACCTCCGTGGCGGCCACATCCTCACCAGTGACCGCCGGCCAGGAAGCGACGTCACGCACGTCACACAGCGACAGCCAGGAACCGCGTGCTGAGCACGTTTGTGTAAAAGCAGGAATCGAGCAAAATGCTGCAGAGTTTGACCTTACAAGTTTAAATACTCCATGAAAAGAATCCCTGAGCAGCCGACTAAATCAATTCACATCTTACTTCTTCAAAACAATGAAACAAATTTAATAAGGGCGCATTTGTCATCAAATAAAAGGAGGACCAAACATGTTCCTCAAAAGCAAGGATTTCAACAGGTATCAAACACCAGTGGGTGATGAGCTAACAAAGCAAATATTCCAAAAAATTAGAAAATAAAAAATGACTAAGATAATAGATGGATCAAAACAGCTGTTAAGTTGTTGCTTTTTAAAGCGATGGAGACTGTACGGAGGGCAATCTGGCTATTTCCAATGCAGGGTGTGCACAGCCCACATTTTCAGAAGCAACAACATGCTCACTGGGCAGTACAAGTGAAAAAGGAGTAAAGAAAAAGGAAAAGAGGAACAAGAGAAAATTAGAATCACACAAGAACAAAAATAATTTTGACTGCATGTACAAGAATTTATGTGAGTGTGTGAGGCCAGGGACGCGGGGATGGTGAGGCCCAACCTCACCTCCTGCTCAAGGGAAAGCAGGGGCCTGAGGGGAGCGGCGCTGCCGGGGGACCACAACGTGTTCAGCTCCCCTAACCAAAATTCGACCTACAAGCGACTAGGCAGCTTTTGAGCTACAAATTATTGTCGCATTTCAGTCTGAACCGTTTTACTCACTTCCACCAAGAGTAGCAGGAGAGAATGAGGCTCTGCTCCTGCACCAAAGCATTGTTTAAAAAATTAATGACTGTGGAATAGTAAAAGAAACAATGGAGTAAAAGTGACTGGAGGAGAATGTGCTTGACCCGAGCTCACTGGCCGCGTTATCTCAATGACGTTCAGATGCTGGCTGAGCCCTTATGGTACCAGAATAGACAGACCCACAAGGAGGCAGGTTTAATGCGCTGAACCACTGTGGGCTAAGTACACATCCGGCTACTCCGCCAAGTCCCAAGGGCAGACTTCAAAAGGCAAAAACAAGCTGGCATCCTCTGGTGGGTCTGCAGACTCAGAGACAAGCATTTGTTGAGCAAAAATGTCACCAGTGCCTCCTATGACAAAAGAAGTGGCACTGGCGTGGGGGCTGGGGCAGGGCTCCAGGCTTCCACTGCTCACTCACCAGTCTGTCCAGGGGGAGAAGGTGGTCCCTGCTTAGGTTTCGCTGATGCACCTACTTGACTAATGTCTGGGGCCTCAGCAGGAGTTGACAGATGAGGTGAACGGAGCGAGACTCTGTGTAGCACGGTGCTGGGAGCTATGCCCTCAGCAGTGCCCAGGCTCCTAAACATGCCAGCTCATCTCCAAGAAGCAGATGGGGAGTGCGGGCATGTAGATCACAGGGCCCTGTGAGGACAAGTACAGATCATGGCCACGACATGCCTCTCCTCTTCCTTAAGCCATAGAGGTATTTCTGGGGAGGAACAGAAAATTCATCCAGAGCCTGCTAGGTGGGCTCTCGCAGGTGGGACTAGTGTCCCCTGTGCTTCTCACTCACAGGGCTGGTCTAGACATTCTTTTTATTAATTCCCTAGCATCTTCTCCTCCAACTTACCAACAACCAGAAAGTAGGATCTGATCTTAGGTAAGTTCAAGAATCACAGAGCACCACCTCCAAAGCGGGCCCGGTAGCACATGCCAGGTCTTCTGACCGCCACCTGTGGGACCACCATGAGCCCTCTCCAGACTCAAGGACCGAGGCCGTAGGCCGGGGGGACACAGCTTCCCTCACTCACCCCAGCAAAGGGGGACCACGTCTCGGCAAAGGCATCTCACCCTCTTCAGCCCGAGGGAAAACATGATAGATATACGGGGAAACAGAGCAGAAGGTGGGGGGTAGGCAGCCCAGAAGAGCTCATCTGTACTTCCGAGGCAAAGTGGGGCCATTGACTTAATCACAGGGACAAAGTGGGAATGAACATTTCCCTGCTCTGTCCCATACACCGTGATACGCCTTTCCCTGCATAAGGAGTTCATTAGGAAGTCCCTGGCGGTGTTTCTGATGTCCTAACTTGGCATGGTGGCTGTTGGGCAGGAAGAGACGGCCTGAGCTGAAAAGGTGCTGGGCCTGGGAGGCAGGTGACAGCGGCTCCAGCCGCAGCTCAACCAGCGCCTCGTTCTGCCTCTCGGGGCTCAGCATCTCATCTATAAGCAAAGGGATGAGCATGTACCAGGACAGGCTGCGCAACAGAAATGAAATGAGAGCCATGTAAAGAAAGTTTCCCAGTTGCCACGTTTAAAATTTGAAACAAAGAAACAAACCAACAAACAAAAAACAAATACTAGAATGTGATTTTAAGAACAGATCTTACTTAATCTACTGTATGTAAAATACTATTATTTTGACATGTAATCAATATAGGAAGTAGAGAGATAGTTTATGTACTTTTACTAGACAAGCCTCAGCGTCTGATGTGCATTTGACCTACAGTACATCTCAGCTGAGTCCAGCCTCCTCCCCAGTGCTCCTAGCATGTGGCTTTGGCTACTTTATTGGACAGCAACTCCAGGGGTCCCACCATGTTCCTGGCTGTAAAGCGGGAGTAAGTGTCCACACTAACCCTAAAAGGATCTCTCTGAAATAAAGGCGGATTCACTTTGAAATGTCTGGAAACCGGCGGGCTGCACCTCCCTCCCCCCTTGGCTACAAGATTGACTTCTTCCTTGCTGATCCCTTTCTGGATGTAGGGAAGCAATCCAGCACACAGCCAAGGTGGACTGGCTTCCAGGTAAACTTACCTGCTGTCTGTGTCCAGTCCCATGAAGTCCTCCTTCTCAAACGGGATGCAGGGGAGGGGGATCTTGTCCCCAGAATTCTTGGGGCCACCATCCAGCCACTTGGACTTGAGCAAGATGAAGAGTGACTCAGTGAAGTCCTCGATCCTCTTCTCCACCACCCTGCAGTACTCTTAGATTGAAGGCAACGTCGGTGCGTGTCTGCTCGGCTACCTCCCCATGCTGCACAAAGACAAAAAGCTGAGAGTCATTAAGCGATGCACCATACAGCTCCTCTGCATGTGGAGCTTCTCGAAGGCCTTGGCAGAGAGACATTCGGTAATGGTGACAAGGCCCACGACCTTGGGGTGTTTCTGGAAGACGCTCCACCGATTCTCGGGCACATAGCGGTGCCTGTAGTGGATACAGAGTGTCCACTGGGAGCCACAAGGGCTGATATGGCTAACCGAGGTGAGTAGCTGATAGATGCAAAAGAAATTCTCCTCTGAGATGATCTCTATGGATTGGACCACAACGGGACGAGTCTGGTGGTCCTCAGCACACTGCACGTAGTCAGGGATGCTCATGTTGCAGGCCCTGCCGAGAGGGGAGAGGAGATCGAGGTACATTCTCTGCTGTGTGCTACGGGCCCATCTGGGTTGCGGTGACCTGGTGTGTACCAGCCAGAAGACAAGGGAAGCCAAAGCAAATCCAAGGGTACAGTTTGTCCTCAGAGTCTGCATATGGCTACTGTAGCTCGGATCACATTACCCAGCTTTTGGTCTAGGCTTCCTGCCTCTGCAGAGAAAGGTCATTTCTTATTTTCTATTTCCAAGCACCTAGCAAGGCCCTGATGCAAAGTCACTGCTCAAAAATGCTGAATAAAGAAATGAACAAAGGAAATGCTTCCCCAACCCCCTTCAGCAGAATATAAAGAGAAGGACCACAGTAGGATCAAAAGATCTGGATTCCTATTCAATTTATTTGAACTCCTAAGCTTCATAATAATGGATAAGAAAACTTGCCTTGGGGTAGAGGGTACTGTTCATTGGTGGAGCACATGCTTAGCATGTACGAGGTCCTGGGTTCAAACCCCAGTACCTCATTTTAAAAAATCAAACAAATAAATACACCTAATTTCCCTCCTGAAAAAGTATTTTTTAATTCAAAAGTCAAAAAACACCTTGCAATTGACACAACATTGTAAACTTGACTATACTTCAATTAAAAAAAAAGCCTTGCCTTACAAGAATATATCTGGATTACGGATGTTTGAAAATGTAAAATGCATAGGGTACCACCTGCATAAAAGGAGGTGACTGTACACATGTTCTATCCCTCCTTTATGAGTTATACTTCCTTTGGGGAGGTTATAACCTCTCAGAGCTAATTTTCTCAGATTAAAAAATATAAACATTACCTGATTCTCAGTACTGCTGAAGAATCAGATAACTCTATGAAAGCATCTGACCCACAGAGTTTACTCAATAAATGTTTGTTGAATGAATGAATAAACAAGCAAAGTGAATGCTGCTCCCTGCCACAAACCATCATAATGGTACTGCCTGGAAATCCCAAGCCCACGTTCACCCGACTCTGCATTAACAATGTGGGTGACCTGGACAGGCCTGCGTGCTTCACGAAGCCCCAGTTTAATCGTGAATAGAAATAAGGGCAATAACACAAACCTCAAATTGTTAGTGAGTCAGTAATGAATTGTACCCCAACACTGCATGATGGAACCATTAAGAAAACTGGGCAAAGGGCCCATAGGCCCTCTCCATATAATCTCTTACTACCACATGGGAATCTACATTACATCTCAAAATTAAAAGTCTAATATTTTAAAGAGGTTATCGAAGTTAGGTGAGCTCACTGTCTCAAATAAGGAACACACAGTACAAATAGGACAATGCCCAGCCCATGAGATACACTCAGTTAACATTCCCACTGAGCCCACTAGTCCCTCCAACTTCAGAGCAAGAGGATGGGTCCTCGTGGCAACAGGCCACAGCACCTGAAGCTAACAAAGCTAATGGTGTCCACTTAAAAGAGCCCCTGTCACCACCCTTGTTCTAATTTTCTATTTGTAATTTTTTTCTTTTCATTAAATTGGAACTCCAAATTGCATAGAATTCTTACCAGATATCATGATGGCAGCCCTTCAAAACCTGACCACAGAGATCATGATGGCAGCCCTTCTTGGTGAAACAACAAAATGAAAAGCCATTTCCACAAGACCTCTGTGTAAATCTACTAGGGAACTTCATCCTGGACTGAGGAAGAGGACTGGGGAGTAGGGGGTAAACTGGGACACGGAGAAATATGGGCCACCTGTCCCACAATGGACTTTAGACTCACCCTCACCCTCCAGGAACTTCTAAATACACACAGACAGAGTGCTATGGACAAGAATTTTTTTTAAACAAATCCCTGAATCCCTAGCAGATCTTGTTTCTACCGAGACACAAATGTCTTATTTGTATAATGTTTCACAGAAGCCTTAAAATATTATCACCCCAACTTGACACATCAAGAAACTGAGGTAGAGAAGTTTATCACATTCTACAAGATTAGAGAGAGGCCACGTCAGACACCGTATTTAAATCCAAGTCCCTGCTCCGTTGCTCACACTAGAAAGTGTCACATACTGCCTCTTTCCTGCCCTCTCCCTGCAATAAATCTCTGAAGAGTCTTTTCTGTGTCACCTGCAATCAAAATCACATCAATTTTTCACAAAGAGCTATGTCACTCCTTGGAGGACATACCAAAATCTAAAGGGTTGGGTTGAGAGGAGATATTTGCATTTTCTGTTTCTCAAAGGAAACATGGCTTTAAAAGAAACTGAAAAGTATTTATCTAGTCTAAGCGCTCATTGTGCACAGAAAGAAACGGAGGCTCAGAGGAGAAGAGGAAAGGGCGTTATTAACAAATATTGCCTCAGTGCAGCACTAAGCCAGCCCTGGGCACTTCTGGGGGAGGATCTGGAAGGCCCAGGAAAATGAGTGTTAGAAAATAGAAAGAGAAGAAGAATATAAGGTCCCGTCTCTACACCACCATACCATGAATTTCCACCAAATTACCCAGTATGGGTGCAGCCAATAGTAAGGTTGTCTAAACAGGTTATTGAAACCTGGAATTCTCAACCATAGTGGAAATTCCAGCATTTACTGTGCTTTTTTCCCAGTTCAATCATCAATTCAGTGGGCATTCTGTACCAGGGACTACACGAGACCTGGAGTTCTCCCAAATAAAGATCTCTATTACCACGTGTGCAAACCACATAAAGGCAACCAGAAGAAAAGCGCCCACAGATAAGATGGAATTACTGAAACTGAAAGCAGCCAAAGAGCATATATTACTAGGAAAAATGGTGCTCCTATAAATGGACTCATGGACATAGAAAGCAAACTGTATTTAGCAGGCAGGAAAGGAGGGATTAACAGATACAAATTAGTAAATATAAAATAAATGACAAGGACCTGCTATATAACACAGGGAACTATATTCAATTTCTTGTAATGAGTTATACTAAAAACAATCTAAAACATATGTATATACATATGCATATGTTTATAACTGAATCTCTGCTGTACACCTGAAACTAACATTGTAAATTGACTACACTTAAATAAAAAATAATTTAAAAAATAAGTAAAAATAAAAGCAACGCCATTAAGAAAAAATAAAAGAACACTCTAATCCCCTTAGCTGTAGGTGGTGGAGAATTCTGGTTGTAAACACCAAGTCCACTGGATCACTCCAGCAATGGCTGTCACTCTTTCTGACCATCAGAGAGTCACTTGCTTCACTGAGGTTTCTTTTCTCTTCTGTGAAAGGCTACAGCTGCAACTAACGATGTATAGAATCTCATCATTCACAAGCCCAACAAGTAGTGAGGACTTCCCATGGGCCAGGCTCTGGACAGAGGAAAATATAGGGTCCGGAATATATTCATGGGTAGAAGAAGTTTGTGCCATAAAGACGTTAATTCTTCCTGTTTTGATAGACAGATTCATTGCAATTCTGATTAGAATTCCTACCAGATTTTTCTTGGAATGTAACAAGTGAATTTATGGTCAAGATTAGCCAAGAAATTTCTTTAGAACCACCACTGGGGAGGGGTGGATAGGTCATTAATTTCCACTGCTCTTTCTGAAGTGATAAAAACGTTCTGGAATAATAATGGTTGCACAACTGTGAATATGCTAAAAGCTGCTGAATTTTACCATTTAAATGGATGGAATTCATGGTGTGTGAACTATATCACAATAACGCTGTTATATGAAAAAATATTTCTTGACAAATATTTTTCTTTTTATACCACTAGTCTGTCCCACAATTTAAGAAAAACAAAAAACCAATACAAACCAAACTGTGCCAGGAGTTCTTTAGGACTGCAATATCCCTGGGTCTCCAAGGCCTCTGGTGATGCTGTTCCTGTTAACACACACTAGCTGGGCTGGGCTAGCTAGGGACTGTAACTATCTTTTTAAAATTGACTGTCACACGTTTCACCCTTGGAGAGGGAAGGAAGGAGGATATCACAGCTTCATGCCTTCAGCTCATTTTTAACAGAACCAAGCCCTGCTTTCACCACTGTTAATCCCTCTCACTATAAAAACACGTGACATCAACAAGCACCGCCATCATAACACCTGAAAGTGTTCAAGATACTTACCTGCGGCAGAAACACTGAGGGAGGAGACAGAAGCTTGCTCAGCACTGATGCTCCCTTTTCCCGACTCCACCAGGTGAAGCTGGGCGCTACAGCCAGAGGCTCTCAGTCCGGGGAGCAGCACACACGCCACTGAGCTGGTCCTGAGGGAGGGTGAAAGGGAAAGGAGGGCAGCCCTAGGGGGGAGGGAAAGGGGGGGTGCGGGCTGCAGCCCCGCTCGGAGGCCAGCCCCAGCCCCAGCCCAAGCCGCCCGCCCCGTCCGGGTGTGCAGACCCCGCCCGCCCGGGACACAGCCCGCCCAGTGGTGGGGACGGGTCGGCGGCCTAGGAGAGGAAGCCCGGGAGGGGAGGACTCGCGGGCGGGAGAGGGGAAGCGGACGCCAGCCGCGGACTGAGGGGAGCCCGGCTGGGCCAAGAGGCGCAGGGGCACACCTGGCCCTGGACAGCTGTGGCCGGGACGCCGGGGCAGGTGGCGCGGGCAGAGGGGTCTGGCCCGAGCAATCCAGCTGAACACACGCTGACTGGCGCCCTGGGGGGCTGTGACACGCCGACCGCCCTCCCGCAGCCGCCTCACCCCTTTCCCGATATCCCCTCACCTTGCACTTCCACAGCCAGAGGCCCCGGCCCCAGGCAGTAGCCAAAGGCCTACAGGGCGACAGAGCTGAGAAGCCATTGGGGCCGATCCCCGGCTCGGAGCTGGAGCTTCCAACCCGCGGTCCAGCTGGCAGCAACTGCGCATGCGCAGGAGGGCCAGCGATCCGCTCTGGGTCCTGAGAGAGAAGGGGAACCGAGGGAGGGAGAATAGGGGAGGAGGAGGGGAGGCGGGGAAAAGTGGAGGGAGACACATGGACAGGAGGAGCAGAGGGAAGGCAGTTATCTGGAATTGGGAGGGGAGTAACAGAGATGGGGAGAAAGCGTTTTACCTCTTGTGGCACCCCGAAGGAGGCAGCAGTCCTGCCTATACACCCTTCTCTTACCCGTCATTGCCCACAGCTCATATTTTACGTCCCTGGCCCAGCCCTCCAGCTAAGGTCTCTGCAGAAACCCTACGGGTATCATACCCGTTGCCCCCACAAGGAGCTAGGTTTACTGTTGCTCAGGGAACCAAGCACCCGCAGGTGTTGTTTCTCAGAACTACCTTGGGAAGAGTACATATTCCCCTTTTACACGCTGGGAAACAGGCAGGCACGATCTCTGCCTTAGCTCCACTGTCCCAAATGTTGGGCTGGCAGGGAGCGGGAGGTAAAATGTCAGAGCCCCAGAAGGAGCAGACTGCCTGAGTGTTGGTGTAGAGTCCCCATCCCTCCTGGGTAAACCACACCCCAACCTCGGGGAATAATCAAGGGCTCACCGTAGGCCCCTGTGTGTGGGAGAGCTGCCCTCAGTCCCAGTGTCCAACTTGCTAGGTAGGTAGAAGTGTTATTGAGTCCAAATTCATTCTCCTCAGTGCAGGACAGGCCAGTAAGTTGGGAGACCAAGTGTTGGGGCATGGAATAGCAAGTTTCTGTAGACCTAGATGGCAAACTAATGTCCTGGAAAACCATCTCCCCAAGTCAGAATTCAGGCTGCTTTCCTATGTGCTTGGTTTTTGCAAACTTCTTGGTGTATGAATTCTTTGTTTTTAGAATCCTTTGTTCTTGCAGCTATCTCCCTGGGTCAGATCCCTGTAAACCTCCAACAAAACAAACGTTATTTTCTATTCTGCAACGTGTTATCTTTATATGATTGGAAAAGTGTTAAATACCCTTAAAGGTCAGAGCCTTCAGAATAGGCTCGCCTGTATATTTTAGGCTCTAGGCAACATTGTTTTACAAGCAAGAAGAAGCCTAGGAGACAGAGCACAGGGTTAAAGTCAAAGGAACAGATCTAATATGGAGTCAGATTTCTTCTTTTCTATTACTGTGGCAGAAGCCACTTGAGGATTTAAATCCCTTAAAGTTAAAAATAAGTAAAACTTTAAAGGAATTTACATACATTGGTGGGAACTTGCATAGCATATCTGGAAAAGCACACAAAGGATTGTAAACATTGGCATCTCCAGGGAGGCGTGTAAGAACAGAGGATGAGGGAAAACTTCTTTCACTTGAGTATTTTTTGCTCTGTTTGAATTTTTTTAACCATATGCATATATTTCTTTTTCAGTTAAAATAAATGTGTAATGGAGCAAAGGAGTAACTAGTTCAGCAAATACAGCAGCCATAGACTCACTGAGTCATCATTTTCGATTTAAGCCAGGAAGCATTGATTGTCTCTCTCCTATGTGCCCAGTGCTGTTTTAAAACATTTTTATATATATTTTTTATAAAATAATAACATGCTATCCCTCACCCCTGCTCAGGGCTGGTGGGAAACCAACTGAGTTTTTACTGAGTTGTTTTCCAAGGAGTAGAGATGAGTTATAAACAGAACACAACTTCAGGGCAAAACAGGCGGACTGGTTTTCCAGCAGGCCAGATAGCGATGACGGGTTTTCAATAGAGGCGCACAGAGGCTGAGAGAGAAAGCCTCCAGGACCCTACAGAAAGCTGCCCACAGTGCCTTCTCCATGGCACTACTGAAATAGGAAAGAACAAATCTGACTCCATATTAGATCTGTTCCTTTGACTTTAAACCTGTGCCCTGTTTCCTAGGCTTAGTCTTGCTGTTTCTGCACCTTTTGTGAAACAATGTTGCCTAGATCCTGAAATATACAGGAGACCCTATTCTCAAGGCTCTGACTTTGAAGGATATTATCACTTTTCCATTCGTATATAGATAACAAGATACAGAATAGAAAATAACATTTGCTTGTTGGAGGTTTACACGGATCTGACCCAGGTGAAGAGCTGCAAGAACAAAGGATTCTAAAAACAAAGAATTCATACACCAAGTTTGCATCAACCAAGCATTCCCGCTTCCCCTTTTTAATATAAGAAGAGCCTGAATTCTGACTTGGGATGATGGTTCTCCAGGACATTGGTCTACCATCTTCTCCACTGGCTTTACAAATTAAAGCCGCTATTTCTTGCCCCAAATCCTTGTCTCCTGATGTGTTGGCCTATAATGCACGAGTAGAACAAGCGTGGACTCGGAAACACAAACATACATTGAAAGTACGCATTTGGTATATTAAATGACCTGCTTCCACTCGTATTCCTGAAGGTTTTCTTCTCTTGACCACTCCTACTTTATTTATGAAAAACCTGTCATGTGGACACATTTCCTTCTCTAGCCACTACCCTTCCATGTAAAAACTGATGCCAAGAAGGCAATGGAAGTTGCTAGAAGGTATTACCTGGCCAAAAAAGAGCAGAAGTGGGTTCTGGCTGATGTTCAGGAGCAGGCCGGGGCACCTGACAAGATGTCATAAGTACGGATAGACAGCTGGGCACCAAAGGAGAAGCTTCTAAACTTCCATGAGGGACTTGGATAGGAAGGAACAGTCCCAGACTATAGCTCTGATCCCACCACGAGCTTCCTGGGCAAGGCTGGGCAAGTCATTTAAATTCTCTAGACCCGTGCTGTCCAACACGGGAGCCACCAGCCACATGCAGGATTATGATGTTATTCTGTAGCCAGACAGAATTATAAAAAACACTTTATTGCAAAGGGTCAGCAGGTATAATATTTAAAAACATTATTGGTTATCTTGCCTTAACAAGTTATTTTTGTATGTCTAGCTTTCTGTGGGTTGTAATGCCTGCGACTAATGTTTCCCTTACAGTGAGGTATTTTGAAATTATAAGTTACTGGACACAGTACACTCATATCACAGTTGAAAAAAACTGATTAAATAAGCAAGGTGATCTGACTTAGTAGTTATGAGCAGGGGCTCTGGGGCCAGCCTGCATAAGTATTAATTCTCACTCTCCCTCCAGGGAGTTCTGTGTGAATCTTGGACAAATTATTGTTGCTGTTGTTGTTGTTGATGTCGTTGTCATTGTTATTGTTTGTGCCTCTTTTCCTTACCTTTTAAATAGCGAGGAAAATGTAGACTCTATCCCCTACAGTGTTGGCAGGATTAAATGAGTAAACGTCTGTGCTGCCCACTTCCCTGGGTTTCAGCATTCTCCAGGCAATCAGTGCAAAACACAGTGGCATTCTCCACTGTCTTCGTCAGTCTGGGATTCTGTAACAAATTACCGTGTGTCGGGTGGCTTAAACAACCAGCATATTCCTTATGGTTTGGAGGCTGAGGCTTTCAAGGTCAATGTATCTGGGAGAGGATTGCCAGCTTGAAGATGGCTGTCTTCCCACTATCTTCATGGCCCAGAGAGGAGAGAGAAGCAAGCACTTTGGGGCCCTGTATAAGAACACTAATACCATTCATGAGGGCTCTACTCTCATGACCTCATTTTATCCTACTAATCACCTCCCAAAGGCCCCGCATCCCTATATCATCACCCTGGGAGATGAGGTTTCGACATATGGATTTTGAGGGGATGCATTCAGTCCACACATCGGCTAACTCTCCCAAACATGCAGTCATCAAACCTGTAGCTAATTTCAAAATAATGTTTATATCTCTCTGCCCATTTCCATTCCTACATCTACTAACACTGAAGCCCTGCTACATTTTATTTCTTATTTTCCTTGTGAGGTTTAATTGATTCCTCTAACTCCAAGGATTCGCTCACTCCAGTCTGCTTGACAGCCCTGCCAGGTAGGTCTTCCTTAAAACACCTTCCCACTTCACCTGGTTGTTTTTTAGGTGTAAATGTCAGAATTCTCTCCACACCCCATCCTAGACCTTTAATCCCTTACACTACCACTCACTATGTTATTTTCCTATTACCACTGTAACAAATTCCCATTAGCTTAATAGCTTAAACCAGCACAGACTTATTAGCTTATGGCTGTGGATGTCAGAGATCCAACATAGTTCTCATTGGGATAAATTCAAGATACCAGCAGGGTTCCTTCCTTCTAGAGGGTCTAGAAGAGAATGTTTCCTTTTTTTTTCCAGTTTACAGAGGTCACCCACCTTCCTTAGCTTGTGCCCCTCAACTTCCTCCATTTTCATGGTCAGCAGCCTTTCTGAACATTGCTCCATCGCTACACCTCCCTCTGATTTTAAACTCAGCTGGGAAATATCCTCCAATTTAAGGACCCCTGTGATTACATTCAGCCCACCTGGACAATCCAGACTACTCACCCTATTGTCTCATCTCAGGATCCCCTTGTCCCATCCCACTCAGGCAGTGTGTATGTGGCTGTGACATTCACCT
Source organism: Vicugna pacos (assembly GCF_048564905.1). Lineage (NCBI taxonomy): Eukaryota > Metazoa > Chordata > Mammalia > Artiodactyla > Camelidae > Vicugna > Vicugna pacos. The sequence goes on along the minus strand of NW_027328740.1, from coordinate 74,783,350 downwards.
TGTGTAACATTTCCTCATGAGCAATTTATGGTTCAAGGCACTTATAAGTGACTTTTTGTTTTTCTTCCTTATCCTTTCTACATTCAGTTTGTCTGGTGAGATTATATGAATCCATTTTATTTGTGCCCCTGCACTAATCTATAATAATGTATCATGGGTTTAAAGGCTAACTAATAGACAATTTAGGAGACAGAAATCCTCTAAGATTTTTAATCCTAAAATATCTGTCATCCCTTTTGCCATGTACAGTAACATGTCACAGGTGACTACCCTGTGGCCGGGGAGGGACATGATTCTGCCATCACACTCCCCTCATTCTCACCAATGTGCTGATCAACTAACCAAGGATCTATGCTCTCCAATTCACTCACTTCCTCCTCCTTTCCATTGACTATCCTGTTCCCACCGCTTCCTTCATTCACCACATCAGGATTTCATGACCACATTCTCCCCTAAATGAAATGGGTATCTTGCATCTAATGTCTGACAGCTGTTCTTATTGTATATGCACACACTGACCTACACATAATCCCGTCCATCTCTTTATTTTCCTAGAATCTTCCAGAAGAATCAGTTCCATGATGATGATGATGATACTGACAATGATGACAGGGGCCTCTCAAGGATTCTGATAAAGAGGGAATCGATAAAGGGAGGGAATCATTGCAAAATTGCCCCAGAAACAGGCTTAAAGGTAAATAACTCTTATAGTGTTTAATGAAATTGACTAATATTTAACTATTTTTAAGACTTTATATCACTGAATTTAAAATTTTAACGGGAATTTTCATTCACCACTAACCAAGATTCAACTCTGGGACCAAAATCTAAGGATTTCTGTCTTCTAAAAAATTGTCCACTAGCCTTTTAAACACGTGATCCTTTTAAAAAGTTTAGTGCTGGGCTGAAAATAAGCAGGATTCATATAATCTCACGAGACACAGTGAATGTGGAAAGACTAAGAAATAAAAACAAAAAGCCATTCATAACGTCTTGAACTTTATGTTGCTCACAGGAGAAAATGTTTGCCAATGTGTGTGTCACATCAACATGACGACTGAGTGGGATGGGGAAGCTGATCTTCCTCATCAGTCATTTATGCTGATTTGTTAGATGCCAAAACAGTTTCCTCATTGAAATTGCTTCTAACAAGTATGGAAGAATTTAGGTTCTACCAAAAGCAGGCTAAATAATTTCCCCTGCTTTCAGGTCTCTGGACTGAATGTCCCCACAAGAAGGACATGGTTATGTTTCATAGGGAAGTCTTCCTGAGAAGCAACAGGCTTTTCTAGGGCAGAACTGCAGGGCCCCCCATGGAGGGCTGGAGGAGGTCTAGAGGGGACACTGGAAAAACAGCAGGAGTGAATTCAGATACTGCTGCTCAGGTCGCCAAAGACAGCATTGCTATCTCTAAGGATATGACATTCTCCCAAATTTTCCATGAGTGAAGGAGCCTGTGAACACTAAGCAGGTTGTTAAGACACAGCAGCACATAATTTGCGTGACAACACAATTAGAGTATGATTTGATATTTGCAAAATAACTAGCCCATTGTTCTTTGAAACTGCAGCAGTAGCAATAGAAATAAAAAAGACTGAGCCGTCTTGGAGACAACAATCAATAAACAATTCTAAATCTGCAGAATTCCTTGACAATATTCAAGCAATGAGCTAGATGTGTGCTGCAGATACCTCTTACTGCAGGGCTCACTCCTGCAAAGCATAGAACTAGTTTCTCAGCACACAGAGGGAACAAAGTCAAGAGTCCTAATCTTTTGAGATTTACTAAATGGCTGGAAAGATCAGACAAGTACATACAGGCAAATATGATTAAATGGAATCAAATAATATCAAATGTGATTTGAGCACAGACGAAAGGGAAATTCCTTTCACCTGGGATCTAGAGAGACTTCTTCAGAAAATGTGGCTTTGGAGACGGCCAAAGACATGGGTGGAATTTTGGCAGAACAGGATGTAAGGAATTTAAAAACTTATTCTATAATTCATATAAAAATTCAAAGGATCCCAAAAATCCAAAACAACTTTGAACAAGAAAAACAAAGTTGGAAGACTTGCACTATCTGATTTTCAAACTTTTTTTATAAAGCTACAGTAATCAGAAATTAGGGTGTTGGTGTAAAACAGGAAAATAGAATAATGGAACACAATAGAATGTTCAGAACTAAACCAAGACTTATACAGACAATTGATTCTCAAAAAGGATGCTGTGGAGAAAGGATCTTTTCAGCATGTAGTGCTGGAACAATTAGATCGTGATACGCAAAAAAAAAAAATGAACTTTGATCCACACCTCACAAAATATACAAAATTTACCTCAAAATGGATCATAGATCTTAATAGGAAATCTAAAACTATAAAACAGCTAGGAGAACAAGCATAGGCTTAAGGTTTATGGCCTTGGGTTTGGCAAATTTTTCTTTGCTATGACACCAAAAGTATCATCTATTTTAAAAAGAAACTGATAGAGTGAACTTTATGAACATGAAGACTCTTCAATGCTCTTCTAAACACTGCTAAGCAAATGAAAAGACAAGCCATAGACAGAAGCTATTTGCAGATCATATATCTGATAAAGGTCTCTCTTTGTATCTGATCCAGAATAAAGAGGTCTCAAAATTCAATAATAATTCAAACACCTGAATGAATGAGGCCAGAAAACACACTTCAGTAAAGATATCCAGATGGATAATAAGCATATGAAAAGATGCTGATTAAAGGTGTCATTAGTCATTAGAGAAATGCTTTTAAAAACCACAGTGAGATACTAGTTCACATACACACTAGAATGAATACAGTTAGAAAGACTGACCTTACAAGGTGCTGGCAAGGAAGTAGAGCAACCAGAACTGATACACACCACGAGGAATTTACAATAGTACAACCATTTTGGAAAAGTCTTTAACAGATTCTTTTAAAAAGGTAAACACCTGTGTACCATATAATCCAGACATTCCTCATCTGGTGCTTTAGAAAGGAAAAGCATATATCCATACAAAGACTTGTAACCAAACATTCACTGCTATTTTATTTATAATAGCACAAGTTGTAAATAACCCATGCATCCATCAAGAAGTAAATGCAGAAAGAAATGATGGTCTATACAAACACTGCTCACAATAAACTCTTCAGTAAAAACTCAGCACTAAACAATACTCTACTATAAGACAAATAAGCTATTAATACAGCAACACAGATGATTCTCAAAATAATTACACTGAATGAAAGAAGTCAGACAACATAGAGTAGATACTGCATGAATCCATTCATATAAGGATCTTGAAAATGCAAACCACTATGTTGTGATAGAAAGCAGATCAATGGTTCCCAGGGGAAGAGACGGGGAGGGAGGGAGGGACAACAAAAGTCAGGAGAGAAGCTTTGTGGGTGATGGGTATGTTCACTGTCTTGAGTGTGGTCATGGTTCCTTGGGGTATACTTACGTCAAAACGTATTAAGCTGTACACTTTAAACGTGTGAAAATTATTTTGCCAAGTATACCTCAAAGCTGTTTTAAGAAAAAAGGCACTTTAGTCCTGATCCACCTCAGCGCCTGATTGGAGTGACATGATCAGTCCCTCACACTGTCTGCCTAACGGGAAGGTAGAAAAGCTCTCACGGAAGATAACATGGATTTTTCATTTGCAATGTCTGCCATGTAATAAAGAATTTCTAGACATGCAACATGTCCAGACTATATGACAGATAACATGAGAATAAGGAGCATTAGACAAAGGATGCAAACCCCAGGTGATGTAGGCATCAGAGTTACCAATAAAGGCTATAAAATACTTTTAATATATTCAAGAAAATAAGGAAATGATGGGACAATAGATAACAGTTTAGAGACTTTCACCAGAGAAATATACTGGAATGTATTTTTAGGAAAAGTCAAACTGATACTCTAGAACTGAAGCTTTCAGCTCTGGAAACAGGTAAACAGAGCTAATTAGGATCCCTTTTAAGTAAAACTTTCAGTAATTCTGGGTAAAATATAACAACAAATTAACACAGAGCTAACTATGGAGAGAGAAGTTCCCTGATGACAATACAAAGAGGACACTTAAAGCCCAGAGTGGTCATCTTGTGAGCTGATGCCACCGCACCCTGGAGGGAAGGGGTTTTCATCTGCACATAAATAGGGATACAATGTCCATGTAGGAAAAAGGGTCCATACCAGATGTAGAAGACTCTTCCTCTATATCTATATAGTCAGAGACAGAGATGTAAAGTGGCAGCAGAGGTCACAGTGACACAGGGCCCTGGGCCAAGGAGTGTGAGCACCTCTGCAAGCTGGGAAATGTAGGATGACGAATCCCTCCCAAGAGCCTCGGTGTGGAACTTAGCCTTGGCCACTCCTTGGTTTTAGCCCACTGACATTGACTTTGCACTACTGCACCCTAGAACAGTGAGAAGATGAATGTGTATTGCTTTAAGCCACTGAGTCTGTGGTCCTTTGTTACAACAGCAATAGGAAAGGAACTCAGGAACCAATATGAACTTGAACCACAGGCTGCCTGCTGTGCTGGCAGGAAGTCCTTTGTCTCTGATCCTGGGGGAGTGTCCTGTCCTCTGGCAGCATCCACAAACTACCTCATGCTAACTTGGCAGTTTGCAGAGGGTTAAATCTTATCCCTGCACAGTTCTTGATATTTAGTTAATAAAAATGATGGTGTCATCATGGGTATTTTTCCATCTTTTAAATACCCTTCAGTCTTCTAATAAAGCTACTTCTAATTAAGAGACCGTGTAAATAGTTTTCAATCTTCATAATAAATAACTGTGGTTTTATCTGGTTACTTAAATTATGAATAATAATGTTCACATTTGTAAAAGTTATTAAAATCAACATTGTTTAATGAAAATATCATTTCTTTTCACATGAACATGTATTAACTACAAGAAATGTTCCATGCTTTCTTCTACGATTTACTGTTAGAGCCTTAAAGAATAATATTTTCCTCAAAAGATATTACGGCAAAGGGATTTCTTTTGGTGGAACTGTTCCGGCATCAAATCTGGTGCATGTCTCAGGCCACTGGCAACATAGAGATGATAGAAATTAGGAGGCATTATAAACACAGAATCATTTTTAAAGGAATTAAAAAAACTGGATGTGTGTAAACAAAGAATCAGAGAATATTCTGGTGAAATAAATGTATTTTTCAGCTTAAGCAAGACATGGGGTGAATAAATCTGAAATGAAAAAACCACCCAGAGATTAGCAGCGAGTCATGCACGCAGTGTGAATGATCAAAACCAAGTTGTTTCCAAACCAGTGTGCAGGCTTGATGCCTTCATGAATCAAATCTGTGTGGCACCAGGCCACCTCGAATACATGTTGATGAGGTATTTATAAGCCCTTCACCATCCCAAATCAAAGCCCACGCACGAGCCACAAGACCATCACCTACACATTTGGAAAACACACAACATGGTGAATAGCACTTTTCTTGTTCAGTAGCCGGTGGCAGCGAACTGTCAGCAGACAGAGATACAGGGACACAGAGGCACCTCCCCTCACTCAGCTGATAAACTTCCGTGCATCCCTGGGGACAGGATTGTCATAAAATGCACCATGGATTGATCCTCCTCCTAGGAAAGGAACCGTAGTGCTGTCATTAGGTTTGAGCAGGGGTGGGTGGAGGATCTCAGAAGAGTTGTTTCAGCACACCAATAGAATTCTTGGCCACCGTGACCACGAAAGACAAGTCCCCTGCCATCCCGGTAGGCACTTGGGCTCCTGACAAAAGCTGGGCTCAGTAAAGGGTTGAGTAGAAGGCACAGACCTGAGGGATGCCCCAGCAATAGGCAGGAGGTAGGGCCTGGTTTATACTGCTCTGGGTGTATCCCAGACTCATCCGAATACGAAATCAGAAATTTGCAAAACAGCAGAGCTGGGGTGGATCATCTACTCCAGACTCCTCACCTTACAGTTAAAAGGGTGGCAACCCTGACAGGCAAAGCAACGTGCTAAAGGCAGAGCGTGGAAGTGGCAGTGCCAGATGAAACGCAGCGTGCAACCCCCGTTCAAGGCCGCTGACTCTGACGACGGGGCCAAGGTTTCCAATGAGGAGAATAAGACAGTGTAAATACTTTGTTCCCCCTAAAACCCCAAATGTTTTTTAAAGGCACAAAAACTCACCTTAACTAGATCTCTTCTGAGGGGGCTCTCTTCTGCTTCTTCGTCTTTCTGTCTCCATTTCCCTCTCTCAGACACAAACACATTCAGTTTTGTGAAAGGGGACTTCCTTCCATACAAAGACAGACTTCACATCTTCAGAAAGATACCTGAGAAAGCACGTTTCTCAATTCAAGTCTTTGTGGGAGTTCTGGGCAACTGGCTTATTTTCTAGAACAATCGGTAGTTACAAAATCAGGAAATCATCTTCCACAAAGGCAGAGTTCTGGTCCGTGTTGATAAAGTTGGGGATGTCACATTTCATGAGTCTGTTCGGCTCCTCCTCTGGCCACCTGCTGCATCTGATGGCTTCCTGGAGCCGAATAACACTGTAAAGGGCTATGGTAGGGATACCAGCTTTGGCCTTGTCCAAGTGGTCCACTTCATTGATGTAGCAGTGAAAGAGGGACCTAGATTCGTCATTGCACTGCCAGAGAACACCTTGGGCAGCAGCGGTCTTCCAAAGTCTGACACAAAGCTGTTGAGTCTAAATCTCTTCTCGGGAGACTCTGCATTGCTACAAAGAAAACCAAAATAAAATATCGTTCACAGTGTAGCTCGGTGACCTGAAGAATCATAGTTTTTGCCATCTACTGAGAGTAAATCCCTGCACAGAGCATGCTGACATGCACTGGAATTGAAAGACATCACTTCTGAACACATACAATTAAACCCAAGGCAAAAGTCTAAAGTGAGGGCCCATGGACCATCCTAAAAAGACATCGTTCCCTGAGAATCCTCAATATTGGTGCCTCGCACACCAGTGTTTCTCCGTGGGACACTCAGATCTCTTCATCAGGATTCGTTAAAGTGCTTCTTAAAATGCAGAATCCTGGGGTGCACACCCTCAGAGTCTCCAGAGGTAGCGACTGGTAGTCTGTATTTTCATAGCCACCAGGATAACTAAACATGCTCAGGTTTAGCACCGCAGTCTACATCGGGTCACCTGAGCATCGACAATTCTGTCTCACGGGATGGGGGGTGCCATGTGTGTCAGGGTGCTGTCCTACCCATGTGTCTCCCCTGATTCTCAGAACTGACAGTGCTGCCCCATTGGGCACGAAATACCACCGTTTCACAATGCATACGCAGGGCGCCCGACTGAAAAACAATCAGTGATAGGAGAGGGGACAAAACTCAGCTTCCTGTTACCTTGTTTCACTTACTGTGGGACGAGTGATCAATTCAAGGGTAATAAATCAGTGAATGAGTGAATAACATGACTCGCGTTAGTCCCACGATTGCCTGGAAGGACAAGCCTGGGCACATTGAGAACCATAACAGCCCATCTACTTAAATGTCATCCTACACAGATCTATGTAAAGGTTACTTCCACCCAGGCAGTGACTCCAGAAGGGCAAGAATCATGTATGAACACACTCTCAAATCCAGAACAGAACCTGACAACAATTAGGCTCTGGAGTCTGTGTTTAGCGAGTGTGGAATCTCAGTGATTCCAGCTCTTACACCTTGCCTTCCCATCCCACCACACACGATATGGCCCTTATGTCCAGTTCTCCCGGGGCTGGGGCCACGGAACCCATTTATAGGACTGGAAGAATCTGATCATTTAAACCATCCCCCAGATTATCATCAAGAGTCACCTGCATTTCAGGGATCAGTAATCCCAGAAGCTTTGCAGTTCAGGCAGCTGAGGGATTTTTATATCAGCTCTGTCTTCTACTGTGACTGCCTGGGTGACATCAGACAAGGAATTCTGAAAAGCCTGAACTTTTCCTTTCAGGAATAATCTAATTAACAAATCTCGTTGACCACTCAACAAATGTGATGTGAAGATCAATAATTTACACAGGAGTACAACATTCACTAGGTCGTGGATTTAGAATCAGAGGAAAATCATTTTAGAAAGATTGACAGAATGTAGCTTTAATGCGAATTTAAGTATTCTTACCTTTCAGTAAATCATCTTCCCCTACTTATCACTTCACCCAAGTTTAAAAGATGTCTGAGAACAGGGATGAGTGTGTCAGCAATCTGAGACCCAATAACCTAAAATGTCACCTAGGAAAAAGAGGGGAGTAACACATTTTTAAAAAGCATGGTGAGGATGGCGGGGCCATCCCCAACCCCAGACTAAGAAGCTCTGAGTAATAGCTTTCCTGCCTGCCTGGGGCATCAGCTGATGTGAAAATCCACCCAGAAACCTCACTGTCCAGCAGCTCTTCCATAACACAGGCTACACTTTCTCAGAATTAAGAATTGCGTCCAGTAACCACTTCGCTGAAGAATAAAGACAAAGGAGAACAAGAGAGTTCTGCCCCTCCCAAGGGAGAGCCCAGACCTCGGGCTGCATGCACTGCGCCCACCTCCCTGGAGAAGAATAAACTGGAGAAGGGTGTTCTGCGAAACTGCGGCAGCAAAGGTTGAGATGGGAACAAATTGACCAGCTGGCCAGGGACAGCCCCCTCCGTCGCTGCCTTGGCGGCTGCCTCAGCCCTCTCAGCCCATCCTGCCCACCTCCGGTGGCTAAGCTGTCAGAGAAATTGCTTTGCGACCTGGAGCAACAGAGGCTGCCCTCAGGCCAATCTGCGGAAAAGATGGGAGCTAAACCCCCAGCTCCCGAGCGGCAGGCTCCATACCCCCGCCAACACCCCGACGCCCCCGCACCCTACCGCAACCCCGGGGAAATATGACCCGAAGAAGTGTGACCTGGGAACGAGGGGCAGCAGAGGCCGCCCCCACGTCAGGCCTGCAGAGAGATTGGAGCTTATCCTCCAGCTCTCCAGGGGCAGCCCCTGTCCTCTCCACCTCCTGATCTCACCGCGCCCACCTTCCAGGAGCAGTCAGACCAGGTGTGGGGTGTCAGGCGAATCTTGCGCCAGAGAGGACGTCCCCAGGCCAGGTCAGGGGAGAGGAGAAGAAGTGGCCCCATTAGGCGGGGCAGCCGGCCGTCGCAACTGCCTCTGCCCCTCGACCGCATCGGGCCCGTCTCCCAGGAGCAAGCTGACCTGGAGACGGGCATCCGGCTTCTTGGGCAGCAGAGGACGCCCCCAGGATTGGTCACGGGGAAGAGGAGAGCAAATTGACAGGCTCCGCGCTGCAGGTCTTCTACCCCCGCCATCGCCACCCCCGCACCTTAAAGGCACCGCCCAGGGCGCCCCTCCCCCAGCAGGCTGAGTGGGACAGGTGCGTCTGGTGACCTGGGGCAGGAGAGGCCACTCCCACACCAGGCCATCGGGGAGACGGGAGCCAATCCACCAGCTCCCCAAGGCAGCCCCTACCCCCGCAGCAGCCACCACTCTTGCCCATGACCTCACAGTGGCCTCCTCTAGGGAGCAGGCTGACCTGGAGATGGACGTCCGACGAACTTGGGACAACAGGGACCGCCCCCAGGGCAAACCATGGGGGGAAGTGGGAGCAAATGGACAAGTTCCATGGGAAAACCTGCCGCTGCTGCCACCACCCCCAAAGTACCAAGTCCAACTCCCGGGGTCAGGCCGACTAGGATACACGCGTCTCATAACACAGGGCAACAGCGACCGCCCCCAGGACAAGACGCGGGGAAGATGGGCGCAAATGGTCCGCTCCCCCGCTGCAGGCCCCCGACCACCGCCACCCCTGCACCCTGACTACCCTGCCTCCCGCCCCCAGCAGGCAAAGTGGGACAGGGGTGTCCCGGGACCTGGAGCAGCAGAGGCCGCCTTCAGGCCACGCGGTGCAGACATGGAGCTAATCCACAGTCTCCTCCGGGGCAGCCTCCCTATGCCTGCAGCCACCACCTTACCAGCCCCCTGACCGCACCGCACCCATCTCCCAGGAGCAAGCTCACCTGGAGTCGGACCTGAGGCAAATCTCCGGCGGCAGACGTCGCCCCCAAGCCAGGCCGTGGGGGAGAGAAGAAATGGAGCAACTCCCTGGAACACATCCCCTGCCCCTGCCGCCTCCGCCGCCGCCTCCCAGGAGCAAGTTCATCTGGAGACCCGCGTCCCGCCTCTAGGGCAGCAGAAGCCGCCCCTGGCTCCGCCTCTGGGGAGAGCGGAGCGAATTGATCGGCTCCCCCGCGGCAGCCTCCCTCCCCCCGTGGGTCCCGCACCTTAACGGCCCCGCCCCCACTCCGCACTCAGCAAGCTGAGTGGGACAGGAGTGTCCGGCGACCTGGGGAAGAAGAGGCCGCTCCCAGGCCCAGCAGCCGGGACAAGGCAGCTATTCCACCCGTTCACCAGGGGTAGACCCGCTCCGCCCCTCTGCCGCTGCCACTGCCTTCTGACCTAACCGCCCCACCTACCAGGAGCAAGCTTACCTGGAGTGCAACATCTGGCGAATCTCCGGCGGCCAAGCCCCACCCCAGGCCAGGCTGCAGGGAAGAGAAGAAATCGATCGGCTTGCCCGGGCAGCCTCCCAACCGCCACCGCCGCCGCCGCCGCCCAAAAGCATTGCAATAGCCTACCGGGGTCAGGCTGACTGCAAGGATGTGCACTTGCCTTCTTATCCTGGCCAGGTCCCTGAGCACCTCCCTGCATCCCTACACTCCCTGCACCTCTGCACCCCTGCTACTCTCTGCAATTCTGCATCCCTCCACCCCCACATCCCCTGAAATGCCTGCGCCCTCCACAGCCCCTGCACCCCTGTCACCAGTTACACTTTTGCACTGCTTACACTCCTGCACCCCTGCATGTCCCACACACCACCTCTTGGGCCTTTGGCAGAGTCTCTGCTGTTAGACCAATGCACAGTGACTCACTCTTTGCCAGTATATGATGCATCAGTGGACGTCAGGGTTTGCCTGCAGGAAGGTACATGTTCCCGGTCACTAGCCTGGGCCACTAGGGTGATCTCTGTGAGGTCACCCAGGACGGGTTCAGAGATGCTGTTCTCTGGGAAGAGAGGAGTTGAAACCGGTCTTGAGGGCAGAGCTGTGCTCACCAGGCCGTCCACGCTTCATGTTTTACACAGGGCTTCGGAGAAGTGAAATGGATCCGGCCAAGTAATACCGGCCTGCTGTGAGCCCACCTCAGTCCTGGGCTCTGAGTCAGACCGACTGGCTCCCTCAATCAGGGCCCAGTTTGGGCACCTGAATGGTCCCTTTGAGGCATCCCAACAGTTCTCAGGATGAAGTCTGGCTGCTTCCACCCCATGGCCCTCCCTCCTACTGTGCTGGCCTCAGGAAGGTTCCTTATATGGGGAAGAAGGCAGCCCACACCCTACCCCACCCCTCACCTTTCTCTAACCCAGGCTGGTGCTCTCTCTGCCCCTCAGAGTCTGGGAAGCCATCCCTCTTCAGTTATGTCCCTTCTGAGATGGACTTGCTTCCACTCAATTCTAGGCGAGGATGCACCATGGAATGCACTGGGTAAGAGAACCAAAATAAATAATTTCTTCTGTGAGGTTGTCTGTTTATCTACTGGGGCTGGGCTGTGTGTAGTTTGCTACAGCTATTGGTGTGAGAGGCTAAAACAGCCTGTGTGTCCTTGTTTTCATCTCCCCGCTGTCTTTGGGTTTTCCCTAGACACTCCTGAGACATTTACTTCTGTTAGTATTATTCCTGTTATTACACACGGGCCCTACTGACATGGAGGTAAGGTGTTGGGGGAGCGGGACAGAGCAGGGCATCTGCAGTCCTGTGATTAGTTCTCATTGAGCCTGTGCCCTGAGCTGTGACCTCCACAAGTGTGTCTCTTTCCCCCCACCCCAATTTGGGTGACACAGAAGGGATTTCCCTTCTCCCAGGTTGGTTAGGCTCTGGTAAAATAATTTCTCATTAAAAAAACAAACAAAAAACAACTTCCCCCAATGAAACAGAATGTTCTGGGTGTATTTCAATACAGTTATTTTCTCCTCTCCAGGCAGGAAGCATGAGGAGTTATCCTCTGACCTTCATTCTGAGAACAGGACACGGTCCTGGATGTAAAATACATGAAAAAGAGCATGGGGCCCCTCTGACTGGCCCCCTGGAGTTGTCACACTCTGATTTCCCCACACTGAGCCTCCTGCTGGCCTCAGGGACCTGTTAAATCTGCCTGCCCCCAGGGTTCTTTCAAAAGCAGGTTCTGCCTTGGGAGCTGTGACTCTCCAAGCCTGCCCGCTGTTCCCTTTGCAACCTCTCTGGGTTGGAAGCAGCTTTCCCCCTCAGTCTTCTGGGATCTAAGAAGAGCAGTGGGTTTGCAGCTCCCTCAGATTTGGTGTTATTTTCAGGACAGGAGGAAGAACTTCTGAGCTCCACACGAGCTGGACCAGAGGCTGGAATCCTCCCTTCCTCTGCCACTGTGCAATCAGTGGCTGTGGTTCTAGCCGAGTTTCTGAAGATGTGGACTTAAACACACATATCCCAGCCCTCACAGGAGCACACAGTCCCATAAATCCCCCTAGTTTCCACTGGTAACTATGGAGCCGATGGGGACACGGGTTTCGGGACCACAGAGGCCTGACTGCACGACTTGCTCCGTGGCCTATTTACGTGGTTGCTCCGGGCCTTGTCTGAAGTGGCTTGTTTACCACACCTGGTACGTGGGAAACACAAAATAAGTACTAGAACCTTCACTTTTTCTCCCTCCAGGGCCTTCAAACGTAGAAAGTAATAAGTGAACTCAGACAGCCTAGTCACCACAATGAGGTCCGTCCAGCCTGGCTCTCCTGAGTGATGGGCACTGACTTGCACCTTAACTCGGAACAGTAGGGGAACTGCCTTCCTCTAACTGGGCCTCTCCCCACACCAGGCACGCCCGCAGCTCAGACGGGGCCAGCTCCCCAACTGAGGTGTGTGCTGGTGGCTTCAGTGTGACCTGGCCCTGCCGGGACATGAACCTGCAGTGAGTGAGGTGGAGGGTCGGGTGGAGGGGGGTCCCTTCTGGGGTGGCAGGGGGCCCGGTAGCACCCCTCCCAGCCTGGTGCCTGGGGCTCCCTAACACCTCCTACAGCTCCTGGGTTGGCTCCGGTCCTGGCCACTCCACACACCCTCCCAGTATCTTTTCATTATGTCCCTTTTCTGCTTTTATCAGCGAGAAGTGGCTTCTGTTGCTTGTTCAGTGAAACAGTACATCGGGAAACCAGACTACTTCTAACATCAGTAAAATACCAACCTCGGTCAGCTCGCCGGGCAGACCGTGCAGCACAAAGGCCTGAACAGGGCTGTGCGAACGGCTTACGTGAAGGGTCCTCAGCATCTGTCTTCAGAGATACAGAAGCTGATGGTTCAGGTAAAACCTCAGGGTGGGATTGAGGAATCCAAAGCTGGTTGGTTTCAAAGGCTAACTGGTCAGACCAGACCCCTGAGCTGTGGTCAGAAGCCTGGCTCAACGTCACGCAGACTCAGCGCCCTAAGTGCCGGGTGGGGCCGGTGCTGTTCCCTTTGCAGGCTCTCGTTGGGGATTCACTGTAGCCCCTTAAATACAGCAGAAATTCCAACCCCATTAGCCCCCACCCTGAGTGTTCCATGACACAAATCCCGGGAGTGTTTAATTTTCATCTTTGTTTAGGAGGATGAAGGTGGTTCAAGAGAAGACATAAATTCACACTTAGTGACACAAGGTCACAGCCAGTACTTCCTCCACGGAGAGCTATGTGCTCCCACAGTGGTGGCTGGGGGCTGGGCAGAGACCCTCTGCTGGTCCCAGAGGGACTCGCTCATCTGGCCACAACTCATGGGTTGGACAGAAGATCCAGAGGGTGACAGAGCATCTTTCCTGGGAATTTGGAACTGACACATAGAAATCAAGTTCACTCATCTGGAGTTTGGCGGAGGGGAGGGGCGGTGGTTGGAAATCAAATGAAACCAGAGCATGAGTGAAACTTAGAAGTGAAAGAGCGAGAGACAGAGAGACTGAGCTTGTGAGAGCAAATAGTCAGAAAGAAGGCAAACAATCAGGGGACAGAAGAATTCCAGCTCCTGACTGTGTAGTCTGTCCCAGCCCATCAATGACCCCGCGAGATGTTTAATAACATTCCAGTTTTGCAGATTAGGAAACAGGCTGAAAGAGGTGGGGGCTGGGTTTGGGTGCACAGTTAATTCAATTGCCACTGGACCCCACACTTCCCATTGCCTGAAGGCACCCTAATCCTCACTGGGACCCCTGTGGTCCCCTGACAGCCCAGCACCCTGATCAAAGGGACCCTGCGGGAGTGGGAACCCCTCTTGAGTGTGGAGAGTTCCCTGCCCCGAGATGCCATGCATCAGCAAGCTCCCGCTCACCCCAGGTTAACATCAGCCCAGCTGTACAGTCTCCCAACCCGCTTCCCTCCCTGCCAGGCACCCCCATCCTTACCACCGAGTGTACTGCAGGAATTCAGGCACAGGGATGCCCAAATCAACACGAGCCCATCGGCAATAGAAAAAGCAGACTCCCAGGCCCACCTGGGTTGCGAGGGGACAGAAGGTGTCCTCAACTTTCATGTGTCTAAGACAATCTTCTTCAGCTGGAGGTTCTAGAGAAAAATAAAAGGTCCAAAACATAGTTCGGTGAGGAATTCCTCCAAGGACCTGACTCCAGTGTCTACAACCATGTGTACCTACCCCCGGAATTGGGGTGAAGGTGGATTATTGATCAGCACAACCCCTGGTGGCCCAGCTCCTTGGCTTGGCTGCCCAGAGGGGGCTGGGGGAATGGGTAAGGCCAGGGCACTCAGGAAAAGCACAGAGGACCTGACCTCTCCCTTCTGCACTCGTAAACCCTTCCCCAAATCTCAAGGCATTGGACAGAGATCCGCCACAATAATGAGATGCTCCCATCTCTTCACTCACTCCTGTCGGTTCACTTACATGCTGAGCATCCACTGGGTCCCAGGACAAGACACATAGGATGGCTGATGGGACAGGCTTGGTCCTTCCCCCTGGAACCTGTTCAATCTGATCAAAGAATGATCACTTATAAAGAGTTTCTCAAAATTATACAGAGACCAAAGACCAACTGCAGAGTGAACCAAATTTAAAAATATATATGAAGATCCCCCAGTCTCCCCGCCTAAGGTTAACAGCATAAAGCAAAAAGTTCTTGCCTTTAATCAGCAGGGAAGTTGTCACCCCCTCTCAGGTGGAAAGGAGAGTTATTCTTTGAGCACGTCACAGAAGTGCTCCATCGGATTGGACCAGGGCATCTACATTCATTCAGCAAATGTGTATAAGCTCCTACTACATACGGGAATCTCCTAACTAGACCGTTCCCAAGGCTCTCGGGCTTTATCAGTCAACAAAATAGACATGACTCCCCATCACTGGGGGCTCAGAATTTTAGCAGAGGAAACAGGCAGCATGTTGGGGTAGCAAGAGTTTGGAAAAATTTTTAAAAAAGAGTGATATGAGCAAACTCGGGTGATGGCGGTGGGGTGGGAGGCAGGCAGGAGAGAATAAGGCAATCCTGGCAGATCTCACGGAGTAATGAACTTGAAGCAGAATAGATCCGGAGGAAGAAGGAAGAGCCGGAGCCAGAGGCCCCCAGAGTGAGGGGGAGAGTGTGGGCAGAGAGGCAGAGCACGCCGGGTCCTGAGGCCTTTGTGACGACTTTGGCTCCTAATGACATGGTGACCCGTTTAGTGAGTTTTGAGGGGAGGGGTGATGTAGTCCAACTTATGCTTTTGTGTTTGTGTTTTTTGGGGGGAAGTAATTTATTTATTTTAATGAATGTGCTGGTGATTGAACCCAGGATCTCAAGCATGCTAAGCATGCGCCCTACCACTGAGCAACACCCACCACCCCCAATGTATGTTTTTACAGGCTCCCTCTGACTCTGTGTGGATGAGAGATTGTAGGAAAGCAAAGATGGAAACAGAAGGCTATTGGTATCCAGGAAAGGCTGAAGGTGGCTCTTAGGAGGGCGGGGAGCAGAGAGCAGGTATTTAATTAAGACAGAATATCCAGAATTTTCTAACAAGCTGGATTTGCTGTCTGTGAGTGTAAAAGAAAGAGAGAGAAAGGACATGGTTCCAACATGTGGGCCTGGACAATGGGAGGGATGTCCTCTCCGGATGGGAAAGGGGATGGGAAAAGGTGGGGCTGAGCAGGTGGAAAGGGGCTGGTATCAGCTCAGTTCTTCAATGTCATGGTTAAGGGGTGTGTTACATATTGCCACAGAAGTGCCTAATAGGTAGAGGAATCTGTTTTCTTTTTCTTTTTAACATTTAAAAAATATAATTAAACATATTAATTGTATTATGTGAATGATTTGGGAATTTTGTTTCATGCCAAGTTATATGTTATATATAGCCAAATGGAGCATATATCAAAAAGGGGAGAAATGAGGGCTTTCACATAAACTGACTGTCCGTAACGTAGGTAAAATTTCAATAAAACCAGTCTTCAGGGCAAAAACCTCATCTCGGTGTTACATAAAAATAAATGAAAAACGACTATGTTGATGTACCATTATTTCATGTTACATAATAGCCCCAAACTAACAGTGTTTAACTATGAGGCTTGTAGAAATACTATTCGCTTTATTCACATAAATACAGAAGTGCAGAAATGTTCTAAGGTAGAATTAGCATCTTAGTGGAAATAATACATATTTGAGCATTTTACATGATATATATGTACTGATTCAAAATTTGGAAAAGTAATTTCATAGTAGAACATATGTATGAATGTGAAAGCAAGATGAATGAAAGGAAAAGAATGTGATGTGAGTCTCAGGGATAAAGGCTCAGATGGAAAGGGGAAATCAGGGAATTTTGGAGAAATCGAGAAATTGATGGCATGCCAATTTCCAAGGCTGGGTTGCTTCCACCAAAGGAATAGCAGAGAGAGAGAGGAGAGGCCCAGGAACCCACCCTGGGGAACACCCACAGTATATGTTTGGAAAAAACAGGAGACATTGGCAAAGGACCAGCCAGCAGGCCAAAAGCAGAAACAGACAGAGAGATGGGCTGGGGGTTGAGTGAAGCAGGAACACGGGGTAGGAGGGATGGAAGAGCTGGGTCAAATGCTGCCGAGGGGCCAAGCATGATGAGGAGTCAAAATTGACCACTATATTTAGCAACATGGGGTCACTGATGGCCTTGACAGGGCAGTTTCCATAGAGCGAGGGATCAGGCGAAAAGCCAGAATGGGTGTAAAAGGGGATGGCTCAAGAGAAGATGCAGACAGTGAGTTTAAACAACTCCTTAAAGATTTGCTGCAAAGACACAGGGTGGCAATTGGTGGGGGTGAATTAGGGTCAAGGAGTGCTGCTGGTTTAAGAGGATGGACGTTTATATACTGATGGTGCCAACTAGCAGGAGAACAAAATAGATGAGGCAGTGAAAGAGAGGATGGTTTTGGGAGTGACAACCCAGAGAAGATGGGAGGGATGGGGCCTCGGGGACTTTTGGAGGAACTGGCTTTCGATGCCACTTTTAATAAGCGGTGGGGCACCGAGAGTGAGGTCACAGACATCAGAAGGCGAGCGGATGTGCTGGGAGTTGCTTGTGAAATTTCTCTTCTGTTGGCTTGTTTGCTTGTTCAAAGTAGAAAACTAACCTTACCAGCTGAGGAACAAGGAGGAAGAAAGAGTTACTGGAGCCATGAGCAGAAGATAAGAAAGAGCCTTTCAGGGAGAATGGGACAGTAAAAAGGGCAGGGGGAGGCGGGGGAGTGCGCTCCCAGAAAGTTACATTTTCTCTTTGACGTCCCCAAATGTGTGACGTGTTATTACCCTTCCTGCTGTCTACAAAATAAAAATTAATTATGGTTCAGAGGAAATGCTATTTCATTCTAAGAGGCTGCCTGTTTCTCAGGAATGGTCATCTTAAACTGCAAATATTACAAACAATGTTGAAAAGATGAACCTGTGTACCTAAAATCCCCTAGTTTCTATTAATCTGTTTACTACTTAGTTCCCCTATCAATAACACATAACAAATACTGCCATGATGGAGGTACATCGATGCTTAAAAGGAAATGAGATCTGTATCCTTTTGCTAAATTCCATGGCTTCCTTAATATGCAGTTCCACTTGGAATTTAGGAATGTCTGGTATAAGAAGTGAGAAACAGTTTGAGAAAATCCCGACTCAGAATTATACATCACAACCACATCTCACAAGTATATACAGCCGTAAAAAAGTTTAAAAGCAAAACTCCGTAACTACTCTTAAAGACCTTTGCAAACCTGGGCCTGCCAAGATGTTTCCAAACTGGAAAGGAACTCCAATCTCTTGCCTGGTACCGGACCAGAGGCTGGCCAGCCTTTTCTGTAAAAGCGAGAGAGTAAATATTTTCAGTTTTGCAGATCATTTTGTTGTAACCATGCAGGTAGGCAATAAGAAAGCTAAGAGCACTGGGAGATAGGAAACAAACGGGCATGCCCACACTCTCCCTTCCACTCAGGGCAGCTTCTCTGTGGTGGGGAGCTTTGCCACAATCACTTGCTTCTTTTTTCCATTGGTTTCTTTGTTTCCACCTTACTGCTCGAGCTCAGAACTTCAGGTGGGCCTGGTCCTTCAGCATCCATGCAGAGAAGGCTGAGCGGGGTTGGGAACCCCACCTGATGGAGAAGAGAGATTACTGGGAGGGACATTGTGGAGGCCACCATGACACGAGACAATCACACCTTCCGGGGTGAAAGGGAACGAAGACAAGGGAAGGACACAGTAGTGGGACCCCTAGGTCGCCTGCCAGGCTTGTTCTCCCTCCACGGCAACCATGGGGGCCTGGGGGGTGTTGGGCTTCAGCTACGGTGATTAGGATGAAGGGACTCAATATAAAGGACCCTCCAACTCCTCACTAGGTTCCAAACGCAGCCCCTCTAAGTCCACCCTCTGAGTTTCTGGAACTCTGCTGGAAGAATACATGAGCAGGCCAGAACCAGAGCCCAAGCCAAACATGACAGGGGCTCGTGGGGCTGTAACCCCATGCTCAGTGGTCGGGGACTCCTTGCAAATCTGCAGAAATCCCTGTTCCACCTCATTCCTGGGAGAAACCCCAGATCTCCTCCTGCTCTGTCTGTTCTTCTCTTGAGGCTATTGTCCTGGAGGGATGCTGAGTCCTTGAACCTGGTCCTCCAAACGTACATAAGCAGCCTGTTCAATAAAACAAATTATGCACTTTTTCACATTTGCCAGTTTTTTGATTCCAGAAAGGCTGTGGGACTCATTCTCACAGTCTCCTGTGCCCCCACCACATGGTGGCCCTCTGCTCATGTAAACACGATTTCCCACAACTGCACCCTGCCTCCCAGCTTGTCAGAGGGGAGTGTCCCACAAAGACACAGGTGTTTGTGAGGATCCTGTCCCCCAGCAGAAAGCCTGCTCCTGGAGCCACGGACAGGGATCTGGCCTCCTAAGCCGCTCAGCTCTAATTCAAAGCCTAAAGTGGAGGCCCCGAACATTGCTGAATGACTTTCTGAATCACCTGGACTGGAGGGGACTGATTTTCTTTCCAGGAATGGAGGTAGCGCAGCCTCCATTTTCAGGGCTGACCTTGACGATGGATCTAGTTCCCCCGACTGCACCGCAGGAAGGAGTGGTCCTTCCATCCCACAGGTTGGAGACCCAACCCAAGGGAGTACTGAAGCAGTGCATTGCTGCCAGGTCCAGCATCCCTGCAGAGTGGCCTCTGCCCTTGAATGACCCCCTTCCCAGGGCCTTTCTTGCCCGGACACCACCACACCCCAGGCTGTGCCAGAGCTCTGGGGCTCTGCGTGTCCAGGGCACACAGGTGGCACCTGAGCCAGGTGTCCCCTGGGCCTCAAGGGAGAGAGGTCTGCTTCTGCATCAGGGGAAGGTGACCCCACAAGGCTGGCAGGACACTCTCAATATGGACCTCCAGGACCCCTGGGAGCAGTTTCCCTGCAGGTGTTAAGAGCCATCATCAGGAGGGCAGGCCCCTCTTTGTGCAGACCATCCAGCAGTGCTGGGCCCACGTGCTGACCTCAGAAATCTACATGCCCCCAGGATACCCCAGGCAACCTCACAACTTCGTCACTTGGTGACCTGGGTACCACGAGCTCCTTGGCCATCCCATGAGGGTGGTCCTTGCAGGCATGGTCTCCAGGTTCTCCCGTTGAGAAATCCCCCTGGGTTTCTGTGGTCACAGAGCAGACACCAGAAGATTCTAGTCCTGCAGTGACCCCCACAGCAGTCAGCTCCCCTGTGCATGTCCAGGGACAAATGACAGCAATTTATTGCCAGGTACCGTGATGAACAAGGGGGTGGGATTCCATACTAAGTTCAGGATCCTGGTAACTCACTCTGCACCCCAAAAAGCTTCCATGAGAAATGTGTGTATTGGGATGTCTGTGCCCCTAGAAGAGCTGTTCCTGAGGGTTCCTGGGACCCTCCAGCCCCTCTCAAGGTTCTCAGATCCTGGGTCTAAATTTCTATCTGCCTCTTTTGGTGTACGGCCACCTGTGTCTCGTGGTCACGGGTCACTTTATTGCATGACTTGGCATGTTCTTAGTGCTCGTCCTCCACCCCTGCACTAGACTCCCAAGATGTTCCCACTGACCCTTGGCTCCCTGGGTGGCTCAGGGGGCCCTAAGTCTGCACCCTTCACTCTCCTCCTCTACCCCCACCTCTGGGGCCACCCCTAGGTGGACTTGGAGGTGTTTGTAAATGAGTCTTACACAAGGACATGTCTGGACAAAGCAGGACCCCACCCCCGGAAAACTCACCTGCTCCCTTCTCAGAAGAGGACCCCACAGCCCCACATTGCCTCCCAGGGGTCTACTCAGGACACAGTCCCCCAGTTCTGGGCAAGGTGTCTCCCTGGAGTCCTTGCTTCCAGGAAGAGTCTCTCTGTCCTTCTTCAGAGTTTAGAGGTGTTCCCATGTCCCTGACCACCAAGATGCCCAGCACAGTCCCTTCAGTGACCTGGAGAGACAAGTAACTTATGTGGCCACAGGTCTCACAGGACACACCTGCTGGGACCCCAGGCTAAAGGGCTGTCCTTCTGCCTTCTCAGGTGTGGCTCCCGTGGTAACTTTTTGCAGGGGGCCCAAACGGGGAGTGTGGCCCAAAGCAGTTCATGGGGCTCTCTGGGCAGGGAAGACTTGGGCCAGGTGGCCTTGCCTGGTTTCCCTGCTGGGCCACTCTGAAAACCCCCGCTCCTCTGGCTGTGGCTGGAGGCCCCTCAAACCTCAGGGCGGGGCTCTTTCTCTCAGCCTCCACTGACTCCAAAGCCACGCTGGTGCTGGCAAGGGGAAAGAGCTTTCTTGCCTTCTTTTGGCCAAGTTGCCACAGGTGGATGCTGCGGGGAGCTGGAGAGAGAGGTAGCACTTGCTCAGATGTGAGTGGTTAAGCAATTTGACACCCTGTCAACTAGCCTTAAACATTGGAATGAGGTCTTCCCCGGTAAAGCTGGAAGTTACTTTCAGTAACTTGTCTAAAGATTTCTTTTTTTTTTCCACTTAAAGACTCATAAAACCTCTCCCAGGTCATTCCTGGTATGGACCATTATCCAGGGATCAATCAGGAAATGCAGGAGGAGAGGGGTGGGGGTGGGGGAGAGGGGAGGTTAGATCAGAGCCCACGGAGAGGAGATGCCCCTCCCAGGAGCCTCACACTGGGCAGTGGCTTCTGGCATCCAGCTCTCCTGTTCTCAGGCCCATTCCATCTGCGGGGTTTTCCAAAAACATAATGGTGGAAGGGCCATGGAGGACACCTAGAACTTCCAGAATAGACAGGGGGAGCAGAGTTACCATGCTGGCCCTGGGTTTGGAGACAGACCTGCAGTGGAGACCACAGGCTTCTGAGAAGCCAGTTTCGAAATAAAGGCAGTATGCACTGGAATACCCGGCTCGAGAGAGTGCTTCATCATAGACATGTAATTTACATAGTTCTCACCACTAAATTCTGTGTTCCCAACACGCTACATGAATGACGGCTTCAACACACATTCATTTCTGAGATGTGAAAAAGTGTAGAGCCGCTCTTTCATCCTGCATAATGGGCATGGCTACACTTAAGAACACTTACCAAGATTTCTCAGCAAGAGCCAATTTCGAAATAAAGGCAGTTTGTGCAGGAAAACCCTGTTGGAGTGAGGGCTTCCCCATACACATGTAAGTTATAGAGTTCCCCTCACCATGAAACGCTGTTCCCAACATGCTACATGCATGAAGGCTTCGACACACATTCAGTTCTAAGCTGTTAGCATGTGGAGAGCCGCTCTTTCATTCAGCACAAAAGGCATGGTTACACCCAGGAAGATTTACCCAGATTTCTCAGCTGCTTCCTTCAGCCAGATTCAAAATAAAGGCAGTTTGTGCTGGGAAAGCCTGTTGGAGCGTGTTCAGAGCTGTTTCGGGCTCTGTCCCAGCTGGAGGGTGCAAAGCCCAACCTCCAGAAAGAGGGACCAGGACCCCACCCGCCAGGTGGTGTTGCCTTTGTAGGGGAACAGTGATCTTTGGGTAAGATATATTGCGGCTCTCTCTAAAAACTGCTTTGACTTAAGTTTGCATCCTAGTCACCAGTTCCAGGACAACAGAAAAGGCATACCCTACATCCCTTTGCACTCAACTCTTCCCAAAAGAGCAAATATTTGTCCATGAAAATACCAGCTGCTCTTCTAAGGCCCACTAAATACCCAGCAGTGTGGGCGGTGCACTCTTGATCAGGGACAGGAGGAGAGGGAACAGCGGTCCTCCTGCAGGCTTGGCCTGGTGTGGCAGCTGCGCTGTGGGTGCGTGGTGGGGAGGGAATGCAGGGAATCCCGTTTGAGGGGCCTCTGTGCACGCCTGCATTATAGTCTGAGGCTTCATACAAAGGCTCCAGGCATCCTAACTGGTTAGATACAGCCCCCACCCTTGGGCTGGAACCACCAGGAGATAAGTACCTGTAACAGGGACGGTGCCTGGTGTGGGGAGAGGTCATGGGACACTCCGGGGGCAGGGGCGGTGGTGATGGGGAAGGCAGGGGATGCAGTGAAGGGTGGAGGGAGCAGGGTCCTTTGCTTGGGGGTGCGAGTTCTTTGGGAGACCACAGGGAATGGCACACATCATCCCCACCCTATACCCCAAATTCCTAGCCCCGCCAACACAGGGGCTGCTCTGCACCCTCTCAACGTGGCTCTCCTGTAAGACCGCACCCAACCAGGCATCTGGCACCCTGCCCTACCTCCCCTCTTGGGACAGATCCCGTCTTCTTGGAAACTGCCTAGCAGCGCGTATTCAAGGCCGGCAGCCGGCCTGGCGGATCTGCACTTCAGGTGCCCTACCTGGCCAGACGTGCCTGCCTGGGCTCAGTCCTCTATCTTGCCCACAGGTAGCCTGGGTCCACTTCCGGTGCAAGCGGAGGCCGCGGAGCCCAGGCTGAGCCCCGCACACAGACAGGTGAGGGTGCCCCCGCCCCGCTGCCCCGCCGCCGCGCCCACTGTTGGCAGCATTGCCCCAGCCTCCGGCCGGTGCCACCTGCAGCTGAGGACCTCCGCGCAGCCCCGCCCGCCCCGGCCCCGCCCAGCTGCCCCATAAGCCTCCCCCCACCCCCGTCCTGGCCGCGCCCTTGCTCCCATTGGCTCCGAAAGTTCTGCCCTTGCACGTCTAGCGTCGGGAGGACGCAGACGCAAGCGCTAGGGGAGGGCCCCGCGGCGTTGCCATGGATAAAGACGCCGCGCTCCTCGCGGGCTGGCGTGCGCTTCTGGGGCAGGCAGCGGGCTCCGGAAGTGTGCAGCTGCCCGGGACCATGGCGGTGTTTGCTGCTGGGGATGGCGGCTTGCTTGGCCGGGCCACTAGTTCTGGCCGCGTCAGTCGGCGGCCGACATCCTTTCTGGGGAGGCGTCTCACAGACGGTAAACGTACGGCAGCGCCGTTGGCGGGGCCAGTGGACATGGACCGGGGTGGGATCCGGGTTGGTGTGGCGGCCGGGGAGGGCTGAGGTCATGATGGCAGACCTTCGTGGTGAAACAATAAAATGAATAGCCATTTTCACAAGACCTCTGAGTAAATCTACTAGGGAACTTCATCCTGGACTGAGGAAGAGGACTGGGGAGGAGGGGGCATTCATGGGCACAGAGAACCATGGGCCACCTGTCCCACGATGGACTTTAGACTCACCCTCACCCTTCAGGAACTACTAAATACACACAGACAGAGTGCTATGGACAAGATTTTTTTTTTTAAACAAATCCCTGAATCCCTAGCAGGTCTTGTTTCTACCCATACACAAATGGCTTATGTGCATAATGTTTCACAAAAGCCTTAAAATATTATCACCCCAACTTGACACATCAAGAAACTGAGGTAGAGAAGTTTATCACATTCTACAAGATTAGAGAGAGGCCACGTCAGACACCGTATTTAAATCCAAGCCCCTGCTCCAGTGCTCACACTAGAAAGTGTGACATACTGCCCCTTTCCTGCCCTCTCCCTGCAATCAATCTCTGAAGAGTCTTTTCTGTGTCACCTGGAATCACAATCACATTCATTTTCCACAAAGAGCTATGTCACTCCTTGGAGGACTTTTCAAAATCTAAAGGGTTGGTTTGAGAGGAGAGATTTGCATTTTCTGTTTCTCAAAGGAAACATGGCTTTAAAAGAAACTGAAAAGTAGTTATCTAGTCTAAGCCCTCATTGTGCAGAGAAAAAACCGGAGGCTCAGAAGAGATGAGGAAAGGGCCTTATTAACAAATATTGCCTCAGTGCAGCACCAAGCCAGACCTGGCACTTCTAGGGGAGGATCTGGAAGGCCCAGGAGAATGAGTGTTAGAAAACAGAAAGAGAAGAAGCATACAAGGCCCCGTCTCTTCACCACCATAACATGAATTTCCACCAAATTACCCAGAATGGGTGCAGCCAATATTAAGTTTGTCAAAAGAGATTATAGAATTCTCAACCATAGTGGAAATTCCAACATTTACTGTGCTTTTTTCCCAGTTCAAGCATCAATTCAGTGGGCACTCTGTACCAGGGACTACACGAGGCCTGGGGTTCTCCCAAATACAGATCTCTATTACCACGTGTGCAAACCACATTAAGGCCACCAGAAGAAAAGCGCCCACAGATAAAATGGAATTACTGAAACTGAAAGCAGCAAAAGAGCATATATTACTAGGAAAAACGGTGCTCCTAGTAATGGACACATGGACATAGAATGCAAACTGTGTTTAGCAGGCAGGAAAGGGGGGATTAACAGATACAAATTAGTAAATATAAAATAAATGACAAGGGCCTGCTATATAACACAGGGAACTATATTCAATTTCTTGTAGTGATTTATACTAAAAACAATCTAAAACATATATATATACATATGCATATGTTTATAACTGAATCTCTGCTGCACACTTGAAAATAACATTGTAAATTGACTACACTTAAATAAAAAATAATTTTAAAAAATAAGTAAAAATAAATGCAACGCCATTAAGAAAAAATAAAAGAACTCTCTAATCCCCTTAACTGTAGGTGGTCGAGAAATCTAGCTGCAAACACCAAGTCCACTGGATCACTCCAGCACTGGCTGTCACTCTTTCTGACCATCAGAGAGTCACTTGCTTCACTGAGGTTACTTTTCTCTTCTGTGAAAGGCTACAGTTGCAACTAACGATGTATAGAATCTCATCATTCACAAGCCCAAAAAGTAGTGAGGACTTCACATGGGCCAGGCTCTGGTCAGATGAAAAGATAGGGTCCCAGATATATTCATGGGTAGAAGAAGTTTATGCCATAAAGTTATAAATTCTTCCTGTTTTGATAGACAGATTCATTTCAATTCTGGTTAGAATTCCTACCAGATTTTTCTTGGAATATAACAAGTTAATTTATGGTCAGGAATAGCCAAGAAATTTCTTTAGAACCACCACTTGGGAGGGGTGGATAGGTCATTCATTTCCACTGCTCTTTCTGAAGTGATGAAAACGTTCTGGAATAATAATGGATGCACCACTGTGAATATGCAAAAAGCTGCTGAATTGTACCATTTTAATGGATGGAATTCATGGTTTGTGAACTATATCACAATAAAACTGTCCTATGAAAATTATTTCTTGACAATTATTTTTCAGTTTATACACTAGTCTGTCCCACAATTTAAGAAAAACAAAAAACCTAAACAAGCCAAACTCTGCCAGGAGCACTTTAGGACTGCAATATCCCTGGGTCTCCAAGGCCTCTGGTGGTGCTGTTCCTGTTAACGCACAATAGCTGGGCTGGGCTAGTTAGGGACTGTAACTATCTTTTGAAAATCGAGGATCACTCCTTTCACCCTGGGAGAGGGAAGGAAGGAGGATGTCACAGCCTCATGCCTTCAGCACATTTTTAACAGAACCAAGCCCTGCTTTCACCACTGCAATCCCTCTCACTATAAAAACACGTGACATCAACAAGCACCGCCATCATAACACCTGAAAGTGTTCAAGGTACTTACCTGAGGCAGAAACATGGAGGGGGGAGACAGAACCTCGCTTAGCAGTGACGCTCCCTTTTCCCGACTCCACCAGGAGAAGCTGGGCGTTAGAGCCGGAAGCTTTCAGCCCAGGTAGCAGCGCCCACGCCACAGAGCTGGTCCTCAGGGAGCGGGAAAGGGAGAGCAGGGCAGCCCCGGGGTCGCGGGGCAGGGAAAGCGGGGAGGGGGACGCGGGCTGCAGCCTCGCTCGGAGGACAGCCCCAGCCACAGTCCCAGGCGCCCGCCCCCGTCCGGGTCCGCAGACCCCGCCCGCCCGGGACACAGCCCGCCCAGGGGCGGGGACGGGCCGCCGGACGAGAAGAGGAAGCCCGGGAGGAGAGGACTAGCGGGAGGGAGAGGGGAAGGGGACGCCAGCCGCGGACTGAGGGGATCCCGGCTGGGTGAGAGATGGCAGGTGCACACCAGGCCCTGGACACTGTGGCCGGGACGCCGGGGCAGGTGGCGCTGGCAGAGGGGTCTGGCCTGAGCAATTCATCTGAACACGGGCTGACTAGCGCCCTTGGGGTCTGTGACAGGCGGACCGCCCTCCCGCAGCCGCCTGACCCCTTTCCCAGGAGCCCCCCACCTTGAACTTCCACAGTCAGAGGCCCCGACCCCAGGCAGGAACCAAAGGCCTACCGGGCGACGTAGTTGAGAAGCCTTTGGGCCCGATGCCCGGCTCGGATATGGAGCTCCCAACCAGCGGACCACTTGGCACTGACTGCGCATGCGCAGGAGGGCCAGCGATCCTCTCTGGGTTCTGTGAGAGAAGGTGGGACAGCGAGGGAGGGAGAAGATGGGAGCGGGTGGAGAGGACGGGAAAATTGGAGGGATACAGATGGACAGGATGAGCAGAGAGAAGGAAGGGATCTGGAGAAGGGAGGGTCTTAGAGGAGTTGGAGAAAAAAAGCTTTACCTCTGGGGCACCCCTAGGCGCCAGACCTGCCTCTGTACCCTTCTGTTACCCTTCAAGCCCCGCAGCTCAATTTTACCACCGTGATCCAACCCTCCGTCCGATGCTTCTGCAGAAACCCTAGGGAGATCACACCCGTTGCCCCCACGCGGAGCTGGGTTTTCTGTTGCTCTGAGAACCAAGCACCCGCAGGTGTTGTCGCTCAGAACTACCTTGGGAAGAGCACATATTCCCCTTTTACACGCTGGGAAACAGGCAGGCAGGATCTCTGCCTTAGCTCCACTGTCCCAGGTGTTGGGCTGGCGGGGAGCGGGATGGTACAAGATCAGAGCCCCAGACAGAGCAGACTGCCTGAGTGTTGGTGCATAGTCCCCATCCCTCCTGGGTAAACCATACCCCACCCTAGTGGAAACATCAAGGGCTCACAGTAGTTCCCTGGGTGTGGGAGAGCTGTCCTCATGTGAAGGAAAAGTCCAGCTGGGCTAACAAGCTAAGTCACAAATCTAAGTGTGATAAGTGTCGGTTTACTGATCTAAATTATGCTGGGCTATCTCGTAAATATGAAGTTTAGTGTCAGTTTATTGGCCTAACAACCTAACTCGTAATTCCAAGCTCAACAAGTGTCAGTAATGTGATCTGTTACAAATTGATAAGCTCCAGTGTACTTATTCCTTGCTTTTTGTTCTTTGAGCCTTATTGGCTAATCCCCCCTTACTTGTAACTAAGCCTTTAAAACCTCATGTGCACATCTTGGAGGTACTCAAAACTTCGGAGCCGAAGCCCCTCTGAGCCCACCGGCATAATAATTCTGAGTACTCCAACACTCCGATTGGTGCTTTTGTCTTGGCTGGCCTGTTTCCATAACACTCAGCTCCAGTGCCCAGCTTTCTAGGTAGATAGGAGTGTTACCAAGTCGAAATTAATTCTCCTCAGTGCAGGACAGGCCAATAAGTTGGGAGACCAGATGTTGGGGCATGGAATAGCAAGTTTCTGTAGACCTAGATGGCAAACTAATGTCCTGGAAAACCATCTCCCCAAGTCACAATTCAGGCTCCTTTCCTATGTGCTTGGTTAGTGCAAACTTCTTAGTGTAGGAATTCCTTCTTGTTAGAATCCTTTCTTCTTGCAGCTATCTGCGTGGGTCAGATCCCTGTAAACCTCCAACAAAAGAAACATTATTTTCTATTCTGCAATTTGCTATCTTTTAATGAATGAAAAAGTGTTAAATATCCTTAAAGGTCAGAGCCTTCAGAATAGGGTCTCCTGTTTATTTCAGGCTCTAGGCAACATTGTTTTACAAGCAAGGTGAAGCCTAGGTGACAGAGCATAGGGTTAAATTCAAAGGAACAAATCTAATATGGAGTCAGATTTGTTCTGTTATATTACCCGGCCAGATGCCACTTGAGGATTTAAACCCCTTTAAGTTAAAAATAACTAAAATTTTAAAGGAATTTACATACATAGGTGGGAATGTGCAAAGCATATCTGGAAAAGCACCCAAAGGATAGTAAACAGAGGCATCTCCAGAGAGGGCTGAAAGAACAGAGGATGAGGGAAAACTTCTTTCACTTGTGTATTTTTGTTCTCTGAGTTTTTTTTAAACCATTTCCTTGTATTTCTTTTTCAGATAAAAGAAATGTGTAATGGAGCAAAGGAGTAATTAGCTTAGCAAATACAGCAGCCATGGAATCACTAGTCATCACTTTTGATTTAAGCCAGAAAGCATTTTTTGACTCTCTCCAATGTGCTCTGTCCTGTTTTAAGACTTCTATTAATATTATTATTATTATTATTATTATTATTATTATTATTATTACTATTACTACAAGTACTACTACTATGACTATTACTATTATTGCTATTATTTTATGAAATAATAACACGGTTTACCTCACCCCTGCCCATGGCTGGTGGAAAACCAACCGAGTTTTTCTTGAGTTGTTTTCCAAGGAGTAGAGATGAGTTTATAAACAGAACACATCTTCAGGGTAAAACAGGCAGAGTGCTTTTCCAGCAGGCCAGAGAGCTATGAAGTGTTTTCAACAGAGGCGCCCAGAAGCTGAGAGAGAAAGCCTCCAGGACACTACAAAAAGCTGCCCAAACTGCCGTCTCCATGGTACTACTGAAATAGGAAAGAACAAATCTGACTTCATATTTGATCTGTTTCTTTGAATTTAACAAAGCCAAGTTAATATCCTCCGGTCTTTTCATGGGTTATGATGTCACAGAGGAAACGGACAGGTCAACAAGGAATCACTCTGCCGTGATCCCGGAGCCGGGGAAAGGGATGGGCTGCAAGATGTATGAAGCAGCCGCAACTGTGCCCGTGCTTCTAGGCAGGTATCCAAAATCGCCTCGACAAGGTGTCAAACATTTGTGCCCATGCCCTCATCAACAGACATGTATTAAAGACAAATGGAAACATATAAAAGGCCAATACCCTTGCTGGGTACACCGTCCAAAGAACAAAGTCTCAGTTTGACAACTGGCCATCTCGGTTCCATGGGATTCATTCTTGGAGAACCTTAAAAACCACTCTTCTGTCCTCAAGAATTGCTGCATATTTGTCCTATCTTTGGCTCAGGGATGGAGCACGTTCAAGTGAACTTTAATGTCTGCACAGATTTGACTGTCTTTTTCCAGGTTCACTTGTCCATTCCAAAGAGGCTTGAGCTATGTCCATCTTCCGTAAGATCTATTCCCTCCAGTGACAGCTCATTGAGCCTGCAATTAAAAGCCAAGTGAACAAGACTGTCCTCAGCTAAAAAGTTCACCCACCCTTCACTGTTTTCTTAATCTCCTCTTCTGGCTAATTGCAACAGACTAACTCCTCCCTCCACCAAGATACCCAACTATGTCATTTTTCTCCCCAAAGAGAAAATAAGGTCCATAAAAGAGGAGACAACTCCATAGTCACCTCTGAATTCTTAGCATATAGTAATGTCAATAAATACAACTCAGATTATTGTTAGTTTCCTTTAAAACCTTTCTGGTTATTTGAATGAGACCTTGGAAGAGAGGTGTTTGCTGTCCAGTATCTTGATCCACAAGACTCTGGAGGCCTTTTTCGGAATAGCTGTTCACTGATTCATTCAAAACACAACTTATCAATCAAGGAGTAGCTGTGCTTTTCTGCCAGGTGTTTGTGGTCACTCTCATGCCAGAACAGCTTTAAACTATATCCTTAATTTGGATTTGTTATTTTTCCCCTCTTCCAACAAAATTGACTTTTCTTACTTTCTTGTCTTGAGGAATTTTTTTTTCCTATTTCACCCTTTAGTAAAGCAAGATTCTCAGGATGGGCTTGGCCCATTTTCTGATCACCCATCCAACTCCTAGTGTGAGAGGTCTGGGGCTCACCTGCTTCCCTCCTGTCAAGGCAACTGAAAATCAGTTCAGGAGCCAACCAGCACACCACGGCTTCTAACGCTCACGTATCTCTCAGAAACCCTGCTTTCTCGTTTGTCTTGGCTTCTGAGAATTTTCCCTCACTTTCTTGACAATGAGTTGTGCAGCTTGAAAGATGAGGAAGGAAGGTTTTATTTCTCAATCAGCGTTTTAAGGAACTTGTGTAATGAAGGTTTTCAGGAGTTTCTAGAACCCTCCATTGCCGAGACAGAAAACACACTAGACATTTTCTAAATTTAGTTCTCATGTGCATTTTTTCTTTGCTTTTTTTTTTTAACTGCTAACAGACATTTTTTAATTAAAAAAAAAATAAGGCCCCAAAAAGAATAGAACACTGAAGGGGCAAACAAATTAACGGGCAAAGACAGAAAAATGATAACTACTCTACAAAGTTAATATAATACATACACTATGTATCAGATCAGCAATTCTCAGTAACAGCTAATTGAAACATGACCATGAGGTAAAATTTCTCTCCTGTCAGGACATGGCCAACAGAAAATACAATTAAACCAACAAACTAATATCCTAAGTCTGGCGAGGTACAGAAGGCTACAAGCTAAATGTGTCTTATTCTAGAAAAGAGGGAGTCTCACCAGCTCTTTTCTGTGGAGCCTGAGCCCACGGGAGGACGGTGAAGTGAGCTCTGTAAGTACACAATTAGCAAAGTGAGTGATGAATAAATAGACGTGAGCTTTGATGACAGGGATAATACTACTATTCGTTTGTCCTTTAAAGTATGACTTCACGTTCAGTGATCAATACTTCAGCGTCCTTAGGAGTTGAGATTTTAGGAAAATGCACAACCTGGGCCCAGATCTCCTCTTTAAGCTCGTGACACTGCAGTTAGTTGTCTCAAAGGCAGCTCCAACTCCACATGCAAAGAGTTGACTTCACGGTGTTCCTCCCATAGCCGTCCTTACCAGGGCCCCTGGTCGGGGGGTAAGGTCTCCCTGCGTCTCCCAACTCAGGCCCATCACTCACAGATGTGAATGGACCCCTCCTTCAGGGACCAGATATCCTCAGACTCCGAGTCCCACTACCCTCAACTGACCTACCAGATACTCACTGGCACTCACTCAGCACTGACTCTCTGCTGGAGACCACACTGCACACTGCACAGTGTATCTCACTGGATCTCCACAATAGTCCTGGGAATTGGGTACATCACTGCTTCAATTGATTAGATAAATTGTTTCACTTCCTTGCGTGCGTCCTTCAAACTGACACGGCTACTAAGCCACAAGCCTGGGCCTGAAAACCACTTGAAAATTGGACACTGCTACACCTCGCAGCCACCCTACTCTGACTCATCACATCATCTCCTGCCAAGCCTTCTAAATGTTTCCAAACATTCTAGAAGACAAATATGAACTATGAGAGCACCCCACTCTCCTACTTAAAATCTGTCAATGATGGTTCACTCCCCTTAGGAGAAAGCCCAACCAGGCCTGAGCACAGCCTAAGGCCCCAGCATCCGCTTTCCCTGCACGGCCGCGCCGCCTCACCCACCACGCAGCTCTACACGTGCCGTGTCTAGGACAGGGATGCTGACTCCGCACAACCCAGGGCTTGTCTCACTCGAACAATGATCACCTTCTTCAGTGTTCATCTTCTTCATTGCTGACTCTCACAAAAATGTTTTCTCATGATGAATCAATATCTTTTTCCTTACAACTGCCCATCATTAATAATGAGCTCCTCCCAAAAGAGAGAAGACCTAATTCTCAGTCTCCTTATCTGTAAAGTGAGAATAACAAGGAAATATGTGAGGTTTCAAGAGAAATAATATTCATGTGAGGCTGAGGGACAATTCCATCATACAGTAAGCATTCAATATGTGCTTACTTAATATTAATAAGAATATATTGCATTCTAGCAACCTTCAATCAATGTTTTATGACTTTGTCCAACAGACTACTGACAAACTGTTGGACGAACCACTTTGAGCAGATCAGCACAAGCATACTGGGAGAGGTAAGTGCTGACTCCAGTTACAGCTGCAGCCACCCAGCACTATGGGGCGGGGGCAGTTTGCTCAAACTCTTACATGTTGCTTGAGCATTTAGTTCTCATTATAGAATAAAGACAGTTGTTCTTTAGTCAAAGCTCCTGAAATATAAATCTTCAAAGATTGATGCAAATTAGGTTTCAAGTACAACACTCTCACTAGAATTTATTTGAAAATTATAGTCTTAGCTACTCCGCACATCAAAAGGGCATAATCTTAATGTATCTGACTAAATACACTGAAAGGGTTGTTTAAAAGTAATTAAGAAGAAGCCATTCAGAATAAGCTCTCAGTATCATCTGCACAAAGACCCACCCAAGGGTCTCATTTCTCACTTCCACATAGGTGTTTTCAAGTAGCTTACCTTGGGTCTTGGTTTCTTATAACACGGGGCGGGGAATAGTTGTGGATAGATTTATGTAGCAAATATATACCAAGGGTATTTGTTGTGAAGGAATTCTACAAATAAGAAGATTGATACATAGTCCCACCCATAAGAAATTCAGCCTTTCCATTTACAACAGCATTAAAAATAAAGTGAGAGATACATTTAACAAAAATTTACAAGATTTGTACATTGAACTTTTTGAAGTATCACCAGAATAAATTTTAAAAGATCTACATATATGGAAGACATCCCATTTTCATGGAATGATTGACAATATTATTAAAAATGTTAAGAATCCTCAAAGTGAACTATATATTCAGTGGAATCCCTATCAAAATTCCAGCTGACTTCTATGCAAAATTGAAAAACTGATCCCAAAATTCACATGGACGTGCAAGGGGCCCAGGACAGCAAAAACAATCTTGAAAAAGAAGAGTAAAGTTGGAGGACTCACTTTAAAGTGTACTAAAATGCTATAGTACTAAGTCAGTATGATACTGGCATAAGTTTGGATAAATAAGTCTAAGAGACACAATAAAAACCCACGGGGAAAAACTTACATTTACAGACACTTTTCCACTAGGGGGCCAAAAACACTCCATTGAAAGAATAGTCTATTCAACTAATGGTTCAGGGACAGCTGGGTATCTGCAGGCAAAAGAATCAATCTGGAATCTGAACACCCATATTTTATATAACAAATAAAATTAATTGAAAATAGATCACAGACAGAAATGTAAAAATTAAACCTATAAACTTTCTAAAAGAAGACACAGTATAAATCTTTGTGGGCCTAGGATAGGCTTTGGTTTCCTAGATACAAAACCAAGAGCACAAGTGATAGAAGGAAAAAGCAGATAAACTGGACTTCTTCAAAACTAAAACCTTTTTCTTACAAAGGACATCATCAAGAAAGTGAAATGACAGGGGAAAAGGGTATCTCAAGTCAGAGAGTGCGTGCTTTGCAAAAAAATAAAATAAATCTTTACATCAAACTACCTCCCTTGTAAAGAAATCGTTTTAATGTTTAAAAAAATATAGTTAAAGGACAATGTGCAGAATAGAAGAAAAATTTTGCAAAGCATGTATCTAATAAGAGAGTAGTATCCAGGATATATAACGAATGCTTACAACTGAACAATACAAAAAAATACACCCAATTTTTAAATTTACCACGAATTTAAATAGATATACAAATGGCCAATAATCATATGAAAAGATGCTCAGCATCACTAGGGAAGTCAAAAACAAAATGAGATCTCATTTTACACCCACTAGGATGGTTATAACCAAAACATGGACAATAACAAATGTCGTTCAGGAGGCAGAGAAACCTCATATGCGGCCAGGGGAAAGGAACAATGTTGCAGCTTCTTTGGAGAAGTCTGGTATTTCCTCAAAAGCTTAGAGTTATATGTCTCAGCAATTCCACTCCTACATATAGAGTCATCTCTCAATATCCTTGGGGGGTTGGTTTCAGGAACCCCACACCCTGGATACCATAATCCAAGGATGTTCGAGTCCCTTTACAATCAACCATCTGGATTCATGTAGTGGAAACTACAGATATGGCGGGGCAAATGTACAGCCAACAGAATGAAAACATATTCTCATAAAAAATTTCACATCAATATTCATAGCAGTATCATTCAGAGTAGCCAAAAGTTACTAACAATATCCATCCATCAATGAACGGATAAACAAAATTACCAAGAATAGGCCCACAAACTTTTGGTCATTGAAACTTTGACAAAGGAGGTGAGAACATACAATGGAGTAAAGACAGCCTCTTCAGCAAATGGTGTAGGGAAAACTTAACAGCTGCATGTAAATCATTGAAGTTAGACTACTCCCTCACAGAATATACAAAAATGAATACAAAATGTGTTAAAGACTTAAACATGTAGACAAGACACTATAAACCTCTTAGAAGCAACCATAGGCAAAACATCTGACATACATCTCAGCAATGTTTTCCTAGAGCAGTCTACTCAAGCAATAGAAAAACAACCAAAAATATACAAGAGGGATCTAATTAAACTTACAAGCTTTTGCACAGCTATGGAAACAGTAAGCAAAACAAAAAGACAACCAACCTATGGAATGGGAGAAAATATTTACAATAAATGAAACTGCTAGGGGCTTAATTCCCAGAATATGTAAACAGCTTTTACACTTAATAAGAAAGAAAAACAAACAATTCAATTCAAAAATTGGCAGAAGTCCTAAAGAAACATTTCTCCAATGAAGACGTACAAATGGCCAGTAGCCACATAAAAAAATATTCATTATCATTATCAGAGAAATGCAAATCAAAACTGCAATCAAGTATCACCTCTCACCAGTCAGAATAGCCATCATTCAGAAGTTCACTGACAATAAATACTGGAAAGTCTGCGGAGAATTGGGAACACACCTACACTGTGGTGGGGATACAGTTTGGTGGAGCCATTGTGGAAAAGTGTATAGATGTTCCTCTAAAGACATAAAATTGACCTCCCAGATGACCCAGCAATCC
This sequence comes from Vicugna pacos, assembly GCF_048564905.1. Classification (NCBI taxonomy): domain Eukaryota; kingdom Metazoa; phylum Chordata; class Mammalia; order Artiodactyla; family Camelidae; genus Vicugna; species Vicugna pacos. The sequence continues at coordinate 74,747,671 of NW_027328740.1, read as the reverse complement.
CACTCCTGGGCATATATCCAGAAGGAACCCTAATTGAAAAAGACACCTACACCCCAATGTACACAGCAGCACTATTTACAATATCAAGACATGGAAGCAACCGAAATGTCCACTGAGAGATGACTGGATAAAGAGGTTGTAGCATATTTGTCCAATAGACTACTATTCAGCCATAAAATAATAATAAAATAATGACATTGGCAGCAACATCAATGGACCTGGAGAATGTCATTCTAAGTGAAGTAAGCCAGAAAGAGAAAGGAAAATACCATATGAGATTGCTCACATGTGGACTCTAAAAAAAAAAAATAGAAAGAAACAAAAAAATAAACTTATCTACAGAACAGAAACAGACACAGAGACATAGAAACCAAACTATGGTTACCAGTGGGGAGAGGGTGTGGGAAGGAATAAACTGGGAGTTGAAGATTTGCAGATACTGAGTATGTAAAGAATAAACAGCAAGTTTATACTGTATAGCACAGGAGAATATATTTAATATCTTATAGTAACTTATGTTTAAAAAGAGGATGAAAATGAATACAGGTAGGTTCCTATTTAGCTGAAGTGTTGTGCTGTACACAAGAAACTAACACAAAATTATAAACTAACAAGACTTCAATGAAAATATTTTTAAATAGACCAAAAACGAAAACAAAGGTAAAGGATATTATCAAGCAAAAAGAATAAAGTACTGATTCAGGCTACAATTATGGATGAACCTTGAAACTTTATGCTAAAATAAGCCAGACACAGAAAGCCAAATAGTGCCCTTTAAAGTGAACTGTATCTAAGCGTTTATTGTACTACTCCTGTAAATTTTCCAGAGGTTTGAAATCTATCAATATCAAAATAAAATGTATTATGCATTAAAAACTTAAAACGCTTCCTCACAGGAGGGCTTTAATTATTAAATGCAGAAACGCATATAAAGCTCTTGGAAAAACAATTTGCACGTCCACACACAGTCACTGCTGTCACTGCCACTCAGAGGGTGGTGCCAGCGCTGATGAGAGCTGCCTCCACTCGCTCCCCTGCAGAAAGGAGTGAAGGCCTGAGCTCTGACAGGCAGGGTGAGCGTGAACCTGAGTCATACACAGCCACGTTCCAGACTCTGCGTTACCCAACTTTCTTATACAAACTGCAACATGTAATGTAAACACGCTAGAGGGATGTATCTTACAACACAGGGAATACAGACAATGTTTTACAGTAACTATAAATGGAGCATCTATTGTACACCTGAAACTAATATCATATTTTAAATCAGCTATATTTTTATGAAAAATTAAAAAATATTTTTAAAATGCTATCACTTTAATATTCAATTCGGTTTTTAAGTTACTACTAAACAGCTCAGAATGTATAAAAGCATTTAATTGTGCTGTTTGCTTACATATTTATTTACATTCAGCCTCTTGCTAAAAGAGAATTTAAACAATTCTGTTAAACACAGCTTAACAACCATAACAACAAAAGGCAAAACGGAGAGTGAAGAGAAAATGGAGATTCAATACTTAAATGAAACCAGGGGGAGATAAACTCATAAAAATGGATTCCATGAAGTCAGGGAAGGGGTTAAGGCTGACTAGAAATTCAGCTGTAGGATTCTTGGCAGCGAAACCAAAAAGAAAAGATGATGGGGCGGGTGGTAGAGCGTGTGCTTAGCGTGCACGGGGTCCTGGGTTGAAGCCCCAGGGCTTCCACTAACAGGTAAATACATCTAATTAACTGCCCCCCTAAAAGATCACCAAAGAAAAGAAAAAGAGAAATTTCTTTCCCAAAGAACCCTGATATTAAATTTGGATTAAATATTAAAAAAAAGAAAAAAAGAAAAATTCAAAAGATAAGTGACACTGAAGGAAAACCACAGCTGGCCTAACAAGCTAAGTCACAAATCAAAGTGTGATAAGTGTCGGTTTCCTGATCTAAGTTTTGCTGGGCTACCTGGTAAATCTGAAGTTTAGTGTCAGTGTACTGGGCTAATAAGCTACCCCGAAAATCCAAGGTCAACAGTTGTCAGTAACGTGATCTGTTCCAAATTGATAAGCTTCAGTGTACTGATTCCTTGCTTTTTGTTGTTTGAGCCTTATTGGGTATTAGCCCCATACTTGTAATTAACCCTATAAAACCTCATGTGCACGTCTTGGAGGTGCTCAGAGCTTTGGAAAAGAAACCCCTCTGAGCCCGCCAGCGTAATAAATCTCAGTACTCCAACCCTCTGTGTGATTCTTATTTCTTGGCTGGCCTTTTGTTTCCATAACAACACAAGCGATAATGCCCGTGAGATAAATCTGGGGAGGCTGCTGGTAAGTCGCCATGTCTCACGTGGGAAAATCTGAAACATCCTTCTCACCACTCAGAGTCATCATAAGCCCACACCACACCTCCTGCCGTTAAATGCAGGAGCACGGTTAGGGCCCGGCCTTTGCTGTCTTTGTGTCATCACAGTGATACAGGATGGAAGGGGGAAGAGCACAGCCATTCAAGGAAGGCCGCAGCAATTGACATCAAAATGGTGAAGGATTCAACCCCCAATAGGCCTTGAGGCTCAGGATGAAGAGATTTAACTTCTAGCAGATCTTGAGATTCAGTAAACATCCATTGTAATAGTAACCTGGTGAATAACATGCCCCAGGCACCATGGCAGTCCCAATGATAGCCACAAAAGGTCAAAGGGTGGGAAATGGCCAACTCCCTGGGAATCCTAGCCCCTTGCCCTAAGGCTGGTCCTTCTACTTATTAGCATATGAAACAACCAAGCCCAAGAAAACAAGCAACACAGCGCCACCTCGCGGTCACCACTCTCTGTCTCTCTTTGGAGAAGACAGACCTGTCTGTGGTGTGTGTACCTACTTCTAATCTGTGCATGAAACCCCCACACCTCGTGACGTTTCTCTTGCATTTCAATGTATCTGTCTGAATATATATACCTTTACTCAACACTGGCTTGCTCTTGAATTCTTTACTGCATGAAGTCAAAGAACAAAATCTGGTGGGGCACATCCCAGGGGCTCAACGAAAGCCTGGGACACAGCCCTTCTCATGCCCAACGTTTTTTATTCTTGTATCAACAGGACTGGGCTGTGAAGTGACGTCTGAGGCCCCAGCTAAGGGACAGAACCAGCTTCCAGGGTTCCAATTTGCGGGCAGCCTCTCCCCCAGCTTGGGCCTTGGGGTCTGCCCGGTTCTCTGTGTTTCTCTGTTGTGCTGACTCCCCAGCCATACAGCGTACTCCTAGGCCTGTCCCCACAAAACCCTTCTCTCCAAAATACAAGCACGTCATGTCACAATCCTCTTGTTCAACCAGGAAATGTTCAGCCCACTTTTTTCCTCCCCAATAAATTACCCAACTGTCCTCCCTCCCATCACATCACTTCTTTCTTTGTGAGAACTCTGCACTCGCCACACCCCATCATGAACACAGGTGTCTTGCTGGCTGTGACCGAGATGTTTCTTTCTCACACAGCAAGCGTCCTTTCACTTTCCCCTTGTTACCTTAAAAAAGCCTTTCCTGAGTCACCCACCCCTCTGATTATGAACTCACAATGTGCTGAAGTTGCAGTCACTATGTGCATACATCCCAGTTTTGGCTAGGTTTCCATCACAAGATCTTCATTAAGGAACTGCATCAAGAAGTTATACAGGGTATTCTTACATCAGAGTGGAGGAACCTGCAAAAAATTTAAACGGCTTTGAAGAGAGTGTTAACCAGGGACAGAGATGTCGCGGGTCCTAGTCAAAAGTGTCATGAGGAAAAATGTTCTCCCAAGGCTCAGAGTGGCTTCTGAACACAGAATCCTCAGGGAGGAGGTGACAGGCAGTGATTAGGGTGGGTGATACAGGTTACGCTCCCCCAGCTGGGGAAGAATAGGTTTTTTTCTTGTTTTCCAAACAATTTCTTACTATCTTTTTCTCTTATTGCCACATACCATTTCCTACGAATTAAGCATATCAATGTCAGTCATTTGGGCCACTTGGGAGAAGCTACACGATGCCATTCACAGGGATGGGGCATGACAGCCACACCAGTCTAGGTTGAAAGACCAGTGGGGGTATTTGCAAGGTAATCACGGGCATGCAACAAACTCCCCAGCTTCAATGACCTCATCTCAAAGCTGGGGTCAATAAAACTACCAAGCAAATTGCGTGAAGATTATGGCCAATGTTTACTAGGTAAGTGCCCGTGAAAGCTGCCGCTTAATGGGGAATGAGTACGATCAATGAGGCCCTGTCTACCTGCCCACATGCGCCCTGCCTTCCTGCCTTGCTGCAACAGCAGAACTTGTTTAGCTGAGATGAACACCCCCAGAGCAGCCCAGACGGGAAAGCTCCCAGCTCTGCACGGCGAGACGTGTTCCTTTCCTTCTCAGAGCTGATCACAGTTTGCTGTCGTCTGTTTTTATGTTTATCCCTTTTGTAACTCCCTCTCCTCCGGAGTTTTTGCTCAAGCAGCACAGGGCCAGGTGTGTCTTGGGTCCTGCCGGATATTCTGGGCAGGGAAACAGCCAACTCCATATCTGGCTCTGGTGCTGAACGGAGAGAGCAGAAGGCCCAGGGGCCCATGCTGAACTGAGGCCCCTGCACCCAAAATTATGGTCTGACCTTGGGCAAATTACACAGTCTTCTTTACCCTGAGATTCCTCATCTGTCCATGAAAATAACTGCCCATGTCACACAGAGTTACAAGTATTAAAGGAAATCAACAAATTCACAACCTAGCCAAGGGGCTACAAGTGCATCCTCAACAGACAAATGCTGCCTTTACGGCTCTGACGCACGCTAAGCGGGGCGGCCCCACACAGTGAACACTGCTAAGTGCCAGGGTGTTAAATGCTTCATGTGTGCTATAATACTCTTTAGATCTTACAACAATCCCAGGAAGAAATGAATATTATCATGCCCATTTCACAGATTCACCAACAGGTTGAGAGTATGCATTCTATTCCAAGGCCCTATGGTGAAGAAATGGCAATTTAAACCGGAATCTGGGCCCAGGCCTTGGCTCCATCTCTCTCCCATCCACCTGACCACTTGCCTATGAATTCCACCTGTCCAATATAAAAGTTTGCAGCCGGCCATCCCTTAAAAGCAATGTGTGCCACCGTTTGTCAATGTTGTTTAATTACCATAAACTGTTCTCAGAAACCACTACAGTAAAGAAAGTTGGACTTAAGGAATTCTGCATTGCGTTCTCCTGCAATGTGCAGGATCCCTTTCCTACACCTCCAAATCCAAGTGTATGCTTCCTCCGTGTTTATGTTTGCACACGGCTTATTAAAGCAGAAGGTATCTGCAGTAATTCCATCTCAGTTGCTTTCCAAGTTTGCAGATTATCCATATTCGGTCTGTGAACGAAAATACTACAATGTGAATGAGAATACTGCAACCATGTCAGTAAACAAAGAATACTGATACCAAGTCATTAAAGGCTTCCGCCACTCCCCGGCGAGGAGAGGCCTGCAGCCCAGCCACTGCAGCAACTCACAATGGTGCCCTCTGAGCAGACTCAGAATAAGAAAGGACGGGCTACTGGCCCGAGATAGCTAGGTGCTTGTCTAAAAAATGAATTCAGTGAGTCCTAATATTTGCTTCCTCCCATTCATACAAAATCACTAAATTCTTGAACTTGAGATACCTGGCTTTCTTTAGATAACAAGTAATCTTTTATTGTTCCAACAACCTGGTCTTTGTTGTAAAGCTCCTATATATCCTAGCTCTTCCTCAACCTCTTGGGAGCAGGCCCTCAGAGAGTTCTGAGAGACGGTCATCCTGGCTCGAGTCCTCCCGCCAAATGAAACATAACTCTTAACTTTTAGGCTGCACGTTTATTTCAGTCAACAGTTTTGGGCACCATGAAGCACCACAGCAGATTTCTCTCCACCTGAACTCTCCAAGTAACCAGAGCCTTGGTACCAGCAGTGGCCCTTTGTGCTCATCCGCCTCCTCGGGGGGTCCAGATGAATTTGGCTGAGTCTCTCCTGGTTCTCAGATCTCACATATTGGTTGATGATCCTAAGTTTTATCTGGTGGTGTATCCAGGTACGTGGCCCTCCAGTTGAAAGAAACTGAGATGAATTACCCACCCAGTGGAGACATCCCGAGTGGGTCCAAGTTGAAAGACACTGGGTTCAGGACTGAGTGGTTAGGTAAGAGGCTGGTCTAATGTTTTCCTCAATTTGGTTACCTCCATTGAATTTTTCAGGATAAAAGTAAAACTCTTATGAGGAAACTTTCAACTCCAAATTTTGGACCATCCTCCTGGCTGGTAACAGCATTCTCGGGTGACAGGGAATCTTCCAGGAGTGGTAGACACAAAGACTTCATGCCACAGAGTTGTCCCTGTGGGAAATCTTACTAGCAAATTTATTCTGAGAAGGCGACCTTACAATGGGGAATAGAACTTTCAAAAAAAAAATAAAGAACAGAAAAGAAAAGAAAAAGAAATGACAGATTGCCAGTCTCCAAGTAAAACCCCAGCCAGATTTATGTACATACAAAACTTACAACATTAATCGGGAATAAGAAAAAAAAAAACTCACTCTGGAAATAACCAGGCCTGATAAAAACATTTTTTGGCATTCTGAACTTATAAAAACAAAATCCCCTTTAGTGGGAACTTGGATTTCTCTTCCTGTGTCCTTGAAATGTAAACGTTTTATCTTTCTCTAGATGTTTTAAGTGTGTGCATGTAAGTATATATATGTTTAGTTTAGTTTTTAAAGGAAACCTTGGACTCTGCCATACAAAAGTTCAAGTATTGTGTACATACGGTGGCCACGCAAATAAATTGGGATTCTAAGCAATTCTTTGATTGTACCAATTTTCAGATATTTTGCCATCTTAAACTTTGTTGCATCAGCCTGGACCACGAAGGCTTTAAGCTTTTGGAGAGTAAACCTTTGAATTTTATTTAGGCAACACCCCGACTCTCATGTGGAAGGGCCTCTTCATCTTATTGGTTTAAAATCACTATATATATATATATATATAGATATATATTTATTTATATATATATAAATTGATGGCCATATGATGGATTTTTTAATTTGGAAAAACTTTTTAATTGGTGAAAGTTTAAAGAGATCTCATTATAAACGGCTGTTTTATTGGTACCTATTAAAATAAAGTTTAAATGCAGAAAAATATATCTAATGGTTAACCTAAGAACTCAGATATAAAAATATAACTGGTTTGAAAAGCTACATTTTTGTTTTTCCTTTCTGATAAATGTTTCTAGAGATGCTAATAAAAACTTAGTATAATTAATGTTAATTAGGTTGAATAACTGGAAAAAGGATTGTAAAAATGTCAAAAAAACAGATAAGTGGCTTATCCCAAAAGGATAAATATTTTTATATGGTTATTTTGAATGAGATAAATAAAATGGACACTTTTGGATTTACATACAGGGTTTTGATACTACACTACGTAAAGTTAAAAAAAAAGGGCCAAAGAGTTCACCTACTCCCCCCCAACATTAAAGTTCAAACAAGTCCGTTTTATTTACCACAGTTTAACATATATTTATATGTAGACTGAAATACTTGATCAAGGATTGGGACAACAGACCAATTAATGAAATTAAAAATCGAGAAGGGCCTAAGCTCTTTGGCTGAAACTTGGGCATCCTAGAGACTTCTATAAAATTATATACAATGTACACCCACAAAAAAAAGGTTTCTGTCACTCCTTCTAGAAATAAGAATTACTGATTAAACTTAATAAATATAAAAATTAAAGGTATAAGATTTAATAAAATTGAGATAAAAGTTTGTGAAATTGGTATATTTAGATGGTCTTTATATAAACCTTTTGCTTATGTTGTGGGATAGATATGTTTCAGTGGAAAAACGCTTCCCCTTCTTGGTATTATAAGGCTGGGCACATGTCTATCCCTCTGAAAATATTAATTGAACAAATTAAAGGAAACCAATATAGTTACTTGAGACGTCCAATATAACGTAAATCTAAAAAGTAATTTGAGTAGCTAAAAAAAAAAATATAGGTTTACCCTGGGTTTAACTTATAACTCAAGGAAAAGAGACCTTAATAAATGTCTTATGCAAGCTTTGGAAGACAAAATAAAGAAAACCTTAGTTTTAAAACATGGAATTCTTTGTTTACAGCTCTTCTCACTGATACAAAAATGCCAATTAAGGAGATAAAATTGGGTCTGGGTGACAGAGCATTTATCTGGGGACCTGGAAGAGAGTGTCTTTGTCTTGCAGATCAGAAATATAAATACAACAAACAGTGACCTAGGACTGAGCCTAATTAGCTCAACGAAATAAAACTTGAGGCCATGAAATTTTTGGCATTTTAGAACTCAGAACTCTGACGGGTCCTTCAGACTTTGTGAGGAAATCTTAATTATCTGTTTCATAAATAGTAAGCCTTAGTGATTTGAGCAAGCAAATTCAGCTTACTCCAACTATTATTATAAATATAAGTAAGTTTTAAAGTGAAGCTATGAGATCTCTAGCTTTTGTCTGTTTATAAGCCTGCATACAGATTATAGAAGTGAGATATTTCTACTGCTAAAAAAAAAAATTTCCAAGTCAAAGAGCTCTGCTTAATTGATGTAAAAATATAAGAGCTTAAAAATTAAGTATTTTTAAAATAAAAACTTAACAAATTGACTTTCAGTGTCATGTGAATTGGAAAATATTCAGTATTAAGGTAATATTTGATATTGTTTAGTTTAAGTATGTTCTAATAAATGTAGACATCTTTAAAATCATCCATCTTAACTATAATACCGTTACTGTACCTAGGTTTAATGAAAGTCAAATAAGATCCTGTTATATCTGTTGCAGATTTGTCAAAAAAAATAACAGTAATGTGCTGTGGTAAAATTTTAAGTAAATTAAATGCAAATGAGATGAGAGCTTTGGGTAAATATTTAAAATATATTTTTAAAATGTATGCTTAAAATAATCTCTAAATGTTTGATATCTTTAAATTCTAGAGTTGTGCTAAATTAAGTTAAATGACAAGATTTTATTAAATATCTATGCCATTTTCAGATAAAATAAGATTGAAATATGAATTACTTAACATTTAACTTCCTCTTACAGTGAAACTAAAGGTGTTTAGAAATATTAATAAATGGTTGGTATCACACAGAAATAGTCTCTATTAGTAAGGGAATGATCTCAGTATCCTAGGAAAGTAATATAAATGCGTAAAGGAAGATGTAAGAATGGAATAATACTTTGTTAATGAAAAATAGTGACTTTCTCCTGAAGCTGGTTACCTCTGAATGGAAGACAAAATAAGGGACACACTAATATAAGTATAGAAAGCTGTGGAAGGCTTGTGGAAAAGGAACCCTGAGGAAAGTTTTGTACGTGGTCAGAATTGGCTAAGTTTAGAATCAAATTGGGCAACGTAAATGAATCTTAGAAGTTAGCTGGAACAAGATTAGATTTGGTTTTCTCTCTGTTAAGAGGAAAAATTTTTCTTAAAATATTAATCCACCTTCAGTAACAGATTGTAAAACTTCTTATACCACTTAGCTGATCTGTTCTGCCTTTACATTTGACATATTTTCTTGTTAATGAATTAGTACTACATTACAGTGATCTATATGTTTATCTGATCAAGTGTTCTGAAATCTTTCAAAAAGCTCCCCAAATATAAAATTCTAATTAATTAAATAAAAATTAATTTAATTAATTAAAATTCTTTTAATCTCCAGTTAAGTTTGGGATGCTACAGAAGGCCCCTGAAACATCCCAAAGAGAGATTTTTAACTATAAAGTTTCATTTGGCATTTTAAATAACATGGAATTGTCAAATGAATCATAAAACTTCTAAGGTTATATTGAATGAGAAATATTATTAATATAGGTATTGTAGAAATTATATGGACTCCCTAAAATTCTGGTTTATCTGAAATGTTACCAGTGATAATTATGGGTATAGTGAACAGGTTTCTTTATTGATTATAGTGTAACGGTGTTTAACCATGCTTTTAAATCTTTTGTCATTTATAGACAGTTAATTGTTTTCTTCTGATGGTTTTGCAAAATGCTTTCTCTTCAAGGAGATTTACTGATTTCTAATAAATTTCAAACTACAGCACTGAACTAAACTGGGTAAGACATTTTAAAGTTCTAATGAAAACTCTCATTAAAAGAATTAGTTACATGGGACTGATTAACCAGCTGAATATGGTTATAATTTTTGATATTGTTTGAAATACTACTGCCTTTTAACCTGTTTCCCAGACATAAAGAATCTCTTCTCCTTAAGCTAGTTATGGTTCACAGCAATTTGATAAATTATAACTATGTATACAGACTTGGAACAGTTATCTTTTCTCTCTATCTGATCCCTCAAAAGACTAAAAATACTTAGGTCCCCAGTGGCTCTATCAGACAAATTAGGGAGATCATCTCCTAAGAGATATAGGAGTATAAAGGTATTTTAAGGATTTTAAAGAGAAAAGAATTTACCTAAATCTGTAAGGCAAAAATCCATGAAAAGCCTTGACGTGGCTTTCTTGGCCTTAGAAAACCTTATTAACATTCTACCCTGAGACTCCGTATTAAAACTTCCAACACAGTCAATTTAAAAAGCCTATATGATCAAATAATCAGATTTAATTTGTAAAGAAATTAATCTTGATTTGGCTATATTTGAGAAAACTGAGGGTAACTTTAGAGAGAAAAAAATTATATTTTAGTGGATATTAAATTCTAGTTTTGTTAATTGAGGTCCATATTTACTAAGACACTTCCCAGATCATTCCTTGCTGTTATGTCACACTGCTGTACAGTTTAATTGAATTATGAAAAGAATACTCTAGGTTTGATTCTGAAGCTCAGTAATCTATCCTTGGGTAAAATTCCAATGCCCCATGACCTGCAGCCAGGGGATTATACATACTGCAACAGGCATGACTTAAAGAACTGTCTCCAACCTGAATGGAAAGACCCTTTTTCAGATACTCTTAACTAGACCATACACACCAAAGCTGAAGGAAACGGAGTCTCGGATTCATTTCCTATCTGAAACAGCCCCTGCAGTGCACTGGCCTATAGAGCGCTGCTCACCTTAAAACAATGCCCAAATGGAGAAAAAGCTTCCATACCAGGATGAGAAGAAGACGACATCTGAGCTAGACTGCTGACCCAAGACACCGGACCAGGACTGTATACCAATTACTTTGATAATTTCTCCAACCTTTGATTATGAACTACTCCAATTGTTAAGTTTATGATAAATTACCTATGTCTAGTACTTCTGTGTTACCTTGGTGGGTTTCCCTAATACAAGGCTCTAACTAGGTAGCCCTCAGAAACATTATTCTAAAAAGAAATTATAGTTCTGTTTAGGCCACTGTTGATCTTACAAGGTGGGAGATTTCAACTGGCCAATTAATACCTGCTCTGACCCTGACCATAAATATGAACTTTCTCATAGGATCAAACTCAGAAACACAAGCAAAATTTTAACCCAAAAATACAACTTCTCGACTATTAAATTCTTACTCGTGACTTTATTAACGTTACTAGCTGTATTACTTATATCCTGTCTATTTTATAAAATTGTTGTCTATTACATTTCCCAATATGTAACTAGGCCCACAAGATTGATGATGGCTAAACATCTTGAAGAAACAGATAAAATTTATAACCCTGAATAAAATAAATATAATAGTGTGATTCTAGGTATGGGAATGAGCAAAGAAGGTTAAACACTTCCTGGATCATAATAGAGTAGTAAGACAGGTGATCCAGAGAACTTTTAGTATCAACAGGGCCTGATAAAAAAAACTAACACCTTGAATGGCAACTCAGAAGATTCTTCACCTGAACTAGGAATGAGCCATCCTAGCAATGTGGGACAAAATTGGTCATGAAATTTCTCTCAAAATATTGGTCGAATTTAGGACCAAGGGGGAACACTGTGAATGAAAATACTACAATGTGCATGAAAATACTGCAACCATGACAGTAAACAAAGAATGCTGAATCCGAGTCATCAGCGGCTGCTGCCAAACCCCAGCGAGTACATGCCTACAGCCCGGCCTCTCAGCCACTCACAGTGGTGCCCTCTGAGCAGACTCAGAGTAAGAAAGGACAGGATACTGGCCCTAGATAGCCAGGGGCTTGCCAAAGGAATGAATTCAATGACGCAAATGTTTGCTTCCCACCATACATAGAAAAGCAGTAAATACTTGAACTTGAGATATCTGGTTTTCTTTAGATAACAAGCAATATTTTATTGTTCCAATTACCTGATCTTTGTTGTAAAGATTCTATTTATCCTAGCTCCTCCCCTACCTCTTGGGAGCAGTCCCTCAGAGTGATCTGAGAGGCTGTCATCCCGGCTCGAGTCCTCCAGCCAAATAAACCAAATCCCTTAACATTTAGGCTGAACGTTTATTTCAATGAAGTCCCAGAATAGACACAACTCATCAATTCTGTAATGGAACACAGAGAATCAGGAACCAAAAGCGTGTTTTAGTCCAGAAAATCTCCAGGTTCCTATTTCTTCCTGTCATTATACAATCCCTCCAGAACTCATTACTTTGCTGTCTGCTCCTCTGGCAACCAAACTCAGAGAAGAGTCAACTCAGCAGAGCACCATGCTGGGGAGAACCCCCCGCAGAAGCACTGCAGGCTGCCTTCCCTCCCGCACGCTCTGCTGACCCTTGGTGTCCCCCGTGGAGACCAGGCCAACACAGCTCTTCCCAACAGCTGCAAAGTCGCTCACGTTAAATAAATCATTTTATTTTATGATATTTTACGTATATACCCATCTCTGAAAACAGCTTTGCCAGAAGCCCAAATCTTCAACATTAATCTGCAAAGGCAAATCAGGTCCCCAAGGGAAAACAAGTCTTAAGACGACGCTAAGGCCTCCAAAGTCCTCTCCACGACCATGAACCAAACTGCCTGCAGGTCTGCAGCTGCAGGAGGCTACATGTCTGCTTTTAAAGCAACCCCTTTCTGCCCTCGGGTGCTACAATGCCCTTTTATGCCCTCCCATCACAGGGCAAGAGCAGCCGCTGCAGAACCTTGCAGGGCAGCACTGACAGGACTGGACAAAGGGGATCAGAGCTAAACAAAGCATTCTGATGACACGAGCTTGTCACTGTGTCTCTTTACAGATGTAGATATATATAGAGAGAAGTGGGGTGATATTGCTCAAAGTCACACAGCTAATAAGTGGCAAAGTATATAACTCTGCTCCTCCCTCCTGTGTGACGCCCAACTGGGACAACCACAGGGTTCTCTCGTGGCTGCCTGAACAGTCTTTTCCTATCACTCATGACACACAATAGTGTCTGAACTTAGCCTGCATTTGCAGCATCTTTTCCCTCCAGTTTCTCAGGAACAAGGCTGTTCGGGCCTGTATGAATTCCGGCTTCCTGAAATCTCCGTGCTCAGGCTGGTCTTGCCTGTGCATCCGGCCCGCTGCTCAGAGGCTCTTCCTCCCCTGCAGGAGGACGTTTCTAATCTTCACAGGGACACAACCTCAGGGGAGCTCTCCTCTCGCCCTCAGCATGGCAGGTGTCCCAGGCCTCATCCCGAGCAGCCCCGTTAGGACGGTGTCTGCCCAGCTCTGCTAGTCAGATCAGCAGCCTCAATGCCAGGGATTATACCCAGGTCACACTGCAAACCTACTGCCCGCCTCACAGCCCCCAGCCAGCAGGTCACCTGGAAGTCACAGCAAGTGCCCCACCCAATCCAGAAGTCTCTTCTTTTGCCAGCACCACTGATGAATGGTTTCCAACCTTCGGTCAGTTTCGCACAAAACAGCACCTTCAACTGTGAAACGGGTGGTTTTTCTTCTGCGCCTCATCCTTACTGGAAACGTAAAGGGAAACCAAAAGGCCTTTTCTCAACCCTTTTCTGATGAAACCCTCCCACCCACAATACTCATATGCTCAAGAGCTTTGGATCCACATGATTTTCTTTCTCTTAGGCTAAGTGGCTCAAAAAACTAAGGGATTCTTTCTCCTTTGAGGGTATTAGCACTCAGTTTCTCGGCTTTAATCTGTTTTTGTCTCTCTCTTCAGTGACCCTAGCAGTTGCCACCTCTTACTCCCTTCAGCAGCCTCCCTCCCAACTTCTAGTCTAGGAAATCAGCTGTGATGAGGGGCATGGGGGCAGTCACAGAAGATGCAACTAAGGCACAGAGAGGCTACATAATTTGCCCAAGAAATCACCTTGAACCACCAACAGAGTGTGTCACGTCCCTCTGTTTAACTCTAATGCTAAGCAAGTTAACTTTTTGTAGATTATGTTTATAAACAGATGAGGTATGAAAATACATACAAGGACACACATCAACTCTAAGATATTCATTAACTCCACTATTTTGTTTCTATTTATTTTATTTCTATTAAAAAATTAAGAACCCCTGCAGTCAATATAGCAAAATGTTACTGGGTTTTAAATCCAGAATATACAGGGGTTGTGTCATTACTCATTCTTGTATGTATTTTCACAAGACAAAATGATTTGAAAGTCTCTCTCCCCGCCCCCTACTCACTACTGGCTCTCACCAGAGCTCCCAGACCACACATCTAACAGCCTTTCACTTTACCCACAGCTGAACTCATCAGTTTTCCCCCAGAACTCCCTCTGCTGCTTTCCCTCCTCAGAACACAGCAGGACCATTATTTAACTCATTAATCCACCCAGAAACCTGGGCCTTACTCCATCCTACCTTCACAGAAATCATTGATCCTTTCCTCTTTACCATCTAAACATGCCTTCAATCTGTTCGCTTTTACCCACTGACCGTCCCACCGCTCAAGTGGAAGCCAACAACACTGCCCACCTGGACTCATGAGTCTCCCAAGTGGCCCCACAGCCACTCTCCCCTACTTGAGACAAATGTGATTGTGTCTCTCCCACGCTTTTGGACTCATTTCAGACCCACTGTTCTTAGAAGAAACTTCAATTTCTTCACCTGGTGAAGGTCTTTGCCATGAAACTGTCAGCTCAGGAAGGGCAGGACACACCCTCGTCCCTCGGCTCCACCATCTGGCAGAGCATCAGCTTGGGAGGATTGAGTTCTTAGCAAACTACTTCACTTATCCATACAAATCCATGGTAGATTAGAAAGATTTTAGATGTTAAGCTCGACTATTAATTTGGGGATTTTGCACTGGCAACCTGCAAGTATATATTCCAATTATTGTGTCTTCTTAAAACCATACCCAGATTAAAGGAGTATTTGTGGAATGTCTTCAGAGTAAAAGGGACTGTACTTTTACAGATTTTATGTTTTAAAATATGAACAACCCGGACAGGGTCAAAAATAGAACCGCCTCACAAGTGACAGAAGACAGGTGAGACGCATATAGCAACAGGTCACAAAGATGGTAAGAGCAAAGTTGTTTCTCCAACCCCCGAAAAAATTCCTCCAAGAACTGAAAACTCAGAAATTTGAAAGTAAAATACTATCATATAAAGAAAGAAAATAAATAATCCTCTTCATCAGGGTTTCTAGATCTGACTGCAGAGTTATTAGCAGGCCATACTGAATCCTAGCACAGAAAAATCAGATGGACTAGTGATGAGTAAGTTCCAGGAAAACGGCAGTAACTCCTCCACTTGAAAGAGGACACACACTCACTTGTTCAAGGTGATTGTAAACCACATTCTGCAGAAATTCAGAAGATTCAGGCACCGCTTCTAGATGGTGATGACACGGAAGGACGGCTTGGATGCATGCTTCTAACTGAGTCACCGGCATTCTTACACTGCAGGGGGAAATGGAGGCCCTCAGCCAAGAGCACAGTTGTTCCTGTCATGTATCCCAGGCCGTGCCTCGGGGACTCAGTGTACTGTAGCAGTCCGGCCCCAGGTGAGGACCCGCAGCGTGGCCCAAGCAAGCAGGAGGGGCACTGTGCTTGAGAAATCCCATCCCCCATGGGGGCAAGAGGGGCTGGTGGGGTTGTGTGAACCTATAAATGCTCATAGAAATACACCTGCATACATTGAAGTGATAAAATTAAAAGTAGCAGGCTATTTAACAAAATTTCAATTGTCAGTGTTAATTTTACCATTCCATTCCGCTTGTCCCCTGCACTCTGAGACAGGCTTAGGCTCTCTCACACATGCAGCTCTGATGCAATAGTTGTGAAGTTATTTTACTTTGCTGCAAGTGTCTTCGCTCCCAGTGTCACTGTGACTGTCGTCTCTTAACACAGTCAGATATCTTCCTGGATCTCTCCCTGAGTTCCTTGCTCCTGCTTCTCAGATCCTGAGATAAAGAACAGGTGAAGGCACTTGACTGGAAAAGTCAATGTGGACTTGACCAAAGTCCTCAGTGACCCCCTAGGTGAGTGCTGCCCACCCCTTACCTTCGATTCTCAAGGTTCTGCCCAGGGTGACATCCAGCCAGGAGAGAGTCCTGGGCCCTATTAAAAGCTGTGTGGCTTGGGTGCAGGGAAAGCTGCAGGAGCTGGTTCCGTAGCCGGTCCCATCCACACCTCTGCTCCTCTCTCTCCCGAGGCAGCGCTGCCAAGCCCCCAGGCTCCCTGAGCTTCTGTCTTTCTCTTCTACTCTACTTCAAGCCCTTTTCCTCTTCCTTTATTCCCTGATTATCCCTAGCTGGAGTGATTTTTCTATCATAGAATCTGAAAAAATTTCCTGCAGCTGAAAAAGAGGTGCCAGAGGTCAACGCGCATATGGTGGTTCCTGAATAGAGCCCCTGGTTAGGGGGACCCTCACCAACACTCATGGGGCATCAGGCATGTTGCACCACCAACAAGAGTTTGCTGTGACACCAAGGCACGCACAGCATCCCTGCTCACTAAATTGTAGTTGTAGTCCTTTATTAAGAAGCAAAAATAAAAAAATTGCTCATGTTTCTTACTAAAATTATTTATGAGGGAGAAAAAGAAATTGTAATAGAAAGAACAAATTTCACTCCATGTTAGATGTGTTCATTTGGCTTTAATCCTGTACCTTGTTTTCTAGGCTCAGACTTGCTATCTCTGCACCTTTTGTAAAAGAAAGTTGCCTTTAGCCTGAAATATCCAGGAGGGCCTATTCTCCGGGCTCTGATCTTTAAGGATATTTGCTCTTCTACACTTATGTATAGATGGCAAGTTGTAAAATAGTGAATAACCTTTCTTTTTTTTTGGAGGTTTTACAGGGGCACCATAATTTGACCCACATGGACAGCTGCAGGAACAAAGGATTTCAAGGACAAACAATTCATACAGCAAGAAGTTTGCAACAACCAGCCACATCCCTGCCGCTTTTTAGTATAAAAGGAGACTGAATTCTGCCCTGGGGAAGAGAGTTCTACTGGATAACAATATGCCATTTTCTGGGTCTGCCAGCTTTACAAATAAAGTCTCTTTTCCTTACTCCAACATCTCATCTCCCGATTAATCGGCCTGTCATGCAGCAAGCAGAACGAGTTTGGACTTGGTAACAAATTGACTGCCTTAGAGGTAGTATGTCTCCACTGTTTCCTCATTTCCAGTATTTCACCACCTATCAATTTTATATGCTTTTTAACACCATGAACAAAAAACCTATTACAAGGAATTGATTCCACAGAAATAAAATTATTTCTACTCCTTCAAAACTTTTTTCTTTTCTATTTTATTTTGTTTTGCTTATTGAAAAGAAAATAAATTCAAATCTTTTTATTTCACGTATTTTTATAACTAGATATTGTAAATACTACAAAGATATTTAAATTGCAATAAAAATTGTTCATATATTAGTATAAAGATATATACACAATCAATGCAGATTAGGAAAGGAGTAGATATTTACTAAAAATCCACTGCACATCCAGTCTTTTACAAGCATATCCTGGAATATAAGCTCTATTATCCAGGGTCCCCCACCCCCAATCTCACTGCGGAGTCCCTTAGTAATCAACTACCAAGGCACCAGCATAGAACCATGAGATCACTAGTTTAGGTATAAATGAGAGTATTAGCGCATTCAATTCTAAAACAGAAACCTTAAAATAAATACTGAACTTACTTACAGATAAACAAATTTGGACACAAAAAAGTACAGTTTCTCCCCAAATTCACAAAGATAATAACTGGTAAAGGCAAGATTTGAACTCATCTGCCTTGAATATAAAGCTAAGTTGGAAATCCCCTTCAACTGTGGAGGACCAGCAGCACAGCCTGTCACCCTATCTTTGTTCAGATCTGGCTTTAGACAGCCTGAGACAGCACCCCTTCCTATGGAACTCGAGGGCAAACAATAACAATAAGGATTTTATATTCTGTAGTTTCTTAGGTCTCAATTATATAAAGTGTCAGCAGGTCAGCAGAAAACTCTGGGAAATATGAGTGGGTCCAGAGCTTTTTGCTGATAAGAAACTCAATCTATCAGGACAGAGTGACCTTCCCATGAGAGGCCTCATGGACATAAACTAAAGGCAACTGAGCAATGAAAACTAGCAAGAACATGGAACTCAAGCAAGAAGGATCCCTACCATCCCCTGCCCAGTTGCCTCTTCACCTTTGTGGACAAGACGGCAGAAGGTCCATGTTCTTGTCCAAGTTACAACATCATGGATTCTCACCCATATAATATTACGACTCTATGCTGTCTTAAGTCCTTTCCAACTAAAATATGATGACACCAATATCTCAGCGGAATGTCTATGTCTCCACTTTCTCTCTTCTATTAGGAGACTATATCTATGGCCACAAAGCCGAAATTCAATTAAAAACACCATGCACGAAGCCTGGTGAAAGTCTGTGTAAGAGACATTGTTCTCAAGCTCAGTGAGTGAAAACTCAGAAAAAGTGGTCCTTATCCCTCTGCAAGTGGAAGGTAGCCTGATTGTGTGTGTGTATGTGTGCACACGTGTGTGTGTAAATCAAATACAATGTATTGTGGGATGTGCACAGATTTTTTTTATGTTACTATCATTTCATGAGGATGAGCCAACCTTTAAAGTAATTTGAATCTACTATTCTGAGAGAGTCTCAGGATCTTTTGGTGGAGGATGGGAAAGGGGAAAGGAAAGGAGGAAAGAAGTAAATGAAGCAAAGCTGTAAGTATACTGCTAGGGAAAGGCAAGACATTAATTTTGTTCCTACTTGCATCACACACAAATTAGGGACTGGCTTTCCCACATGTCTTGTCAAGCACTGAGTTGCAGAAGAACAGGTGACAGCCCATTTCTCACTGAGCTTGTGACTGTACGTGGCATCTTATAGACACTAAATATTTAACCTGATCAAACAATCTGGCAGCAGGCTGTAATTCTCCTATTTTGAGAGATAAGAAAACAGGAAGTGAAATAGGGTATATAGCTTGACCAAAGTCAGAGGACAAGTAAACTAAAGAGGATGAATTCAAACTCAGATCTGAATGCAGAGTCTGATCTTCCCACTCCGAGGGCTGGAAATTCCTTAACACACAGGGTCCCCAGCTCCTCTGCTTTGTTCCTGGCACCAAGCATTTCCCATGGCGATATTCTCCAGTTCTCAGACACAGCGCTCTGTGCAGCCAATAACCTCCATTCGACCTTGATCATCTACCTGTCACGCCCACCAGGCTTCACCAGGCAAGAAAGCTGGCTTTCAACTGCATACAAAGCCACCCCTGTTTTATCCTGGACTCTTCAGCGGCTTTTCCAGCATAAACACAGCCATGAAAGTGCTCACAGTTTGTACATGAGCCACACTACCTCTCTCCATCTCTGTCCCCACCTATACTACTTTGCTATGACCATTTTGAGAATCTTGGAAACAAATTTTTAAAAACAGAAAAGAAAGGATTCTGTAACAAGTACTTAATACTTACAATTTTAAATGAGAAGTTACAAAGTGAGTATTTACAAACCGAATCTGCCTTCCTAGGTGTCAGTTTTAACAGTTAAAATATACAATAGCAAAAAATTCTGACTTAAATAATTAACAAAAACATCAACAATAATCTGGAATAAACTCAAAAACAATGCCCATGTTGTACATGGAGGAAGTACAGGACTGTACTGTGGGGTAAAGTAAGAGGTGTGAAAGTAGAGACATCAACATTTTGTATGCAGGAAAGCAGTTTTGTAAAAATGCACGTTCTCCTAAAGATAATTCAAAAGTACTAAAAAATCCCACGAGAGCACTTCTTTTTTTTTTTAACTTGAAAAATTATATTAGAATTCTTCAGGAATAATAAAGTCATAATACTAACCAAGAAAATTTGGGATCGAAAAGAGAATCAAAAAATCGCACTGTCAGATATTAAATAAATGTTTACAATATGTAAGATATAGTGCTAGTGTAAGAAAGTAAGATTGATAAAAATAAACCATGAGCTCAAAAAGAGACTCTAGTGTACATAAGTATTCTTTACAGGTGGGATTTCAAGTTAAAAAGCAAAGTAGGAATTCAATAATTGTCTTGGGACAATCAGAGAATCCCCTGGAAAAAACAAATTCTATTCCAGTCATAATGACCGCAAGAAAAATTACAGAATGTGATGTGAATATTAGAAAGTACTAATAACAGCGAATATAATTCTTTGCTCATATTAATTCAACTTCTCTTCACTATAACAAGTACCATCATCATCTCCATCTTAGAGATTAAAAAAACCTACAGAAGAAATTTATACCATTATAAGAAAGTATTTCTAAGAATAATATCAGGAATAAAACCCAAAAAGAAGACATTTACAATCTTAAGATTATTTTGGGCCACAACAAAAATGAACCTACTGAACAAAATGAAAGGCAAAATATGACAAGGAAAAGCTCTCTGATACATGTTGATGAAGACAAGGGGTTAATGTTCATAATATACATAGAGCTGTCACAAAGCAACAAGAAGCTGCCTCACTTAAATGTGTGCAAAGGACAAAAGAGATCATTCACTTTTTAAAAGTCAGATGGCTAATGAGTGAAAAATGCTCAATACCTCACTGGTCATCAAGTGCAAATTAAAACAATGAAAAAGTACTTTTGCTCATCATATTGGCACATATTTTTAAAAGATATTCTAGCTAGTGTCCATCTTTGAGAGAACAAACTGTGAGCGATCTTTTGGAGGATGACATGTCAATGGATATGTAAACTCTGAAAAACGTGTGTACACACAGGCTGAACTCCACATTTTGGAATCGTTTCATTTAGAAAAATTCAGTTCAAAAAGATGTACTTATCAGAGCATTTACACAGCACTGTTTACAATGGTGAGAAGAAAAGCTGAAGTGAAATCATATCCAGCGATAGAGAATTGGTTACATAAGTTATTCTACATCTTTTCATGCCCCACAGGAGAAGGAATTTCTTGATTCACTTGAAAGGAGCCTGTGATTTATGTAGTTGTCACATCCAAGGACTAAATTTCCAGAAACCTTAACGAAAATAATACTCATACAAGATCACAGGAATGTTTGTATAAGAAGTATGCCAGTCAAACACCCTTTCTGACAGTGGAAAATGGAGAAAACTTAAGTGTCCACCATCAAGACAATGATGCGGTAAATCACGGTGAGCTGTGGGCACTAAAGTTCCGGTGTTTCGGCGTGGTCCAAGGCCTTGTCCACAGTACGCTCCCACGAAAGGTGTCCTTACACAAGAGACCAAACCTGCATATCAGGAAAACCCTCTACTCTATCTGAAAGGACCGGGTGAGTCTGGAGAGAGAGGACGTCTGTGATATATACCTGAGTGAATAAACCGAGCTGCAGAAAACATATAGTATGGCCTTATTTTTCAATAAAGCATATATACACACACATAGACATAGATTTCTCATATACGTGTATGTATGTGTTTATTTATATGACATAGGCATAAAGGTCATGAAATATATACTCCACATTGTCAGCAGTTTTTACTCTCAGGAAAAAAGGGGAAGGGATGTAGGGGACTTTCGGTACCACAACAGATCTCTTTTCAGAATTTCAGTTAAGTATACTTGGAATTTAAAAGTTTATTTAAGTCCAAAGTAAAATGGACGAGGACTCCACAAGACAGAATGCTATACTAGTCATTAAAAATCATGCCAGGGGAGATAGAATATTGTAGAGAAATGTGTAATAAGCCGAATGGAAAATGGAGGTCTCCACACAGTATACAGGCACACATTGCTCGCTGGTTTTTATGACAGAGGTAATACACACTGATGAAAAGAACAGAAAATAGATGTTAATGTGTTAATTATTATCTCTGAGTACTGGCACCAGGATAGATCCATTTGACCCTTTTTTCATACATTTATATTAAATACACACTATTTTTCATCTGAAAAATGCATTTTTAGATGTCTAGTACCACACATTGGAAAATTACACGAGTACTTACAGAAACAAATAACTAGGAGACACCGCAGCAGCGTCACAAAGTGTAGAAAGGGCGATCCTGAATAACACCGCGCAGTTACATAAGGACCCACAAAGTGAGAGCACCTGCTGTAACAGGGCGCGGCCCCCTTCCATTTGTCAGATGTGTCTTCAGGGCTGAGGCAGTTCTGAGCACGGCCAGTGTCAGTGCTGGTGTCTGGATGGATGCCACTGGAGGTGAGGGCACCTGCAAGCCGAGAGGAAGAACAGAAATCATCCTCTGCTTTTTCTGTCTTGTTTCTTTGTTACTTTTAAAGAGAGGCGGAAATAAGATAAACTGGATCTTTCCTACTGAAATTTCAGTAATGAAACCATTTTTAAAGTGATCACAACTTATATTCTGCCTATGACTGTCTTTTCAACAAAGCATCATATTTATAAAATGTTAATTAACTCAGTTAATTAACTCCCTGTTGAAACATTCTAGTAAAGAGCATGAACTGCAGTATGTAAAAGAACCACACCTGCAGTGACTAGCTCAGCTGTCTTGACGGCAGTGCAGTCAGCCCCCACCATCCCGTGGCCCTGAGCTCCTGATGCTGGTAAGAGAGCGCGCTGCTGCCTCAGATGGAAAGAAAAGGTGAAAGCATTTTCTGAAATCTACAGCACTGACAAAACATAACTGATAAATCCCAGGCTCCTTTGAGGCTGTCATTTTCCGTTTCTGGCCAACACCCGTCAATGAGCAGAACCACCCCATTCCCGAGTCATGGGACTCACGTGGGCAGAAGTTTTGGAGAAATTTCCAGGTATAGAATGTAAACCAACTATACATAAAACTCTGAAAAAGAAAAGATGCAATAATCTGATTTTGGAAGACACTAAAATATTCTCCTAAGCCTTAGTACTTGGAAAGGCTGGGCTTCTACTAAGCCACTTATTTATTTCACAGCCAATGAGCATCTCCCACAAACCCTGTTTCCCTGTGTCTGCTGGGAGCTTCAGGCACATTGATGTTGTCTATCTTATAAGTCACAAGGCAGAGGCGTGTGTCTCACGCTGGCAACTCTCACACAGGCTCAACTCCTAGCCTCACTGTATGAACTTGGCCCCATTTTCTCACCTGTTTATTTGGTACCTGTTCTTCTGTAAGCTGCCTGAAATGCTTATTGAAACAAGTCAGAAGAATGAGTGGGTAGAGAAATGGACAGATGGACAGGTGAGAGATGGGCAGAAAAACAGAGAGTCTCCAAGAGAAGGGGAGCAATCAAAATTACCTATGCAAAACCCTCTTCTAGTCAGGGAAGGAAACCACCACGGAGAAGTGTGAAGAGGCAGGTTGCTTAGGACTGTTTCCTGGATTCCATGAAAAGTCACACCAAGAGATGAGAGGGTAGAACTATAAATAATAAAAGAAAAAATCATGCATGTTTGAAAAATATATCTACATTATGTACTTTCTAAAGAATAGAGTCAAATTAGCAAGGCCCAATAACACAATCCTTGGGTATATACAGAAGTGAGAATCCCATCTCCAATCTGCAAGGCATCCCTTTGGAGCACTGAGAGTCTACACGGTGCAGTCATAAAGCCATCACCGCAAAAGCGATGCTATCCTGCACTTACGAGGAAAGAGCAGCTGTGCTCGGTCTGCCTACACGTGTCTTTTACACCCCTCAGCACCTCTACGGGGGAGGGACGCCTAGCGAGCCCCATCTCTGCAGGACAGAAAACAAGTCCAAGAGAGGCTAAGCCGACCTACCAATTCTCCATCTCACAGGACTTGTCACTCCAGACCAGGACTCGAACTCGGACCCACGTTTGTAACCACAGTACTACCGTATTTTATGTGCTTTTTGTGTGTATAATACATTTGTTTCTGGCATGAAAGGGTATTTAATAAATGATCGGTTGTCTTGTCTATCTCATTAGTTCACAATCTTTATATTTTTGAATTGTACTCTTCCCCTGGAGAAAGGAACGGAAAGAGCGGGGGTCAGAATGAGGTGGGGCTCCATTCTTTATCTGTTGCCTCATCTCATCCAAGTCCCCAAACAGGGAGAAAGAGCAAATGTTCTCTTCATCATTTAAAGAGAGGGCTCCAGTGACGGTGACTTACTCAACCCCAAAACCAAGTCTGGGGGAAGGGCACATGCAGCAACGAGAGCAGTATCACCTGTAGGAAGGCAAAAAGAGCTCAGGGGATGGCTCAATGGGTCAGCCTGATTTCATTTCAATCGATAATACAATAGCACACTCTAAAAAAACTAGAATGCAATGGATTTCCTCTTTCTTGACATCTAGCAAGTTTCCACATCTCACATGTAACATTATCACGAACTAGTGAAAGGAAGAGTCCACAGACAAGGAAAATCAATGCCACAGGCAGGCTGAAACACAGGCTGGAGGAAAGGAAGGGAAAGGGCATAGTAAAGAAGAGGGGAAATTCTGGGAAAAAGACATCATCACAAGGACTCTCAAGCATCATCCAGCAATCATATAATCATTCTTTCAAGAGAGAGTTACTTAGGTCCTATTTTGTGCAACATTGTACAGTGGGCGAAGCAAGAGCACAGCGTCCATGGTGGCAGCAAGCTGCGGAGCTCCAATACACTTCTGATCCCGGTACCTTGCACACTTGTCCTCAGTATAAAGGCAAAATATATAGTAAAATAATCCAATGTAAACTCTATGCAATGCTGAAAAAAATTAAAGAATACCTAAATACCTGGACAGACACACCACGCACATTCCTGAATCAAATGACAGCA
The DNA here is from genome assembly GCF_048564905.1 of Vicugna pacos. Lineage (NCBI taxonomy): Eukaryota > Metazoa > Chordata > Mammalia > Artiodactyla > Camelidae > Vicugna > Vicugna pacos. The sequence continues at coordinate 74,722,650 of NW_027328740.1, read as the reverse complement.
TTCTTGGGATGGCAGTGCTCCCCAGAGCGATCCATATATTCAACGTGGACTCGATCACAATCCCAGTGGGTTCCTCTGCAGAAACTGACTATCTGCTGCTACAATTCATATGGGAATTCGAGGATCTCAGTAACCAAACCGTACTTGAAATAGAAGAACAGTTTGAGAGGACTTGTAATTCTCAATTTCAAACCTTACAACTGTATCTCCAGGTGAGATTAGAGGCCATTTTTAAGTTATAATTGTGTTTATCCTTATTTTCTAAATTCTGTACAACGAATATACCTGTTAGAATAAGAAATTTAAAAAGTAAGGTATCTTTTAAAACATGCAAACCTATTCATTCATTGGGAAAAAAATATTTTGACTATAAAGAAGTAAACAAATATCTAGTGAAAAAGGACTATTTAAAAACAAGAGTGCATTTACATTTTTTGTAAATTGGAAACGGAAAAGCACAAACACATCAAGTTTCTAGGGAGAGTGTTGCAACATATTAATTGTTATTTCCAAAATTCTAATTGAACAATGAAAACTCACGAAAGACAAAATCTTGATTGACAGCCAACTGCAAACACATGGAGAGCAAAGGCCTAGAAATCACAGTTCCTTTAACTCTGCTACTAACTCAATAGGAGAGGAAATTCCTCAGTGAGGGGACAGTGGAATCCCATGCATAAGACAGGATACACAGTACAAACTGCACTAGAATTGGGGGTGATTTCCATAGAAGAATTCTAAAGTTACAACATTGATGAAAAACTATAAAAACACTGACAGACAGATTAAAACACACAGTCATATATATTATATAAAAACATATGAAGTCTGCCCCCATGTTGCATAGAAATACAAACATATTTGTTCATTTATGGGCACTGATTACTTTATCCCAGGTAGAATATTTCAACTAAAATAGATAATCAATAATACACTCCTCTTGTCAAAACTAGTTGATAAGTTACTCTGCCATGTATGCATAATGTGTCTAAGATAGATTTAAAATTAGTGAAAAAGATTTTTGTATGGTTTCTTGAACCCTTCTCAAAACACCAAGCTTAATTTTAAAATAAATCTGAGCAGTATTTCTATATGATCTTTTCCCTTGTGAAATGAACAACACAGTCTGTTGTCAAAATTCTTTCCTTACAATGATTCACGAGCACCGTATACTCACAAAACTGCTGGACAGCAAGGCACTATCCAGACACTGTGACAAATCAAATGAAACACAAGGAAGACAGTGACCCTATTCTGCAGGGCTTATAATCTGTTCCAACACCGGGTTTTTATTTGATTTGTTTGATTGGTTAGAAAAATAAAATCACTCAAGTACATTCTTCTTTGAGCATTATGTAAATCATGACTCTCTTTTTAGTGTCATGAGCAGGAAAGACTTGAGTATGAATTGATTAGATCAACTAGGCACAATCATCGCTGGAGCCTGTGTAATAAATAAGTACATGAGATCTAAAATAAACCTACACAGATCTCTGCAAGGAAAATGAAGAGGTGAGTTCCCCAATGAGAAAACAAACAATCAAGAAATCAAAAAAGGAAAACTTTTTCATTAATGATTCCAGGCAGTAGTGGAGCATGGTGGTGAAGATCACAAATGCTGGGGACAAACATGAGGGTCTGAAATCCCACAGCACTGGGTAGCTGTGACACTGATATTTCAGTGAAATTTTCTGCACCTCAGTCTCCTATCCATAGACTGGGGACAGCCACAGCACCCATCTCCTAGAACAGTCTTAAGAATTAAGTTATTTTTTATATAAAAGTTTAAATAAAATACCTCAGATTTTAAATATTACCCCAAAAGCTCAAGGAACAAAGAAAACAGTGATAAATTGGAGTTCATCAAATGTTAAAAATTTGCTTCAAAGGACACCATCCAGAAGGTGAAAAAACATCTGAGAGGAGAAAATTTTTTCAAATTATTTATCTGATTAAGTATTTGTATCTTCAAATAAAAGAAAAAACTCCTACAACTCAACAAGAAAAAGAGAACTCAATTAAAATGTGTATAAAGTATCTGAAAATGTATTTTTCAAAGAAAATATACAAATGGCCAATAAGCACAATCAAACGATGTTCAATATCATTAGCTGTAAAAGAAATCAAGTCAAAACCACTAGGAGAAACCGCTTCACACTTACTACAATAGGTTATAATAAAAAAAAAATGTGTAACAAGCACTAATGAAGACACAGAGGAAGCGGAGCGCGCAGCCCTTGCTTTTGAGGATGTAACACAGGGTGGCCACTTTAGAAAACAGCCTGGCAGGTCCTCAGAGAGTTGAACATTTGGTTTATGAATGACCCAGCATTTCTGCTCTCTGGTCACACAAGTAAGAGAACTGAAAACAAATGTCCACATAAAAATTCCTACAGGAGTATTCACGGCGCCATTACTCTTCACAAACAAAAAGCAGACACAACACAAACGACTATCACCTGATGAATGGGTAAACAGTAGGGCCCAGATATACAGTAGAATATAATTCAGCAATAGCAAAGCATAGAGTACTGACCCAGGCCACAACCTGGAAATACATTGAAAAAGTTACTCAGTGTGAAAGAAGTCAGTCACAATAGACAGTTCCATTTACATGAAATAACTTGTTTTACATGAAATGTCCAGCACAGGCAAATCCATAGAGAGAGAACAATGGCTGCCTGGGGCTGGGGGAGGATGAGGAAGATGGGAATGACTGCTTGTGCATACAGGGCTTCCTGTTGGGGGATGAAAATATTCTAAGATTGACTGCGATGCACAATTCTGGGCTTTGAGTAAAAACCGCTGCACATTTTAATGGGTGAATTGTATTAAAACTGTTAAGGACAAAAGCACCTAGGGCCAGAACCTTCAAATAGTAAATGCAAATTGCTAACTTTTATTACAGGAAGAAGAAACTGCCCTCAGCATGAAAGCAGGAGATCGGCAAATATGGGTTAACAGAATTGGACAAGAGCATTTCACTTGAAAGAGTTGCTGAGTGTACACGAAATATTCAGAAATAGGAAAATCAGCTTGACATCACGAAGAAGCATTCTGCTTCAAAGGCAGATCAAGGATTCGGCAAGCCCAGCTGCTAGAAATAACCAGAGAAGAAACCTGGTTCTTACAACAAGCACCAGAGCCAACAAGGAAATGGTGGTGAGGAAAGCAGGCAGCCAAAATTCTGGAACAGTTTGCTACAAATAATTTCTCCACTGAAAATTCAAAAATAAAATGAAAGTGATGCAATGCTGAGCTGGCCTCACGTTAAAGGGCTTCCTCTGCTGCTCGACAGTTCTGTAACCCCGAATGAGAGACTCAGGAGAATCAGCATGGCTCCTGGCAGTCCCCAAGTGACTGCCCTCCAGCACGTTTACCACCATCACATCTGCCAGGGTTGTATTGCAGAGAAGAGACCAACTTCTAAAAGGCACAGGAAATGTTTACCAGGGAAGAAAAGGCTGCTGTCAGTCCTGGGACAGAGGCAGTGTGAGCAGAGGCCAGAAGGCTGCAGGTGAACTGGAGCAGACCTGGGGCAGGAAGGGACCACGGAAGAGCAGATCTCAATTTTCTACTCTCTCTCCCTCGGGTAGGAGAGATAAAGCCTGCATCCTTCTCACCTGGAACTGTGGGTTCTGGCTGGCAGAAGTCTTACGTACAGGGAATGAATACTCAAGACTCTGTGGAAAAAGTCACGAAAGAGAGAGGGCGTAGGGACCCAACTCCACGAGCCTCTCAAATGATCCCATATTTATTGTGTATAATCAAAGGAAAACGTCATTAACAGTTGTGTGATAGTAAGCAGGAACTTGGGGAAAGAAGGATGAGACAGAGATTGTAGAATCCACCATGAGTACAAAGGCTTAGTGTATCTTTAGGTAAGTCATGGGGTGAGGGGAATAAGATACATTCTTTAGACATGTGAATTACAAAGCAGACCACCAGACCAGCTAGGTCCTTGCTTGGGGGATAATAGAGTATCTAACTGCACACAAGCCCAGCCTTTATAGCTGTGGGCCTGGGTCATTGCTTTGCGATGAGCAGAGTGCTATCTAAAACATCATCTACGCAAGCAAAGCATTATCTCTGCTTTTTAAGGCAAGGAGACAGGAGTGAGGATGCACAGGCACTTGCTTGCAAAGCAGTTACTAAGCATACGTTTTCTTCTTAAATTTGACAGGCGGCTGGGGTCTGTTACAATTTGTTAACCCAATCATGGGCTCCCACATGGAACCATTATGGAGGACACCCTAAGGTGACAAATCCTGGCTCTGGGTCTTTTCCTGCCAGCTTCAGCCACTCTAGCAGAGTCTAGGCACATTCCTGAATAATGATCATACAGAACCACCCACACTGTTAACTCCTGGTGCTTGAAACTTAATTTTAGCTCTACACAACTTAACGTAGAAAAGTTTCAGAAATAAAAGATATTATATTTACGTTATATCTCATCATAGGACTGATTTTTCTGATTGCTCTAAGCTGCTTCTTCTTGGTAAAGCACCTAATTCTGCAGGTGAATTCAGTACTTTCTTTGGGCATAACTAGCCAGTTTGGGCTCGCTAACTTCTATTGGTCAAATACCGATACACTTAATTGATTTCATTGTTCATCAATTTCAGCTGGGAGCAGAGGGAGTGTCACTCTGTTCCTCAGCCCACCCTCAACCCTTATCATCAGCAACTCAGGCCTCCGGAAACCAAAAAAAGCTTTTGTTTCCCTTCTACAGTTTCAACAAACCCAACAGGATACATAAGCCTGGAGAAAGAATTCAACACAAATGTTAAAACAAAAATCAATAAACCTGAAGCAACTCCATCTCCGAATCATGATACACAATGACATGAGATTAAGTGTGTCAGGCCCAAAGCATGGGTGAGCCTGACCACCTGATTTCTATTCTTCAAAGGAAGGAAAGTTTTCCTATTTTTTATTATCACTCTGTCATTGTTTCTGATTAAGCCAAAAACTAGTTTATGAAATAATTAAGCATTGAAATAACAGATTTTTGTTGTATCAATTACAGAAGGCATTCAGAGGTGTTAGGAAAAACCACCTCTGTAAAAAATGCAAAATTTCTTCCACTGTGAAGAACACGTATACAAAATGCAACAGAGAATTCAAGCTCTTGTGGAGAGGAGCAAAAGCCACAGAATCAAAGCAAAGTCATTACTATGAGTCAACTCAAAATTCACTGGACAATCATGTTCAATGCATTCAATGAAATTTAAAGGCATACTGCAAACCATACACTTAATGATCTGCAGGCTAGAGGAAGAATTTCTCTCTTTAACAGACAAGAGTAATCAATAGGGTGCCCCACCAAACAAGGACCAAAGAACAATCAGGTTTTTAACAGTTCTGATATATCAGCATTTTCTAAAGATCAAAATCCAGAAATTTTAAACATTGATTCACACCACAATGAAACAAGCACTTAAAAATAAAGAAAAGAAAATAAGCACATAGAACATGTACATAGATCAATGAGAATTTCTTGAGACGCTGGAAGAAACAGGCTATAGTCTTTTACTTGAGAAATAAAACTACTTTTAAAGATAAATGCTAAAACACATTTCATCATTCATGTTGCCTTGAAAAATCTGAGGCACTTGTATCTGATTAGAAAAGCATTTCTGAGTAATAGTGTGTTACAATTCAGAGCCAGTTTGCTTTAGAAGAAAAGAGAAAAGAAAAGCTACCGTTTCTCATATACTGCACAAAGTGTGAAGTGTCTCCCTGCCTCTTTCTCCTCCCGTTTTCTAAGCTCATGCTTCCCAACCCTTCTGAAACAAGTATGAGAACCTCTTATTCCCGCCAATATGCCAAATGACAAAAGAAAATCAATTTATTTGTGTAAGTATATGCTTAAACCTTGAACTGGAAGAGAAAGATATCAGAAGTCTATATGGAACTTATTTCTACATTCCTGAAATCACACACACAAACTTTCACACAGACACAGACACAGACACATACCCCCTGGATTACTGGGAAATTCACAAGCTTAGGATTTCCATCTTCTAGAAGATAACTTTGTAGTTAGTTTAAAATACAAAACTGTCAGCTTTGGAAAGCCTTGATCACCTGCTAAACCATCCAAATATCAAAGAGACCCAATTAGCCTTCTCGGTAGAATGTAATTTCCCATGATGGCAAAACATACCCTAAAAAGTCCTTGATCTAAGTCTCGTGTTTATCACTAGCTATGATCGTTTTTAAGCACATTAACAGATTCAGAAACTTATGTCTCAACAGCATTTATTCTTATTGAAATATTATACGTGTTCATTTGCCTATACAGAGACCAGGTCCCATGATGGAGTTTAAGAGCTATTTTGTGTATTGCAATATTTATTTTTAAGTGCAGAAAAGGAGGGTGGGTATTACTCAGTTGTAGAGCACCTGCATAGCATGCACAATGTCCTGGCTTCAGTCCCCAGTACCTCAAAAAAAAAATAAATAAAATAAGGGCATATTTAAAAATGAGTAAAGTTATAAAAAAATGCAGACTAAAAACCACTGCAATCTAGGAGACACAATTACAATAAAAAAAACAAGAGTTTCTATCAATTATTGGCTATTTGCCAATCGCAGAGACAACCAGAAATCACACCTGATAACCATCACGTGTGATTCTCAGCAACCCTACTAAGTAGACACGGATGGGAAACCAGGCTCTGCAGATGAGGAGACGGAGCTCAGAGGAGCCGGGGACGCTGACCGTCCTGCTTCCCGTGACACCACATCAGCCCAGGGCAAGCGCTGACGGAGCTGCAATGAGGGGACACCCAGCTGCATGGAACCTTGGGGCACTGGGGAGTCCCAGAAAACACTAAAAACTGTTCAGTGAAAAACCAGCTCAAATATAATACACTGTGCCACATTCTTTAAACAGGGAACATGAGTGAGACCTTTTTGATGCCTCCGTGTCCTTTCTGCCATCGTCAGTTACTTGCCCTCACAGCGTGACCAGTGATGAACTGGACCCCATATGAAGCGCACTCAGATGGCAGAGCATTTGAAGCTGTTTTATGAAGTTTGTAAGACTCTGTCTGTGCCTCACACAGGCGGTCATCCATCACTTCTCACCGGTGTGGATGTACCACCTGAAATCACTCCTTTCTGCTTTTTAAAATCCCTTCATCTACTCCAGACTTTTCAATAGCAAAGAAGCAGCTAAACCACAGACAGTGGACAGCTTTTCACCAAATTTCTTGAACAGCCCATCGGACTACCTGGAAGCCCTTTACTTTTATTAAACCCACTTCCAGGTACTTCATCATTTTCGGATTGGTGGACTTGGCCTCTGACTGAGCTACTCAGAGAGCTCCCAGCCTCACATCCGTGAGAGGACCCTGCTGTTGGGAGAAATCAGTGAGAAAGGCGTACATCCCCCAGTCATGTCTGCATGGCTAGAAGTGCCACAACGTGCTAAAAATTTATACCATCATAACCCCTGGGCTCCCATGGACTGGTTTCACATTAACCAAACTCATGAGACACTGATGCAAGAAAACCAGAAATTTAACTTATTAATGTAACAGAAGATGTGAAACTATGAACCAGACTGCAATATCAGAGTTCAACCATGAGTATATGTTCTCCTCCACGGCCCAAACACGGGCAGGCAGTCACATGGCAAGTGTGGACAGAAGCAGAGCAGGAAGGATTTCTAGATGAATTCAATGGACTAAATTTCTGTTATACCAACAGATCTGCTGCCTGGAAAACAATTAATTCTAATCACGGTGCACTCTTCGTGGACAGTTGCCGAGACACGACTGTGAGCACCTGTGTAACTCTCCTTTCCCTGTCCTTTCTGGGCTAATTGATGCACAGACGTACAGAAATCGAGGGATGCAGATACATCTAAACACCCAAAGCCCATTCTGGGAGCCACAATACCATACAGCCAGGGTTAAAATACTTGCTCTGCCACTTACTAGTTCTGTGACCTTGGTCAACTTACCCTCTGTGTGCCTCAATTTCCACACTGTGAAACTGGGATAACAATCAAACCTTCCTTACTCGCTTGTTGAGAAGATTGAAGGATTCATTTCTGTAAAACGCTCAGAAAAGAATGTAGCACATTTTGGGTGCTCAACAAATGTCAAATTAATATTACAGTGGTTTACAAGTCTCCTTCCTAATCATCTTCTGTGTTTCCTGGCTAGACTAATACCCAAAGGAAATTCTTATTTCTCCTTTTATAAACTCATGGGATGAACCCTTCTGTTCCATCCCACCACCTGTTTAAACTGATGGAAGGGATACCTCCTCCCCACTCCTCTGGGCCATGCAGAGTGCTACTCCCTTCACAGCCCTGACCCCTGGCCCACAGCTAGCCCTCCTCACATTAACAGATTGAGTTGTGATTCCGGGGAGACAAGCAGGGCATGTGAAACCCTTCCTTTCCCTCCAGTGTTGACTACCCTAGGGAAGCACCCTGGATGCTCAGCTCCATTGCAGAACAGCCCTGTGCATGATGGGGCTCATTCTCTCAAGGGAAGGCTTGCTGTGGCCCAGAGATACCTGGGACAGGGTGAGTCTCTACTTCTGGGACACAGTATCATGACACTCATTTATCCACAGCCCTGAAGTTCATGGAGAACGTGGCTTCATCAGTAACAAAGAAGACATTTATCGCCTGCCTACTCTTTTGTGTCATCTCTCAGTTGGCTGCTGGAGACAACATGTGTATAAGTATTGGTTCCCCTTAGGCCCCAACATATATGAAGTAACAAAAATTTCTGTGGCTTAACGTTGGTCCAGGGCGACTGTGTAACAGTTCTGACTCTGCTGATGCTAAATTATGGGTGTAGGAATTATGGAACGTCCTCAAATATCTTTCATCATAAAATCAGCTTTTCTTATTTTCTTGTTTCTTTGTAATTACCAAAGACTATAAAATGATGGCTGCACACAAAACAGCAGCTAAAGTTTATGAGCTCTCTTGACATACCCACTGTGGTAAACATGTTACATAATTACTAATTCTCACAATTCTACAAAGCAGATATGAGTGTCCCCTTCTCACAGACGAGGGGAAAACTCAGAACGAGCTGACTCAGGATCACATGGTTCAGTGTCAGCACGTGCAGGCAAACCCAAGTCAAGAAACTACACCCCATCATATATGTACCAAATCAACTCCCACCAATTAACACACAGCGGCGGGGTCAATACTCAGGGAACTCAACACACCTTTCAGCTTTATGGTGCTCCAGAGGCAGCTTCTAGCTGTTTTATAATATCCCGGCTCACTGGTTTCTAACACTAGAAGAAAAGCCCGATTTTGCCATTGTTTACACAGCAAGTCTGAAATGTTCACAGCGAGATAAAAGAATAAAACTATGATATAAGCAGAAAAAATTTTCCAGGTAGAAAGACATAATGGACGTTGTGCTATTCTGAAGCATTAAGCAAAGGAATCAAAATAAAATCACATTGTTTAAGCCTTATTTTACAAACAGAAAAATTAAGACTGTAAAAAGTTGCAACAGCGCCACCTATGGCTAAAAAGACCTTCCAGGTTGCCGGGAAACATGCAACACAAAAATTGACTGTAAGATGAGAAACGAGAATCAGATAACTAGAAGCTTATGTAGCATATACTGCACTTTGCTTCGGGGGGATGGAGGGGTATTCAGTATTTAATCTGATATTGCTAATACTCCTAAATATAAACAAAAGACATAGGCTCATGGAAGCTCATCTTAGAAGAGGAAAGAATCCAGTCCAGCCACTTCATTTTACACGAGGGGAGACTGAGACCTGAGATCTGTCCTCCTGGCAATCAGCAGCAAAGCTCTCCTAGGTCTCATGTCTTGCACTGTAGTAAAAACCAACAGAACTGTACTACGCCTATATTCATAAAAGTCACGTCTGTATTTTTCCAACAGTAGGTAATCTAAGTATCTTGCAAAATACTTCTCAAAGAGCCAGGAAATCATAGAAGGGTATTGAAATACAAAAACATTTATTTACATATTAAAACAGCATGAGCTTTATTACCTCTATTAAAAAAGTGACATGTCAAATCAAAATTTTGAAATTTTAAAACCTGAAAAGAGTGCAGAAAAAAATCAAAATTTTCTTTAGTCACAAAAGAGAGAAGCTTATTCCCTGATAATAATCAATGTGGATTTTTCTAAACTTAATGGTTCTGGTCAGAATCCCGAGAAATTAAATGTCTGATGGATGGTTACACGGCAACATGAATTCTGAGCTTACATTCTGTGTAAATAATCTTCAAGGTCGTCTGCTTAAGGCAATTTAAGTAGTCCCTGTCTCACTAGAATGACACAGATTTCATTAAAGCTTCATACTGCACTTAAAAAAAACAATCCTAGTTACTTTAAGCCATATTAATGTATATCATATATACACATATTGAATATGCATCAGAAATAAGCTACCCTTTTTAGTATTCAGAGTTGATACTTCTAAACTATCAGTCACTGTGAAAGCACATTTTTATTAAGCACCTCTACGGTGCTTTGTATACAAGGCGTCCAGCTCTCACAGTCAGACAAGGTAAACCATATTACTCAAATTTCACAAATGACGAAATATACTTAAGCCATGTAAACAACTAAGATATTCATCATCAGGAAAGAAAAGAGTAAGGATTTTACTTACAATACTCACTGACAAAGTTTTCTTTCATACTAAGACTACATAAAACAAATTCAGTGTTTGGAAATTTTTCAGTAAATAAGCACAACTAGAAAAAACAAGTAACATCATTAGCAACAGTTGGACTTTCAAAGACCACTTCTCTCTTGCACAATAGTTATTTTAAATGTTTTGTTTTTAGTTCTCACAAAGCACTAAATTAAAAAACTATTTCCTTTACAGTCATTACCTGAGAATAAAACATTTGTGAAAATGTACAATTTTAATTTATGCCACTCTGCCTCTCATTCTCACTGGTGTCTCTCCTTTGAAGACCTCATCAGGCTGAGATAGCTAAAATCGGTCATTTATGGGCTCACAGGAGTTCGGGAAAACACTCAACGGGAAGCTGATTAGAGGAGCAATTGAGAATTCATCCTGTGCAGCCTGGATTCCAGCATCGAGCTAGCCACCGCCAGCTGCGTGTCATTTGGGGCAAGCTGACCCATCTCTCAATCCCTCAGCTACAAAAAAGGAGACACTGATACCTACAATCAAACACTTGCTATGAAGTAAAATATGAGCAAAGCATTTTAGCCTCAGTTAGGCGTCCACTCACAGCGAGTTTGGTCATTATGATGATGAGGTTGGCTGTTAACAAATTAAGCTCGACCAAACAGGAGAAATCACCTTAAAGGAGAAACATTTTAAGTCCATGAGTATTTCCTTTTGGGTGGACTGTAGAATATTCTATAGAATTTTTTTTAATAAACCAAATTTTGTCCATTAATTGTAGATTTACAGGTTCATGGACAAGTCTCCAGAAAAATAATTAGAGGCCTCTAACCTCTGAAAATTAAGATGTAAATTTAAAAAAAAAAATCAGGGAAGAGATTATACCTCATTTGGGAGAGTATGTGCTTAGCATGCATGAGGCCCTCAATTCAGTCCCCAGTAACTCCATCAAAAAACTTTGTTTTTTAAGAAATAGAGAATTAAAGCAAAAGGATGGAGGAATACGGAAATTTTTAGAGACTCATCTCAGATTTAAGATAGGGAAGAAACCATCCAATTCTCAGAAGAAATCTTGAGGACTATGTAAACTGGATCTGAGATGTCTAGTCTTTTAACATTATTCATGAAATCATATTACCAAGTCTTAAAACTACCTGATAACCCACAGTGGTGATACTGATCATAACAGCTACCATCACGTATCGAGCTCCGGCTAGGACTGCTCTGTTCTGACATCTCTACCCCTAAGGCCTCACCAGGCGGAGAGCACTAAATTCGGTCATTTATGAGCATCTCGTGTAAGTCCTCCATTTGTGCTTCTCACTCTCCCCTCACCAGCTCCTCTGAGGGAAGCACTGTTATCATCTTCCCCACCCGCAGATAAGGCCACTGAGGCACAGACACTAAACCCGTTCCAGGCCACATTGGAATTAAAGGACGTCTGTATTTCTGCTGTTTTGCTTTTGACAAAGGAATCAGAGATATCAATTCAAAGCAGACTGTTAAATAATCAAGTCTGTCAGGTCTTCACCTCAAAGAGCAGATACTATAAATTCCTGATGTAGGATGAGGCTGCCGTCACAAACTGACTCAGCTTGAAATTAATATCCAAGATGAAGCAGCGGATACACGTAAATATTCACGATTGTCAAGTCTGCCCACGGGTCTGGGCCCTTCACTGCCTGAAAGGGGGTGAAATCCCCACCCGTGTCTGGGAGGGAAGCGCGGCTCTTCCCGGGCTCACCCAGGCTTCATAGGCTATTTACCCCCACAGACTAGCCTCAACGGTTAAAAGCTCTCAAGATTTTTACACCAGGCAAAACTGAAAGACATTTCTGTAGATGGAGCACTTTCTCAGGCTTAAATTTTTTTGCCTACACTCAGCCAGAGGGAGAAAAGAAACAGGACTCTACAAAGTCCTGACCCTCACCACTCACAGGAGTAGAATGACCACAGCAGAAGATGGCCCTTCACATTGCAGGATGTGAACAAAATAAAGATGCCCCAACAACAGGCACTCCCAGACACAGCGCTCAGCAGTCTTCTGCACAATCACAGTTGTGCAGCCCTCAACACCTTCTATTTCCAGAACACTTCATCAGCCCAAAAGAATCCCCCTATCACTAGCATTCACTCCGTAATCCCCCTCCACCCAGCCCCTTCCAACCATCACCTGCTCTCTGCCTCTGCATGTGCCTTTTCTGGGCTTTTCAGATCACTGAAATCAACAATATCTGGCCGTTTGTGTCTGCTTCCTTTCAATTAACATGCTGTTAGCAAGGCTTGTATATTTTGAAGTGGCATCAGCATCTCTTTATTTTTTATTTTTTTTGGAAACGTTAAAGATTATTAGAAGGTGGTAAGTACTATCAAAAAGAGTAGAGTGGAGCATAAGTGATTGTGTTTCAAAGGGAAAAGTGTGGGTTGAACAGTCAGGGTGGACTTCCCAAAACAGGTGGCATTTTTCATTTTCCTCTTTTTTTTTTTCTTTTTTATTCACTCTTACGTGTGAATAATCTTCCACTACATGGAGATACTACATTCTGTTCATCCATTCAGCAGCTATGTATGGACGAGGTCCAGAAGAATGAGTGTAAGGGGTGACTAGCATGGATGGCATTTAAGCAAAGGGCAAAATGTGTTTTCAAAAAAAAGCCAACAAACAGAGGCGCAAGGAAATTCAGTGCGTTTCTGAGCAAAGTGCTTGCTTGCTTCGGCAGGACTACCGTGCAGGGCTGGGGCGGATATTGGCAGGAATCACGGTGAGGGAGTCACCTGAGAAGACATCCCACTGCAAGCAGCTCAGCCAATCCTCCTCCCTCATCCTGTATTGTTAGAGCAATGTTTCTAGGTTACTCTTATTTCAATTAATAGCATTTAACTGCACGTCTGATCATCACCATCAGACCACATTACCTCCAAGTCACAGAAAATCATTCACTGACCGGAGCAGCACCAGGACATAATGGTGATGGATTAGGGAGTCCTGCAGCATTCCAGCCTGCAGGCACAAACCCCACATGTGCCCTGGTGATGTCCAGAAAATAAAATGCATGGAAATATCTCACTGCTGGAACACGACAGCTGCCCTCAAATTGCCCGAAAATCATGCTGGCAAAGCACTACTCAACCTTCTCAGTACAAAAAAAAAAAAAAGCTAAGAAGGCAAATTTAGGCTCTTCCATTGAAAACCAGCAGCCACCACTGCCAGTATTTGAGCTGGAATGCTCCTGACTTTGAAAACCACTGCGCAGTTACTTTTCAAACGTGAAACTCATATATATATACCACGTAGATGATATTGCAGTAGGATTTTTCTTTTCAAAATTTCCAGTTGCAAAATTAGCACAAGAAAGTTTATGTTTAGGCTTTAAAAAAAATCAATTATCCTCCATTTTCTTAATTTTGAACTTATTATTATTTTATAAATGGAGCTATGGTGCGTATTTAAAACCTTTTGATTTCTGAAAACAAGACGTTTATGACCTCACTATTTCAGAGCAAACTTTAACGATTCTTTGAGAGGTGGGGCCTGGGGTGCTCACTAACAGCTCTTTAAATACTGACAAGGATGTGCTATTAAGTAATACAAAGGCTCTAAGTCCACATTAGCTCAGAAAGCAAAGAAACCACACCAAAGACTTCCTTAAATATTTTATATATTCCTATTCTTTTGAATATTAAAGCTCTTAAAACATATGATTTTTTTTGAAAAAGACAACAGCTGTAATAATTTTCCTCTCACCAAGAAAGCAATCTTTATCAGGAATAAAAACCCCTATGGAAATCGAAATGACAGGACGTTTCTAGCTAAGTGAACATCCAGATCTGAACACAAACCTAAATCCTATCAGATCTCACTCGAAGGAGCTCTACAAAGGCCTGGGCAACCCTGGAGATTAGCTCTTTTGTTCCAAATGTTGGCTGAGCTAAGATAATCACACTAGGCATGGAAAGAGAGAAGAGGAATGTCCCCCTGGCAGCCTCCATCAGTTTTCTTCCAGCCACAAGGTGCCTCTAGGGCAGCCCCGCTAACAAGTCCCCCATAAGAAAAGCCGGCATCCACACTGCCCCTGCCGTCCCCAAGTAGCCCCGAAGCCCATATCCCAGCCTGTGAATGGCCTTCAAATGATCCCCCAGTTGGTGGCACCCTCCACCTCTTCCCCGCTACACACACACACAAAGCCACGACAGCCTTCCCAAAGCACAAATTTGATTACATCAACCCCACTTCAAACAGTTCAGAGGCTCCCTGGTAGAGTTCTAGCCCCACCCCAGACCCTGCTCGCCCAGCCTCATCTCAGTACATAGGTCCCCAGTGACCTCAGGAGCCCCCTGACCTGCTCCTACTTCCCACTTGCCTCCAGGTTCATTTTGACTGTTTCCCAAGGAAGCCTTCCCTCCCTCCAACCTCCACAATTTGTTCCTCTCTTCCTAGAACATTCTAGGCTAACTGACAACGCTAAGCTCTCAAGAAGCAAATACATTTTGCTTATTTATGTGGCTACACTCTCTCTCCCCTAGACTCACTGAAGTGCACGTGTTATGAATAAATGAATGACGGGTTGGATCTCAAAGGGACAGACATACCTGCTCTCGCCCGTCCCGACCCTTTTGTCTGTAGTATATCAGAAGCAAAACCAGAAGTACCTTTCCTGAGGGTCACTTCTGTTGACACCCTTCACTGCCTACTGTGTCACTTCTAGTAAAACTCAACTTCTTCCAAAGCCCTACACCCCGGACTCTCTCCAGTGTCCACCCCAGCAGGGGCTCCCTCCACCCTGGACTGCACAGGGCACTCTCCCCGGTTCCCCACGCCAAAAACCTCCAGGCCTCTGCCCGGGCTGCCCCTGCGATCTGAGACACTTTCTTGACTCCTTCTCCTGGCTGACTCTTACTCTGTCCTCACAACTGAATGTACAGCCCATTTCTTCCAGGAAGTCCTCTCTGATAATGTCCTTTAGGTCTTGTCTGGGCTCTATCTATAGCAGCAGTACATGGTGACCAACTGGGTGTTTGCCCGCTCCTTTGAGACCACGAACACTTGGGAACCACGTGGGAAGGAGTGAGAGATTACAAGGCAGGTGGGGGAATCAAAAAGCAGAAATCACAGCCCAAGTCCCAAATTCAAGGATACTTTCTCAGAAAAAAGTATAAACTATTTCACACGTGTGCCATTTGTCTACTATTTTTGTGGCTTGTGGACAGCAAGAACTTGGTGTTCTAGCCCAAAACCCAGGTTACATGCAAAGAAATGTATATATTCTTATCCAAAGGAAACCAGAGCTGCTCAACAACAGTTTTCATTTAGAACTGAAAGGAAATTTGATAAAGGCAATCTCTCTCTCTCTCTTCTTTCTTTTCTGGAATCATATAATTTTAGAAGTATTTGCGTGACTAACAGACGTCTACAGCCCGTGATTCTGCACTGAAGTGTTTGGGGCTGAGGAAGCCCAGATTACATTCACTCTGTAAATGCAATCACACCAACACACTGATAGGTGCCGTGAGTGGTGGAGCTGATGTTCCAAAGCAGGCAACATTATTCTGTAAGAGAACTCTAAATAGAAAGTAAGAAATGCAATGTCCTGTACTCAATTTCATTTGCTATATGGGCCATTAACTGATAGTATATTTTGACTAATGAAACCCAAAAATAAATTGTCAACGTCGATTTTCTTCATCTGACCGTTTTATGCTAACATCGGATATTAAACTCTCACTCCATATGGAAAGCTCAGGCCTATGCTGCAGCACAGATACATCCCGAGGAAGAAAGCCGACCAAGGGAGAACTGGAGAGTTTCCCTTCAGAAGCTGCAAAGTCTGGTTTTGCACCTGTACACCATTTGCAACCACGTCATCATCAAAGGAGTTAGACGTTACCTCTCTGGGGCGAAAATCACTGCGTGCTTCAGAACCATCAAAGAATGCTGAGCTTTGTGAAACAGTCCAGAGGCGCTTAAATCATACTTTTTCTGAAAGGCTCCAAAACTGACCCACTTCACCATTCCAGGTATAACAGGGAAGTACTGGAAACAGTAGAGAGAACATGCCCTTGAATTCTGACAAGGCCCTGCTTGAATCCTGCTACAGCATTTACTAGTCACTAAATGGACCAATTCTTTAACCCCTCTGAGAAGGCTTCCCAATCCCCAAAAGGGGGCTGTCAGCGCCCACCTGGGAGGCATGGATGTGAATGCAACACGCAAGTAGGGCGGCCGACTGGTACCTGACACGGGGCCTGGCTAGTTTCCCTCCGCTGCCCTTTTCCCCCTTTAAACTTGCACTGTTCCCCCAGTAACGATCAAGCCCCCTGAACAGACTGCCCGTATCTTCTGTGTATCCCTGGATACATGCCTTACCCTTAGGAGGCCAGAAAAACAACTGCCTCCTCCCAAGTCACTAACAATGTTCTTAAGAGTCTGGGTATTTTTAACTCTATTTTTCAGGGAGACTATTCCAGAATTTTGCAAGCACCATTCTCCAGGTTGGCTCCCCTCCCAGTGCCCATCCCTTCTCACCTCAGATCCTCTGTCTGACTGCCTTCTGTTCATGGGAAAGCGAGTCCGGTAAGGTGGGGCTCCCTAGGCCTCCCTCCCTCCCTCACAGGTGATTGTGACTAACTTCTCCCCATTCCTCACTGCAACTCTAGCATCTGAGGAGTCTACCCTCCCGTACCCTGCAGACTCTGCACCTTCCCAAGACGCAAACGTGGCCACGACCCTCCCTTCAGATTTCTTCCTGGCTGGCCCTGCCCAGCCCCTGGCCCCTTAAGGATAACTGGCATTGCATTGAAAATGGCAAACGCCACTGACTGACACACCAAAGCTGTATGGTCTGGGCTTTCCTCCAACCAAGACACAGCCCTGCCCCCCCTCAGCCTCAGTCTGCAGCTCTCGAGATGATCTAATTCACATGCAAGGCTGTGAACACCAGCTAAGAATGACGACTCCCAACGTGTATCTCTAGTCCGGCTCCTTCACCTGAGCCCCAGGCTCATCGTCCCGAGTGCCTCTTTGAAGTCCTAATTTGGATGACAAATGGCATCTTAAAAATGCCTCATGTCCACCATTTACTCTAGAATTCCATTCCTGGCAGGTATCTCCCAGACTCCCCATTTTAGTAACAGCCCCAGCACCCACCGAGGTGTCTGAGGTCACATTCAATTTCCACTGTTCCCTCCCCCAGGCCCTGCCCTGGAATCAGTCCTGTTATTTCCATCAATAAGCCCATCTCAACTGTAGTTCTGTAGGGACCATGGCCGGAAACACACAAGCTCACAGCATGGTGCACTAACACTCCTCCGTAGGGTGCTCCCTGGAGGGGGAGGCATCTCCTGCTGCTGTTCACCTCAGAAGGCAGTGGATTCTCACACAGGAGGCCCAGGAGAAGGGACTCAAGGTTCTCCCATGGTCTGAGCTTTGAAGGGCCCGAGGTCTGGGGGAGCTCCTAATTAGCAGACACACTTGCCAATGAGCAGATGAGGATGGGGGAATCCACGCAAGGCTGTTATCACTTCAACTCATGGGCTCTCAGGAGCCACGGGAAAGGCCTGTGTCCAGTGTACAGCCCAGCCATCACAGATCCCAGCCTGCATTTGCCAACCCGGACAGCCTAGACTCCATCTACTTGCGACACTTACTTCTGTTCTGTTCCCCACCCAGAATGTGATGGACTCATTCAGATATTCTGGCCTGTCTCAAGCGAGACAAATTCAGTGAAAAATGAAGTGTCCACATTTGGACCAGAGCATGAAAGGAGAAACAAGGCCTCATGGTCAGCATGATGGTGGTGGCCAAACCCTTCCACCGGGTGAGATGAACCATGGTGAGGGTGAGAATCCAGGGTCCTAGGTCGGCCAAATCATCTTCCTTCACGGTTGTCTGGGGTGTTGTAGACTGACTACCACAAACTAACGACACGGCTGTCAGTGGTGGATGTCAGCTGCAACAGAAACGGATTCAACTCTTTACTGCCAACATGGGTTAAAAGTAAAGGCCGGGGCAGGGAGGTCTGCACGGCTGCTGAGGCAAACCACAGACCCAGCTCTGAATGCCCACTGGCTGGAGTAGAGAGGAAGCTACGGCCCTTTTAGCTGTCCCTGTGTCCAACAGATCCAGGTGAGCCAGCTACTTAGGAGAAGGTCATGTTGTCCTGATACCCAGAAAAACCAGCCTCGTAAAGGGAACAAATAGTGTCATGGATTTTAGACCCAATTCTGCCCCTTTATGAAGGCAAAGTAAAGTAAATGGCACGGGGAAGTTGAATGCAAAAAAAAAAAAATTAAAGAACCAAACGGTGACCGCTTCCTCCAACAGCGTCCCCTGCAGCCGTCACCTCCGTGGCGGCCACTTCATCATGACGGCCAGGAAGCGCCGTCATGCACGTCACACAGCGACAGCCAGGAACCGCGTGCCGAGCACGTTTGTGTAAAAGCAGGAATCGAGCAAAATGCTGCAGAGTTTGACCTTACAAGTTTAAATACTCCATGAAAAGAATCCCTGAGCACCCGACAAAATCAATTCGCATCTTACTTCTTCAAAACAATCAAACAAATTTAATAAGGGCGCATTTGTCACCAAATAAAAGGAGGACCAAACATGTTCCTCAAAAGCAAGGATTTCAACAGGTATCAAACACCAGTGGGTGATGAGCTAACAAAGCAAATATTCCAAAAAATTAGAAAATAAAAAATGACTAAGATAATAGATGGATCAAAACAGCTGTTAAGTTGTTGCTTTTTAAAGTGATGGAGACTGTACAGAGGGCAATCTGGCTATTTCCAATGCAGGGTGTGCACAGCCCACATTTTCAGAAGCAACAACATGCTCACTGGGCAGTACAAGTGAAAAAGGAGTAAAGAAAAAGGAAAAGAGGAACAAGAGAAAATTAGAATCACACAAGAACAAAAATGATTTTGAGTGCATGTACAAGAATTTATGTGAGTGTGTGAGGCCAGGGACACGGGGATGGTGAGGCCCAACCTCACCTCCTGCTCAAGGGAAAGCAGGGGCCTGAGGGGAGCGGCGCTGCCGGGGGACCACAACGTGTTCAGCTCCCCTAACCAAAATTCGACCTACAAGCGTCTAGGCAGCTTTTGAGCTACAAATTGTTGTCGCATTTCAGTCTGGACCGTTTTACTCACTTCCACCAAGAGTAGCAGGAGAGAATGAGGCTCTGCTCCTGCACCAAAGCATTGTTTAAAAAATTAATGACTGTGGAATAGTAAAAGAAACAATGGAGTAAAAGTGACTGGAGGAGAATGTGCTTGACCCTAGCTCACTGGCCGCGTTATCTCAATGACGTTCAGATGCTGGCTGGGCCCTTATGGTACCACAATAGACAGACCCACAAGGAGGCAGGTTTAATGCGCTGAACCACTGTGGGCTAAGTACACATCCGGCTACTCCGCCAAGTCCCAAGGGCAGAGTTCAAAGGCAAAAACAAGCTGGCATTCTCTGGTGGGTCTGCAGACTCAGAGACAAGCATTTGTTGAGCAAAAATATCACCAGTGCCTCCTATGACAAAAGAAGTGGCACTGGCGTGGGGGCTGGGGCAGGGCTCCAGGCTTCCACTGCTCACTCACCACTCTGCCCAGGGGGAGAAGGTGGTCCCTGCTTAGGTTTCGCTGATGCACCTACCTTGACTAATGTCTGGGGCCTCAGCAGGAGTTGACAGGTGAGGTGAACAGAGCCAGACTCTGTGTAGCACGGTGCTGGGAGCTATGCCCTCAGCAGTGCCCAGGCTCCTAAACATGTCAACTCATCTCCAAGAAGCAGATGGGGAGTGCGAGCATATAGATCACAGGGCCCTGTGAGGACAAGTACAGATCATGGCCACGACATGCCTCTCCTCTTCCTTAAGCCATAGAGGTATTTCCGGGGAGGAACAGAAAATTCATCCAGAGCCTGCTAGGTGGGCTCTCGCAGGTGGGACTAGTGTCCCCTGTGCTTCTCACTCACAGGGCTGGTCTAGACATTCTTTTTATCAACTCTCTAGCATCTTCTCCTCCAACTTACCAACAACCAGAAAGTAGGATCTGATCTTAGGTAAGTTCAAGAATCACAGAGCACCACCTCCAAAGCGGGCCCGGTAGCACATGCCAGGTCTTCTGACCGCCACCTGTGGGACCACCATGAGCCCTCTCCAGACTCAAGGACCGAGGCCGTAGGCCGGGGGGACACAGCTTCCCTCACTCACCCCAGCAAAGGGGGACCACGTCTCGGCAAAGGCATCTCACCCTCTTCAGCCCGAGGGACAACACGATAGATATATGGGGAAACAGAGCAGAAGGTGGGGGGTAGGCAGCCCAGAAGAGCTCATCTGTACTTCCGAGGCAAAGTGGGGCCATTGACTTAATCACAGGGACAAAGTGGGAATGAACATTTCCCTGCTCTGTCCCATACACCGTGATACGCCTTTCCCTGCATAAGGAGTTCATTAGGAAGTCCCTGGCGGTGTTTCTGATGTCCTAACTTGGCATGGTGGCTGTCGGGCAGGAAGAGACGGCCTGAGCTGAAAAGGTGCTGGGCCTGGGAGGCAGGTGACAGCGGCTCCAGCCGCAGCTCAACCAGCGCCTCGTTCTGCCTCTCGGGGCTCAGCATCTCATCTATAAGCAAAGGGATGAGCATGTACCAGGACAGGCTGCCCAACAGAAATGAAATGAGAGCCATGTAAAGAAAGTTTCCCAGTTGCCACGTTTAAAATTTGAAACAAAGAAACAAACCAACAAACAAAAAACAAATACTAGAATGTGATTTTAAGAACAGATCTTACTTAATCTACTGTATGTAAAATACTATTATTTTGACATGTAATCAATATAGGAAGTAAAGAGATAGTTTATGTACTTTTACTAGACAAGCCTCAGCGTCTGATGTGCATTTGACCTACAGCACATCTCAGCTGAGTCCAGCCTCCTCCCCAGTGCTCCTAGCATCAGTGGCTTTGGCTACTTTATTGGACAGCAACTCCAGGGGTCCCACCATGTTCCTGGCTGTAAAGCGGGAGTAAGTGTCCACACTAACCCTAAAAGGATCTCTCTGAAATAAAGGCGGATTCACTTTGAAATGTCTGGAAACCGGCGGGCTGCACCTCCCTCCCCCCTTGGCTACAAGATTGACTTCTTCCTTGCTGATCCCTTTCTGGATGTAGGGAAGCAATCCGGCACAAAGCCAGGGTGGACTGGCCTCCAGGTAAACTTACCTGCTGTCTGTGTCCAGTCCCATGAAGTCCTCCTTCTCAAACGGGATGTAGGGGAGGGGGATCTTGTCCCCAGAATTCTTGGGGCCACCATCCAGCCACTTGGACTTGAGCAAGATGAAGAGTGACTCAGTGAAGTCCTCGATCCTCTTCTCCACCACCCTGCAGTACTCTTAGATTGAAGGCAACGTCGGTGCGCGTCTGCTCGGCTACCTCCCCATGCTGCACAAAGACAAAAAGCTGAGAGTCATTAAGCGATGTGCCATACAGCTCCTCTGCATGTGGAGCTTCTCGAAGGCCTTGGCAGAGAGACATTCGGTAATGGTGAGAAGGCCCACGAACTTGGGGTGTTTCTGGAAGACGCTCCACCGATTCTCGGGCACATAGCGGTGCCTGTAGTGGATACAGAGTGTCCACTGGGAGCCACAAGGGCTGATATGGCTAACCGAGGTGAGTAGCTGATAGATGCAAAAGAAATTCTCCTCTGAGATGATCTCTATGGATTGGACCACAACGGGACGAGTCTGGTGGTCCTCAGCACACTGCACGTAGTCAGGGATGCTCATGTTGCAGGCCCTGCCGAGAGGGGGAGGAGATCGAGGTACATTCTCTGCTGTGTGCTACGGGCCCATCTGGGTTGCGGTGACCTGGTGTGTACCAGCCAGAAGACAAGGGAAGCCAAAGCAAATCCAAGGGTACAGTTTGTCCTCAGAGTCTGCATATGGCTACTGTAGCTCGATCACATTACCCAGCTTTTGGTCTAGGCTTCCTGCCTCTGCAGAGAAAGGTCATTTCTTATTTTCTATTTCCAAGCACCTAGCAAGGCCCTGATGCAAAGTCACTGCTCAAAAATGCTGAATAAAGAAATGAACAAAGGAAATGCTTCCCCAACCCCCTTCAGCAGAATATAAAGAAAAGGACCACAGTAGGATCAAAAGATCTGGATTCCTATTCAATTTATTTGAACTCCTAAGCTTCATAATAATGGATAAGAAAACTTGCCTTGGGGTAGAGGGTATTGTTCATTGGTAGAGCATATGCTTAGCATGTATGAGGTCCTGGGTTCAAACCCCAGTACCTCATTTTAAAAATGAAACAAGTAAATACACCTAATTACCCAGCTGAAAAAGTATTTTTTAATTCAAAAGTCAAAAAACACCTTGCAATTGACACAACATTGTAAACTTGACTATACTTCAATTAAAAAAAAAAGCCTTGCCTTACAAGAATATATCTGGATTACGGATGTTTGAAAATGTAAAATGCATAGGGTACCACCTGCATAAAAGGAGGTGACTGTACACATGTTCTATCCCTCCTTTATGAGTTATACTTCCTTTGGGGGGGTTATAACCTCTCAGAGCTAATTTTCTCAGATTAAAAATTATAAACATTACCTGATTCTCAGTACTGCTGAAGAATCAGATAACTCTATGAAAGCATCTGACCCACAGAGTTTACTCAATAAATGTTTGTTGAATGAATGAATAAACAAGCAAAGTGAATGCTGCTCCCTGCCACAAACCATCATAATGGTACTGCCTGGAAATCCCAAGCCCACGTTCACCCGACTCTGCATTAACAATGTGGGTGACCTGGACAGGCCTGCGTGCTTCTCGAAGCCCCAGTTTAAACGTGAATAGAAATAAGGGCAATAACACAAACCTCAAATTGTTAGTGAGTCAGTAATGAATTTTACCCCAACACTGCAAGATGGAACCATTAAGAAAACTGGGCAAAGGGCCCATAGGCCCTCTCCATATAATCTCTTACTACCACATGGGAATCTACATTACATCTCAAAATTAAAAGTCTAATATTTTAAAGAGGTTATCGAGGTTAGGTGAGCTCACTGTCTCAAATAAGGAACACACAGTACAAATAGGACAATGCCCAGCCCATGAGATACACTCAGTTAACATTCCCACTGAGCCCACTAGTCCCTCCAACTTCAGAGCAAGAGGATGGGTCCTCGTGGCAACAGGCCACAGCACCTGAAGCTAACAAAGCTAATGGTGTCCACTTAAAAGAGCCCCTGTCACCACCCTTGTTCTAATTTTCTATTTGTAATTTTTTTCTTTTCATTAAATTGGAACTCCAAATTGCATAGAATTCTTACCAGATATCATGATGGCAGCCCTTCAAAACCTGACCACAGAGATCATGATGGCAGCCCTTCTTGGTGAAACAATAAAATGAAAAGCCATTTCCACAAGACCTCTGTGTAAATCTACTAGGGAACTTCATCCTGGACTGAGGAAGAGGACTGGGGAGTAGGGGGTAAACTGGGACACGGAGAAATATGGGCCACCTGTCCCACAATGGACTTTAGACTCACCCTCACCCTCCAGGAACGTCTAAATACACACAGACAGAGTGCTATGGACAAGAATTTTTTTTAAACAAATCCCTGAATCCCTAGCAGATCTTGTTTCTACCGAGACACAAATGTCTTATTTGTATAATGTTTCACAGAAGCCTTAAAATATTATCACCCCAACTTGACACATCAAGAAACTGAGGTAGAGAAGTTTATCACATTCTACAAGATTAGAGAGAGGCCACGTCAGACACCGTATTTAAATCCAAGTCCCTGCTCCGTTGCTCACACTAGAAAGTGTCACATACTGCCTCTTTCCTGCCCTCTCCCTGCAATAAATCTCTGAAGAGTCTTTTCTGTGTCACCTGCAATCAAAATCACATCAATTTTTCACAAAGAGCTATGTCACTCCTTGGAGGACATACCAAAATCTAAAGGGTTGGGTTGAGAGGAGATATTTGCATTTTCTGTTTCTCAAAGGAAACATGGCTTTAAAAGAAACTGAAAAGTATTTATCTAGTCTAAGCGCTCATTGTGCACAGAAAGAAACGGAGGCTCAGAGGAGAAGAGGAAAGGGCGTTATTAACAAATATTGCCTCAGTGCAGCACCAAGCCAGCCCTGGGCACTTCTGGGGGAGGATCTGGAAGGCCCAGGAGAATGAGTGTTAGAAAATAGAAAGAGAAGAAGAATATAAGGCCCCGTCTCTACACCACCATACCATGAATTTCCACCAAATTACCCAGTATGGGTGCAGCCAATATTAAGGTTGTCTAAACAGGTTATTGAAACCTGGAATTCTCAACCATAGTGGAAATTCCAGCATTTACTGTGCTTTTTTCCCAGTTCAATCATCAATTCAGTGGGCATTCTGTACCAGGGACTACACGAGACCTGGAGTTCTCCCAAATAAAGATCTCTATTACCACGTGTGCAAACCACATAAAGACCACCAGAAGAAAAGCGCCCACAGATAAGATGGAATTACTGAAACTGAAAGCAGCCAAAGAGCATATATTACTAGGAAAAATGGTGCTCCTATAAATGGACTCATGGACATAGAAAGCAAACTGTATTTAGCAGGCAGGAAAGGAGGGATTAACAGATACAAATTAGTAAATATAAAATAAATGACAAGGACCTGCTATATAACACAGGGAACTATATTCAATTTCTTGTAATGAGTTATACTAAAAACAATCTAAAACATATATAGATACATATGCATATGTTTATAACTGAATCTCTGCTGTACACCTGAAACTAACATTGTAAATTGACTACACTTAAATAAAAAATAATTTAAAAAATAAGTAAAAATAAAAGCAATGCCATTAAGAAAAAATAAAAGAACACTCTAATCCCCTTAGCTGTAGGTGGTGGAGAATTCTGGTTGCAAACACCAAGTCCACTGGATCACTCCAGCAATGGCTGTCACTCTTTCTGACCATCAGAGAGTCACTTGCTTCACTGAGGTTTCTTTTCTCTTCTGTGAAAGGCTACAGCTGCAACTAACGATGTATGGAATCTCATCATTCACAAGCCCAACAAGTAGTGAGGACTTCCCATGGGCCAGGCTCTGGACAGAGGAAAATATAGGGTCCGAAATATATTCATGGGTAGAAGAAGTTTGTGCCATAAAGACGTTAATTCTTCCTGTTTTGATAGACAGATTCATTGCAATTCTGATTAGAATTCCTACCAGATTTTTCTTGGAATGTAACAAGTGAATTTATGGTCAAGATTAGCCAAGAAATTTCTTTAGAACCACCACTGGGGAGGGGTGGATAGGTCATTCATTTCCACTGCTCTTTCTGAAGTGATAAAAACGTTCTGGAATAATAATGGTTGCACAACTGTGAATATGCTAAAAGCTGCTGAATTTTACCATTTAAATGGATGGAATTCATGGTGTGTGAACTATATCACAATAACGCTGTTATATGAAAAAATATTTCTTGACAAATATTTTTCTTTTTATACCACTAGTCTGTCCCACAATTTAAGAAAAACAAAAAACCAATACAAACCAAACTGTGCCAGGAGTTCTTTAGGACTGCAATATCCCTGGGTCTCCAAGGCCTCTGGTGATGCTGTTCCTGTTAACACACACTAGCTGGGCTGGGCTAGTTAGGGACTGTAACTGTCTTTTTAAAATCGACGGTCACACGTTTCACCCTTGGAGAGGGAAGGAAGGAGGATATCACAGCTTCATGCCTTCAGCTCATTTTTAACAGAACCAAGCCCTGCTTTCACCACTGTTAATCCCTCTCACTATAAAAACACGTGACATCAACAAGCACCGCCATCATAACACCTGAAAGTGTTCAAGGTACTTACCTGCGGCAGAAACACTGAGGGAGGAGACAGAAGCTTGCTCAGCACTGATGCTCCCTTTTCCCGACTCCACCAGGTGAAGCTGGGCGCTACAGCCAGAGGCCCTCAGCCCCGGGAGCAGCACACACGCCACTGAGCTGGTCCTGAGGGAGGGTGAAAGGGAAAGGAGGGCAGCCCTAGGGGGGAGGGAAAGGGGGGGTGCGGGCTGCAGCCCCGCTCGGAGGCCAGCCCCAGCACCAGCATAAGCCGCCCGCTCCCGTCCAGGTCCGCAGACCACGCCCACCCGGGAAACAGCCCGCCCATTGGTGGGGACGGGCAGGCGGCCGAGGAGAGGAAGCCCGGGAGGAGAGGACTCGCGGGCGGGAGAGGGGAAGGGGACGCCAGCCGTGGACTGAGGGGATCCCGGCTGCGTGAGAGGTGGCAGGCACACACCTGGACCTGGACAGCTGTGGCCGGGGCGCCGGGGCAGGTGGTGCTGTCAGAAGGGTCTGGCCAGAGAAATTCAGCTGAACAGGGTCTGACTGGCGCCCTTGGGGGCTGTGAAAGGCGGATCACCCTCCCGAAGCCGCCTGAACCCTTTCCCGGGAGCCCCCCACCTTGCACTTCCACAGCCAGAAGCCCCGGCCCCAGGCAGGAACCAAAGGCCTAACGGGCGACAGAGTTGAGAAGCATTTGGGGCCAATCCCCGGCTTGGACATGGAGCTTCGAACCAGCGGACCACCAGGCACCGACAGCGCATGCGCAGGAGGGACATGGATCCTCTGGATTCTGCGAGAGAAGGTGGGACAGCGAGGGAGGGAGAAGATGGGAGCGGGTGGAGAAGAGGGGAAAAGTGGAGGGATACAGATGGACAGGAAGAGCAGAGAAGGGATGGGTCTGGATAGGGGAGTGTCGTAGCGGAGTTGGAGAGAAAAAGCTTTACCTCTAGGGCACCCTGAGATGGCAGACCTACCTCTGTACCCTTCTGTAACCGTTCAAGTCTCGCAGCTCATGTTTTACCTCCCTGATCCAGCCCTCCATCAGATGCTTCTGCAGAAACACTACGGGGATCACACCCGTTGCCCCCATGCGGAGCTGGGTTTTCTGTTGCTCTGAGAACCAAGCACCCGCAGGTGTTGTCGCTCAGAACTTCCTTGGGAAGAGCACATATTCCCCTTTTACACGCTGGGAAACAGGCAGGAAGGATCACTGCCTTAGCTCCACTGTCCCAGGTGTTGGGCTGGGGGGAGTGGTGTGGTACAAGATCAGAGCCCCAGACAGAGCAGACTGCCTGAGTGTTGGTGCATAGTCCCCATCCCTCCTGGGTAAACCATACCCCACCCTAGTGGAAACATCAAGGGCTCACAGTGGTTTCCTGGGGGTGGGAGAGCTGTCCTCATGTGAAGGAAAAGTCCAGCTGGGCTAACAAGCTAAGTCACAAATCTAAGTGTGATAAGTGTCGGTTTACTGATCTAAGTTCTGCTGGGCTATCTCGTAAATCTGAAGTTTAGTGTCAGTTTATTGGGCTAACAACCTAACTCGTAATTCCAAGCTCAACAAGTGTCAGTAACGTGATCTATTACAAATTGATAAGCTCCAGTGTACTGATTCCTTGCTTTTTGTTCTTTAAGTCTTATTGGCTAATATCCCCTTACTTGTATTGAAGTATTTAAAACCTCATGTGCACGTCTTGGAGGTGCTCAGAACTTCGGAGCAGAAGCCCCTCTGAGCCCGCCGGCATAATAATTCTGAGTACTCCAGCACTCCGATTGGTGCTTGTTTCTTGGCTGGCCTGTTTCCATAACACTCAGCTCCAGTGCCCAGCTTTCTAGGTAGATAGGAGTGTTACCAAGTCCAAATTCATTCTCCTCAGTGCAGGACAGGCCAATAAGTTTGGAAACCAGATGTTGGGGCTTGGAATAGCAAGTTTCTGTAGACCTAGTTGGCAAACTAATGTTCTGGAAAACCATCTCCCCAAGTCACAATTCAGGCTCCTTTCCTACGCGCTTGGTTGTTGCAAACTTCTTAGTGTAGGAATTCCTTCTTGTTAGAATCATTTGTTCTTACAGCTATCTGCGTGGGTCAGATCCCTGTAAATCTCCAACAAAACAAACGTTATTTTCTATTCTGCAATTTGCTATCTTTTAATGAATGAAAAAGTGTTAAATATCCTTAAAGGTCAGAGCTTCAGAATAAGCTCTCCTGTGTATTTCAGGCTCTAGGCAACAATTTTTTACAAGCAAGATGAAGCCTAGGAGACAGAGCATAGGGTTAAATTCAAAGGAACAGATCTAATATGGAGTCAGATTTGTTCTGTTCTATTACCCGGGCAGAAGCCACTTGAGGATTTAAATCTCTTTAAGTTAAAAATAACTAAAATTTTAAAGGAATTTACATACATAGGTGGGAATGTGCAAAGCATATCTGGAAAAGCAACCAAAAGATAGTAAACAGTGGCATCTCCAGACAGGGCTGAAAGAACAGAGGATGAGGGAAAACTTCTTTCACTTGTGTATTTTTGTGCTCTGTCTGAGTTTTTTTTTAACCATTTGCTTGCATTTCTTTTTCAGTTAAAATAATGTGTAATGGAGCAAAGGAGTAACTAGCTTAGCAAATACAGCAGCCATGGAATCACTAAGTCATCACTTTTGATTTAAGCCAGAAAGCATTTATTGACTCTCTCCAGTGTGCTCAGTCCTGTTTTAAGACTTCTTTTATATTATTATTATTATTATAATACTATTATTATTTCTAGTACTATTACTATTACTATTATTACTATTATTTTATGAAATAATAACATGGTATACCTCACCCCTGCCCATGGCTGGTGGAAAACCAACTGAGTTTTTCTTGAGCTGTTTTCCAAGGAGTAGAGATGAGTTTATAAACAGAACACATCTTCAGGGCAAAACAGGCAGTGTGCATTACCAGCAGGCCAGACAGCAATGAAGGGTTTTCAATAGAGGCGCCCAGAAGCTGAGAGAGAAAGCCTCCAGGACACTACAAAAAGCTGCCCAAACTGCCATCTCCATGGTACTACTGAAATAGGAAAGAACAAATCTGACTCCATATTTGATCTGTTTCTTTGACTTTAACAAAGCCAAGTTAATATGCTCCGGTCTTTTCATGGGTTATGATGTCACAGAGGAAACGGACAGGTCAACAAGGAACCACTCTGCCGTGATCACGGAGCCGGGGAAAGGGACGGGCTGCAAGATGTATGAAGCAGCCGCAACTGTGCCCGTGCTTCTAGGCAGGTATCCAAAATCGCCTCGACAAGGTGTCAAACATTTGTGCCCATGTCCTCATCAACAGACATGTATTAAAGACAAATGGAAACATATAAAAGGCCAATACCCTTGCTGGGTACACCGTCCAAAGAACAAAGTCTCAGTTTGACAACTGGCCATCTCGGTTCCATGGGATTCATTCTTGGAGAACCTTAAAAACCACTCTTCTGTCCTCAAGAATTGCTGCATATTTGTCCTATCTTTGGCTCAGGGATGCAGCACGTTCAAGTGAACTTTAATGTCTGCACAGATTTGACTGTCTTTCTCCAGGTTCATTTGTCCATTCCAATGAGGCCTGAGCTAAGTCCATCCTCTGTAAGATCTAGTCCCTCCAGTGACAGCTCATTGAGCCTGCAATTAAAAGCCAAGTGAACAAGACTGTCCTCAGCTAAAAATTTCACCCACCCTTCACTGTTTTCTTAATCTCCTCTCCTGGCTAAGTGCAACAGACTAACACCTCCCTCCACCAAGATTACCAACTATGTCATTTTGTCTCCCCAAAGAGAAAGTAAGGTCCATAATAGAGGAGACAACTACATAGTCACCTCTGAATTCGTAGCATATAGAAATGTTAATAAATAAAACTATGATCATGGCTTCTTTCCTTTAAAACCTTTCTGGTTATTTGAATGAGACCTTGGAAGGGAGGTGTTTGCTGTCCAGTATCTTGATCCACAAGACTCTGGAGGCCTTTTTCAGAATGGCTGTTCACTGATTCATTCAAAACACAACTTATCAATCAAGGAGTAGCTGTGCTTTTCTGCCAGGTGTTTGTGGTCACTCTCATGCCAGAACAACTTTAAACTATATCCTTACTTTGGATTTGTTATTTTTCCCCTCTTCCAACAAAATTGACTTTCCTTATTTTCTTGCCTTGAGGAATTTTTTTTTTCCTATTTCACCCTTTAGTAAACCAAGATCCTCAGGATGGGCTTGGCCCATAATATGATCCCCCATCCAACTCCTAGTGTCAGAGGCCTGGGGCTCACATCCTGCCCTCCTGTCAAGGCAACTGAAAATCAGTTCAGGATCGAACCAGCACCCCAGGGATTCTAAGGCTCGCATATCTCCCAGAAACCCTGCTTTCTCATTTGTCTTGGCTTCTGAGAATTTCCCCTCACTTTCTTGACAATTTGTTGTGCAGCTTGAAAGATGAGGAAGGAAGGTTTTATTTCTTAATCAGCATTTTAAGGAACTTGTGTAATGAAAGTTTTCACGAGTTTCTAGAACCCTCCATTGCCGAGAAAGAAAACACACTAGACATTTTCTAAATTTAGCTCCCATGTGCATTTTTTCTTTGTTTTTGTTTTCTTAACTGTTAACAGACATTTTTTAATTAAAAAAAAATAAGGCCCCAAAAAGGATAGAACACTGAAGGGGCAATCAAAATTAAAGGGCAAAGACAGAAAAATGATAACTACTCTACAAAGTTAATATAATACATACACTATGTATCAGATCAGCAATTCTCAGTAACAGCTAATTGAAACATGACCATGAGGTAAAATTTCTCTCCTGTCAGGACATGGCCAACAGAAAATACAATTAAACCAACAAACTAATATCCTATGTCTGGCGAGGTACAGAAGTCTACAAGCTAAATGTGTCTTCTTCTGGAAAAGAGGAAGACACACCAGCTCTTTTCTGTGGAGCCTGAGCCCACGGGAGGACGGTGAAGTGAGCTCTGTAAGTACCCAATTAGCAAACTGAGTGATGAATAAATAGACGTGAGCTTTGATGACAGAGGTGATACTACTATTCATTTGTCCTGTAAAGTATGACTTCCGTTCAGTGATCAATACTTCGGTGTCCTCAGGAGTTGACATTATTCGAAAATGCACAGCCTTGGCCCAGACCTCCTCTTTCAGCTCGTGACACTGCACTTAGATGTCACAAGGGCACCTCCAACTCCACCTGCAAAGAGCTGACTTCACGGTGCTCCTCCAATAGCCGTCCTGCCCAGGACCTCTGGTCCGGGGCTAAGTTCTCCGTGCCTCTCCCAACTCAGACCCATCACTCACAGATGTGAATGGACCCCTCCTTCAGGGCCCAGATATCCTCAGACACCGAGTCCCACCACCCACACCTGACCTACCAGATACTCACTGGCACTCACTCAGCACTGACTCTGTGCTGGGACCATGCTGCACACTGCAAACGTTATCTCACTGGATCTCCACAACAGTCCTGGGAATTGGGTACATCACTGCTTCAATTGATTAGATAAATTCTTTCACTTCCTTGAGTGCGTCATTCAAACTGACACGGCTACTGAGCCACAAGCCTGGGCCTGAAAACAACTTGAAAATTGAACACTGCTACACCTCGCAGCCACCCTACTCTGACTCATCACATCACCTCCTGCCAAGCCTTCTAAATGTTTCCAAGCATTCTACAAGACAAAAGTGAACTACGAGAGCACCCCACTCTCCAACATAAAATCTGTCAATGATGGTCCACTGCCCTTAGGAGAAAGCCCCACCGGGCCTGAGCACAGCCCAACGGCCCAGCATCCGCGTTCCCTGCGCGGCCGCGCCGCCTCACCCAGTACGCAGCTCTACACGTGCCTTCTCTAGGACAGGGATGCTGACTCCGCACAACCCAGGGCTTGTCTCACTTGAACAATGATCACCTTCTTCAGTGTTCATCTTCTTCTTTGCTGACCCTCAGAAAAATGTTTTCTCATGATGAATCAATATCTTTTTCCTTATAACTTCCCATCATTGATAATGAGCTCCCCCAAAAGAGAGAAGACCTAATTGTCTGTCTCCTTATCTGTAAAGTGAGATTAACAAGGAAATATGTGAGGTTTTATGAGAAATAATATTCATGTGAGGCTGAGGGACAATTCCATCATACAATAAGCACTCAATATGTGCTTAATTAATATTAATAAGATTATATTGCATTCCAGCAACCTTCAATCAATTTTTAATGACTTTGTCCAACAGACTACTGACAAACTGTTGGACGAACCACTTTGAGCAGATCAACACAAGCGTACTGGGATAGGTAAGCGCTGACTCCAGTTGCAGCTGCAGCCACCCAGCACTATGGGGTAGGGGCAGTTTGCTCAAGCTCTTACATGTTGCTTGAGCATTTAGTTGTCGTTATTGATTAAAGACAGGTGTTCTTTAGTCAAAGCCCCTGAAACATAAATCTTCAAAGATTGATGCAAATTAGGTTTCAAGAACAACACTCTCACTAGAAATTATTTGAAAATCGTAGTCTTAGCTACTCCGCACATCAAAAGGGCATGTTCTTAATGTATCTGACTAAATACACCGAAAGGGTTGTTTAAAAGAAATTACGATGAAGCCATCCTGAATAAGCTCCAGTATCATCTGCACAAAGCCCCACCCAAGGGTCTCATTTCACATTTCCACATAGGTGTTCAGGTAGCTTAACTTGGGTCTTGGTTTCTTATAACACGGGGTGGGGAATTGTTGTGGATAGATTTAAGTAGCAAATATATAACTAGGGTAATTGCTGTTAAGGAATTCTAGAAATAAGAAGATTGATATATAGTCCCACCCATAAGAAACTCAGCATTTCCAATTACAGCAGCATTAAAAATAAAATGAGAGATACATTTAACAAAAATTTACGAGATTTGTACATTGAACTTTTTGAAGTATCACCAAAATAAATTTTAAAAGATCTACATATATGGAAGACATCCCATTTCCATGGAATGATAGACAGTATTATTAAAAATATTAAGACTCCTCAAAATGATCTACATATACAGTGGAATCCCTATCAAAATTCCAGCTGACTTCTTTGCAAAAATTGAAAAACTGATCCCAAAATTAATATGGACGTGCAAGGGGCCCAGGATAGCCAAAACAACCTTGCAAAAGAAGAGTAAAGTTGGAGGACTCACTTTAAAAGGTACTAAAATGCTACAGTAATAAGTCAGTATGTTGCTGGCATAAGTTTGGATAAATAAATCTATGAGACACAATAAAAACCCACGGGGAAAAACTTACATTTACAGACAGTTTTCCACTAGGGGGCCAAAAACACCCCATTGAAAGAATAGTCTATTCAACAAATTGTGCAGGGACAGCTGGGTGTCTGCAGGCAAAAGAATCAATCTGGAATCTGAACACCCATATTTTATATAACAAATAAAAATTAAAACAAAGTAGATCACAGACAGAAATGTAAAAATTAAACCTATAAACTTTCTAAAAAAGACACAGTATAAATCTTTGTGGTCCTAGGATAGGCTTTGGTTTCCTGGATACAATACAAAGAGCACAAGTGATAGAAGAAAAAAGCAGATAAACTGGACTTCATCAAAATTAAAACCCTTTTCTTACAAAGGACATCATCAAGAAAGTGAAATGACAGGGGAAATGGGTATCTCAAGTCAGAGAGTGCTTGCTTAGCAAGAAAAATAAAATAAATCAGTACATCTAACTACCTCCCCTGTAAAGAAATTGTTTTAATGTTTAAAAAAATATAGTGAAAGACAATGTGCAGAATAGAAGAACAATTTTGCAAAACATGTATCTAATTAGAGAGTAGCATCCAGGATATATAACGAATTCTTACAACTGAACAATACAATAAAACAGACCCAATTTTTAAATTTACCACGAATTTAGATACATATACAAATGGCCAATAAGCATATGAAAAGATGCCCAACATCACTAGACAAATCAAAATCAAAATGAGATCTCATTTTACACCCACTAGGATGGTTATTACCAAATCACGGACAATAACAAATGTCATTCAGGAGGCAGAGAAACCTCATATGCGGCCAGGGGAAAGGGACAATTGTGCAACTTCTTTGGAGAAGCCTGGTATTTCCTCAAAAGCTTAGAGTTATACGGCTCAGCAATTCCACTCCTATATGTAGAGTCATCCCTCAATACCCTTGGGGGGTTGGTTTCAGGAACCCCACACCCTGGATACCATAATCCAAGGATGTTCGAGTCCCTTTACAATCAGCCATCTGGATCCATGTAGTGGAAACTACAGATATGGAGGGCCAACTGTACAGCCAACAGAATGAAAACATATTCTCATAAAAATTTCACATCAATATTCATAGCAGTATCATTCAGAGTAGCCAAAAGTTACTAACAATATCCATCCATCAATGAACGGATAAACACATTTACCAAGAATAGGCCCACAAACTTTTGGTCATTGAAACTTTGACAAAGGAGGTGAGAACATACAATGGAGTAAAGACAGCCTCTTCAGCAAATGGTGCAGGGAAAACTGCACAGCTGCATGTAAATCAATGAAGATAGACTACTCCCTCACAGCATACACAAATATGAATTCAAAATGTGTTAAAGAATTAAACATATAGACAAGACACTATAAACCTCTTAGAAGCAACCAAAGGCAAAACATGTGACATACATCTCAGCAATGTTTTCCTAGAGCAGTCTACTCAAGCAATAGAAAAACAACCAAAAATATACAAGAGGGATCTAATTAAACTTACAAACTTTTGCACAGCTAAGGAAACAGTAAGCAAAACAAAAAGACAACCAACATATGGAATGGGAGAAAATATTTGCAATAAATGAAACTGCTAGGGGCTTAATTCCCAGAATATGTAAACAGCTTTTACACTTAATAGAAAGAAAAACAAACAATTCAATTCAAAAATTGGCAGAAGTCCTAAAGAAACATTTCTCCAATGAAGACGCACAAATGGCCAGTAGGCACATGAAAAAATGTTCAATATCATTATCAGAGAAATGCAAATCAAAACTGCAATCAAATATCACCTCTCACCAGTCAGAATAGCCATCATTGAGAAGTTCACAGACAATAAATACTGGAGAGGCTGCGGAGAATTGGGAACCCTCCTACACTGTGGTGGGAATGCAGTTTGGTGGAGCCATTGTGGAAAAATGTATAGAGGTTCATCAAAAGACAAAATCTTGACCTCCCAGATGACCCAGCAATCCCACTCCTGGGCATATATCCAGAAGGAACCCTAATTAAAAAAGACACCTACACCCCAATGTTCACAGCAGCACTATTTACAATAGCAAGACATGGAAACAACCGAAATGTCCACTAACAGATGGCTGGATAAAGAGGTTGTAGCATATTTGTCCAATAGACTACTATTCAGCCATAAAATAATAATAAAATAATGCCATTTGCAGCAACATCAATGGACATGGAGAATGTCATTCTAAGTGAAGTAAGCCAGAAAGAGAAAGGAAAATACCACATGAGATTGCTGACATGTGGAATCTAAAAAAAAAAAAAGAAAGGAACAAAAAAATAAACTTATCTACAGAACAGAAACAGACACAGAGTCACAGAAAACAAACTGTGGTTACCAGAGGGGGGAGGGTGGGGGAAGGAATAAATTGGGAGTTCAAGATTTGCAGTTACTGAGTATGTAAAGAATAAACAGCAAGTTTATACTGTATAGCACAGGAGAATATATTTAATATCTTATAGTAACTTATGTTTAAAAACAGTATGAAAATGAATGCAGGTATGTTCCTTTTTAACTGAAGTCTTGTGCTGTAGACAAGAAACTGACACAACATTATAAACTGACTAGACTTCAATGAAAATATTTTTAAATAAACTAAAACCAAAGAAAATGGAAAAGGATATTATCAAACAAAAAGAATAAAGTACTGATTCAGGCTACAATATGGAAGAACATTGAAATTTTATGCTAAAATAAGCCAGACACAGAAAGCCAAATAGTGCCCTATAAGGTGAACTGTATCTAAGCGTTTATTGTACTACTGTAAATTTTCCAGAGGTTTGAAATCTATCAATATCAAAATAAAATGTATTATGCATTAAAAACGCTTCCTCACAGGAGGGCTTTAATTATTAAATGCAGAAACGCATATAAAGCTCTTGGAAAAACAATTTGCACGTCCACACACAGTCACTGCTGTCACTGCCACTCAGAGGGTGGTGCCAGCGCTGATGAGAGCTGCCTCCACTCGCTCCCCTGCAGAAAGGAGTGAAGGCCTGAGCTCTGACAGGCAGGGTGAGTGTGAACCTGAGTCATACACAGCCACGTTCCACACTCTGCGTTACCCAACTTTCTTATACAAACTGCAACATGTAATGTAAACACGCTAGAGGGATGTATCTTACAACACAGGGAATACAGACAATGTTTTACAGTAACTATAAATGGAGCATCTATTGTACACCTGAAACTAATATCATATTTTAAATCACCTATATTTTTATGAAAAATTAAAAAATATTTTTAAAATGCTATCACTTTAATATTCAATTCGGTTTTTAAGTTACTACTAAACAGCTCAGAATGTATAAAAGCATTTAATTGTGCTGTTTGCTTACATATTTATTTACATTCAGCCTCTTGCTAAAAGAGAATTTAAACAATTCTGTTAAACACAGCTTAACAACCATAACAACAAAAATGCAAAACGGAGAGTGAAGAGAAAATGGAGATTCAATACTTAAATGAAACCACGGGGAGATAAACTCATAAAAATGGATTCCATGAAGTCAGGGCAAGTGTTAAAGGCCGACTACAAATTCAGCTGTAAGATTCTTGGCAGCTAAAGCAAAAAGAAAATGATGAAGGGGCCGGTGGTAGAGCATGTGCTTAGCGTGCACGGGGTCCTGGGTTCAAGCCCCAGGGCCTCCACTAACAGATAAATACATCTAATTACCTCCCCCCCAAAAGAACCCCAAAGAAAAGATAAAGATAAATTTCTTTCCCAAAGAACCCTGATATTAAATTTGGGTTAAATACTTAAAAAAAGATAAAAAGAAAAATAAAAAATATAAGTGACACTGTGAAGGAAAACCCCAGCTGGGCTAACAAGCTAAGTCACAAATTTAAGTGTGATAAGTGTCGGTTTACTGATCTAAGTTTTGCTGAGCTACCTGGTAAACCTGAAGTTTAGTGTCAGTTTAATGGGCTAATAAGCTAACACGTAAATCCAAGGACAACAATTGTCAGTAACGGGATCTGTTCCAAATTGATAAGCTTCAGTGTACTGATTCCTTGCTTTTTGTTGTTTGAGCCTTATTGGCTAATAGCCCCATACTTGTAATTAACCCTATAAAACCTCATGTGCACGTCTTGGAGGTGCTCAGAGCTTTGGAAATGAAGCCCCTCTGAGCGTGCCAGCGAAATAAATCTCAGTACTACAACCTTGTGAGTTATACTTGTTTCTTGGCTTGCCTGTTGTTTCTATAACAACACAAGCGATAATGCCCGTGAGATAAATCTGCGGAGGTTGCTGTCAGGTCCCCATGTCTCACGTAGGAAAATCTGAAACATTTTTCTTACCATTCAGGGTCATCATAAGCCCACCTCACACCTCCCACCTTTAAATGCAGGAGCACAGGTAGGGCCCGATCTTTGCTGTCTCTGTGTCATCACAGTGAGACAGGATGGAAGGGGGAAGAGCACAGCCATTCAAGGAAGGCCACAGCAATTAACATCAAAATGTTAAAGGATTCAAACCCCAATAGGCCTTGAGGCTCAGGATGAAGAGATTTAACTTCTAGCAGATCTTGAGCTTCAGTAAACATCCATTGTAATAGTAACTTGGTGAATAACATGCCCCAGGCAACATGGCAGTCCCAATGCTAGCCACAAAAGGTCAAAGGGTGGGAAATGGCCAACTCCCTGGGAATCCTAGCCCCTTGCCCTAAGGCTGGTCCTTCTACTTATTAGCATATGAAACCACCAAGCCCAAGAAAACAAGCAACACAGCGCCACCTCGCGGTCACCACTCTCTCTCCCTCTTTGGGGAAGGCCCACAATGTGTGGAGTGTGTACCTACTTCTAATATGAGCATCAAACCCCCACACCTCGTGAAGTTTCTCTTGCCTATCAATGTATCTCTCTGAATAAATCTACCTTTACTCAACACTGGCTTGCTCTTGAATTCTTTACTGCATGAAGTTAAGGAGCAAAATCTGGTGGGGCACATCCCAGGGGCTCAATGAAAGCCTGGGACACAGCCCTTCTCATGCCCAACGTTTTTTATTCTTGTATCAACAGGACTGGGCTGTGAAGGGAGGTCTGAGGCCACAGCTAAGGGACAGAAGAAGCCTCCAGGGCTCCAATTGGTGGGCAGCCTCTCCCCCAGCATGGGTCTTGGGGTCTGCCCGGTTCTCTGTGTTTCTCTGTTGTGCTAACTCCCCAGACATACAGTGTACTCCTAGGCTTGTCCCCACAAAACCCTTCTCTCCAAAATACAAGCACATCATGTCACAATCCTCTTGTTCAACAAGGAAATGTTCAGCCCACTTTTTTTCCTCCCCAATGAAGTACCCAACTGTCCTCGCTCCCATCACACCACTATTTTCTTTGTGAGAACTCTGCACTCGCCACACCCCATCCTGAACACAGGTGCCTTACTGGCTGTGATTGAGATGTTTCTTTCTCACACAGCAAGCGTCCTTTCACTTTCCCCTTGTTACCTTAAAAAAGCATTTCCTGAGTCACTCACCCCTCTGATTCTGAACTAACAAAGTGCTGAGTTTGCAGTCACTATATGCATACATCCCAGTTTTGGCTAGGTTTCCATCACAAGATCTTCATTAAGGAGCTGCATCAAGAAGTTTAAAGAGGCTATTCTTACATCTGAGTGGAGGAGCCTGCAAAAAAGTTGAATGGCTTTGAAGAGAGAGTTAACCAGGGACAAAGAATTTGCAGGTCCTAGTCAAAAGTGTCATGAGGCAAAATGTTCTCCCAAGACTCAGTGTGGCTTATGAACACGGAGTCGGCGGGGAGGAGGTGACAGGCAGTGAGTATGGTGAGTGATACAGGTTACGCTCCCCCAGCTGGGGAAGAAAAGGTTTTTTCCAGTTTTCCAAACAATTTCTTACTACCTTTTTCTATTATTGTCACATACTATTTCCAACGAATTAAGCATATCAATGTCAGTCATTTGGGCCACTTGGGAGAAGCTACACGATGCCATTCACAGGGCTGGGACATGACAGCCACACCAGTCTAGATTGAAAGAACAGTTGGGG
Organism: Vicugna pacos; assembly: GCF_048564905.1. Classification (NCBI taxonomy): domain Eukaryota; kingdom Metazoa; phylum Chordata; class Mammalia; order Artiodactyla; family Camelidae; genus Vicugna; species Vicugna pacos. Next base: position 74,682,885 of record NW_027328740.1, on the reverse strand, counting down.
TATTTGCAAGGTAATCACGGGCATGCAGCAAACTCCCCAGCTTCAATGACCTCATCTCAATGCTGGGGCCAATAAAACTACCAAGCAAAGTGCGTGATGATTATGGCCAACATCTGTTTATTAGTTAAGTGCCCGAGACAACTGTCGCTTAATGGGGAATGAGTAAGATCAACGAGGCCCTGTCTACCTGGCCACACGCGCCCTGCCTTCCTGCCTTGGTGCAGCAGCAGAACTTGTTTAGCTGAGATGAACACCCCCAGAGCAGCCCAGACGGGAAAGCTCCCAGCTCTGCACGGCGAGACATGTTCCTTTCCTTCTCAGAGCTGATCACAATTTGCTGTCGTCTGTTTTTATGTTTATCCCTTTTGTAACTGTCTCTCCTTCAGAGTTTTTGCTCAAGCAGCACAGGGCCAGATGTGTCTTGCGGCCTGCCGGATATTCTGGGCAGGGAAACAGCCGACTCCATATCTGGCTCTGGTGCTGAACAGAGAGGGCAGAAGGCCCAGGGGCCCATGCTGAACCGAGGCCTCTGCACCCAAAATTATGGTCTGATTTTGGGCAAAATTATACAGTCTTTTTACCACGAGATTCCTCATCTGTCCATGAAAATAACTGTCCATGGCACATAGAATTACAAGGATTATAGGAAATCACCAAATTCATAACCTAGCCAAGGGGCTGCAAGTGCATCCTCAACAGACAAATGCTGCCTTTACGGCTCTGACACATGCTAAGTGGGGCGGCCCCACACAGTGAACACTGCTAAGTGCCAGTGGGTTAAGTGCTTCATGTGTGCTATAATACTCTTTAGATCTTACAACAATCCCAGGGTGAAACGAATATTATGCCCATTTCACAGATTCACCAACAGGTTAAGAGATTTTGAATTCTATTCCAAGGCCCTATGGTGAAGAAATGGCAATTTAAACCGGAATCTGGGGCCAGGCCTTGGCTCCATCTCTCTCCAATCCACCTGACCACTTGCCTTTGAATTCCACCTCTCCAATACACAAGTTTCAGCCGGCCAGCTCTTAAATGCAATTTGTGCAGTTTGTCAATGTTGGTTAATTACCATAAACTGTTCTCAGAAACCACTACAGTAAAGAAAGGTGGACTTAAGGAATTCTGCATTGCGTTCTCCTGCAATGTGCAGGATCCCTTTCCTACACCTCCAAATCCAAGTGTATGCTTCCTCCCTGTTTATGTTTGCACACGGCTTATTAAAGCAGAAGGTACCTGCAGTAATTCCATCTCGGTTGCTTTCCAAGGTTGCAGATTATCCATAATCAGTCTGTGAACGAAAATACTACAATGTGAATGAGAATACTGCAACCATGACAGTAAACAAAGAATACTGATACCAAGTCATTAAAGGCTGCCGCCACCCCCCAGCTAGGACAGGCCTGCCGCTCAGCTGCTACAGCAACTCACAATGGTGTCATCTGAGCAGACTCAGAATAAGAAAGGACAGGCTACTGGCCCGAGATAGCTAGGTGCTTGTCTAAAAAATGAATTCAGTGAGTCCAAATATTTGCTTCCTCTCACACATACAAAAGTACTAAATTCTTGAACTTGAGATACCTGGCTTTCTTTAGATAACAAGCAATCTTTTATTGTTCCAACAACCTGGTCTTTGTTGTAAAGCTCCTATATATCCTAGCTCTGCCTCAACCTCTTGGGAGCAGTCCCTCAGAGAGTTCTGACAGGCTGTCATCCTGGCTCGAGTCCTCCCGCCAAATGAAACATAACTCTTAACTTTTAGGCTGCACATGTATTTCAGTCAACAGTTTTGGACACCATGAAGCACCACAGCAGATTTCTCTCCACCTGAACTCTCCAAGTAACCGGAGCCTTGGTACCAGCAGTGGCCCTTTGTGCCCATCCACCTCCTCGGGGAGTCCAGATGAATTTGGGTGAGTCTCTCTAGGTTCTCGGATCTCACATATTGGTTGATGATCCTAAGTTTTATCTGGCGGTGTATCCAGGTACGTGGCCCTCCAGTTGAAAGAAACTGAGGTGAATTACCCACCCAGTGGAGACATATTGAGTGGGGCCTGGTTGAAAGATAACAGGAAATATCCACCTTGAGGATATGTCCAAAGTGGGGCTGGTGGAAACATATGAGGAAAATACTCACCCAGTGGAGTCATCCTGAGTGAGTCCAAGTTGAAAGACACTGGGTTCAGGACTGAGTGTTTAGGTAAGAGTCTGGTCTAATATTTTCCTCAATTTGGTTACCTCCATTGAATTTTTCAGGATAAAAGTAAAACTCTTATGAGGAAACTTTCAACTCCAAAATTCGGACCATCCTCCTGGCTGGTAACAGCTTTCTCGGGTGACAGAGAATCTTCCAGGAGTGGTAGACACAAAGACTTCATGACACAGAGTTGTCCCTGTGGGAAATCTTACTAGCAAATTTATTCTGAGAACCCAACCTTACAATGGGGAATAGAACTTTCAAAAAAAAAAATAAAGAACAGAAAAGAAAAGAAAAAGAAATGACAGATTGCCAGTCTCCAACTATTACCCCAGCCAGGTTTATGTACATACAAAATTTACAACATTAATTGGGAATAAGAAAAAAAAAACTCACTCTGAAAATAACTAACCAGGCCTGATAAAAACATTTTTTGGAATTCTGAACTTATAAAAACAAAATCCCCTTTAGGGGTAACTTGGATTTCTCTTCCTGTGTCCTTGAAATGTAAATGTTTTATCTTTCTCTGGGTGTTTTAAGTGTGTGTATGTATGTATATGTATGTTTAGTTTATTTTTTAAAGGAAACCTTGGACTCCACCATACACAAGTTTCAAGTATTGTGTACATATGGTGGCCACGCAAATAAATTGGGATTCTAAGCAATTCTTTGATTGTACCAATTTTCAGATATTTTGCCATCTTAAACTTTGCTGCATCAGCCTGGACCACAAAGGCTTTTAGCTTTTGGAGAGTAAACCTTTGAATTTTATTTAGGCAACACCCCGACTCTCATGTGGAAGGGCCTCTGCATCTTATTGGTTTAAAATCACTATATATATATTATATTTGTATATAAATTGACGGCCATATGATGGATTTTTTAATTTGGAAAAACTTTTTAATTGGTGAAAGTTTAAAGAGATCTCATTATAAACAGTTGTTTTATGGTTTCTATTAAAATCAAGTTTAAATGTAGAAAAATATATCTAATGGTTAACCTAAGAACTTAGTTAAAAAAATAAAACTGGTTTGAAAAGCTACGTTTGTGTTTTCCTTTCTGATAAATGTTTCTAGATATGCTAATAAAAACTTAGAATAATTAATGTTAATTAGGTTGAATAACTGGAAAAATGATTGTAAAAATGTCGAAAAAAAAAATAAGTGGCTTATCCCAAAAGGATAAATATTTTTATATGGTTATTTTGAATCAAATAAATAAAATGGACATTTTTGGATTTACATACAGGGTTTTGATACTACACAACGTAAAGTTAAAAAAAAAAGGGCCAAAGAGTTCACCTACTCCCCCCCAAGATTAAAGTTCAAACAAGCCCATTTTACTTACCACAGTTTGAAATATATGTATATATAGACTGAAATACTTGATCAATAATTGGGATAACAGACCAATTAATGAAATTAAAAACTGAGAAGTGCCTAAGCTCTTTGGCTGAATCTTGGGCATCCTAGAGACTTCTATAAAATTATATACAATGCACACACACACAAAAAAAGGTTTCTGGTACTCCTTCTAGAAATAAGAATTATTGATTAAACTTAATAAATATAAAAATTAAAGGTATAAGATTTAATAAAATTGAGATAAAAGTTTGTGAAATTGGTATATTTAAGTGGTCTTTATACAAAACTTTTGCTTGTGTTGTGGGATACATATGTTTAAGAGGAAAAACACTTCCCCTTCTTGGTATTATAAGGCTAGGCACATATCTGTCCCTCTGAAAATATTAATTGAACAAATTAAAATAAACCAATATAGTTACATAAGCCGTCCAATATAATGTAAAACTAAAAACTAATTTGAGTGGCTAATAAAAAAATACAGGTTTACCCTGGGTTTAACTTATAACACAAGGAAAAGAGATCTTACTAAATGCCTTATGCAAGTTTTGGAAGACATATTTAAGTAAGCCTTAAAGTTTTAAAACATGGAATTCTTTGTTTACAGCTCTTCTCACTGATACAAAAATGCCATTTAAGGAGATAAAATACGGCCTGGGTGAGAGAGCAGTTCTCTGGGGACCTGGAAGACAGTGTCTTTGTCTTGCACATCAGAAATATAAATACAACAAACAGTGACCTAGGACTGAGTCTAATTAGCTCAACGAAATAAACCTTAAGGCCAAGAAATTTTTGGCATATTAGAACTCAGAACTCTGAAGGGTCCTTCAGACATTGTGAAGAAATTTTAACTGTCTGTTTCATAAATAGTAAGCCTTAATGATTTGAGCAAGCAAATTCAGCTTACTCCAACTATTATTATACCTATCTTATAAGTAAGTTTTAAAGTGAAGCTATGAGATCTCTAGCTTTTTTCTGATTATAAGCCTGTGTACACATTATAGAAGTGAGATATTTCTACTGCTAAAGAAAAAAAATTCAAAGTCATAGAGCTCTGCTTAATTGACGTAAAAATATAAGAGCTTAAACATTAAGTATTTTTAAAATAACAACTGAACAAATTGACTTTCAGCGTCATGTGAAATGGAAAATATTCAATATTAAGATAATATTTGATATTGTTTAGTTTAAGTATGTTCTAATTAATATAGACATCTTTAAAGTCATCAATATTATGTATAATACCTTTACTGTACCTAGGTTTAATGAAAGTCAAATAAGATCCTGTTATATCTGTTGCAGATTTGTCAAAAAAAAAATAAAAGTAATGTGCTGTGGTAAAATTTTAATTAAATTAAATGCAAATGAGATGAGAGCTTTGGGTAAATATTTAAAATATATTTTTAAAATGTATGTTTAAGATAATCTCTAAGTGTTTGGTATCTTTAAATTCTAGTGTTGTACTAAATTAAGTTAAATAACAAGATTTTATTAAATAGCTATGCCATTTTCAGATAAAATAACATTGAAATACGAATTACTTAACATTTAACTTCCTCTTACAGTGAAACTAAAGGTATATAGAAATATTAATAAATGGTTGGTGCCACACTGAAATAGTCTCTATTAGTAAGGGAATGATCTCAGTATCCTAGGAAAGTAATATAAATGCGTAAAGGAAGGTATAAGAATGGAATTATATTTTGTTAATGAAAAATAGTGACTTTCTCCTGAACCTGGTTACTTCTGAATAGAAGAAAAATAAGGGACACACTAATATAAGTATAGAAAGCTGTGGAAGGCTTGTGGAAAAGGAACCCTGAGGGAAGAGTTTTGTACATGGTCAGAATTGGCTAAGTTTAGAAACAAATTGGGCAACGTAAATGAATCTTAGAAGTAAGCTGGTACAAGATTAGAATTGTTTTTCTCTCTGTTAAGAGGAAAAAATTTTCTTAAAATGTTAATCCTCCTTCAGTAACAGATTGTAAAACTTCTTATACCACTTAGCTGATCTGTTCTGCCTTTACTTTTGACGTATTTTCTTGTTAATGAATTAGTACTACTTTACAGTGATCTATATGTTTATCTGATCAAGTGTTCTGAAATCTTTCAAAAAGCTCCCCAAATATAAAATTCTAATTAATTAAATAAAAATTAATTTAATTAATTAAAATTCTTTTAATCTCCAGTTAAGTTTGGGATGCTACAGAAGGCCCCTGAAACATCCCAAAGAGAGATTTTTAACTATAAAGTTTCATTTGGCATTTTAAATAACATGGAATTGTCAAATGAATCATAAATCTTCTAAGGTTATATTGAATGAGACAATATTATTAATATAGATATTGTAGAAATTATATGGACTCCCTAAAATTCTGGTATATCTGAAATGTTACCAGTGATAATTATGGGTATAGTGAACAGATTTCTTCATTGATTATAGTGTAACGGTGTTTAACCATGCTTTTAAATTTTTGTCATTTATAGACAGTTAATTGTTTTCTTCTGATGGTTTTGCAAAATGCTTTCTCTTCAAGGAGATTTACTGATTCCTAATAAATTTCACACTATAGCACTGAACTAAACTGGGTAAGACATTTTAAAGTTCTAATGAAAACTCTCATTAAAAGAATTAGTTACAAGGGACTGATTAACCTGCTGAATATGGTTATAATTTTTGATATTGTTTGAAATACTACTGGCTTTTAACCTGTTTCCCAGACGTAAAGAATCTCTTCTCCTTAAGCTAGTTATGGTTCACAGCAATTTGATAAATTATACCTATGTAATCACACTTGGAACACTTATCTTTTCTCTCTATTTGATCCCTCAAGAGACTAAAAACACTTAGGTTCCCAGTGGCTCTATCAAACAAATTAGGGAGATCATCTCCTAACAGATATAGGAGTATAAAGATATTTTAAGGATTTTAAAGAGAAAAGAATTTACCTAAATCTGTAAGGCAGAAACCCATGAAAAGCCTTGACGTGTCTTTCTTGGCCTTAGCAAACCTTAACATTCTACCCTGAGACTCCGTATTAAAACTTCCAACACAGCCAATTTAAAAAAGCCTATATGATCAAATAATCAGACTTAACTTGTAAAAAATTAATCTTGATTTGGCTATATTTGAGAAAACTGAGGGTAACTTAAGAGAGAAAATAAATTATATTTTACTGGATATTAAATTCTAGTTTTGTTAATTGAGGTCCATATTTACTAAGACACTTCCCAGATTATTCCTTGCTGTCATGTCACATTACTGTACGGTTTAATTGAATTATGAAAAGGATACTCTAGGTTTGTTTCTGAAGCTCAGAAATCTATCCTTGGGTAAAGTTCCAATGCCCCATGACCTGCAGCCAGGGGATTATACATACTGCAACAGGCATGACTTAAAGAACTGTCTCCAACCTGAATGGAAGGACCCTTTTTCAGGTACTCTTTACCAGACCATACACACCAAAGCTGAAGGAAACGGAGTCTCCGATTCATTTCCTATCTGAAACATCCCCTGCACTGCACTGGCCTATCGAGTGCTGCTCACCTTAAAACAATGCCCAAATGGAGAAAAAGCTACCAGACCAGGATGAGAAGAAGACGACATCTGAGCTAGACAGCTGACCCAAGACACCGGACCAGGACTGTATACCAATTACTTTGATAATTTCTCCAACCTTTGATTATGATCTACTCCACTTGTTAAGTTTATGATAAATTACCTATGTCTAGTACTTCTGTGTTACCTTGGTGGGTTTCCCTACTCCAAGGCTCTAATTAGATAGCCCTCAGAAACGTTATTCTAAAAAGAATTTATAGTTCTGTTTAGGCCACTGTTGATCTTACAAGGTGGGAGATTTCAACTGGCCAATTAATACCTGCTCTGACCCTGACCATAAATATGAACTTTCTCATAGGATCAAACTCAGAAACACAAGCAAAATTTTAACCCAAAAATACAACTTCTCGACTATTAAATTCTTACTCGTGACTTTATTAACGTTACTAGCTGTATTACTTATATCCTGTCTATTTTATAAAATTGTTGTCTGTTACATTTCCCAATGTGTAACTAGGCCCACAAGATTGATGATGGCTAAACATCTTGAAGAAACAGATAAAATTTATAACCCTGAATAAAATAAATATAATAGTGTGATTCTATTTATGGGAATGAGCAAAGATGGGTAAACACTTCCTGGATCATAATAGAGTAGTAAGACAGGTGATCCAGAGAACTTTTAGTATCAACAGGGTCTGACAAAAAAAAACTTACACCTTGAATGGCAACTTAGAAGATTCTTCACCTGAACTAGGAATGAGCCATCCTAGCACCGTGGGACAAAATTGGTCATGAAAGTTCTCTCAAAATATTGGTCAAATTTAGGACCAAGTGGGAGCACTGTGAATGAAAATACTACAATGTGCATGAAAATACTGCAACCATGACAGTAAACAAAGAATGCTGAATCCGAGTCATCAGCGGCTGCTGCCAACCCCCAGCGAGTACATGCCTACAGCCCGGCCTCTCAGCCACTCACAGTGGTGCCCTCTGAGCAGACTCAGAGTAAGAAAGGACAGGATACTGGCCCTAGATAGCCAGGGGCTTGCCAAAGGAATGAATTCAATGACTCAAATGTTTGCTTCTCACCATACATAGAAAAGCAGTAAATACTTGAACTTCAGATATCTGGTTTTCTTTAGATAACAAGCAATATTTTATTGTTCCAATTACCTGGTCTTTGTTGTAAGCTTCTATATATCCTAGCTCCTCCCCTACCTCTTGGGAGCAGTCCCTCAGAGTGATCTGAGAGGCTGTCATCCCGGCTCGAGTCCTCCAGCCAAATAAAACAAAGCCCTTAACATATAGGCTGAACGTTTATTTCAATGACGTTCCAGAATAGACACAACTCATCAATTCTGTAATGGAACACACTGAATCAGGAACCAAAGCGTGTTTTAGTCCGGAAAATCTCCGGGTTCCTATTTCTTCATGTCATTATACAATCCCTCTAGAACTCATTAATTTGCTGTCTGCTCCTCTGGCAACAAAACTCGTAGAAGACTCAACTCAGCAGAGCACCCTGCTGGGGAGAACACCCCGCAGAAGCACTGCAGGCTGCCTGCCCTCCTGCACGCTGTGCTGACCCTTGGTGTCCTCCGTGGAGACCAGGCCAACAGAGCTGTTCCTAACAGCTACAAATTCGCACACGTTAAATAAATCATTTTAGTTTATATGATATTTTACGTATATACACATCTCTGAAAACAACTTTGCAGAAGCTCAAATCTTCAACATCAATCCCCAAAGGCAAATCCGGTCCCCAAGAGGAAACAAGACTTAAGACGACGCTAAGGCCTCCAAAGTCCTCTCAAGGACCGTCAACCAAACTGCCTGCAGGTCTGCAGCTGCAGGCTGTTACATGTCTGCTTTTAAAGCAACCCCTTCCTTCCCTCGGGTATTACAGTGTCCCTCTATGCCCTCCCGTCTCAGGGTAAAAGCAGCCGTTGCAGAACCTTGCAGGGAAGCACTGACAGGAGTCGACAAAGAGGATCAGAGCTAAGCTTATACTTCTGATGACACGACCTTGTCACTGTGTCACTTTACAGATGAAGATATATATAGAGAGAGGTGGGGTGATATTGCTCAAAGTCACACAGGTAATAAGTGGCAAAGTCTATAACTCTGCTCTTCCCTTCGGCGTGACGCCCCAGCTGGGACGCCCACAGGGTTGTCTCATGCCTGCCTGAACAATCCTCTCCTGTGACTCATAGCCCACCACAGTGTCTGACCCTAGCCTGCCTTTTCAGCATCTATTTCCTCCAGTCTCTGAGGAACAAGGCCGTTTGGGCCACTGTATGACTTCCGGCTCCCGGAAACATCAGTGCTCATGCTGGTCTTGCCTGTGCATCCGGCCCGCTGCTCAGAGGCTCTTCCTCCCCTGCAGGAGGACGTTTCCAGTCCCTGCAGGGACACCTCCTCAGGGGAGCCCTCTTCTCACTCTCAGCACGGCAGGGCCACATCCCGAGCTGCCCCATTAGGACAGTGTGCGCCCAGGTCTGTTAATCAGACCAGCAGCATCAGAGCTAGGGATTATGCCCGGGCTACCCTGCAAAACTACTGCCCGCCACACAGCCCCCAGCCAGCAGGTCACCTGGAAGTCACAGCAAGTGCCCCACCCAATCCAGAAGCCTCTTCATTTGCCAGCATCGCTGATGACTGGTTTCCAAACTTTGGTCAGTTTCGCACAAAACAGCACCTTCAACTGTGAAGCAGAGGGTTTCGCTTCTGCTCCCCATCCTTACTGGTAATGTCAAGGAAAACAAAGAGGCCTTTTCTCAACACTTTTATAATGACACCCTCCCACCCACAATACTCATATGCTCAAGAGCTTTGGATCCAAGTGATTTTCTTTCCCTTATGATAAGCAGCTCAAAACACTGTGGGATTCCTTCTATTTAGAGGGTATTTGTACTCAGTTTATCGGCTTTAATCTGTTTTTGTCTCTCTTCAATATCCCTAGCAGTTGCCACCTCTTACTCCCTTCAGCAGCCTCCCTCCCAACATCTACTCTAGGAAATCAGCTGTGATGAGGGGCCCTGGGGCAGTCACAGACGATGCAACTAAGGCAAAGAGAGGGTCCATAATTTGCCCGAGAAGATCAGTTTCAACCCCCAACAATGTGTGTCACGTCCATGTGTTTAACTCTTATGCTAAGCAAGATAACTTTTTGTAGATTATGGTTATAAACAGATGAGGTATAAAAATACATACAAGGACACACATCTACTCTAAGATGCTCACTAACTCCACTATTTTGTTTCTACTTATTTCTATTAAAAAATATTAAGAACCTCTGCAGTCAGTATAGCAAAATGTTACTGGGCTTTAAATCCAGAATATAGAGGTGTTAAATCTGTCATTACTCATACTTATTTGTATGTTCACAATACAAAATTATTTGAAAGTCCCTCTCACCTCCCCCTACTCACTACTGGCTCTCACCTGAGCTCCCAGACCACACATCTAACAACCTTTCACTTTACCCACAGCTGAACTCATCAGTTTTCCGCAGAACTCCCTCTGCAGCTTTCCCTCCTCAGAGCACAGAAGGACCATCATTTACCTCATTAATCCACCCAGAAACCTGGGCCTTACTCCATCCTGCATTCACAGCCAGCCTTCATCCTTTCCTTTTTACCATCTAAACATGCCTTCAATATGTTCGCTTTTAAACACTGACCGTCCCACCGCTCAAGTGGAAGCCACCAACACTGCCCACCTGGACTCACGAGTCTCCTAAGTGGCCCCACAGCCGCTCTCCCCTACTTGAGACAAATGGGACTGTGCCACTCCCGCGCTTTTTGGACTCTTTTAAGACCCACTCTTCTTAGAAGAAACTCCAAGTTCTTCACCAGGTGAAAGTCTTTGCCATGAAATTGTCACCTCAGGGAGGGCAGGACCCGCCCTCTCCCCTCGGCCCCGCCCTCTGGCAGAGCATCAGCTTGGGAGGACCTGCTGAGCTACACCAACCTGTATTCTAAACCTGGTCTGAGTTCTTAGCAAACTGCTTCACTTATCCATACAATTCCAAGGTAAATTAGAAAGATTTTAGATGTTGAGCTAGACTATTGATTTTGGGATTTTGCACTAGCAACCTGCAAGGACATGTTCTAAAGATTCTGTCTTCTTAAAACCACACCCAGGTTAAAGAAGTATTTGTGGAATGTCTTCGGAGGAAAAGGGACTGTACTTTTACAGGCTTTATGTTTTATAACATGAACAACCCAGACAGGGTCACAAATGGAACCGCCTCACAAGTGACAGAAGACAGGTGAGAGGCACAAAGCAACAGGTTGCAAAGATGGTAAGAGTAAACATGATTCTCCAACCCCCCCAAAAAATTTTTGAAACAACCAAAAATTCTGAATTTTAAAAGTAAAAGAGTATCATATAGAGAAATGAAATAAATAATGCTCTTCATCAGGGTTTCAAGATTTCACTCCAGAGTTTTTAGCAGGCCATACTGAATCCTAGCACAGAAAAATCAAATGGACTTGTAGTGAGAAAGTTCCAGGAAAACTGCAGTAATTCCTCCACTTGTGTAAGGACATACACTCACCTGCTGAAGGTGAATGTAAACCGCATTCTGGATAAATTCGAAAGCTTCCAGGCTCCGCTTCTGGATGCCAAGGACATGGACAGCTTGGAAGCATGCTTCTAACTCAGTCATCGGCATTTTTACACTGCAGGGGAAACGGAGGCACCCAGTCAAGAGCAGAGATGTTCCTGTCGTGTCTCACAGGCCGTGCCTCGGGGATTCAGTGCCCTGCAGCAGCCCGGCCCCAGGCAAGGACCAGCAGCGTTTTCCACCCAAGCAGGAGGGGCACTGTGCTTGAGAAAGCCCATCTCCGATGGGGGCAAGAGGGGCTGGTGGGGTTCAGTGAACCTATAAATGCCCACAGAAATATGCCTGCATTCATTCAAGTGATGCAAACAACTGTAGCAGGCTATTTAACAAAATTTCAATTGTCAGTGGAAATTTTGCCATTCCTTTCCGCTTGTCCCCTGCACTCTGAGACAGGCTTAGGCTCTCTTACACCTGCAGCTCTGTGCAATAGTTGTGAAGTCATTTTACTTTACAGATACCACGGTTCTGCCCAGGGTGATATCCAGCCCAGAGAGGTGGCCCAGGCCAATTTAAAGCTATGTGGCTTGCGTGCAGGGACAATTACAGGAGCTGGTTCCGGAGCCAGGCCCCTCCCCACCTCTGCTCCCCTCTCTCCCGAGGCCCCACTGCCAAGCACTCAGGCTCCGTGATCTTATGTCCTACTCTTCTACTCTACTCCAAACCCTTTTCCTTTTCTTTTTTTTCCCTAATTATTCCCAGCTGGAGTGATTTTTCAATCTCAATATCTGAAAAAATTCCTGCAGCCGAAAAAGAGGTCTCCAGAGGTCAATGCCCATATGCTGGTTCCTGAAGAGAGCCCCTGGCTACGGGGACCCTCACCAACACTCACGGGGCATCAGAGATGTTGCAGGGTCGGCCACCCCCTACAAGAGTTTGCTGTCACCCCAATGCCTGCACAGCATCCCTGCTCACAAAATATAGTTGGTACACTTATCGGTTATTAAGAAGCAAAAATACAAAATTGCTCATATTTCTTACTAATATTATCTATGAAGCTGGAAACGGAATTGTAATAAAATGTAACAGTTTTTACCCTATGTTAAATCTGTTCCTTTGAGTTTAAACCTGTGCCCTGTTTCCTAGGCTCAGACTTGGTAGCTCTGCACCATTTGAAAAAGAAAGTTGCCTTTAGCCTGAAATCTGCAGGAAAGCCTATTCTCCTGGCCCTGATCTTTAAAAATGTTAGCTCATCTGCACTTCTGTAGAGATGGCAAGTTGCATAATAGAGAATAGCCTTTGTTTTTTTGGAGGTTTTACAGGGGTACCATGATTTGATCCACATGGACAGCTGCAAGAACAGCGGATTCAAAGGACAAACAATTCATAAAGCAAGAAGTATGCAACAACCAACCACAACCCCCCCCTTTTTAGTATAAAAGGAGACTGAATTCTTACTTGGGGAAGATAGTTCTCCAGGACATCAGTCTGCCGTCTTCTGGGTCTGCCAGCATTGCAAGTGAAGTCACTATTCCTTGCTCCAACACCTCATCTCCCGGTTTATTGGCCTGTCATGCGGCGAGCAGAACGAGTTTGGACTCGGTAACAAAATGACTGCATTGGAGGTAGTATGTCTCCAAAGTTTCCTCGTTTCCAATATGTAACATGCACATCATTTATGATCTAGTGCAAATAATTCATCAAAGACAACCACAAAAAGAAACTATACTCACCTAGCTATCAACACTGAAGTCACAACCTGTCAATTTTATATGATGTTGAACAACACAATGGAAAAACCTAACATAGGGAGTTGATTCCACGGAAATAAAATTATTCCTACTCCTTCAATACTTTTTCTTTTCTTTTCTATTTTCTTTTGTTTTGCTTATTGAAAGGAAAATAAAAGTCAAGTCATTTTATTTCACGTATTTTTGTTATAGTTACATTCTTTAAATACTACAAAGAGATTTAAACTGCAAAAAAAATTGTTCATATATTAGTATAAGGATATATACACAATCAATGGGGATTAGGAAAGGAATGGACATTTACTAAAAATCCACTGCAATCTTGTCTTTTACAAGCATATCCTGGAATATAAGCTGTATGATCCAGGGGGCCCCATCCCCATTCTCACTGTTGAGTCCCTTAGCAATCAACTACTAAGGCACCAGCATAGAACCATGTGATCAGTATTTTAGGAATAAATTAGGGAATTAGCACATTCAATTCTAAAACAAAAACCCTAAAATAAATACTGAACTTATTTACAGATAAAGAAAATTGGAACCAAAAAAGTAGTTATTTCCCCAAGGTCACAAAGCTAATAACTGGTAAAGACAAGATTTGAACTCATCTGCCTGATTCTAAAAACTAAGGTGGAAATCCCATTCGACTGGGGAGGGTCCAGCAGCGGAGCCTATCACCCTATCTTTGTTCAGATCTAGCCTTAGACAGCCTGAGACAGCACCCCATTCCTATGGAACTTGATGGCAAATGATAACAATAAGTATTTTATATCCAGTAGTTTGTTAGGTCTCATTTATATAAAGTGTCAGCAGGTCAGCAGAAAAACTCTGGAAAATATGAGTGGGTCCAGAGCTTTCTGCTGATTAGTAACTCAGTCTCTCAGGACATAGTGACCTTCCCATGAGAGGCCTCATGGACATAAACTAAAGGCAGCTGAGCAATGAAAACTAACAAGAACCTGGAACTCAAGCAAGAAGGTTCCCTGCCATCCCCCACCCAGTTGCCTCTTCACCCGCATGGACACGATGGCAGGAGACCCAGATTCTTGTCCAAGTTACATCATCATGGATTCTCATCCATAATAATGTATGACTCTATGCCGCCTTATGTCCATTAAAACTCAAATATGATAACACCAATATCTCAGCAGAATATCTATGTCTCCACTTCCTGTCTTCTAATAGGAGAATATTTTTATGGACAAAAAGCAGAAATCCAATTTAAAAAACCATGCACGAAGCCAGGTGAAATTCTGCTTAAGAGACTGCTCTCACGCTGAGTAAATGAAAACTCAGAAAAAGTGGCCCTTCTCCCTCAGCAAATGGGAGGTAGCCTGATGTGTGTGTGTGTGTGTGTGCACGTGTGTGTGTGTGTAAATCAAATACAATGAATTCTGGGATGTGTACAGTTTTTTTAAGTCACTGTCATTTCATGGGAATGAGCCAACATTTAAATAATTTGAATCTAGTGTTCTGAGAGAGTCTCGGGCTCTTGGTGGAGGAGGTGAAAGGGGAGAGTGAAGGAGGAAAGAGGTACATGAAGCAAAGAAGTAAGAATACTGCCAGGGAAAGGCAAGACGTTAGTTTTGTTCTTCCTTGCACCACATACAAATTAGGGACTCGCTTTCTGCTGATGACTTATCGAGCACTGAGTTGCAGGAGAAGAGGGGACAGCTCATTGCTCACTGAGCTTGTGACTGTACGTGGCATCTTATAGACACAAATCATTTACCCTGATCAAACACTCTAGCAGCAGGCTGTAATTCTTCTGTTTTGAGAGACAACAAAGCAGGAGTTCAAACAGGATGCATAACTTGACAAAAGTCAGAGGTCCAGTAAACTAAAGAGGATTAATTCAAACTCAGATCTGAATGCAGAGTCTGATCTTCCCACTCCCAGGACTGGAAAATCCTTAACACAGGCTCCCCAGCTCCCCTGCATTGTTCCTGGCACCAAGCATTTGCCATGGCAATGGTCACCATTTCTCACAGACACAGCGCTCTGTGCAGCAAATGACCTTGATCAGACCTTGATCATCTACCTGCCACGCCCACCAGGCTTCACCATACAGGCAGGAAAGCTGGCTTTCAAGTGCATACAAAGCCATTCCTTGTCTA
Source organism: Vicugna pacos (assembly GCF_048564905.1). Taxonomy (NCBI): domain Eukaryota; kingdom Metazoa; phylum Chordata; class Mammalia; order Artiodactyla; family Camelidae; genus Vicugna; species Vicugna pacos. Next base: position 74,667,330 of record NW_027328740.1, on the reverse strand, counting down.
ACCTGGGCTCTTCTGTGGTTTCTCCAGCCTAAAGGCAGCCATGAAACTGCTCACAGTTTGTACATGAGCCACACTACCTCTCTCCATCTGTCTCCCCACCTATACTACTTAGCTATGAACATTTTGAGAATCTTCGACACAAATTTTTAAAAACAAAAAAGAAAGGATTCTGGAACAACTACTTAATACTTACAATTTTAAATGACAAATTACAAAGTGAGTATTTACAAACCGAATCTTCCTTTCTAAATTTCAGTTTTAAGCATTTAAAAATATAATAGCAAAAAATTTTCACTTACAAAATTGACAAAAACATAAACAATAATCTGGAATAAGTTAAAAAATAATGCCCATGTTCTAAATGGAGAAACTTCAGGGCTGTACTGAGGGGTAAAGTAAGAGGTGAGAATGTAGAGACATCAACAAATTGCATGGAGGAAAGCAGTTTTGTAAAGATGTAAGTTCTCATCAGAATAATTCAAAACTTACTGAAAACTCCCATGACAACTCCAATCTGATTTTTTTTTAACTTGAACAAAATATTTTGGAATTCTTCAGGAATAATAAAATCATAATACTAGACAAGAAAATTTGGGATGGAAGAAAAGAATGAAAAAAAATTCAGACTGCCAATTATTAAATAAATTTTTACAATATGTAAGTTATGGTGCTGGAGTAAGAAAGGCAGATTGACAGAAGGGAACCATGAGCTCAAAAAGAGACTCTAGTGTACATAAGTATTTTGTAAAGGTGGGATTTCAAATCAAAGAGAAAAGTATGACTTCAGTAATTGTCCTGAGACAATCAGACAATCACCTAGAAAGAATAAATACTATTCCTCTCATAAGGACCACAAGATAATTTACAGACAGTGATGTAAATATAAAAAAGGACTAATAACAGCAAATACAACACTTTGTTCTTATTAACTCAACTTACCCTTACATTAACAAGTACTATTATCATCTCCATCTTAGAGATTAAAAAAAACCTACAGAGGAGATTTATTCCAGTATAAGAAATTATTTTTAAGAATAATTTCAAAGATAAAACACATAAGGAATACATTTATTATCATAAGAATATTTTGAGACACTACCAAAATTAAAATCCTCCCAAACAAAATGAAAGGCAAGAAATGACAAGAAAAAGCTCTGTGATACATGTTGTTGAAGACAAGAAGTTAATGTTCATAACATACAAAGAGCTGTCACAAACCAACAAGAAGCTCCCCCACTTAAATGTGTGCAAAGGATAAAAGGAATCATTCATTTTAAAAAAGTCAAATGGCTAATGAGTGAAAAATGCTCAATACCTCACTGGTCATCAAATGCAAACTAAAACAATGAAAAAGCACTTTTGCTCATCATATTGGCAAATATTTTTAAAAGATATTCTATCTAGTGTCCATCTGTGGGAGAAGAAACCATGAGCGACATTTTCAGAGGACGACATGTCAATGGATATGTAAACTCTGAAAAACGTACGTACACACTGACTCAACACCACTTCTACGAATCGTTTCCTCTAGGAAAAAACAAATTTAGTCCAAAAAGATGTACCCATCAGGGCATTTACACAGCACTGTTTACAATGGTGGGAAGAAAAACTGAAGTGAAATCATATCCAGCAATAGAGAATTGGTTACATAAGTAATTGTGCATCTTTTCATTCCCCTATGGAAGGAATTTCTAGAGTTACTTGAATGGAGTCTGTGATGAATGTAAATGTCATATCCAGGGACTAAATTTCCAGAAGCCTTAACTAAAGGAATACTCATAAAAGATCACAGGAATGTCTGTACAAGAAGGATGCCAGTCAAATATCCTTTCTGACAGTGGAAAATGGAGAAAATTTAACTGTCCACCATCAAGACAATGATGCGTTAAATCACGACGAGCTGCGAGCAATGAGGGAGCCGGCATTTCGCCGTGGTCCAGGGCCTTGTCCACAGCATTCTCTCACCAAAGGTGTGCGTGGGAAAGAGACCACACCCGCAAATCAGGAGACCCCTCCACTCTATCTGAAAGGACCGGGTGAGTCTGGAGTGGGAGGACGTCTATGATATACACCTGAGTGATTAAAGCGAGCTGCAGAAAAACATATAGTATGGTCTCATTTTTAAATAAAGCATATATACACACACGTATACATGGTATTCTCATATGTGTGTATATATGTATGTCATAGGCATAAAGGTCATGAAACATATATATCAAATTTTCAACAGTTTTTACTCTTCGGAAATAAGGGGAAGGGTGGTAGGGCCTTCCTCTACCACCACAGTTCTCTTTTCAGTATTTCAGTTAAGTATACTTGGAATTTAAAAGTTTATTTAAGTCCGAAGTAAAATGGACAATGCCTCCACAAGACAGAATGCTATACTGGTCATCAAAAATCATGCCAGAGGAGATAGAATATTGTAGAAAAACATATAAAAAGCCGAATGGAAAATGGAGGTGTCCACACAGTAAACAGTCACAGAGTGCTCTCTGGTTTTTTATGACAGAGGTGATCCACACTGATGAAAATATACGTTAACGTGTTAATTATTATCTTTGAATAGCGGGACAAGGATAGCCTTTTTTGCCCCCTTTTTCAGAGATATTATTTTAAATGCACATTCTTTTTCATCTGAAAAAAAGCATTTTTAGGTGTGTAGTACTATGCATTGGAGAATAATACAAGAATACTTAGAGAAACAAGTAACTAGGAGACAAAGCAGCAGCATCACACAATGTAGGACGGGCGATCCTGATTAACACCACGCAGTTACATAAGGACCCACAAAGTGAGAGCACCTGCTGTAACAGGGCGTGGCCCCCTTCTATTTGTCAGCAGTGTCTTCAGGGCTGAGGCAGTTCTGAGCACGGCCAGTGTCAGTGCTGGTGTCTGGATGGATGCCACTGGAGGTGAAGGCACCTGCAAGCCGAGAGGAAGAACAGAAATCATCCTCTGCCTTTTCTGTCTTGTTTCTTTGTTACTTTAAAAGAGAGCCATATATAAGATAAACCGTGTATCTCCCCAAATGAAATTTCAGTAATGAAACCGTTTTTAAAGACTTCACAGCTTATATTCTGCCTATAACTGTCTTTTCAACAAAGATCATATTTATTAAATGTTAATTAACTCAGTTAATTAACTCCCTGTTGAAACATTCTAGTAAAGAGCATGAACTGCAGTATGTAAAAGAACCACACCTGCAGTGACTAGCTCAGCTGTCTTGACGGCAGTGCAGTCAGCCCCCACCATCCCGTGGCCCTGAGCTCCTGATGCTGGTAAGAGATTACGCTGCCGCCTCAGATGGAGAGAAACGGTGAAAGCATTTCTTGAACCCTACAGCACTGACAAAACATAACTGACAAATCCCAGGCCCCTTTGAGGCTCTCATTTTCTGTTTCTGGCCAACCCCCATCAATGAGCAGAACCACCCAATCCCCGAGCCATGGGACTCACGTGGGAAGCAGTTTTGGAGAAATTTCCAGGTATAGAATGTAACCAACTATACATAGAACTCTGAAAAAAGAAAAGATGCCATACTCTGATTTTGGAAGACACTCAAAATATTCTCCTAAGCCTTAGTAGCTGGAAAGGCTGGGCTTCTCCTAAGTCACTTATTTATTTCACAGCCAGTAAGCATCTCCCTCAAATCCTGCTTCCCTGTGTCTGCTGGGAGCTTGAAACACACTGCTGCTGTCGATCTTATAAGTCACATGGCAGAGGCATGTGTCTCACGCCTGCAACCCTCACACAGGCTCGCCTCCTAGCCTCACTGTCTGAACTGGGCCCCATTTTCTCACCTGTTTATTTGGTATCTGTTCTTCTGTAAGCTACCTGAAATGCGTTTTGGAACATGTCAGAAGAAGCAGTGGGTTGAGAAATGGACAGATTGAGAGGTGAGAGATGGGCAGACAGAGAGAGAGACTCCAAGAAAAGGGGAACAAATAAAATTTCCTATGCAAAACCCTCTTCTAATCAGGGAAGGAAACCACCACGGAAAAGTGTGAAGAGGCAGGTAGCTTAGGACTGTTTCCTGGATTCCATGAAAAGTAACACCAAGAGATGAGAGGGTAGAACTTTAATAGTAAAAGAAAAAAAGCACGCATGCTTGAAAAATATATCTACAATATGTACTTTCTAAAGAATAGACTGAAATCAGCAGGACCCAATAACACTATACTTGGGTATTTACAGAAGTGAGAATCCCATCTCCAAACCACAAGGCATCCCTTCAGAGCACTGACAGTCTACATGGGGCGGTCATAAAGCCATCACCGCAAAAGCTATGCTACCCTGCACTTACAAGGAATGAGCAGCTGTGCTCAGGCTGCCCACGCACGTCATTTACACCCCACAGCACCTCTACGGGGGGGACGCCTAGCGAGCCCCGTCTCTGCAGGACAGAAAACCAGTTCTGGAGAGGCTAAGCCGACTTACCAGTTCTCCATCTCACAGGACTGGTCTCTCCAGAGCAGGACACGAACTCGGACCCACGATTGTAACCATGGTACTACAGTGCTTTGTGTGCTGTTTGTGTGTATAATACATTTGTTTCTATCATGAAAGGTTATTTAATAAATGATCGGTTGTCTTGTCTATCTCATTAGCTCACAATCAATCTTTATACTGTTGAATTGTACTCTTTTCCCCTGAAGAAAGGAACGGAAACAGCGGGGGTCAGAAAGAGGTGGGGCTCCATTCTTTATCTGGGATCTCATCTCATTGAAGTCCCCAAACAGGGAAAAGGAGCAAATGTTCTCTTTATCTTTTAAAGAGAGGGCTCCAGTGATGGTGACTTATTCAATTACAAAATCAAGGCTGGGGAAAGGGCACATGCAGCAACTAGAGCAGTATCAGCTGTAGGAAGGTCAAAAGTGCTCATGGGAGGGCTCAGGGGGCAGCCTCATTTAATTTCAATCAATAAAACAATAACAAACTCTAAAAATACTGGCCTACAATGGATTAGCTCTTTCTTGACATCTAGCAAGTTTCCACAGCCCACATGAAACATTATCGGGAACCAGTGAAAGGAAGAGTCCACAGACAAGGAAAATCAATGCCACAGGCAGGCTGAAACCCAGGCTGGAGTTTAGGAAGAGAAAGGGCATAGTTAAGAACTGGGGAAAGGCTGGGGAAAAAAATCATCACAAGGACTCTCAAGCATCATCCAACAATCATATAATCATTCATTCAAGAGAGAGTTACTGAGGTCGTATTCTGTGCAAGATTGTACAGCGGGTGAAGCAAGAGTGCAGCGTCCATGGTGGCAGCAAGTTGCGGGGCTCAAATACACTTCTGATCCCAGTACCTTGCACACTTGTCCTCAATATAAAGGCAAAGATAATTAAAGTAAAATAATACTCTGTAAACTCAAAGCATTGTTGAAAAAAAAAGTTAAAGAAGACCTAAATACCAGGACAGACACTCCACACACATTCCCCTATCAAAAGAAAGTGCTCTTGGAATGGCAGTGCTCCCCAGAGCGATCCGTGTATTTAACGTGGTCTCGATCACAATCCCAGCGGGCTCCTCTGCAGAAACTGACTATCTGCTGCTACAATTCATATGGGAATTCGAGGATCTCAGTAATCTATACGTACTTGAAAAAGAAAAATTTGAGAGGACTTATAATTCTCAATTTCAAACCTTACAACTGTATCTCCAGGTGAGATTAGAGGCCATTGTGAAGTTATTACTGTGTTAATCCTTATTTACTAAATTCTCTACAATGAATATTACTGTTACAATAAGAAAAATAAAAAGTAAGTTATCCTTTAAAACATGCACACCGATTCATTCATTGGGAAAAAATTATTCTATCAATTAAGAGATAAATATCTATTGAAAAAGGACAACTTAAAAACAAGAGTGCATTTGCATTTTTCATAAATTGAAAACTGAAAAGCACAAAGACGTCAAGTTTCTAGGGAGACCAATGCAACATATTAATAGTTATTTTCAGAAATTCTAATTTAACAATGAAAACTCTGGAAAGGGAAAATCGTGACTGAGAGCCAACTGCAAACACATGGAGAGCAAAGGCCTAGAAATCACAGTTCCTTTAACTCTGCTCCTAACACAATAGGAGAGGAAATTCCTCACTGAGGGGACAGTGGAATCCCATGCATAAGACAGGATACACAGTACAAACTGCACTAGAATTGGGGGTGAATTTTTTAGAAGAATTCTAAAGTTACAAAATTGCTGAAAAACTATTAAAACACTGACAGAAAGATTAAAACACACAGTCATATATATTATATAGAAACATATGTAGTCTGCTCCCATGTTGCATTTAAATACAAATATATTTGTTCATTTATGGGCACTTATGACTTTATCCCTGGTAGAATATTTCAACTAAAACAAATAATCAATATAACACTCCTTTGTCAAATCTACTTGATAAGTTACTCTGCTATGTAAACATAATGTGTCTAAGATAGATCTAAAATTAGTGAAAAAGAGCTTTGTATGGCTTCTTGAACTATTCTCAAAATTCAAAGCTTAATTTTAAAACAGATCTGAACAGTAATTCTATATTACCTTTCCCGTCGTGAAATGAACAACACAGTCTGTTGTCAAAATTCTGTCCTTACAATGATTCACGAGCACCGTATCCTCACAAAACTGCTGGACAGCAAGGCACTATCCAGACACTGTGACCCAACAAATGAAACACAATGAAGACAGTGACCCTATTTTGGAGGGCTTATAGTCTGTGTCAACACCAGGGTTTTATTTGATTGGTTTGATTGGTTGGCAAAATAAAATCAATCAAGTACTTTCTTCTTTGAGCATTCTATAAGTCATGACTCTGCTGTTAGTGTCATGAGCAGGAAAGACTTAAGCATGACTTGATTAGATCAACTAGCAACAATCATCACTGGAGAGTGAGTAATAAAGAAGTTAACTGATAGCAATGCTTCTCCCTACATGAGACCTAAAATAAATCGACACTGATATCCGAAAAGAAAATGAGAATTTGAGGTCCCCAATAAGAAAAAAATCTAACAAGAAATCAAAAAAGTAAAGATTTTTTCATTAACGTTTCCTGGAAAGATTGGAGCATGGTGGTGTTGAGCTCAGATGCTAGGGAAAAACATGAGGGTCTGAATTCCCACAGCACTGGGTAGCTTTGACACTAATATGTCAGTCAAATTCTCTGCACCTCAGTCTCCGATGCATAGACTGGGGACAACAACCGCACCCATCTCCTAGAACGGTCCTAAGAATTAAGTTATTTTATATATACAAGTTTTAATAAAATACATCAGATATTAAATATTACAACAAAAGCACAAGGAAAAATGAAAACAGAGATAAATTGGAGTTCATTAAACTTTAAAACTTTGCTTCAAAAAACACCATCCAGAAAGTGAAAAAACAACACTCAGGAGAAAATTTTTTCAAATCATTTATCTGATAAGGAATTTGTGTATCAAAAAAAAAAATTCCACAGCTCAACAATAAAAAGGCAACTCAATTAAAAAATGAAAAAAGAATCTGAAAAGATATTTTTCAAGGAAAATATACAAATGGCCAATAAGCACAATGAAACGGTGTTCAATAACATTAGCTCTAAAGGAAATCAAGTCAAAACAACTAGGAGAAACCACTTCACATTCACTACAATAGGTTAAAATCAAAAAAAGATTAACAAGCACTAATGAGGACACAGAGGAAGCGGAGCCCGCAGCCATTGCTGGTGAGGATGTAACACAGCGTGACCACTTTGGAAAACATCCTGGCACGTCCTCAGAGAGTTGAACATTTGGCTTCTGAATGATCCAGCAATTCTGCTTCCTGGGCACACAAGTAAGAGAACTGAAAACAAATGTTAACATAAAAACTCCTACAGGAATATTCACCATTACTTTTCGCCATTAATTTTCAGAGCCAAAAAACAGAAACAACCCAAATGTCTATCACGTGATGAATGGGTAAACAAAGGGGCCCAGCCATACAGTGAAATATTATTCAGCAATAGCAAAGCATAGAGTACTGACCCAGGCCACAACGTGGACAAACATTGAAAACGTTACTCAGTGTGAAAGAAGTCAGTCAAAATAGACGGTTCCACTTACATGAAGTGACTCGATTTGCATGAAATGTTCAGCACAGGCAAATCCACAGAGACAGAAGAGTGGCTCCCTGGGGCTTGGGGAGGATGGGGAAGTTGATAATGTCTGCTTATGCGTACTGGGTTTCCTGTTGGGGGGAAGAAAATATTCTAAGATTGACTGGGATGCACATTTCTGGGCATAGAGTAAAATCCGCTGTACATTTTAATGGGTGATTTGTATTAAAACTGTTAAGAACAAAAGCACCTCGGATTAGTACCTTCCATAGTAAATGCAAATTGCTAACATTTATTACAGGAAGAAGAAACTGCCCTCAGCATGAAAGCAGGAGATCAGCAAATATTAGTTAACCGAAATTGGACAAGAGCATTTCACTTGAAACTGTTGCTGAGTGTACAAGAAATATTCAGACATGACAAGGAAAATCAGTTTGACATCACGAAGAAGCATTCTGCTTCAAATGCAAACCAAGGATTCGGCAAGCCCAGCTGCTACAAATGACCAGAGAAGAAACCTGGTTCTTAAAACAAGCACCAGAGCCAACAAGGAAATGGTGGTGAGGAAAGCAGGCGGCCTAAAATCTGGAACAGTGTGCTACAAATAATTTCTCCACTGAAAATTCAAAAATAAAATGAAAGTGATGTAATGCTGTGTTGAACTCACGTGAATGGGCTTCCTGCAGTGCTTGACAGTTCTGTAACCCCGAATGACTCAGGAGAATCAGCATGGCTCCTGGGAGTCCCCAAGTAACTGCCCATCAGCACGCTGACCACCATCACATCTGCCAGGGTTGAATTGCAGAGAAGAGAGCAACCTCTGAAAGGCACAGGGAATGTTGACAAGGGAATAAAAGGCTGCGGTCAATCCTGGGACAGAGGCCCTGTGAGCAGAGGCCAGAAGGCTGCAGGTGAACTGGAGTGGCCCTGGGGCAGGAAGGGACCACAGGGGAGCATATCTCAATTATCTCCTCTCTCTCCCTCGGGTAGGAGGGATAAAGCCTGCATCCTTCTCACCTGGAACTGTGGGTTCTGGCTGGCGGAAGTCTTACCGACACGGAATGAATTTCTCAAGACTGCGGAAAAAGGAAAGAAAGCGAGAGGGATTAGGGAGCCAAATCCACGAGTCTCTCAAATGCTCCCATATTTATTGTGTATAATCAAAGTAAAAAGTCAATAACAGTTGTGAGATAGTAGGCAGGAACTTGGAGAAAGAAGGGATGAGACAGAGATTGTAGACTCCACCATGAGTACTAAGGCTTAGTTTACCTTTAGGGAAGTCATGGGCTGAGGGGAACAAGATACATTTTTTAGACATGTTCATTACAAAGCAGACCACCAGACCAGCCTGGTCCCTGTTTTGGGGATAATAGACTATCTAACACCACGCAGGCCTGGCGTTTATAGCTGAGGGCCTGGGTCATTGCTCTGCAATAAGCAGTGTGCTATCTATAACCTCAAATATGCAAGCAAGGCATTGTCTCTGCTTTTTATGGCAAGGAGACAGGAGTGAGGATGCACAGGTGTTTGCTTTAAAGCAGTTAATAAGCACATTTTTTTTCTTAAAGTTGACAGGCGGCTGCGATGTGTTACAACTTGTTAACTCAATCATGGGCTCCCACATGGAACCATTATGGAGGACATCCTAGGATGACAAATCCTGGCTCTGGATCTTTTCCTGCCAGCTTCGGCCACTCCAGCAGGGTCTAGACACATCCCTGAATAACGATCCCACAGAACCACCTAAACTCTTAACTCCTGGTGCTTGAAACTTAATTTTAGCTCTACACAACTTAATGTAGAAAAGTTTCAGAAATAAAAGATATTATATTCTTTTTATATCTCATCATAAGACTGATTTTTCTGATTGCTCTAAGCTGCTTCTACATGGTAAAGCACCTAATTCTGCAGGTGAATTCAGTACTTTCCTTTGGGCATAACTAGACAGTCTGGGCTGTCTGACTTCTATTAGTCAAATACCGATACACTTAATTGATTTCTTTGTTCATCAATTTCAGCCTGGAGGTGAGGGTCTATCACTATTTTCCTCAGCCCACCCTCTACTCTTTTCTCATCAGCATCTCAGGCCTCCTGAAAACAAAACAAAGCATTTGTTTCCCTTCATCTACACTTTCCACAAAGGCAACAGGAATCATCATGCCTAGAGAATGAATTCAACACAAATGTTAAAACAAAAATCTATAAACCTGAAGCAACTCCATCTCCGACTCATGATACACAATGACATGAGAGTAAGTGTGTCAGGTACAAAGCATGCGTGAGCCTGACCACCTCATTTCTATTCTTCAAAGGAAGGAAGGTTTTCGTTTTTTTTATTATCATTCTTTGTCATTGTTTCTGATTAAGCCAAAAAATTTTTTATGAAATAATTAAGCACTGCAATAACAGATTTTCGCTGTATCAATTACAGAAGGAATTCAGAGGGGATAGGAAAACCCACCTCTGTAAAAAATGCAAAATTCCTTCCCCTGTTAAGAACACGAATACAAAATGCAACAGAGAATTCAAATTCTTGTGGAGAGGACAAAAGCCACAGAATCGAAGCAAAGTCATTATTATGACTCAATCCAAAATTCACTGGACAAACATGCTCAATGCATTCAAATAATTTTTAAGGCACACTGCAAACCATTCACTTAATTATCTACAGGCTAGAGGAAGAATTTCCCTCTATAACAGACAACATAAATCAATAGGTTGCCCCACCAAACAAGGAACAAACATCAGGTTTTTTGCAGTTCTGATAAATCAGCAAGTTTTAAAGATCAAAATCCAGAAATTTTAAACATTCATTCACACCAGAATGAATCAAGCACTTAAAAAAAATAAATAACCCAAAGAAACTAAACACATTGATCACGTACCTGGATCAATGAGAAATTCTTGTACAGCTGGGAAAAAAAGAACAGTCTATAGACTTATACTTGAAAAATAAAACTACTTTTAAAGATAACTGCTAAAACACATTTCATCATTCATGTTGCCTTGAAAAATCTGAGGCACTTGTCTCTGATCAGAAAAGCAATTCTGAGTATTAGTATGTTACAATTCAGTGCCAGTTTGCTTTAGAAGAAAAAAGAAAAGCTACTGTTTCTCATCTTGCACAAAGTTTAAAGAACCTCCCTGCCTCTATCTCCTCCCATTTTCTAAGCTCATGCTCCCCAACCCTTCTGAAACAATTATGAGAACCTCTTATTCCCACCAATATGCCAAATCACAAAAGAGTATCAATTTATTTGTGTAAATATATACCTACACCTTGAACTGGAGGAGAAAGATTTCAGAAGGCTATATGGAACTTATTGCTATATTCCTGAAATCACACACATACACGTTCACAGAGACACAGACATATACAAACTGAATTACTGGGCACTTCACAAGCTAAGGACTTACAACTTCTAGAAGATAACTTTGTAGTTAGTTTAAAATACAAAACGGTCAGCTTTTGAAAGCCTTGAACATTGCAAAATCATCCAAATATCAATGAGATCCAATAAGCCTTCTCTGTAGAATGTAATTCCCCATGATGGCAAAGCAGACCCTAAGAAGTAGTGGATCCAAGACTCGTGTTTTTCACTAGCTATGATCGTTTTAAAACACGTAAACAGATTTAGAAAGGTATGTCCCCATGACATTTATTCTTATTGAGATGGCATATGTATTCAATTGTCTATGCAGAAAATAGGACCCATGATGGTGTTTAAGAAATATTTTGTGTATTGAAATATTTATTTTTAAGTGCAGACAAGGAGGGTGGGTATTACTCCATTGTAGAGCACCTTTTGTGCACGCACATGTTCCTGGCTTCAATCCCCTGTACCTTCATGAAAATAAATAAATACAAGTGCTTACTTAAAAATAAGAATAAATTTATATAAAAAAATAAATGCAGACTAAAAACCACTGCAATCTAGGAGCCACAATTATAATAAAAAACAAGTGTTTCTATCAAATATTGACTATACGCCAATCACAGAGACAACCAAAAGTCACACCTGACAACCATCACGTGTGATTCTCAGCAATCCTACTAAGTAGACACGGATGAGAAACCCGGCTCTGCGGATGAGGAGACGGAGCTCGGAGGAGCCGGGGACACTGACCGTCCTGCTCCCCGTGACACCGCATCAGCCCAGGGCAAGCGCTGACAGAGCTGCACTGAGGGGACACCCAGCTGCATGGAACCATGGGGGATTGGGGAGTCCTAGAAAATACTCAAAAGTGTTCAATGAAAAACCAGCTCAAATATGTTACTCTGTGCCCCATCCTCTAAACACAGAACATGTCTGGGACCTTTTTGATGCCTCCGTGTCCTTTCTGCCATCATCAGTTACGTGCCCTCTCAGCGCGACCAGTCATGAACTGGACCCCATACGAAGTGCACTCAGATGGAAGAGCTTTAAAAGCTGTTTTATGAAGTTTGTAAGACTCTGTCTATTCCTCACACAGGCGGTCATCCAGCACTACTCACCGGTGCGGATGTACCACCTGAAATCACACCTTTCTGCTTTTTAAAATCCCTTCATGTAATACAGATTTTAAACAGCAAAGAAGCAGCTCAACCACAGACAGTGGACATCTTTTCACCAAACGGACTCAAACAGCCCATCGGACTACCTGGAAGCCCTTTTCTTCTATTAAACCCACTTCCAGGTACTTCATCTGATTGGTGGACTCGGCCTCTGAATGGCCTACTCAGAGAGATCCCATCCTCACATCCGGGGGTGGGAGAGGACCCTGCTGCTGGGAGAAATCAGTGAGGAAGGTGGACATCCTCCAGCCATTTCTGCACGGGTAGAAATGCCACATGCTCAGAAATTATTCCGTCAGCACCCCTCGGCTCCCATGGACTGGTTTCACATTAAGCAAACTTATGACACACTGATGCAAGAAAACCAGAAATTTAATTTATTAATGTAACAGGAGATGTGAAACTACAAACCAGATTGAAATATCAGAGTTCAACCATGAGTACAGATTCTCCTCCAAGGCCCAATCTCGGGCAGGCAGTCACATGGCAAGCGTGGACAGAAGCAGAGCAGGAAGGGTTTCTAGATTAACTCAATGGACTAAATTTCTGTTATAAGAACAGATCTACTGCCTGGAAAACAATTAATGCCAATCACGGGGCACACTCCATGGACAGTGGCTGAAACACGACTGTGAGTACCTGTATAACTCCACTTTCCCTGTCCTTTCTGGTCTAACTGATGCAGAGGTACAGAGATCCAGGGATGCAGATACCTGTAAACACCCAAAGCCCATCCCTGGGAGCCTGGAAACCAGATAGCCAGGATTTAAATCCCAGCTCTGCCACTTACTAGCTCTGTTACCTTGGCCAAATTACTTACCCTCTGTGTGCCTCAATTTCCACACTGTAAACCTGGGATAACAATCAAATCTTTCTTACTCACTTGTTGTGAAAATTGGAGGATTCATTTCTGTAAAACTCTCAGAAAAGAATGTAGCACATTTTTGGTGCCCAACAAATTTCAATTTAATAAGAAAGTGATTTACAAGTCTCCCATCTAATCATCTTCTGTGTTTCATGACTATTCTGAGTCCCAAAGGAAATCCTTATTTCCCCTCTTATAAACTCTTGAGGAGCACCCTTCTGTTTCAAGCCACCACCTGTTTAATCTGAGGGGGGATTCCCTCCTCCCCACTCCTCTGGTCCATGGGAGACTGCTTCTCCCTTCACACCCCTGACCACTGGCCCACGGCTAGCCCTCCTCACACTAACAGATTGAGGTGTGAGTCCGGGGAGACAAGCAGGGCATATGAAAGCTTTCCTTCCCCTCCAGTGTTGGCCACCCTTAGGAAGCAGCCGGGATGCTCAGTTCCATGGCAAGACAGTCCTGTGCATTATGGGTCAGAATCTCTCAAGGGAATGCTCGCTGTGGACCAGAGTTACCTGGGACTGCGTAAGTCTCTAATTCTGGGACATAGTGTCATGACACTCACTCTCCCACAGCCCTGAATTTCATGGAGAACGTGGCTTCATCAGTAATAAAGGAGACATTTATCGCCTGCCTGTTCTTCTTTGTCATCTCTCAGTTGGCTGCTGGACACAACATGTGTATAAGTATTGGGTCCCCTTAAGCCCCAACATATATGAAGTAACAAAAATTCTGTGGCTTAACATTGGTTCAGGGCGACTGTGTAACTGTCCTGACTCTGCTGATGCTAAATTATGTGTATAGGAACTATGGAACCTCCTCAAATATCTTTCATCATAAAACCAGCTTTTCTTATTTTCCTGTTTCTCAGTAATTGCCAAAGACTATCAAATGATGGCTTCACACCAAACAGCAGTTAAGATTATGAGCCCTCTTGTCATACACACTGTGCTAAACACTTTACATAATTTCTAATTCTCACAATTCTACAAAGCAGAAATGAGTGTCCCCATCTCACAGACGAGGGAAAAACTCAGAAAGAACTGACTCAGGATCACGTAGATCAGTGGCAGCGCGTGCACGCAAACCCAAGTCAAAACACCACACCCCTTTGTATATGTACCAAATCTCCTACCACCCATTGACACACAGCGGTGGGGATAATACTTAGGGAACTCAGTACACTTTTCAGCTTTAAGGTGCTCCAGAGGCCGCTTCTAGCTCTTTTATAAAATCCCGGCTCACTGGTTTCTAACACTGCAAGAAAAGTCCGATGTTGCAACTGTTTGCACAGGAAGTCTGAAATGTTCACAGCGAGATGATAGAATAAAACTAAGACATAAGCAGAATAATAGTTCCAGGTAGTCAGACATAATGGACATTGTGCTACCCTGAAGCACTAAGCAAAGGAATCAAAAAAAAAAAAAAAACGTTGTTTAAGACTTCCTTTACAAACAGGAAAGTTAAGACTGTAAGAAGGTGTAACAGCGCCACCTATGGCTTAAAAGGCCTTCCTGGTTGCCTGGAAAGGTGCAACACAAAAATTGCCTGTGGATCAGAAACAAGAATCAGATAACTAAAAGCTTATGTAGCACATACTGCTCTCCTAGTCCTCATGTCTTGCACTGTAGCAAAAACCAACAGACCTGTACTAGGCCTATATTCATAAAAGTCATGTCTGTATTTTTCCAACAGGAGGTAATCTAAGTATCTTGCAAAATACTTCTCAAAGAGCCAGGAAATCATAGAAGTGTATTGAAATACAAAAACATTTATTTACATATTAAAACAGCATGAGCTTTTTTCTATTAAAAAAGCTGACATGTCAAATCAATGTTTTGATATTTTAAAACCTATTAAGAGTGCAGAAAAATAAATCAAAATTTTCTTTAATCACAAAAGAGAGAAGCTTATTCCCTGAAAATGATCAATGTGGATTTTTCTAAACTTAATGCTTCTGGTCAGAGTCCTACGAATTTAAATGTCTGAGTGTATAGTTACACGGCAGCATGAACACTGAGTTGTAACAATACACATTCTGTGTAAATAATCTTCAAGGTCGTCTGCTTAAGTCAATTTAACTAGTCCCTGTCTCAATAGAATGATACAGATTTCATTAAAACTTCATACTGCACGCACACACACACACAAAACCCTGAATCCTTGTTACTTTAAGCCATATTCATATATATCCATATTGAATATGCATCAGAAACAAGCCACCCTCTTTAGTATTCACAGTTGATCCTTCTAAACTATCTGTCATTGTGACAGCACATTTTTACTAAGCAGCTCTTGGATGCTTTGTATACAAGGCGTCTACCTCTCACAGTCAGACATGGTAAACGGCATCACTCAAATTTCACAAATGAGGAAATATACTTAAGCCATGGAAACAACGTACATATTTATCATCAGGAAAGAAAAGAGTAAAGATTTTACTTTCAATATGCACTGACAAACTTTTCCTCCATACTAAGACTACATACATAAAACAAATTCAGTCATTGTAAATTATTCTGTCAATAAGCACCACTAGAGAAAAACAAGCAACATCATTAGCAATGATTGGACTTTCAAAGCCCACTCCTATTTTGCACTATAATCATTTTTAATGTTTTGTTTTAGTGCTTACATAGCACTAATATAAAGAAAACATAAACTATTTAAGTCATTACCTGAGAATGCAACATTTGTGAAAATGTACAATTTTAATTTATGCCGCTCTGTCTCACATTCTCACTGGTGTCTCTCCTTTGAAGGCCTCATCAGGCTGAGATCACCAAAATCGGTCATTTATGGACTCACAGGAGTTCGGGAAACCACTCAACGGGAGGCTGATCAGAGGAGAAATTGAGAATGCATCCTGTGCAGCCTGGATTCCAGCACCGAGCTAGGCACCGCCAGCTGCGTTTGATTTGGGACAAGCTGCCCACCTCTCAATCCCTCAGCTGCAAAAAGGAGACATTGATACCTACCGTCAAACACCTGCTTTGAAGTAAAACATGAGAAAAACAGTTTAGCCTTTGGTAGGTGTCCACTCACAGCAAGCTTGGTCATTATGATGATGAGGATTACTTTTAATAAGTTAAGCTAGACCAAAAATTAGAAATCACCATAAAGGAGAAACATTTTAACTCAATAAGCATTTCCTTTTGAATGGATTGATAAAAGTTCTAATGATTTTTTTAATAAACCAAATTTTGTCCATTAATTTTAGATTTACCGGTTTATGGACAAGTCTCCAAAAAAAGAATTAGAGGCCTCTAACCTCTGAATACTAAGAAAGTAAAGTTTAAAAAAATTATGGGGGAGAGTATACCTCAGTTGAGAGAGTATGTGCTCAGCACGCATGAGGCCCTCAGTTCAGTCCCCAGTAACTCCATTTAAAAACTTTTATTTAAAAAAAAGGAGAATTAAAGGAAAAAGATGGAGGACTACAGAATTTTTTTAGAGAATCCACTCAGATTTAAGATGGGGAAAAAATATCCATTTCTCACAGGAAATCTTGAGAACTATGTAAACCGGATCTGAGTTGTCTAGTCTTTAACATTATTCATGAATTCATATTACCAAGTCTTAAAACTACCTGATAACCCACAGTGGTGATAGTGATCATAAAACCTGCCAATGCGGATCGAACTCCGGCTAGGACTGCTCTGTTCTGACATCTCTGCCCCTGAGGCCTCACCAGGCTGAGAGCACTAAATTTTGTCATTCATGAGCATCTCGTGTAAGTCTTCCACTTGTGCTTCTCAGTCTCCTCTCACCAGCCCCTCTGAGGGAAGCACTGTTATCATCTTCCCCACACGCAGATAAGGTCACTGAGGTACAGAAACTAAACCTGCTCCAGGTCACATCGGCATTAAAGGACGTCTGTATTTCTGCTGTTTTGCGGTTGACAAAGGAATCTGAGATATCAATACAAGATAGACTGTTAAATAATCAAGTCTGTCAGCTCTTCACCTCAAAGAGCAGATACTATAAATTCCTGATGTAGGATGAGGCTGCTGCCACAAAATGACTCAGCTAGAAATTAATATCCAAGATGAAGCAGCGGATACACATAAATATTCATGACTGTCAACTCCTCTCACGGGTCTTGGCCCTTCACTGCCTGAATGGGGGTGAAATCCCCACCCGTGTCTGGGAGGGTAGCGCGGCTCTTCCAAGTCTCACCCAGGCTTCACAGGCTGTTTCCCCCTACAGACTGTCCTAAATGATTAAAAAGCTCACAAGATTTTTACACCAGCCAAAACTGAAAGACATTTCTGCATATGGAGCACTTTCTCAGGCTTAAACCATTTTTGCCTACACTCAGCAAGGGGGAAAAAAGAAACATGACTCTGCAAAGTCTCTTAGCCTTACCACTCACAGGAGTTGAATGGTCTCAGCACAAGATGACACTTCACATTACAGGATGAGAACAAAATAAAGCCGCCCCAACAACAAGCACTCCCAGAGACAGCGCTCAGCAGTCTTCTGCACACTCACGGTTGTGCAGCCCTCACCACCATCTATTTCCAGAACACTTCATCACCCCAATAGAACACCCCTGTCACTAGCAGTCACTCCACAACCCCCCTCCACCCAGCCCCTTGCAACCATCATCTGCTCTCTGCCACTGCATGAGCCAATTCTGGGCATTTCTAAGATCACTGAAATCAACAATATGTGGCTGTTTGTGTCTGGTTCCTTTCAGTTAACGTGCTGTTATCAAGGCTTTCCCATGTTGAAGTGGTATCAGCATGTCTCTTTTTTTTTTGAAAATGTTAAACTTTATTAGAAGGTGGTAAATACTATCAAAAATAGTAGAGTGGGGTATAAGGGATGGGGTTTCAAAGGGAAAAGGCCGGGTTGAGCAGTCAGGGTGGACTACCCAGAGCAGATGCCTTTTTTCATATTCCCCTTTATTTATTTTTTCTTTTTTATTCACTCTTATGTCTGAATAATATTCCACTAAATGGAAATACTACATTTTGTTCTTTCATTCAGCAGCTATATATGGACGAGGTCCAGAAGAATGAGTGTAAGTGGTGGCTAGCAGGGATGGCATTTAAGCAAAGGGCAAGATGTGCTTTCAAAAAAAAAAGTGAACAATCAGAGGCACAAGGAAATTCAGCGCGTTTCTGAGAAAGTGCATGGTTGCTTCAGTAGGACTGCCATGCAGGGCTGTGGGGGATAGTGACAGGAGACACAGTGAGGGAGTCACCTGAGAATATTCCCCACTGCAAGCAGCTCAGCCAATTCTCCTCCCTCATCCTGTATTTTAGAGACATTTTTGCTAGCTTTTCTCTTATTTCAAGTAACAGTACTTTAGTTACACATCTGATCATCTGCATCAGACCACATTAGCTCCAAGCCACAGAAAATCATTCACTGACCGGAGCAGCTCCAAGACATAACATTGATGGTCCAGGGAGTCCTGCAGCATCCCATCCTGCAGGCACAAACCACACATGTTCCCTGGTGATGTCCGGAAAGTAAAATGCATGGAAATATCTCACTGCTGCTGCACGACATCTGCCCACAAATTGCCCACAAATCATGCTGGCACAGCACTACTCAACCCTCGCACTACCCAAAAAAAAAAAAAAAGAGAGAGAGAAAAGAAAAGAAAAGAGAAGAAAAGAAAAGAAAAGAAAAGAAAAGAAAAGAAAAGAATAAAGCTAAGAAAGCAAATTTAGGCTCTTCCATTGAAAACCAGCAACCATCACTGCCAGTATCTGAGCTGGAATGATCCTGACTTCAAAAACCACTGTGCAGTTACTATTCAAATGTGACAGACATATATGTATTTCACTTTGATGATATTACAATAGGATTTTTCTTTTCAAAATTTCCAGTTGCAACAATAGCACAAGAACGTTTATGTTTCATTTTTTAAAAAAAATCAATTATTTTCCACTTTGTTAATTTTGAATCTATTATTATTTTATAAAGGGAGCTATGCTGCAGATTATAAACCAAATATCTGGCTTCTGCAAACAAGACCTATATGACTTCACTATTTCAGAGCAAGCTTTAATGATGCTTTCAAATTGGGGGCGCTCACTAACAGCTCTTTAAATACTGTCAAAGATGTGCTATTATGTAATGCAAAGGGTCTACCTACACATCAACTCAGAAACCAAAGAAACTACACGAAAGCCTTAGTTTATCATTTTAAAATATTCCTATTATTTTGAATATTAAATTTCTTAAAAGATAAGATATTTTTTGAGAAAGACATCAGTTGTATTAAATTTCCTCTCACCAAGAAAGCAATCTTTATCAAGAATTACTACCCCTATGAAAATCCAAAAGACAGGACGTTTCTAGCTAAGTTAACTTACAGATCTCAACACAAGCCTTAATCCTATCTGCTCTCACTTGAATGAGCCCAGCAAAGTCCTGGGCTACTCTGGAACTTAGCTCTTCTGTTCCATATGTTGGCAGAGCTAAGATCATCACACAAGGCAGGGAAGGAGAGAAGAGGTAAGTCCACCTGGCGGCCTCCATCTGTTTACTTCCAGCCACAAGGTGTCGCTAGAGCGACCCCGCTAACAAGCCCTCCACACAAGGAAACCCGGCATCCACTCTGCCCCTGCGGTCCCCAAGCAGTCCCGACGCCCCTCTCCCACTGGTGGCCTCCGAGCCTGTGAATGGTCTTCTAATGACCCTCCCAGTTGGTCACACCCTCCCCCTCTTCCCCGCTACACACACACACACACACACACACACAGCCAAGGCAGCCTTCCCAAAGCACAAATTTGATTACATCTCCCCCACTTCAAACCCATCAGAGGCTCCCTGGTAGAGTTCTAGCCCCACCCCCGACCCTGCTTGTCCATCCTCACCTCAGTACCAGGTCCCCAGTGACCTCAGGGGCCCCGTGACCTGCTGCTACTTCCCACTAGCCTCCAGGCTCATTTTAACTGTTTGTCAAGGAAGTCTTCCTTCCCTCCAACCTCCGCACTTTGGATTAGGTGCCCTGCTGTGTTAATAAAACATTTTAATCTAAGTCAACTTCTGACACTGCTAAGCTCTCAAGAAGCAAGTACATTTTGCTTACTACTGTGGGTCCACCCCCTCTCCCCTAGACACTCAGAATTGCGTGTTTTGTGAATAAAAGAATGAAGGGGTGGGACTCAAAAGGACAGGCAGAGCTGCTCTCCTAAGGGTCACTTCCTGCTGACACCCTTCACTGCCTCTTCTGTGTCAGTTCTAGTAAAAACCAAGCTCCTCCAAAGCCCTCCACCCCTAGGCCCTCTCCAGTGTCCTTCAAAGCAGGGTCACCCACCACCCTGGACCACACAGGGCAGTCTCCCCGAGTCCCCACCCCACAAGCCTCCAGGCCTCTACCCGGGCTGCTCCTGCCACCTGAGTCACCCTCTTGATTCCTTCCCCTGGCTGACTCTTACTCTGTCCCCAGAACTGAATGTAGAGCCAATTTCTTCCAGGAAGTCCTCCCTGATGATGTCCTTTAGCTCTTGGCTGGGCTCCATCTACAGCAGCACTGCTTGGCGACCAACTGGTATTTGTCCACCTGCTCTTATGAGACCATGACCTCTTGGAGGCCACGTGGGAAAAAGGAGTGAGGTGACAAGAGGGGTGGGAAGAGCAAACAGGAAAGTCGCAGCTCAAGTCCCAAATTCAAGGATTCTGTCTCAGATAAAAAGAATAAACTGTTTCATACGTGTGTCATTTGGCTATGATTTTTGTGGCTCATGGAAAACAAGAGCTTGGTGTTCAAGCCTGAAATCCAAGTTACATGCAAAGAAATGTATATATTCATATCCAAAGGAAACCAGAGCTGCTCAACAACACTTTGCAGTTAAAATCCAAAGGAACTTTGATAAAGGCAATCTCCCTCTCTCTCTTTATTTTTATTTATTTATTTTTTTTGGTATCATATAGTTTTAGAAGTATTTGTATAACTAAGTGATGGCTACAGCCTATGATTCTGCACTGGAGTGTTTGGGGCTAAGGAAGCCCAGATTACATGCACTGTGTAAATGCAATCACACCAACACAATGACAGGCGCCCTAGTGGCTGAGCTGAAGTTCCAAAGCAGAGAACCTTATGTTGGAAGACAGCTCTCAGTAGAAAGTAAGAAATGCAATGTTCTGTACTCAATCTCATTAGCTTTATGAGCCATTAACAGATAGTATGTCTTGTCTAATGAAACCCCAAAATATATTGTCATCTTCGATTTTCTCCATCTGACTGTTTTATGCTAAATTTGGATATCAAACCCTCACTCCATACGGAAAGCTCAGGCCTTAGCTGCAGCACAGTTACATCCCGTGGAAGAAAGCCGATCAAGGGAGAACAGGAGAGTTTCCCTTCAGAAGCTGCTAAGTGTGGTTTTGCACCTGTATGTCATTTACAACCACGCCATCGTCAAAGGAGTAAGACCTTACATCTGTGGGGCAAAAAGCACTGCGGTGGTTCCGAACCATGAAAGAACACTGAGCTTTGTGCAACAGTCCTGAGGCACTTAAAGCGTACTTTCTCTGAAAGGCTCCGAAACTGACTCACTTCACCATTTCAGGTACAACCGGAATTAGTAGAGAGAACATGCCCTTGAAGTCTGACAAGGCCCTGCTGGAATCCTGCTACAGCATTTACTAGCTGCTAAATGAACCAATTCCTTAAACCTCTGAGGAGGCTTCCCAATCTTCAAAACGGGGCTGCCACCGCCCACTTGGGAGGCATGGATGTGAATGCAACATGCAAGTAGGGCGGCCGACTGGTTCGTGACACGGGGCCTGGCTAGTTTCCCTCCGCTGCCCTTCTCCCCCTTTAAACTTGCACTGTTCCCCCTGGTAAGGGTGAAGCCCCAGGAACAGACTGCCCGATTCTTCTGTATATCCCCGGATACATACCTTACCCTTAGGAGGTCAGAAAAACAACTGCCTCCTCCCCAGTCACTATCAATATTCTTAAGAGTCTGGGTTTTTTTAACTCTATGTTTCAGGGAGACTATTCAAGAATTGTTCAACCACCGTTCTCCAGGATGGCTCCTCTCCCAACGCCCATCCCTTCTTACCTCAAATCTTCTGTCTGATTGCCTTTTGTTCGTGGGAAAGAGAGTCCGCTAGGGTGCGGACTCCCTAGGCCTCCCTCCCTTCATCACAGGAGAGTGTGACTACATTCTCCCAACTCCCCACTCCGACTCCAGCTTCTGAGGAGTTTCCCCTTCTGGACCCTGCAGCTTCTGGATCGTCCCAAGACGCGCACACGTGGCCAAAACCCTCTCTTCAGAGTTCTTCCTGTGTGGCCCTGCCCACCCCCCAGAACCTTAAGGATAAATGCCATTGCTCTGAAAATCACAAACGCCGCTGACTGACACACCAAAGCTGCATGGTCCGGGCTTTCCTCCAAACCAGGCACAGCCCTGCCCCCCCTCAGACACAGTCTGCACCTCTTGAGATGAGCTGATCCACTTGCACGGCTGTGAACACCAGCTAAGAATGACGAATCCCAATGTGTATCTCTAGTCCGGCTCCTTCACCTGAGCCCCAGGCTCATAGACACGAGTGCCTCTTGGAAGTCCTAACTTGGATGACAAATGGCATCTTAAAAATGCCATATGTCAAAAAAAAAGGCCTTATGTCCACCATTTACTCTAGACTTCGATTCCTGGCAGGTACCTCCCAGGCTCCCCATTTTAGTAACAGCCCCAGCACCCACCTAGGTGTTTGAGGTCACATTCAATTTCCACTGTTCCCTCCACCTGGCCCTGCCCTGGAATCAGTCTTGTTATTTCTGTCGCTAAGCCAGTCTCAAGTCTGGTTCTGCAGGGAGCACGATGGAAACCCACAAGCTCACAGCAAGGTGCACTGAGTCACAGTCCTCCGAAGGGAGTTCCCTGGAGGGGGAGGCATCTCCTGCTGCCAGCCACCTCAGAAGGCACTGGATTCTCACAAAGAAGGACCAGAAAAAGGACTCAAGGATCTCCCGTGATCTGAGGTTTGAAGGGCCCGAGTTCTGGGGGAGCTCCTAGTTAGCTGACACTCCTGTCAGTGAGCAGATGAGGATGGTAGGAACCCAGGCAAGTCTGTTCTCGCTCCGACCCCTTTTCTCTCGGGAGCCACGGGAAAGGCCAGTTTCCAGGGCACAGACCGGCCATCACAGATCCCAGCCTGCATTTGCCAACCCAGACAGCCTAGACTCCTACTTGCGACTCTTACTTCTGTTCTGTTCCCCCCCAGAATGTGATGGACTCTTTCAGAAAGTCTGGACTGTCTCAAGCGAGACCAAGTCAGTGAAGGATGAATTGTCCACATTTGGACCAGAGCATGAAAGGAGAAACAAGGCCTCATGTCCAGCATGACGGTGGTGGCCAAGCCCTTTCCCTGGGTGAGATGAACCAGGGTCGGGGTGAGAATGCAAGGTCCCTTCACGGCTGACAGGGGTGTTGGAGACTCACTACCGCAAAATAACCACACGGCCGTCAGTGGTGGACATCAGCTGCAACAGACACAGAGTCAGCTATTTACTGCCAAAAAGGGGTAAAAGTAAAGGCCGGTGCAGGGAGGCCTGCACGGCTGCTGAGGCAAACCACAGACCTGGCTCTGAATGCCCACTGGCTGAAGCAGAGAGGAAGCTACGGTCCCCTTTAGCGGTCCCTGTGTCCACCAGATCCAAGTGAACCAGTTACTTAGGACAAGGCAATGTTTTCCTGATACTTAGAAAAACCAGCCTCATAAAGGGAACAAAAGAGTGGCATGGTTTTAGGCCCGCTCCTGCCCCTCTATGAATGCAAAGTAAAGTAAATGGCACTGGGAAGGTGAATGCAAAAAAAAACCAAAAAACAAAAAACCGGTGACTGCTTCCTCCAACAGCGTCCCCTGCAGCTGCTCACCCCCGAGCCGGCCACTTCCTCACCAGTGACCGCCGGCCAGGAAGCGCCGTCACGCACGTCACACAGCGACAGCCAGGAACCTCGTGCCGAGCACGTTTGTGTAAAAGCCAGAATCAAGCAAGGTGCTGCAGAATTTGACTTTCCAAGTTTAAATACTCCATGAAAAAAATCCCTCAGCAGCCGCCTAAATCAATTCGCATCTCACTTCTTCAAAACAAATAAACAAAATTAGTAAGAGAGCATTTGTTACCAAATATAAGGACGAACTAACAGGTTCCTCAAAGCAAGGACTTTAACAGATATCAAACTCCAGTGGGTGATGTGCTAACATAGCAAAAATTCCAAAAAAGTAGAAAATAAGATGACTAGGATAATATACGAATCATGGCAACTGTTAAGTTTTTGCTTTTTATAGCGATGGAGACGGCACAGAGGGCGATCTGGCTATTCCAATGCAGGGTGTGCACAGCCCACATTTTCAGACCCAACAACATGCTCACGGGGTGGTATAAGGGAAAAAGGAAAATAGAAAAAGGAATAGAGGAACAGCCAAAACTAGAAACACACGAGAACAAAAATGACTTTGACAGCATTTACAAGAAATTACATCAGTGTGATGAGGACAGGGACGCAGGGACGGTGAGACCCACCCTCACCTCCTGATCCAGGGAAGGCAGGGGCCTGAGGGGAGCGATGCTGCCGGGGGACCCCAACGTGGTCAGCGCCCCAAACCAAAACTTCACCTAGATGCGTGTAGACAGCTTTTGAGCTACAAAATGTGGTCGCATTTCAAGCTGGACAACTTTACTCACTCCCACCAAGAGGAACAGGGGAGAATTAGGTTCTGCTCCTGAACCAAAGCATTGTTTAAAAAATTAATGACTGTGTAATAGTAAAAGCAACAATGGAGTAAAAGTCACTGGCGGAGAACGTGCTTGACCCGAGCTCATTGGCCACGTTATCTCACTGACGTTCAGATGCTGGCTGAGCCCTTATGGTACCAGAACAGACAGACCCACCAGGAGGGAGGTTTAATGCGCTGCTGTATTTTGATGCCGGCAGCCATGCCTGGTACACAATGTTCTGGGTAAACAATGGTGACAGTGTCAACCACTATGGGCTAAGCACACATCCAGCTACTCCGCCAAATCCCAAGGGCAGACTTCAAAAGGCAAAAACAAGCTGGCATTCTCTGTTGGCTCTGCAGAATCAGAGCCAAGCAGTTGCTGAGCAAAAATGTCACCAGTGCCTCCTATGACAAAATAGGAGGCACTGGCGTGGGGCTGGGGCAGGGCTCCAGGCTTCCACTGATCACCCACCAGTCTGTCCAGGGGGTGAAGGAGGTCCCTGCTTTCATTGCACCGATGCACCTACCTTGAATGACGCCTTAGGACTCAACAGGTGACAGGTGAGGTGAACGGAGCCAGCCTTGGTGTAGCACGGTTCTGGCAGCTATGCCCTCAGCAGTGCCCAGTTTCCTAAACCTGACACCTCATCTCCAAGGAGCAGAAGTGTAGTGTGGGCATGTAGATCACAGGGCCCTGTGAGGACAAGTACAGATCATGGCCACGACATGCCTCTCCCCTTCCTTAAGCCATAGAGGAATGTCCGGGGAGGAAGTGAAAATTATTCCAGAGCCTGCCAGGCACCACACGCAGGTGGGACACGGATCCCCTGTGTCTGTCATTCACAGGACTGGTGTGGATTTTCTTTTTATCAATTCTCTGGCATCTTCTCCTCCATCTTACCAACAACAAGAAAGTAGAATCTGACCTTAGAATCACAGAGAATCACAGAGCCCCTCCTGCACAGCGGGCCCGGCAGCACGTACCATGTCCTCCGACCGTCACCTGTGGGACCGCCATGAGCGCTCTCCAGACTCAAGGCCCGAGGCCGTAGGCCGGGGGGACACAGCTCACCTCACTCTCCCCAGTAAAGGGGGACCACCTCTCGGCAAAGACGTCTCACCCTCTTCTGCCCGAGGGACAGCTTGAAAGATACACAGGGAAACATAGTAGAGGGTGAGGGGTTAGGCAGCCCAGAAGTGATCGTCTGCACTTCCAAGGCAGAGTGGGGCCTTTGACCTAATCACAGGGACAATGTGAGGACGAATTTTTCCCTGCTGTGTCCCATACACCGTGACACGACTTTCCCTGCGTAAGGAGCTAATTCGGAAGCCCCTGGCAGTGTTTCTGATGTCCTAACTTGGCATGGTGGCTGTCAGGCAGGGGAGAGGGCCTGAGCCGTGCTGGTGCTGGGCCTGGGAGGCAGGAGACATCGGCTCCACCCTGAGCTCAACCAGCACCTCATTCTGCGTCTCGGGATTCAGAGTCTCATTTATAAGCAAAGGGATGAAACTGTCCCAGGACAGGCTGTCCAACAGGAATGAAATGAGAGTCATGTAAATAACGTTTCCCAGTTGCCACGTTTAAAATGTAACAAAAAAAAAAACCAAGCAACTGATTTTAAGAACAGACCTTACTTATTCTACTGTATGTAAAATACTATCATTTTGACGTGTAATCAATATAGAAAGTAACAAGATAGTTTATATTCTTTTTACTAGACAAGTTTCAGCGTCTGATGTGCATTTAACTTACAGCACATCTCAGCTCAGACCGGCCTCCTCCCCAGCACTACTAACATCAGTAGCTGTGGCTACTCTATTGGACAGCAACTCCAGGGGTCCCCCCAAGTGTCCTGGCTGAAAAGGGGGAGTAAGTGTCCACACTAACCCTAAAAGGATCTCTCTGAAACAAAGGCGGATTTAGTTTTAAACATCTGAAAACCGGCGGGCTACACCTCCTTCCCGCCTTGGCTACAAGAAAGCCCTCCTCCTTGATGATCCCATTCTGGATGTAGGGAAGCAATCTGTCACACAGCCAGGGTGGCCCGGCCTTCAGGTTGACTTGCCTGCTGTCTGTGTCCAGTCCCACGAAGTCCTCCTTCTCAAATAGGATGTAGAGGAGGGGGGTCTTCTCCCCAGAATTTTCGGGGTCCCCATCCAGCCACTTGGACTTGGGCAAGATGAAGAGTGACTCAGTGAAGTCGTCGATCCTCTTCTCCACCACCCTGCAGTCCTCGTAGATTGAAGGCCACGTCGGTGTGCGGCTGCTCGGCCACCTCCCCATACAGCACAAAGACAAAGAGCTGAGAGTCGTAGAGCGTGGTGCCATACAGCTCCTCTGTGCGTGGAGCTTCTAGAAGGTCTTGGCCAAGAGGCAGTCAGTAATGGTGACAAGGCCCATGACATTGCGGTGGGTCTGGAAGTCACTCCATCCATTCTCGGGCGCATAGAGATACCTATAGTAGATACAGAGTGCCCACTGGGAGCCGCACGGTCTGATCTGGCTCACCAAGGAGATTCCATTATAGATGCAAAAGAAATTCTCTAAGATGATCCCCACGGGTTGGACCACAATCGGGAGAGTCTGGTGGTCCTCAGCGCACTGCATGTAGTCAGGGGCGTTCATGTTGCAGGCGCTGCCGAGAAGGGAGGGTAAATCGATGTACATACTGTGCTGTGGGCTGCGGGCCTCACTGGGATGCGGCGACCTGGTGTGCACCAGCCAGAAGGCAAGGGAAGTCCAAGCAAATCGGGGATAAGTTTGTCCTCAGCGTCTGCACATGGCTACTGAAGCTCAGATCACATTACCCAGCTTTTGGTCTAGGCTTCCATCCCCTGCAGAAAAGGATCATTTCTTGTTTTCTGTTTCCAAGCACCTAGGCAGGCCCTGATGCAAAGTCGGTACTCAAAACTGCTGAATAAATGAATGAATAAAGGAACTGCTTCCCCACCCCTCAGCAGGATATAATGCAAAGAACCATAGTAGGATCAAAATATCTGGATTTCAACGCCAATTTATTTGAACTCCTAAGGTGCAGAATAATGGGTAAGAAAACTTGCTTTGGGGAGGAGGGTACAGTTCAGTGGTAGAGCACGTGCTTAGCATGTTCAAGGACCTAGGCTCAATCCTCAGTACCTCATTTTAGAAAAATGAAACAAATAAATAAACTTAATTAACCCCCTCAAAAAATATTTTCTCCATTCAAAATTCAAAAAAAAACCACCTTGCAATTGACACAACATTGTAAACTTGACTATACTTCAATTAAAAAAAAAACTACTTGCCTTACAAGAATATATCTGGATTATGGAAGTTTGCAAATGTAAAATGCCTAGGGTACCATTTGCATAAGAAGAAGGAACTGTACAAATGTACTATCCCTCATTTATGAGCTATTTTTCCTTTGGGGAGATTATAACCTCTCAGAGATATTTTTCTCATATTAAAAAAAAAAAAAAAGAAAACATTACCTGATTCTCCATACTGCTGAAGAATCAGATAACCCTATGAAAGCATCTGACCCACAGAGTTTATTCAATAAATGTTTGTTGAATGAATGAATAAACAAGCAAAGTGAATGCTGCTCCCTGCCACAGACCATCATAATGGTACTGCTTGGAAATGCCATGCCCACGTTCCACCCAAATCTTCACTAACCACGTGGGTGACCTGGGCAGACCTGTGTGCTTCTCTCAACACCAGTTTATTCATAAATAGAAATGAGGGCAATAACACAAACCTAAAAGGGTTAGTGAGTCACGAATGAATAGTACCCCAACTTTGCAAGATGGAACTATTAAAGAAAATTGGGCAAAGAGTCCATAGGCCCTCTCCATATTATCTCTTACAACTACATGGGAATCTACATTACATCTAAAAATAAAAAGTCTATTATTTTAAAGAGGCTATTGAGTTTAAATCAGCTCACCATCTCAAATAAGGAACACACAGTACAAATAAGAGAATGCGCAGCCCATGAGATGCACTCAGTAAATATTTCCACTGAACCCACTGGTCCCTCCAAATTCAGAGCATGAGGATGTGTCCTCGTGGCCAGAGGCCACTGCACCTGAAGCTAAAAAAGCTAATGGTCCCCACTTTCAAAAGCCCCTGCCACCAACCTAGGTCTAATTTTGTATTTGTAATTTTTTTTCTTTTTATAAAATAGAAATCCCCAATTGCATAGCCTTCAGGTCACCAAAACCTGACCACAGAGATCATGATGGCAACCCTCCTTGGTGAAACAATAAAATGAAAAGCCATTTCCACAAGACCTGTGTGTAAATCTACTAGGGAACTTCATCCTGGACTGAGAGGAAGAGGACTGGGGAGGAGGGGGCAATCTGAGGCACACAGACCCATGGGCCACCTGTCCCACGATGGACATTACACTCAACCCTCACCCTCCAGGAACTTCAAAATACACACAGACAGAGTGATGTGGACAATATATATGTATTTTTAAAGAAATTCCGACTCTCTAGCAGGTCTTGTATCTACCGAGACACAAATGGCTTATGTGTATAATGTTTCACAAAAGCCTTAAAACATTACCACCCCAACTTGACACATTAAGAAACTAGGGATAGAGGTTTATCACATTGTGCAAGATTAGAGAGATGCCACATCAGACACTGTATTTAAACCCAAGCCTTTGCTCCAGTGCTCACACAAGAAAGTGTGACATACTGCCCCTTTCCTGCCCTCTCCCTGCAATAAATCTCTGAAGAGTCTTTTCTGTGCCACGTGGAATCACAATCATATCAATTTACCACAAAGAGCTATGTGACTCCTTGGAGGACGTGTCAAAATCTAAAGGGTTGTGATGGGAGGAGAGATTTGAATTTTCTGTTTCTCAAAGGAAACATGGCTTTAAAAGAAACTGAAAAGCACTTATCTAGTCTAAGCCCTCATTGTGTAGAGAAGGAAATGGAGGCTCAGAAGAGATGAGGAAAGGGACTTATTAACAAATATTGCCTCAGTGCAGCACCAAGCCAGCCCTGGGCCCTTCTGGGGGAGTACCTGGAAGGCCCAGGAAAATGATTGTTAGAAAAAGGAAAGAGAAGAAGCATACAAGGCCCTGTCTCTACACCACCATACCATGAAGTTCCACCAAATTATCCAGTATTGGGTGCAGCCAAAATTTAGGTGGGCTAAAGAGGTTATAGAAACCTGGAAGTCTCAACCATAGTGGAAATTCCAACATTTACTGTTTTTTTCCAAGTTCAAGCATCAGTTCAGTGGGCGCTCCATACGAGGGACTACACGAGGCCTGGAGTTCTCCCAAATACAGATCTCTATTATCACGTGTGCAAACCACACACAGGCCCACCAGAAGAAAAACGCCCACACATAAGATGGAACTACTGAAACAGAAAAGAGCCAACCAGCATATATTGCTAGCAAAAACGGTGCTGCTAGAAATAGACTCATGGACATAGAAAGCAAACTGTTGTTAGCAGGCAGGAAAGGGAGGATTAACAGATACACATTAATAAATATAAACTAAATGACAAGGACCTACTATATAGCACAGGGTACTATTTTCAATTTCTTGTAATGAGTTGTACTAGAAACAATCTGAAAAACATTTATATACATATGCATAAGCTTATAACTGAATCTCTGCTGTACATCTGAAGCTAACATGGTAAATTTACAACACTTCAATAAAAAATAATTTTATATAATAAGTAAAAATAAAAGCAACGCCATAAAAAAAAAAAGTAAAAGAACACGGTAATCCCCTTAGCTGTAGGTGGTGGAGAACTCTGCAAGCACCAAGTCCACTCGAATACTCCAGCACTGGCGGTCTCTCATTCTAACCATCAGAGAATCACTTGGCTTCTACGAGGTTACTTTTCTCTTCAGTGAAAGGCTACAGTTCCATCTAATGATGTATTGAATCTCATCACTCACAAACCCAAGAATTAATGAGGATTTCCCATAGGCCTGGCTCTGGACAGATGAAAAGATAGGGTCCCAGATATATTCATGTGTAGAAGAAGTTTATGCCATAAAGACATTAATTCTTCCTGCTTTGATAGACAGATTCATTGCAATTCTGATTAGAATTCCTCCCAGATATTTCATGGAATGTAACAAGTTAATTTATGGTCAGGAACAGCCAAGAAACTTCTTTAGAACCACCACTGGGAAGGGGTGGATAGGTCATGCATTTCAACTGGTCTTTCTGATGTGATGAAAACGTTCTGGAATAATAATGGTTGCACAAATGTGAATATGCTAAAAGCTGCTGAATTGTAACATTCAAGTGGGTGGACTTCATGGTGTGTGAACAATATCACAATAAAGCTGTTATATGAAAAAATCCTTCTTGCCAATTATTTTTCCCTCTATACTACTAGTCTGTCCCACAATTTAATTAAAACAAACAAACAAAAAAAACCAAAACAAACCAGATTTTGCCAGGAGCTCTTTAGGAGTGCAATGTCCCTGGGTCTCCAACGCCTCAGGTTGTGCTGTTCCTGTTAACACACAATAGCTGGGCTGGACTAGTTAGGGACTATAAGTATCTTTTTAAGATCGACGGTCTCACGTTTCACCCTGGGAGAGTGAATGATGGAGGATGAGACAGCCTCATGCCTTCAGCTCATTTTTAACTGAACCAAGCCCTGCTTTCACCACTGTAATCCCTCTCAGTATAAAAACATGTGACATCAACAAGCACCGCCATCATAACACCTGAAAGTGTTCAAGGTACTTACCTGGGGCAGAAATCCTGATCAAGGAGACAGAAGCTCCCTCAGCACTGCCGCTCCCTTTTCCCGACTCCACCAGGAGAAGCTGGGAGTTACAGCCGCGGGCTCTCAGCCTGGGGAGCAGCGCCCACGCCGCTAATCTGGACCTCAGGGATCGGGAAAGGGAGAGGAAGGCAGCCCCGGGGTCGCGGGGCAGGGAGAGCGGGGTGGGGGACGCGGGCTGCAGCCCCGCTCGGAGGCCAGCCCCAGCCCCAGCCCAAGCCGCCCGCCCCGTCCGGGTGTGCAGACCCCGCCCGCCCGGGACACAGCCCGCCCAGTGGTGGGGACGGGTCGGCGGCCAAGGAGAGGAAGCCCGGGAGGGGAGGACTCGCGGGCGGGAGAGGGGAAGCGGACGCCAGCCGCGGACTGAGGGGAGCCCGGCTGGGCCAAGAGGCGCAGGGGCACACCTGGCCCTGGACAGCTGTGGCCGGGGCGCCGGGGCAGGTGGCGCGGGCAGAGGGGTCTGGCCCGAGCAATCCAGCTGAACACACGCTGACTGGCGCCCTGGGGGGCTGTGACACGCCGACCGCCCTCCCGCAGCCGCCTCACCCCTTTCCCGATATCCCCTCACCTTGCACTTCCACAGCCAGAGGCCCCGGCCCCAGGCAGTAGCCAAAGGCCTACAGGGCGACAGAGCTGAGAAGCCATTGGGGCCGATCCCCGGCTCGGAGCTGGAGCTTCCAACCCGCGGTCCAGCTGGCAGCAACTGCGCATGCGCAGGAGGGCCAGCGATCCGCTCTGGGTCCTGAGAGAGAAGGGGAACCGAGGGAGGGAGAATAGGGGAGGAGGAGGGGAGGCGGGGAAAAGTGGAGGGAGACACATGGACAGGAGGAGCAGAGGGAAGGCAGTTATCTGGAATTGGGAGGGGAGTAACAGAGATGGGGAGAAAGCGTTTTACCTCTTGTGGCACCCCGAAGGAGGCAGCAGTCCTGCCTATACACCCTTCTCTTACCCGTCATTGCCCACAGCTCATATTTTACGTCCCTGGCCCAGCCCTCCAGCTAAGGTCTCTGCAGAAACCCTACGGGTATCATACCCGTTGCCCCCACAAGGAGCTAGGTTTACTGTTGCTCAGGGAACCAAGCACCCGCAGGTGTTGTTTCTCAGAACTACCTTGGGAAGAGTACATATTCCCCTTTTACACGCTGGGAAACAGGCAGGCACGATCTCTGCCTTAGCTCCACTGTCCCAAATGTTGGGCTGGCAGGGAGCGGGAGGTAAAATGTCAGAGCCCCAGAAGGAGCAGACTGCCTGAGTGTTGGTGTAGAGTCCCCATCCCTCCTGGGTAAACCACACCCCAACCTCGGGGAATAATCAAGGGCTCACCGTAGGCCCCTGTGTGTGGGAGAGCTGCCCTCAGTCCCAGTGTCCAACTTGCTAGGTAGGTAGAAGTGTTATTGAGTCCAAATTCATTCTCCTCAGTGCAGGACAGGCCAGTAAGTTGGGAGACCAAGTGTTGGGGCATGGAATAGCAAGTTTCTGTAGACCTAGATGGCAAACTAATGTCCTGGAAAACCATCTCCCCAAGTCAGAATTCAGGCTGCTTTCCTATGTGCTTGGTTTTTGCAAACTTCTTGGTGTATGAATTCTTTGTTTTTAGAATCCTTTGTTCTTGCAGCTATCTCCCTGGGTCAGATCCCTGTAAACCTCCAACAAAACAAACGTTATTTTCTATTCTGCAACGTGTTATCTTTATATGATTGGAAAAGTGTTAAATACCCTTAAAGGTCAGAGCCTTCAGAATAGGCTCGCCTGTATATTTTAGGCTCTAGGCAACATTGTTTTACAAGCAAGAAGAAGCCTAGGAGACAGAGCACAGGGTTAAAGTCAAAGGAACAGATCTAATATGGAGTCAGATTTCTTCTTTTCTATTACTGTGGCAGAAGCCACTTGAGGATTTAAATCCCTTAAAGTTAAAAATAAGTAAAACTTTAAAGGAATTTACATACATTGGTGGGAACTTGCATAGCATATCTGGAAAAGCACACAAAGGATTGTAAACATTGGCATCTCCAGGGAGGCGTGTAAGAACAGAGGATGAGGGAAAACTTCTTTCACTTGAGTATTTTTTGCTCTGTTTGAATTTTTTTAACCATATGCATATATTTCTTTTTCAGTTAAAATAAATGTGTAATGGAGCAAAGGAGTAACTAGTTCAGCAAATACAGCAGCCATAGACTCACTGAGTCATCATTTTCGATTTAAGCCAGGAAGCATTGATTGTCTCTCTCCTATGTGCCCAGTGCTGTTTTAAAACATTTTTATATATTTTTTTTATAAAATAATAACATGCTATCCCTCACCCCTGCTCAGGGCTGGTGGGAAACCAACTGAGTTTTTACTGAGTTGTTTTCCAAGGAGTAGAGATGAGTTATAAACAGAACACAACTTCAGGGCAAAACAGGCGGACTGGTTTTCCAGCAGGCCAGATAGCGATGACGGGTTTTCAATAGAGGCGCACAGAGGCTGAGAGAGAAAGCCTCCAGGACCCTACAGAAAGCTGCCCACAGTGCCTTCTCCATGGCACTACTGAAATAGGAAAGAACAAATCTGACTCCGTATTAGATCTGTTCCTTTGACTTTAAACCTGTGCCCTGTTTCCTAGGCTTAGTCTTGCTGTTTCTGCACCTTTTGTGAAACAATGTTGCCTAGATCCTGAAATATACAGGAGACCCTATTCTCAAGGCTCTGACTTTGAAGGATATTATCACTTTTCCATTCGTATATAGATAACAAGATACAGAATAGAAAATAACATTTGCTTGTTGGAGGTTTACACGGATCTGACCCAGGTGAAGAGCTGCAAGAACAAAGGATTCTAAAAACAAAGAATTCATACACCAAGTTTGCATCAACCAAGCATTCCCGCTTCCCCTTTTTAATATAAGAAGAGCCTGAATTCTGACTTGGGATGATGGTTCTCCAGGACATTGGTCTACCATCTTCTCCACTGGCTTTACAAATTAAAGCCGCTATTTCTTGCCCCAAATCCTTGTCTCCTGATGTGTTGGCCTATAATGCACGAGTAGAACAAGCGTGGACTCGGAAACACAAACATACATTGAAAGTACGCATTTGGTATATTAAATGACCTGCTTCCACTCGTATTCCTGAAGGTTTTCTTCTCTTGACCACTCCTACTTTATTTATGAAAAACCTGTCATGTGGACACATTTCCTTCTCTAGCCACTACCCTTCCATGTAAAAACTGATGCCAAGAAGGCAATGGAAGTTGCTAGAAGGTATTACCTGGCCAAAAAAGAGCAGAAGTGGGTTCTGGCTGATGTTCAGGAGCAGGCCGGGGCACCTGACAAGATGTCATAAGTACGGATAGACAGCTGGGCACCAAAGGAGAAGCTTCTAAACTTCCATGAGGGACTTGGATAGGAAGGAACAGTCCCAGACTATAGCTCTGATCCCACCACGAGCTTCCTGGGCAAGGCTGGGCAAGTCATTTAAATTCTCTAGACCCGTGCTCTCCAACACGGGAGCCACCAGCCACATGCAGGATTATGATGTTATTCTGTAGCCAGACAGAATTATAAAAAACACTTTATTGCAAAGGGTCAGCAGGTATAATATTTAAAAACATTATTGGTTATCTTGCCTTAACAAGTTATTTTTGTATGTCTAGCTTTCTGTGGGTTGTAATGCCTGCGACTAATGTTTCCCTTACAGTGAGGTATTTTGAAATTATAAGTTACTGGACACAGTACACTCATATCACAGTTGAAAAAAACTGATTAAATAAGCAAGGTGATCTGACTTAGTAGTTATGAGCAGGGGCTCTGGGGCCAGCCTGCATAAGTATTAATTCTCACTCTCCCTCCAGGGAGTTCTGTGTGAATCTTGGACAAATTATTGTTGCTGTTGTTGTTGTTGATGTCGTTGTCATTGTTATTGTTTGTGCCTCTTTTCCTTACCTTTTAAATAGCGAGGAAAATGTAGACTCTATCCCCTACAGTGTTGGCAGGATTAAATGAGTAAACGTCTGTGCTGCCCACTTCCCTGGGTTTCAGCATTCTCCAGGCAATCAGTGCAAAACACAGTGGCATTCTCCACTGTCTTCGTCAGTCTGGGATTCTGTAACAAATTACCGTGTGTCGGGTGGCTTAAACAACCAGCATATTCCTTATGGTTTGGAGGCTGAGGCTTTCAAGGTCAATGTATCTGGGAGGGGATTGCCAGCTTGGAGATGGCTGTCTTCCCACTATCTTCATGGCCCAGAGAGGAGAGAGAAGCAAGCACTTTGGGGCCCTGTATAAGAACACTAATACCATTCATGAGGGCTCTACTCTCATGACCTCATTTTATCCTACTAATCACCTCCCAAAGGCCCCGCATCCCTATATCATCACCCTGGGAGATGAGGTTTCGACATATGGATTTTGAGGGGATGCATTCAGTCCACACATCGGCTAACTCTCCCAAACATGCAGTCATCAAACCTGTAGCTAATTTCAAAATAATGTTTATATCTCTCTGCCCATTTCCATTCCTACATCTACTAACACTGAAGCCCTGCTACATTTTATTTCTTATTTTCCTTGTGAGGTTTAATTGATTCCTCTAACTCCAAGGATTCGCTCACTCCAGTCTGCTTGACAGCCCTGCCAGGTAGGTCTTCCTTAAAACACCTTCCCACTTCACCTGGTTGTTTTTTAGGTGTAAATGTCAGAATTCTCTCCACACCCCATCCTAGACCTTTAATCCCTTACACTACCACTCACTATGTTATTTTCCTATTACCACTGTAACAAATTCCCATTAGCTTAATAGCTTAAACCAGCACAGACTTATTAGCTTATGGCTGTGGATGTCAGAGATCCAACATAGTTCTCATTGGGATAAATTCAAGATACCAGCAGGGTTCCTTCCTTCTAGAGGGTCTAGAAGAGAATGTTTCCTTTTTTTTTCCAGTTTACAGAGGTCACCCACCTTCCTTAGCTTGTGCCCCTCAACTTCCTCCATTTTCATGGTCAGCAGCCTTTCTGAACATTGCTCCATCGCTACACCTCCCTCTGATTTTAAACTCAGCTGGGAAATATCCTCCAATTTAAGGACCCCTGTGATTACATTCAGCCCACCTGGACAATCCAGACTACTCACCCTATTGTCTCATCTCAGGATCCCCTTGTCCCATCCCACTCAGGCAGTGTGTATGTGGCTGTGACATTCACCTTGTGTAACATTTCCTCATGAGCAATTTATGGTTCAAGGCACTTATAAGTGACTTTTTGTTTTTCTTCCTTATCCTTTCTACATTCAGTTTGTCTGGTGAGATTATATGAATCCTTTTTATTTGTGCCCCTGCACTAATCTATAATAATGTATCATGGGTTTAAAGGCTAACTAATAGACAATTTAGGAGACAGAAATCCTCTAAGATTTTTAATCCTAAAATATCTGTCATCCCTTTTGCCATGTACAGTAACATGTCACAGGTGACTACCCTGTGGCCGGGGAGGGACATGATTCTGCCATCACACTCCCCTCATTCTCACCAATGTGCTGATCAACTAACCAAGGATCTATGCTCTCCAATTCACTCACTTCCTCCTCCTTTCCATTGACTATCCTGTTCCCACCGCTTCCTTCATTCACCACATCAGGATTTCATGACCACATTCTCCCCTAAATGAAATGGGTATCTTGCATCTAATGTCTGACAGCTGTTCTTATTGTATATGCACACACTGACCTACACATAATCCCGTCCATCTCTTTATTTTCCTAGAATCTTCCAGAAGAATCAGTTCCATGATGATGATGATGATACTGACAATGATGACAGGGGCCTCTCAAGGATTCTGATAAAGAGGGAATCGATAAAGGGAGGGAATCATTGCAAAATTGCCCCAGAAACAGGCTTAAAGGTAAATAACTCTTATAGTGTTTAATGAAATTGACTAATATTTAACTATTTTTAAGACTTTATATCACTGAATTTAAAATTTTAACGGGAATTTTCATTCACCACTAACCAAGATTCAACTCTGGGACCAAAATCTAAGGATTTCTGTCTTCTAAAAAATTGTCCACTAGCCTTTTAAACACGTGATCCTTTTAAAAAGTTTAGTGCTGGGCTGAAAATAAGCAGGATTCATATAATCTCACGAGACACAGTGAATGTGGAAAGACTAAGAAATAAAAACAAAAAGCCATTCATAACGTCTTGAACTTTATGTTGCTCACAGGAGAAAATGTTTGCCAATGTGTGTGTCACATCAACATGACGACTGAGTGGGATGGGGAAGCTGATCTTCCTCATCAGTCATTTATGCTGATTTGTTAGATGCCAAAACAGTTTCCTCATTGAAATTGCTTCTAACAAGTATGGAAGAATTTAGGTTCTACCAAAAGCAGGCTAAATATTTTCCCCTGCTTTCAGGTCTGTGGACTGAATGTCCCCACAAGAAGGACATGGTTATGTTTCATAGGGAAGTCTTCCTGAGAAGCAACAGGCTTTTCTAGGGCAGAACTGCAGGGCCCCCCATGGAGGGCTGGAGGAGGTCTAGAGGGGACACTGGAAAAACAGCAGGAGTGAATTCAGATACTGCTGCTCAGGTCGCCAAAGACAGCATTGCTATCTCTAAGGATATGACATTCTCCCAAATTTTCCATGAGTGAAGGAGCCTGTGAACACTAAGCAGGTTGTTAAGACACAGCAGCACATAATTTGCGTGACAACACAATTAGAGTATGATTTGATATTTGGAAAATAACTAGCCCATTGTTCTTTGAAACTTCAGCAGTAGCAATAGAAATAAAAAAGACTGAGCCGTCTTGGAGACAACAATCAATAAACAATTCTAAATCTGCAGAATTCCTTGACAATATTCAAGCAATGAGCTAGATGTGTGCTGCAGATACCTCTTACTGCAGGGCTCACTCCTGCAAAGCATAGAACTAGTTTCTCAGCACACAGAGGGAACCAAGTCAAGATTCCTAATCTTTTGAGATTTACTAAATGGCTGGAAAGGTCAGACAAGTACATACAGGCAAATATGATTAAATGTAATCAAATAATATCAAATGTGATTTGAGCACAGACGAAAGAGAAATTCCTTTCACCTGGGATCTAGAGAGACTTCTTCAGAAAATGTGGCTTTGGAGACGGCCAAAGACATGGGTGGAATTTTGGCAGAACAGGATGTAAGGAATTTAAAAACTTATTCTATAATTCATATAAAAATTCAAAGGATCCCAAAAATCCAAAACAACTTTGAACAAGAAAAACAAAGTTGGAAGACTTGCACTATCTGATTTTCAAACTTTTTTTATAAAGCTACAGTAATCAGAAATTAGGGTGTTGGTGTAAAACAGGAAAATAGAATAATGGAACACAATAGAATGTTCAGAACTAAACCAAGACTTATACAGACAATTGATTCTCAAAAAGGATGCTGTGGAGAAAGGATCTTTTCAGCATGTAGTGCTGGAACAATTAGATCGTGATACGCAAAAAAAAAAAATGAACTTTGATCCACACCTCACAAAATATACAAAATTTACCTCAAAATGGATCATAGATCTTAATAGGAAATCTAAAACTATAAAACAGCTAGGAGAACAAGCATAGGCTTAAGGTTTATGGCCTTGGGTTTGGCAAATTTTTCTTTGCTATGACACCAAAAGTATCATCTATTTTAAAAAGAAACTGATAGAGTGAACTTTATGAACATGAAGACTCTTCAATGCTCTTCTAAACACTGCTAAGCAAATGAAAAGACAAGCCATAGACAGAAGCTATTTGCAGATCATATATCTGATAAAGGTCTCTCTTTGTATCTGATCCAGAATAAAGAGGTCTCAAAATTCAATAATAATTCAAACACCTGAATGAATGAGGCCAGAAAACACACTTCAGTAAAGATATCCAGATGGATAATAAGCATATGAAAAGATGCTGATTAAAGGTGTCATTAGTCATTAGAGAAATGCTTTTAAAAACCACAGTGAGATACTAGTTCACATACACACTAGAATGAATACAGTTAGAAAGACTGACCTTACAAGGTGCTGGCAAGGAAGTAGAGCAACCAGAACTGATACACACCACGAGGAATTTACAATAGTACAACCATTTTGGAAAAGTCTTTAACAGATTCTTTTAAAAAGGTAAACACCTGTGTACCATATAATCCAGACATTCCTCATCTGGTGCTTTAGAAAGGAAAAGCATATATCCATACAAAGACTTGTAACCAAACATTCACTGCTATTTTATTTATAATAGCACAAGTTGTAAATAACCCATGCATCCATCAAGAAGTAAATGCAGAAAGAAATGATGGTCTATACAAACACTGCTCACAATAAACTCTTCAGTAAAAACTCAGCACTAAACAATACTCTACTATAAGACAAATAAGCTATTAATACAGCAACACAGATGATTCTCAAAATAATTACACTGAATGAAAGAAGTCAGACAACATAGAGTAGATACTGCATGAATCCATTCATATAAGGATCTTGAAAATGCAAACCACTATGTTGTGATAGAAAGCAGATCAATGGTTCCCAGGGGAAGAGACGGGGAGGGAGGGAGGGACAACAAAAGTCAGGAGAGAAGCTTTGTGGGTGATGGGTATGTTCACTGTCTTGAGTGTGGTCATGGTTCCTTGGGGTATACTTACGTCAAAACGTATTAAGCTGTACACTTTAAACGTGTGAAAATTATTTTGCCAAGTATACCTCAAAGCTGTTTTAAGAAAAAAGGCACTTTAGTCCTGATCCACCTCAGCGCCTGATTGGAGTGACATGATCAGTCCCTCACACTGTCTGCCTAACGGGAAGGTAGAAAAGCTCTCACGGAAGATAACATGGATTTTTCATTTGCAATGTCTGCCATGTAATAAAGAATTTCTAGACATGCAACATGTCCAGACTATATGACAGATAACATGAGAATAAGGAGCATTAGACAAAGGATGCAAACCCCAGGTGATGTAGGCATCAGAGTTACCAATAAAGGCTATAAAATACTTTTAATATATTCAAGAAAATAAGGAAATGATGGGACAATAGATAACAGTTTAGAGACTTTCACCAGAGAAATATACTGGAATGTATTTTTAGGAAAAGTCAAACTGATACTCTAGAACTGAAGCTTTCAGCTCTGGAAACAGGTAAACAGAGCTAATTAGGATCCCTTTTAAGTAAAACTTTCAGTAATTCTGGGTAAAATATAACAACAAATTAACACAGAGCTAACTATGGAGAGAGAAGTTCCCTGATGACAATACAAAGAGGACACTTAAAGCCCAGAGTGGTCATCTTGTGAGCTGATGCCACCGCACCCTGGAGGGAAGGGGTTTTCATCTGCACATAAATAGGGATACAATGTCCATGTAGGAAAAAGGGTCCATACCAGATGTAGAAGACTCTTCCTCTATATCTATATAGTCAGAGACAGAGATGTAAAGTGGCAGCAGAGGTCACAGTGACACAGGGCCCTGGGCCAAGGAGTGTGAGCACCTCTGCAAGCTGGGAAATGTAGGATGACGAATCCCTCCCAAGAGCCTCGGTGTGGAACTTAGCCTTGGCCACTCCTTGGTTTTAGCCCACTGACATTGACTTTGCACTACTGCACCCTAGAACAGTGAGAAGATGAATGTGTATTGCTTTAAGCCACTGAGTCTGTGGTCCTTTGTTACAACAGCAATAGGAAAGGAACTCAGGAACCAATATGAACTTGAACCACAGGCTGCCTGCTGTGCTGGCAGGAAGTCCTTTGTCTCTGATCCTGGGGGAGTGTCCTGTCCTCTGGCAGCATCCACAAACTACCTCATGCTAACTTGGCAGTTTGCAGAGGGTTAAATCTTATCCCTGCACAGTTCTTGATATTTAGTTAATAAAAATGATGGTGTCAT
Source organism: Vicugna pacos (assembly GCF_048564905.1). Classification (NCBI taxonomy): domain Eukaryota; kingdom Metazoa; phylum Chordata; class Mammalia; order Artiodactyla; family Camelidae; genus Vicugna; species Vicugna pacos. The sequence continues at coordinate 74,625,487 of NW_027328740.1, read as the reverse complement.
CATGGGTATTTTTCCATCTTTTAAATACCCTTCAGTCTTCTAATAAAGCTACTTCTAATTAAGAGACCGTGTAAATAGTTTTCAATCTTCATAATAAATAACTGTGGTTTTATCTGGTTACTTAAATTATGAATAATAATGTTCACATTTGTAAAAGTTATTAAAATCAACATTGTTTAATGAAAATATCATTTCTTTTCACATGAACATGTATTAACTACAAGAAATGTTCCATGCTTTCTTCTACGATTTACTGTTAGAGCCTTAAAGAATAATATTTTCCTCAAAAGATATTACGGCAAAGGGATTTCTTTTGGTGGAACTGTTCCGGCATCAAATCTGGTGCATGTCTCAGGCCACTGGCAACATAGAGATGATAGAAATTAGGAGGCATTATAAACACAGAATCATTTTTAAAGGAATTAAAAAAACTGGATGTGTGTAAACAAAGAATCAGAGAATATTCTGGTGAAATAAATGTATTTTTCAGCTTAAGCAAGACATGGGGTGAATAAATCTGAAATGAAAAAACCACCCAGAGATTAGCAGCGAGTCATGCACGCAGTGTGAATGATCAAAACCAAGTTGTTTCCAAACCAGTGTGCAGGCTTGATGCCTTCATGAATCAAATCTGTGTGGCACCAGGCCACCTCGAATACATGTTGATGAGGTATTTATAAGCCCTTCACCATCCCAAATCAAAGCCCACGCACGAGCCACAAGACCATCACCTACACATTTGGAAAACACACAACATGGTGAATAGCACTTTTCTTGTTCAGTAGCCGGTGGCAGCGAACTGTCAGCAGACAGAGATACAGGGACACAGAGGCACCTCCCCTCACTCAGCTGATAAACTTCCGTGCATCCCTGGGGACAGGATTGTCATAAAATGCACCATGGATTGATCCTCCTCCTAGGAAAGGAACCGTAGTGCTGTCATTAGGTTTGAGCAGGGGTGGGTGGAGGATCTCAGAAGAGTTGTTTCAGCACACCAATAGAATTCTTGGCCACCGTGACCACGAAAGACAAGTCCCCTGCCATCCCGGTAGGCACTTGGGCTCCTGACAAAAGCTGGGCTCAGTAAAGGGTTGAGTAGAAGGCACAGACCTGAGGGATGCCCCAGCAATAGGCAGGAGGTAGGGCCTGGTTTATACTGCTCTGGGTGTATCCCAGACTCATCCGAATACGAAATCAGAAATTTGCAAAACAGCAGAGCTGGGGTGGATCATCTACTCCAGACTCCTCACCTTACAGTTAAAAGGGTGGCAACCCTGACAGGCAAAGCAACGTGCTAAAGGCAGAGCGTGGAAGTGGCAGTGCCAGATGAAACGCAGCGTGCAACCCCCGTTCAAGGCCGCTGACTCTGACGACGGGGCCAAGGTTTCCAATGAGGAGAATAAGACAGTGTAAATACTTTGTTCCCCCTAAAACCCCAAATGTTTTTTAAAGGCACAAAAACTCACCTTAACTAGATCTCTTCTGAGGGGGCTCTCTTCTGCTTCTTCGTCTTTCTGTCTCCATTTCCCTCTCTCAGACACAAACACATTCAGTTTTGTGAAAGGGGACTTCCTTCCATACAAAGACAGACTTCACATCTTCAGAAAGATACCTGAGAAAGCACGTTTCTCAATTCAAGTCTTTGTGGGAGTTCTGGGCAACTGGCTTATTTTCTAGAACAATCGGTAGTTACAAAATCAGGAAATCATCTTCCACAAAGGCAGAGTTCTGGTCCGTGTTGATAAAGTTGGGGATGTCACATTTCATGAGTCTGTTCGGCTCCTCCTCTGGCCACCTGCTGCATCTGATGGCTTCCTGGAGCCGAATAACACTGTAAAGGGCTATGGTAGGGATACCAGCTTTGGCCTTGTCCAAGTGGTCCACTTCATTGATGTAGCAGTGAAAGAGGGACCTAGATTCGTCATTGCACTGCCAGAGAACACCTTGGGCAGCAGCGGTCTTCCAAAGTCTGACACAAAGCTGTTGAGTCTAAATCTCTTCTCGGGAGACTCTGCATTGCTACAAAGAAAACCAAAATAAAATATCGTTCACAGTGTATCTCGGTGACTTGAAGAATCATAGTTTTTGCCATCTACTGAGAGTAAATCCCTGCACAGAGCATGCTGACATGCACTGGAATTGAAAGACATCACTTCTGAACACATACAATTAAACCCAAGGCAAAAGTCTAAAGTGAGGGCCCATGGACCATCCTAAAAAGACATCGTTCCCTGAGAATCCTCAATATTGGTGCCTCGCACACCAGTGTTTCTCCGTGGGACACTCAGATCTCTTCATCAGGATTCGTTAAAGTGCTTCTTAAAATGCAGAATCCTGGGGTGCACACCCTCAGAGTCTCCAGAGGTAGCGACTGGTAGTCTGTATTTTCATAGCCACCAGGATAACTAAACATGCTCAGGTTTAGCACCGCAGTCTACATCGGGTCACCTGAGCATCGACAATTCTGTCTCACGGGATGGGGGGTGCCATGTGTGTCAGGGTGCTGTCCTACCCATGTGTCTCCCCTGATTCTCAGAACTGACAGTGCTGCCCCATTGGGCACGAAATACCACCGTTTCACAATGCATACGCAGGGCGCCCGACTGAAAAACAATCAGTGATAGGAGAGGGGACAAAACTCAGCTTCCTGTTACCTTGTTTCACTTACTGTGGGACGAGTGATCAATTCAAGGGTAATAAATCAGTGAATGAGTGAATAACATGACTCGCGTTAGTCCCACGATTGCCTGGAAGAGCAAGCCTGGGCACATTGAGAACCATAACAGCCCATCTACTTAAATGTCATCCTCCACAGATCTATGTAAAGGTTACTTCCACCCAGGCAGTGACTCCAGAAGGGCAAGAATCATGTATGAACACACTCTCAAATCCAGAACAGAACCTGACAACAATTAGGCTCTGGAGTCTGTGTTTAGCGAGTGTGGAATCTCAGTGATTCCAGCTCTTACACCTTGCCTTCCCATCCCACCACACACGATATGGCCCTTATGTCCAGTTCTCCCGGGGCTGGGGCCACGGAACCCATTTATAGGACTGGAAGAATCTGATCATTTAAACCATCCCCCAGATTATCATCAAGAGTCACCTGCATTTCAGGGATCAGTAATCCCAGAAGCTTTGCAGTTCAGGCAGCTGAGGGATTTTTATATCAGCTCTGTCTTCTACTGTGACTGCCTGGGTGACATCAGACAAGGAATTCTGAAAAGCCTGAACTTTTCCTTTCAGGAATAATCTAATTAACAAATCTCGTTGACCACTCAACAAATGTGATGTGAAGATCAATAATTTACACAGGAGTACAACATTCACTAAGTCGTGGATTTAGAATCAGAGGAAAATCATTTTAGAAAGATTGACAGAATGTAGCTTTAATGCGAATTTAAGTATTCTTACCTTTCAGTAAATCATCTTCCCCTACTTATCACTTCACCCAAGTTTAAAAGATGTCTGAGAACAGGGATGAGTGTGTCAGCAATCTGAGACCCAATAACCTAAAATGTCACCTAGGAAAAAGAGGGGAGTAACACATTTTTAAAAAGCATGGTGAGGATGGCGGGGCCATCCCCAACCCCAGACTAAGAAGCTCTGAGTAATAGCTTTCCTGCCTGCCTGGGGCATCAGCTGATGTGAAAATCCACCCAGAAACCTCACTGTCCAGCAGCTCTTCCATAACACAGGCTACACTTTCTCAGAATTAAGAATTGCGTCCAGTAACCACTTCGCTGAAGAATAAAGACAAAGGAGAACAAGAGAGTTCTGCCCCTCCCAAGGGAGAGCCCAGACCTCGGGCTGCATGCACTGCGCCCACCTCCCTGGAGAAGAATAAACTGGAGAAGGGCGTTCTGCGAAACTGCGGCAGCAAAGGTTGAGATGGGAACAAATTGACCAGCTGGCCAGGGACAGCCCCCTCCGTCGCTGCCTTGGCGGCTGCCTCAGCCCTCTCAGCCCATCCTGCCCACCTCCGGTGGCTAAGCTGTCAGAGAAATTGCTTTGCGACCTGGAGCAACAGAGGCTGCCCTCAGGCCAATCTGCGGAAAAGATGGGAGCTAAACCCCCAGCTCCCGAGCGGCAGGCTCCATACCCCCGCCAACACCCCGACGCCCCCGCACCCTACCGCAACCCCGGGGAAATATGACCCGAAGAAGTGTGACCTGGGAACGAGGGGCAGCAGAGGCCGCCCCCACGTCAGGCCTGCAGAGAGATTGGAGCTTATCCTCCAGCTCTCCAGGGGCAGCCCCTGTCCTCTCCACCTCCTGATCTCACCGCGCCCACCTTCCAGGAGCAGTCAGACCAGGTGTGGGGTGTCAGGCGAATCTTGCGCCAGAGAGGACGTCCCCAGGCCAGGTCAGGGGAGAGGAGAAGAAGTGGCCCCATTAGGCGGGGCAGCCGGCCGTCGCAACTGCCTCTGCCCCTCGACCACATCGGGCCCGTCTCCCAGGAGCAAGCTGACCTGGAGACGGGCATCCGGCTTCTTGGGCAGCAGAGGACGCCCCCAGGATTGGTCACGGGGAAGAGGAGAGCAAATTGACAGGCTCCGCGCTGCAGGTCTTCTACCCCCGCCATCGCCACCCCCGCACCTTAAAGGCACCGCCCAGGGCGCCCCTCCCCCAGCAGGCTGAGTGGGACAGGTGCGTCTGGTGACCTGGGGCAGGAGAGGCCACTCCCACACCAGGCCATCGGGGAGACGGGAGCCAATCCACCAGCTCCCCAAGGCAGCCCCTACCCCCGCAGCAGCCACCACTCTTGCCCATGACCTCACAGTGGCCTCCTCTAGGGAGCAGGCTGACCTGGAGATGGACGTCCGACGAACTTGGGACAACAGGGACCGCCCCCAGGGCAAACCATGGGGGGAAGTGGGAGCAAATGGACAAGTTCCATGGGAAAACCTGCCGCTGCTGCCACCACCCCCAAAGTACCAAGTCCAACTCCCGGGGTCAGGCCGACTAGGATACACGCGTCTCATAACACAGGGCAACAGCGACCGCCCCCAGGACAAGACGCGGGGAAGATGGGCGCAAATGGTCCGCTCCCCCGCTGCAGGCCCCCGACCACCGCCACCCCTGCACCCTGACTACCCTGCCTCCCGCCCCCAGCAGGCAAAGTGGGACAGGGGTGTCCCGGGACCTGGAGCAGCAGAGGCCGCCTTCAGGCCACGCGGTGCAGACATGGAGCTAATCCACAGTCTCCTCCGGGGCAGCCTCCCTATGCCTGCAGCCACCACCTTACCAGCCCCCTGACCGCACCGCACCCATCTCCCAGGAGCAAGCTCACCTGGAGTCGGACCTGAGGCAAATCTCCGGCGGCAGACGTCGCCCCCAAGCCAGGCCGTGGGGGAGAGAAGAAATGGAGCAACTCCCTGGAACACATCCCCTGCCCCTGCCGCCTCCGCCGCCGCCTCCCAGGAGCAAGTTCATCTGGAGACCCGCGTCCCGCCTCTAGGGCAGCAGAAGCCGCCCCTGGCTCCGCCTCTGGGGAGAGCGGAGCGAATTGATCGGCTCCCCCGCGGCAGCCTCCCTCCCCACGTGGGTCCCGCACCTTAACGGCCCCGCCCCCACTCCGCACTCAGCAAGCTGAGTGGGACAGGAGTGTCCGGCGACCTGGGGAAGAAGAGGCCGCTCCCAGGCCCAGCAGCCGGGACAAGGCAGCTATTCCACCCGTTCACCAGGGGTAGACCCGCTCCGCCCCTCTGCCGCTGCCACTGCCTTCTGACCTAACCGCCCCACCTACCAGGAGCAAGCTTACCTGGAGTGCAACATCTGGCGAATCTCCGGCGGCCAAGCCCCACCCCAGGCCAGGCTGCAGGGAAGAGAAGAAATCGATCGGCTTGCCCGGGCAGCCTCCCAACCGCCACCGCCGCCGCCGCCGCCCAAAAGCATTGCAATAGCCTACCGGGGTCAGGCTGACTGCAAGGATGTGCACTTGCCTTCTTATCCTGGCCAGGTCCCTGAGCACCTCCCTGCATCCCTACACTCCCTGCACCTCTGCACCCCTGCTACTCTCTGCAATTCTGCATCCCTCCACCCCCACATCCCCTGAAATGCCTGCGCCCTCCACAGCCCCTGCACCCCTGTCACCAGTTACACTTTTGCACTGCTTACACTCCTGCACCCCTGCATGTCCCACACACCACCTCTTGGGCCTTTGGCAGAGTCTCTGCTGTTAGACCAATGCACAGTGACTCACTCTTTGCCAGTATATGATGCATCAGTGGACGTCAGGGGTTGCCTGCAGGAAGGTACATGTTCCCGGTCACTAGCCTGGGCCACTAGGGTGATCTCTGTGAGGTCACCCAGGACGGGTTCAGAGATGCTGTTCTCTGGGAAGAGAGGAGTTGAAACTGGTCTTGAGGGCAGAGCTGTGCTCACCAGGCCGTCCACGCTTCATGTTTTACACAGGGCTTCGGAGAAGTGAAATGGATCCGGCCAAGTAATACCGGCCTGCTGTGAGCCCACCTCAGTCCTGGGCTCTGAGTCAGACCGACTGGCTCCCTCAATCAGGGCCCAGTTTGGGCACCTGAATGGTCCCTTTGAGGCATCCCAACAGTTCTCAGGATGAAGTCTGGCTGCTTCCACCCCATGGCCCTCCCTCCTACTGTGCTGGCCTCAGGAAGGTTCCTTATATGGGGAAGAAGGCAGCCCACACCCTACCCCACCCCTCACCTTTCTCTAACCCAGGCTGGTGCTCTCTCTGCCCCTCAGAGTCTGGGAAGCCATCCCTCTTCAGTTATGTCCCTTCTGAGATGGACTTGCTTCCACTCAATTCTAGGCGAGGATGCACCATGGAATGCACTGGGTAAGAGAACCAAAATAAATAATTTCTTCTGTGAGGTTGTCTGTTTATCTACTGGGGCTGGGCTGTGTGTAGTTTGCTACAGCTATTGGTGTGAGAGGCTAAAACAGCCTGTGTGTCCTTGTTTTCATCTCCCCGCTGTCTTTGGGTTTTCCCTAGACACTCCTGAGACATTTACTTCTGTTAGTATTATTCCTGTTATTACACACGGGCCCTACTGACATGGAGGTAAGGTGTTGGGGGAGCGGGACAGAGCAGGGCATCTGCAGTCCTGTGATTAGTTCTCATTGAGCCTGTGCCCTGAGCTGTGACCTCCACAAGTGTGTCTCTTTCCCCCCACCCCAATTTGGGTGACACAGAAGGGATTTCCCTTCTCCCAGGTTGGTTAGGCTCTGGTAAAATAATTTCTCATTAATAAAACAAACAAAAAACAACTTCCCCCAATGAAACAGAATGTTCTGGGTGTATTTCAATACAGTTATTTTCTCCTCTCCAGGCAGGAAGCATGAGGAGTTATCCTCTGACCTTCATTCTGAGAACAGGACACGGTCCTGGATGTAAAATACATGAAAAAGAGCATGGGGCCCCTCTGACTGGCCCCCTGGAGTTGTCACACTCTGATTTCCCCACACTGAGCCTCCTGCTGGCCTCAGGGACCTGTTAAATCTGCCTGCCCCCGGGGTTCTTACAAAAGCAGGTTCTGCCTTGGGAGCTGTGACTCTCCAAGCCTGCCCGCTGTTCCCTTTGCAACCTCTCTGGGTTGGAAGCAGCTTTCCCCCTCAGTCTTCTGGGATCTAAGAAGAGCAGTGGGTTTGCAGCTCCCTCAGATTTGGTGTTATTTTCAGGACAGGAGGAAGAACTTCTGAGCTCCACACGAGCTGGACCAGAGGCTGGAATCCTCCCTTCCTCTGCCACCGTGCAATCAGTGGCTGTGGTTCTAGCCGAGTTTCTGAAGATGTGGACTTAAACACACATATCCCAGCCCTCACAGGAGCACACAGTCCCATAAATCCCCCTAGTTTCCACTGGTAACTATGGAGCCGATGGGGACACGGGTTTCGGGACCACAGAGGCCTGACTGCACGACTTGCTCCGTGGCCTATTTACGTGGTTGCTCCGGGCCTTGTCTGAAGTGGCTTGTTTACCACACCTGGTACGTGGGAAACACAAAATAAGTACTAGAACCTTCACTTTTTCTCCCTCCAGGGCCTTCAAACGTAGAAAGTAATAAGTGAACTCAGACAGCCTAGTCACCACAATGAGGTCCGTCCAGCCTGGCTCTCCTGAGTGATGGGCACTGACTTGCACCTTAACTCGGAACAGTAGGGGAACTGCCTTCCTCTAACTGGGCCTCTCCCCACACCAGGCACGCCCGCAGCTCAGACGGGGCCAGCTCCCCAACTGAGGTGTGTGCTGGTGGCTTCAGTGTGACCTGGCCCTGCCGGGACATGAACCTGCAGTGAGTGAGGTGGAGGGTCGGGTGGAGGGGGGTCCCTTCTGGGGTGGCAGGGGGCCCGGTAGCACCCCTCCCAGCCTGGTGCCTGGGGCTCCCTAACACCTCCTACAGCTCCTGGGTTGGCTCCGGTCCTGGCCACTCCACACACCCTCCCAGTATCTTTTCATTATGTCCCTTTTCTGCTTTTATCAGCGAGAAGTGGCTTCTGTTGCTTGTTCAGTGAAACAGTACATCGGGAAACCAGACTACTTCTAACATCAGTAAAATACCAACCTCGGTCAGCTCGCCGGGCAGACCGTGCAGCACAAAGGCCTGAACAGGGCTGTGCGAACGGCTTACGTGAAGGGTCCTCAGCATCTGTCTTCAGAGATACAGAAGCTGATGGTTCAGGTAAAACCTCAGGGTGGGATTGAGGAATCCAAAGCTGGTTGGTTTCAAAGGCTAATTGGTCAGAACAGACCCCTGAGCTGTGGTCAGAAGCCTGGCTCACCGTCACGCAGACTCAGCGCCCTAAGTGCCGGGTGGGGCCGGTGCTGTTCCCTTTGTAGGCTCTCGTTGGGGATTCAGTGTAGCCCCTTAAATACAGCAGAAATTCCAGCCCCATTAGCCCCCAACCTGAGTGTTCCATGACAGAAATCCCGGGAGTGTTTAATTTTCATCTTTGTTTAGGAGGATGAAGGTGGTTCAAGAGAAGACATAAATTCACACTTAGTGACACAAGGTCACAGCCAGTACTTCCTCCACGGAGAGCTAGGTGCTCCCACAGTGGTGGCTGGGGGCTCGGCAGAGACCCTCTGCTGGTCCCAGAAGGACTCGCTCCTCTGGCCACAACTCATGGGTTGGACAGCAGATCCAGAGGTGACAGAGCATCTTTCCTGGTAATTTGGAACTGACACATAGAAATCAAGTTCACTCATCTGGAGTTTGGCGGAGGGGAGGGGCGGTGGTTGGAAATCAAATGAAACCAGAGCATGAGAGACACTTAGAAGTGAAAGAGCGAGAGACAGAGAGACTAAGCTTGTGAGAGCAAATAGTCAGAAAGAAGGCAAACAATCAGGGGACAGAGGAATTCCAGCTCCTGACTGTCTAGTCTGTCCCAGCCCATCAATGACCCCACGAGATGTTTAATAACATTCCAGTTTTGCAGATTAGGAAACAGGCTGAAAGAGGTGGGGGCTGGGTTTGGGTGCAGAGTTAATTCAATTGCCACTGGACCCCACACTTCCCATTGCCTGAAGGCACCCTAATCCTCACTGGGACCCCTGTGGTCCCCTGACAGCCCAGCACCCTGATCAAAGGGACCCTGCGGGAGTGGGAACCCCTCTTGAGTGTGGAGAGTTCCCTGCCCCGAGATGCCATGCATCAGCAAGCTCCCGCTCACCCCAGGTTAACATCAGCCCAGCTGTACAGTCTCCCAACCCGCTTCCCTCCCTGCCAGGCACCCCCAACCTTACCACCGAGTGTACTGCAGGAATTCAGGCACAGGGATGCCCAAATCAACACGAGCCCACCGGCTATAGAAACAGCAGACTCCCAGCCCCACCTGGGTTGTGAGGGGACAGAAGGTGTCCTCAACTTTCATGTGTCTAAGACAATCTTCTTCAGCTGGAGGTTCTAGAGAAAAATAAAAGGTCCAAAACATAGTTCGGTGAGGAATTCCTCCAAGGACCTGACTCCAGTGTCTACAACCATGTGTACCTACCCCCGGAATTGGGGTGAAGGTGGATTATTGATCAGCACAACCCCTGGTGGCCCAGCTCCTTGGCTTGGCTGCCCAGAGGGGGCTGGGGGAATGGGTAAGGCCAGGGCACTCAGGAAAATCACAGAGGACCTGACCTCTCCCTTCTGCACTCGTAAACCCTTCCCCAAATCTCAAGGCATTGCACAGAGATCCGCCACAATAATGAGATGCTCCCATCTCTTCACTCACTCCTGTCGGTTCACTTACATGCTGAGCATCCACTGGGTCCCAGGACAAGACACATAGAATGGCTGATGGGACAGGCTTGGTCCTTCCCCCTGGAACCTGTTCAATCTGATCAAAGAATGATCACTCATAAAGAGTTTCTCAAAATTATACAGAGACCAAAGACCAACTGCAGAGTGAACCAAATTTAAAAATATATATGAAGATCCCCCAGTCTCCCCGCCTAAGGTTAACAGCATAAAGCAAAAAATTCTTGCCTTTAATCACCAGGGAAGTTGTCACCCCCTCTCAGGTGGAAAGGAGAGTTATTCTTTGAGCACGTCACAGAAGTGCTCCATCGGATTGGACCAGGGCATCTACATTCATTCAGCAAATGTTTATAAGCTCCTACTACATATGGGAATCTCCTAACTAGACCGTTCCCAAGGCTCTCGGGCTTTATCAGTCAACAAAATAGACATGACTCCCCATCACTGGGGGCTCAGAATTTTAGCAGAGGAAACAGGCAGCATGTTGGGGTAGCAAGAGTTTGGAAAAATTTTTAAAAAAGAGTGATATGAGCAAACTCGGGTGATGGCGGTGGGGTGGGAGGCAGGCAGGAGAGAATAAGGCAATCCTGGCAGATCTCACGGAGTAATGAACTTGAAGCAGAATAGATCCGGAGGAAGAAGGAAGAGCCGGAGCCAGAGGCCCCCAGAGTGAGGGGGAGAGTGTGGGCAGAGAGGCAGAGCACGCCGGGTCCTGAGGCCTTTGTGACAACTTTGGCTCCTAATGACATGGTGACCCGTTTAGTGAGTTTTGAGGGGAGGGGTGATGTAGTCCAACTTATGCTTTTGTGTTTGTGTTTTTTGTGGGGAAGTAATTTATTTATTTTAATGAAATGTGCTGGTGATTGAACCCAGGATCTCAAGCATGCTAAGCATGCGCCCTACCACTGAGCAACACCCACCACCCCCAATGTATGTTTTTACAGGCTCCCTCTGACTCTGTGTGGATGAGAGATTGTAGGAAAGCAAAGATGGAAACAGAAGGCTATTGGTATCCAGGAAAGGCTGAAGGTGGCTCTTAGGAGGGCAGGGAGCAGAGAGCAGGTATTTAATTAAGACAGAATATCCAGAATTTTCTAACAAGCTGGATTTGCTGTCTGTGAGTGTAAAAGAAAGAGAGAGAAAGGACATGGTTCCAACATCTGGGCCTGGACAATGGGAGGGATGTCCTCTCCGGATGGGAAAGGGGATGGGAAAAGGTGGGGCTGAGCAGGTGGAAAGGGGCTGGTATCAGCTCAGTTCTTCAATGTCATGGTTAAGGGGTGTGTTACATATTGCCACAGAAGTGCCTAATAGGTAGAGGAATCTGTTTTCTTTTTCTTTTTAACATTTAAAAAATATAATTAAACATATTAATTGTATTATGTGAATGATTTGGGAATTTTGTTTCATGCCAAGTTATATGTTATATATAGCCAAATGGAGCATATATCAAAAAGGGGAGAAATGAGGGCTTTCACATAAACTGACTGTCCGTAACGTAGGTAAAATTTCAATAAAACCAGTCTTCAGGGCAAAAACCTCATCTCGGTGTTACATAAAAATAAATGAAAAACGACTATGTTGATGTACCATTATTTCATGTTACATAATAGCCCCAAACTAACAGTGTTTAACTATGAGGCTTGTAGAAATACTATTCGCTTTATTCACATAAATACAGAAGTGCAGAAATGTTCTAAGGTAGAATTAGCATCTTAGTGGAAATAATACATATTTGAGCATTTTACATGATATATATGTACTGATTCAAAATTTGGAAAAGTAATTTCATAGTAGAACATATGTATGAATGTGAAAGCCAGATGAATGAAAGGAAAAGAATGTGATGTGAGTCTCAGGGATAAAGGCTCAGATGGAAAGGGGAAATCAGGGAATTTTGGAGAAATCGAGAAATTGATGGCATGCCAATTTCCAAGGCTGGGTTGCTTCCACCAAAGGAATAGCAGAGAGAGAGAGGAGAGGCCCAGGAACCCACCCTGGGGAACACCCACAGTATATGTTTGGAAAAAACAGGAGACATTGGCAAAGGACCAGCCAGCAGGCCAAAAGCAGAAACAGACAGAGAGATGGGCTGGGGGTTGAGTGAAGCAGGAACACGGGGTAGGAGGGATGGAAGAGCTGGGTCAAATGCTGCCGAGGGGCCAAGCATGATGAGGAGTCAAAATTGACCACTATATTTAGCAACATGGGGTCACTGATGGCCTTGACAGGGCAGTTTCCATAGAGCGAGGGATCAGGCGAAAAGCCAGAATGGGTGTAAAAGGGGATGGCTCAAGAGAAGATGCAGACAGTGAGTTTAAACAACTCCTTAAAGATTTGCTGCAAAGACACAGGGTGGCAATTGGTGGGGGTGAATTAGGGTCAAGGAGTGCTGCTGGTTTAAGAGGATGGACGTTTATATACTGATGGTGCCAACTAGCAGGAGAACAAAATAGATGAGGCAGTGAAAGAGAGGATGGTTTTGGGAGTGACAACCCAGAGAAGATGGGAGGGATGGGGCCTCGGGGACTTTTGGAGGAACTGGCTTTCGATGCCACTTTTAATAAGCGGTGGGGCACCGAGAGTGAGGTCACAGACATCAGAAGGCGAGCGGATGTGCTGGGAGTTGCTTGTGAAATTTCTCTTCTGTTGGCTTGTTTGCTTGTTCAAAGTAGAAAACTAACCTTACCAGCTGAGGAACAAGGAGGAAGAAAGAGTTACTGGAGCCATGAGCAGAAGATAAGAAAGAGCCTTCCAGGGAGAATGGGACAGTAAAAAGGGCAGGGGGAGGCGGGGGAGTGCGCTCCCAGAAAGTTACATTTTCTCTTTGACGTCCCCAAATGTGTGACGTGTTATTACCCTTCCTGCTGTCTACAAAATAAAAATTAATTATGGTTCAGAGGAAATGCTATTTCATTCTAAGAGGCTGCCTGTTTCTCAGGAATGGTCATCTTAAACTGCAAATATTACAAACAATGTTGAAAAGATGAACCTGTGTACCTAAAATCCCCTATTTTCTATTAATCTGTTTACTACTTAGTTCCCCTATCAATAACACATAACAAATACTGCCATGATGGAGGTACATCGATGCTTAAAAGGAAATGAGATCTGTATCCTTTTGCTAAATTCCATGGCTTCCTTAATATGCAGTTCCACTTGGAATTTAGGAATGTCTGGTATAAGAAGTGAGAAACAGTTTGAGAAAATCCCGACTCAGAATTATACATCACAACCACATCTCACAAGTATATAGAGCCATAAAAAAGTTTAAAAGCAAAACTCCGTAACTACTCTTAAAGACCTTTGCAAACCTGGGCCTGCCAAGATGTTTCCAAACTGGAAAGGAACTCCAATCTCTTGCCTGGTACCGGACCAGAGGCTGGCCAGCGAGAGAGTAAATATTTTCAGTTTTGCAGATCATTTTGTTGTAACCATGCAGGTAGGCAATAAGAAAGCTAAGAGCACTGGGAGATAGGAAACAAACGGGCATGCCCACACTCTCCCTTCCACTCAGGGCAGCTTCTCTGTGGTGGGGAGCTTTGCCACAATCACTTGCTTCTTTTTTCCATTGGTTTCTTTGTTTCCACCTTACTGCTCGAGCTCAGAACTTCAGGTGGGCCTGGTCCTTCAGCATCCATGCAGAGAAGGCTGAGCGGGGTTGGGAACCCCACCTGATGGAGAAGAGAGATTACTGGGAGGGACATTGTGGAGGCCACCATGACACGAGACAATCACACCTTCCGGGGTGAAAGGGAACGAAGACAAGGGAAGGACACAGTAGTGGGACCCCTAGGTCGCCTGCCAGGCTTGTTCTCCCTCCACGGCAACCATGGGGGCCTGGGGGGTGTTGGGCTTCAGCTACGGTGATTAGGATGAAGGGACTCAATATAAAGGACCCTCCAACTCCTCACTAGGTTCCAAACGCAGCCCCTCTAAGTCCACCCTCTGAGTTTCTGGAACTCTGCTGGAAGAATACATGAGCAGGCCAGAACCAGAGCCCAAGCCAAACATGACAGGGGTCTCGTGGGGCTGTAACCCCATGCTCAGTGGTCGGGGACTCCTTGCAAATCTGCAGAAATCCCTGTTCCACCTCATTCCTGGGAGAAACCCCAGATCTCCTCCTGCTCTGTCTGTTCTTCTCTTGAGGCTATTGTCCTGGAGGGATGCTGAGTCATTGAACCTGGTCCTCCAAACGTACATAAGCAGCCTGTTCAATAAAACAAATTATGCACTTTTTCACATTTGCCAGTTTTTTGATTCCAGAAAGGCTGTGGGACTCATTCTCACAGTCTCCTGTGCCCCCACCACATGGTGGCCCTCTGCTCATGTAAACACGATTTCCCACAACTGCACCCTGCCTCCCAGCTTGTCAGAGGGGAGTGTCCCACAAAGACACAGGTGTTTGTGAGGATCCTGTCCCCCAGCAGAAAACCTGCTCCTGGAGCCACGGTCAGGGATCTGGCCTCCTAAGCCGCTCAGCTCTAATTCAAAGCCTAAAGTGGGGGCCCCGAACATTGCTGAATGACTTTCTGAATCACCTGGACTGGAGGGGACTGATTTTCTTTCCAGGAATGGAGGTAGCGCAGCCTCCATTTTCAGGGCTGACCTTGACGATGGATCTAGTTCCCCCGACTGCACCGCAGGAAGGAGTGGTCCTTCCATCCCACAGGTTGGAGACCCAACCCAAGGGAGTACTGAAGCAGTGCATTGCTGCCAGGTCCAGCATCCCTGCAGAGTGGCCTCTGCCCTTGAATGACCCCCTTCCCAGGGCCTTTCTTGCCCGGACACCACCACACCCCAGGCTGTGCCAGAGCTCTGGGGCTCTGCGTGTCCAGGGCACACAGGTGGCACCTGAGCCAGGTGTCCCCTGGGCCTCAAGGGAGAGAGGTCTGCTTCTGCATCAGGGGAAGGTGACCCCACAAGGCTGGCAGGACACTCTCAATATGGACCTCCAGGACCCCTGGGAGCAGTTTCCCTGCAGGTGTTAAGAGCCATCATCAGGAGGGCAGGCCCCTCTTTGTGCAGACCATCCAGCAGTGCTGGGCCCACGTGCTGACCTCAGAAATCTACATGCCCCCAGGATACCCCAGGCAACCTCACAACTTCGTCACTTGGTGACCTGGGTACCACGAGCTCCTTGGCCATCCCATGAGGGTGGTCCTTGCAGGCATGGTCTCCAGGTTCTCCCGTTGAGAAATCCCCCTGGGTTTCTGTGGTCACAGAGCAGACACCAGAAGATTCTAGTCCTGCAGTGACCCCCACAGCAGTCAGCTCCCCTGTGCATGTCCAGGGACAAATGACAGCAATTTATTGCCAGGTACCGTGATGAACAAGGGGGTGGGATTCCATACTAAGTTCAGGATCCTGGTAACTCACTCTGCACCCCAAAAAGCTTCCATGAGAAATGTGTGTATTGGGATGTCTGTGCCCCTAGAAGAGCTGTTCCTGAGGGTTCCTGGGACCCTCCAGCCCCTCTCAAGGTTCTCAGATCCTGGGTCTAAATTTCTATCTGCCTCTTTTGGTGTACGGCCACCTGTGTCTCGTGGTCACGGGTCACTTTATTGCATGACTTGGCATGTTCTTAGTGCTCGTCCTCCACCCCTGCACTAGACTCCCAAGATGTTCCCACTGACCCTTGGCTCCCTGGGTGGCTCAGGGGGCCCTAAGTCTGCACCCTTCACTCTCCTCCTCTACCCCCACCTCTGGGGCCACCCCTAGGTGGACTTGGAGGTGTTTGTAAATGAGTCTTACACAAGGACATGTCTGGACAAAGCAGGACCCCACCCCCGGAAAACTCACCTGCTCCCTTCTCAGAAGAGGACCCCACAGCCCCACATTGCCTCCCAGGGGTCTGCTCAGGACACAGTCCCCCAGTTCTGGGCAAGGTGTCTCCCTGGAATCCTTGCTTCCAGGAAGAGTCTCTCTGTCCTTCTTCAGAGTTTAGAGGTGTTCCCATGTCCCTGACCACCAAGATGCCCAGCACAGTCCCTTCAGTGACCTGGAGAGACAAGTAACTTATGTGGCCACAGGTCTCACAGGACACACCTGCTGGGACCCCAGGCTAAAGGGCTGTCCTTCTGCCTTCTCAGGTGTGGCTCCCGTGGTAACTTTTTGCAGGGGGCCCAAACGGGGAGTGTGGCCCAAAGCAGTTCATGGGGCTCTCTGGGCAGGGAAGACTTGGGCCAGGTGGCCTTGCCTGGTTTCCCTGCTGGGCCACTCTGAAAACCCCCGCTCCTCTGGCTGTGGCTGGAGGCCCCTCAAACCTCAGGGCGGGGCTCTTTCTCTCAGCCTCCACTGACTCCAAAGCCACGCTGGTGCTGGCGAGGGGAAAGAGCTTTCTTGCCTTCTTTTGGCCAAGTTGCCACAGGTGGATGCTGCGGGGAGCTGGAGAGAGAGGTAGCACTTGCTCAGATGTGAGTGGTTAAGCAATTTGACACCCTGTCAACTAGCCTTAAACATTGGAATGAGGTCTTTCCCTGTAAAGCTGGAAGTTACTTTCAGTAACTTGTCTAAAGATTTCTTTTTTTTTTCCACTTAAAGACTCATAAAACCTCTCCCAGGTCATTCCTGGTATGGACCATTATCCAGGGATCAATCAGGAAATGCAGGAGGAGAGGGGTGGGGGTGGGGGAGAGGGGAGGTTAGATCAGAGCCCACGGAGAGGAGATGCCCCTCCCAGGAGCCTCACACTGGGCAGTGGCTTCTGGCATCCAGCTCTCCTGTTCTCAGGCCCATTCCATCTGCGGGGTTTTCCAAAAACATAATGGTGGAAGGGCCATGGAGGACACCTAGAACTTCCAGAATAGACAGGGGGAGCAGAGTTACCATGCTGGCCCTGGGTTTGGAGACAGACCTGCAGTGGAGACCACAGGCTTCTGAGAAGCCAGTTTCGAAATAAAGGCAGTATGCACTGGAATACCCGGCTCGAGAGAGTGCTTCATCATAGACATGTAATTTACATAGTTCTCACCACTAAATTCTGTGTTCCCAACACGCTACATGAATGACGGCTTCAACACACATTCATTTCTGAGATGTGAAAAAGTGTAGAGCCGCTCTTTCATCCTGCATAATGGGCATGGCTACACTTAAGAACACTTACCAAGATTTCTCAGCAAGAGCCAATTTCGAAATAAAGGCAGTTTGTGCAGGAAAACCCTGTTGGAGTGAGGGCTTCCCCATACACATGTAAGTTATAGAGTTCCCCTCACCATGAAACGCTGTTCCCAACATGCTACATGCATGAAGGCTTCGACACACATTCAGTTCTAAGCTGTTAGCATGTGGAGAGCCGCTCTTTCATTCAGCACAAAAGGCATGGTTACACCCAGGAAGATTTACCCAGATTTCTCAGCTGCTTCCTTCAGCCAGATTCAAAATAAAGGCAGTTTGTGCTGGGAAAGCCTGTTGGAGCGTGTTCAGAGCTGTTTCGGGCTCTGTCCCAGCTGGAGGGTGCAAAGCCCAACCTCCAGAAAGAGGGACCAGGACCCCACCCGCCAGGTGGTGTTGCCTTTGTAGGGGAACAGTGATCTTTGGGTAAGATATATTGCGGCTCTCTCTAAAAACTGCTTTGACTTAAGTTTGCATCCTAGTCACCAGTTCCAGGACAACAGAAAAGGCATACCCTACATCCCTTTGCACTCAACTCTTCCCAAAAGAGCAAATATTTGTCCATGAAAATACCAGCTGCTCTTCTAAGGCCCACTAAATACCCAGCAGTGTGGGCGGTGCACTCTTGATCAGGGACAGGAGGAGAGGGAACAGCGGTCCTCCTGCAGGCTTGGCCTGGTGTGGCAGCTGCGCTGTGGGTGCGTGGTGGGGAGGGAATGCAGGGAATCCTGTTTGAGGGGCCTCTGTGCACGCCTGCATTATAGTCTGAGGCTTCATACAAAGGCTCCAGGCATCCTAACTGGTCAGATACAGCCCCCACCCTTGGGCTGGAACCACCAGGAGATAAGTACCTGTAACAGGGACGGTGCCTGGTGTGGGGAGAGGTCATGGGACCCTCCGGGGGCAGGGGCGGTGGTGCTGGGGAAGGCAGGGGATGCAGTGAAGGGTGGAGGGAGCAGGGTCCTTTGCTTGGGGGTGCGAGTTCTTTGGGAGACCACAGGGAATGGCACACATCATCCCCACCCTATACCCCAAATTCCTAGCCCCGCCAACACAGGGGCTGCTCTGCACCCTCTCAACGTGGCTCTCCTGTAAGACCGCACCCAACCAGGCATCTGGCACCCTGCCCTACCTCCCCTCTTGGGACAGATCCCGTCTTCTTGGAAACTGCCTAGCAGCGCGTATTCAAGGCCGGCAGCCGGCCTGGCGGATCTGCACTTCAGGTGCCCTACCTGGCCAGCCGTGCCTGCCTGGGCTCAGTCCTCTATCTTGCCCACCGGTAGCCTGGGTCCACTTCCGGTGCAAGCGGAGGCCGCGGAGCCCAGGCTGAGCCCCGCACACAGACAGGTGAGGGTGCCCCCGCCCCGCTGCCCCGCCGCCGCGCCCACTGTTGGCAGCATTGCCCCAGCCTCCGGCCGGTGCCACCTGCAGCTGAGGACCTCCGCGCAGCCCCGCCCGCCCCGGCCCCGCCCAGCTGCCCCATAAGCCTCCCCCCACCCCCGTCCTGGCCGCGCCCTTGCTCCCATTGGCTCCGAAAGTTCTGCCCTTGCACGTCTAGCGTCGGGAGGACGCAGACGCAAGCGCTAGGGGAGGGCCCCGCGGCGTTGCCATGGATAAAGACGCCGCGCTCCTCGCGGGCTGGCGTGCGCTTCTGGGGCAGGCAGCGGGCTCCGGAAGTGTGCAGCTGCCCGGGGCCATGGCGGTGTTTGCTGCTGGGGATGGCGGCTTGCTTGGCCGGGCCACTAGTTCTGGCCGCGTCAGTCGGCGGCCGACATCCTTTCTGGGGCGGCGTCTCACAGACGGTAAACGTACGGCAGCGCCGTTGGCGGGGCCAGTGGACATGGACCGGGGTGGGATCCGGGTTGGTGTGGCGGCCGGGGAGGGCTGTGGTGCCGGGGAGCGGGTTGGGGCGGGGGGGACAGGGCTGGGGCACAGCCTCCGGCTTTCCTCCCCCTCGGGCTCTGGGGCTTGGACCGCGACTCCGGGTAGCCCTGCGTGGCCGCGGCCTCCCAGAACCCCTGGGAAGGGCAGGTGGAGGACCCGTCTTTTATGAAGCGGGGCCTTACCCGCGTTTTGAAGAGCCCCAGAATCAGATGTTGGAATAGGGTGGTTTATCAGCCTTGTATATCAGCAGGGAAATTTCAGTTCCATCCAGATGTTGGCTCCTTCGCTAAAACTCAGGAATAAGACAAGGGTCAGTGTCAATTAGCAGTTATCTAGGGCTTGACTCAAAATAGACTGTGCGGGGTGTAGAGATGGTAGATGGGCCCTCCCTTTCAAGGTTGGTAGTCTTCTGGGATTAGAGGCCTCAGTTGAGGATTACATCCTCATCTGCAGTAATGGAGGTTGTGGGAAACATTAACACAGAGAAGGGAGGGGTGTTGCTGCGGTAACTCATTAAAGAAGCCAGGACACTTGCCTGGCTCTTGTGTAGGAGAGTCTCGCCTAGGGTAGGGCAGCAGTTATCAAAGTGAGTCCGAGGCCCCTGAGATGCAAGACTATTTTCGTAGGAACGCCGGGAAGTCACCTGCCTTTTGCACACTCTTGCACTCCCGAGTTTCCTGTGGGGTTTTCCAGGGAAAACCTAGTCTGTGATATCACAAAACAGGTAATGTAGAGGCAGATAGAATTAAGCTCTCACCAGTCCAAAAGAGATTCTCAGAAATTAAAATCACTGCTATTCCTCTCATTAATGATTTTTGTTTAGAAAAATATACTTATTTTTTGCTTAAGAGTATTAATGGTATCATGTAGTAGGTTGTTATTATTTTTAAGTGAACTCATAAGCATTTTTTAAAGTTCTTATTTAACTTCTAACACAGGAACTATTGATAGATTTAACCCACATAAACAGCAGCCTTTTGAAGTCCTCAGTATTTAAGAGTGTACAGGGGTCTTTAGGCCAAGAAGTTTGAGATTCCCTGGAGAACGGGTGCTCAGGTACTAGTCAGGTGCTTAGCGTTGATAGACAGATGCCAAGATGTCTTCTGCATGTGCTCCCGGACTCGAAATAATTGGCCACACAGAGATCGGTGGGCAGTGCCTCCACTATACAAACCAGAAGCTGCTGAACGTGTCTTGAGTCTAGGCCATGTGCTGTGCAGAGATTCCCATTGTATCTGTTCTATCTAAGCCGGGATTCCTGTGCAGAGACCTGGCTCTGAAGACCCGCTCTCCTTTGCTCCCTGCCAGGTACCTTCTGTGTTATGTCAACCCTCCGGAGGGCTTCAGCCTCCGTAGGGGCGTCTGTATCCACATCGCCTTCCTCCTGAAGACCCTGCTGAAAATGGAAGAGTCGGTGCTGGTGATACCCCCTTGGGGCCGCCTCTACCATTAGCAGAGCCTGGACATCCACCAGGTCCGGATTCCCTGGTCTGACTTTTTTGATCTCTCAAGTCTCAACAGAAACATCCCTGACAATGAGTACGAACAGTTCATTGCAGGTGAGATGGTGATCGTTTAACTGGGGCCAGACGGTTTTTGTTCTGGTTCCGATGTGAACATCGGGCCGTCTTGCTTCGGGTTTGTCAGTCTGCTTAGGGGCCGTGCTCATGTTTCCTGCACTGCAGGTGAATTTGGTCTTTCCACAGTTTTTCTCAGGAAATATATCTGAAGTGTATGAGCTCTGTGTTCCCTTCCCTCTGAAAACCCTGGCCTTCTGGTGAGATGGAGCGGTGACAAGGAGGCCACTGCCACAGAGGCCTTGTCCCAGCAGGACTCGCTCCCTGGGCAGTAAGGGCCATTCTTACCTGAAGGAAAACACGATGTATGTGTACCATGGGCCACGTGCTGGAGAAGGTATGTAACCTCTCATTCAGTATAATTTGGTCCTGCTCAAGCTTCCCATTTTACTTTTTGTAGGAGGTAAGATTTGAAGATTTTCTTTGAATACAGCTATTTAGAGCTTATCTTTTTTTTTAATTGAAATGTGGTTGATTTACAATGTTTAGTTAGTTTCAGATATACAGCTGTTTTGTTAGTTTCAGGTATACAGCATA
This sequence comes from Vicugna pacos, assembly GCF_048564905.1. Taxonomy (NCBI): domain Eukaryota; kingdom Metazoa; phylum Chordata; class Mammalia; order Artiodactyla; family Camelidae; genus Vicugna; species Vicugna pacos. Next base: position 74,604,154 of record NW_027328740.1, on the reverse strand, counting down.
GTGATTCAGTTGTACATATACATAGTCTATTCTTTTTCAGGTTCTTTTCCATTATAGGTTGCAAGATACTGAACATTTTCCCCTGTGTTCTACAGTGAATCCTTGCTGTTTGTCTGTTTTACATATAGTAGTTTGTAATTGTTAATCCCAAACTCCTAAGTTTGTTTCCTAAGTCTGTGAGTCTGTTTTTGTTTTGTAAATGTTTATTTGTATCTTTTTTAAAAATTCCACATATAAGTGGTATCATATGTTACTTGTCTTTCTCTGTCTGAGTTATTTCACTTTAGTGTGATAATCTCCAAGTCCATCCATGTTGCTGTAAATGGCATTATTTCCTTCTTTGTTACAACTGTGTAATATTCTTTTATATCTAAATACTACATCTTTATCCAGTCATTTGTCAGTGGGCGTTTAGGTTGCTTCTATGTCTTGGTCATTGAAAACAATGCTGCTGTGAACATTGGGGTGCAGGTATATTTTGAAATTAAGGTTCCCTCTGGATATATGCCCAGGAGTGGGATTGCTGGATCAAATGATGTCTTTTTTTAGTCTTTTGTGGTATCTCCATATTGTTTTCCACATTGGCTTCACCAAACTACATTCCCAGCAATAATGTAGGAGGGTTCCCTTTTCTCCAAGCCTCTCCAGCATCTATGGTGAGTGGATGTTTGAATGGTGGCCATTCTGAGTAGTGTGAGATGATAACTTATTGTAGTTTTGATTTGCATTTCTAAGATAATTAGCGATATTGTGCCTTTTTTTCATATGCCTATTGGCCATTTGTATATCTTCATTGGAGAATTGCTTGTTTAGTTGTTCTGCCCATTTTTGGATTGGGTTGTTTATTTTTTTTTCTTATTAAGTTGTATGAACTATTTTTATAGTCTACAAGTTAAGCCATGTTCAGTCTCATCTTTTGCAAATATTTTCTCACATTCCATAGGTTGTCTTTTCATTTTGCTTATGGTTTCTATTGCTTTGAAATAGCTGATAGGTGTAACTAGGTCCCATTTGTTTATTTTGGCTTTTATTTTCTGTTGCTTGGGTGGATTGCCCTAGGAAAACACTGCTGAGATATATGTCAAATAATGTTTTGCCTATGTTTTCTTCTGAGAGTTTTTTAGCGTCTTGTCTAATGTTTAAGTCTTTAAGCCATTTAGAGTTTGTTTCTTTTTTGGTTTTTTTTTTTCAACTCTATTATATGCTTTCGATTTGTGGTTACCCTATTTTTCAAGTATATCAACCCATTATCATATCTATTTCCTTTAGACTGATAATCACGTAGGCTCCAACACATCCTAAGAATAATGAGAAAAAGGAAAAAGAAAGAGAAAAAAATCTATCTTTTCTTGCTACCATCTCCCTTTCCCACCTTTTTGTATTTTGATATACTTTTTCTTTTTTACATCTTCATGTTTATTGTCTTGTAACTCGTTATTTCATTTCCAATGATGGTTTTCCCATTTCTATAGCATCCTGCTTCCTTTCTGTTTAGAGTAGAACCTTTTAATGTCTCTGTTTGGTTCCATAATGCTGAATTATCTCCCTAACCCCCTCCACCCTGAGCCTCTGAATACTCAGTACAGGGAAGCCAAACCATCCTAGCCTTCATCAGTCTTGGGATGCAATCTTCAGAGTGGGAAAGAAGAATCATTGAAAAATAATATTCTGTTTGTTGCTTTCTACCCTTGCCCAGAGAGTGAGAATCACCTTGAAGGCGGAGGAAGAAAGATGGGGGCATGGGGCACAAAGTCTTTTCTCCTTTTGCTACTGAAAAAATGATTTCTTTTGTAATTAGTGATGATGCCCTTTAAATTGGTAAGATCGAGATTCCACAGCTTCAGCGCCTGTGAATAACCAGCTGGGAGAAAGCTCTCCAGGGCCCCTGCAGTGGGAAAGGCAGCCCCTCTGAGCACCTGTTGTTCTGTATTCTTCCGGCCTCCACACAGTTTCGCTAGGCACTGTGCAGGACGATGCAGTTCCCCAAGGTGGAGGACTGGGAGACCCCTGCTTGGTGGCAAGCCACAGGAGCCCACACTTGAAGGACAAAATGAAGAGTAGTGGGGCGGGCATAGGAACAGAGGATGGTTGAGACCCAGGATAGTTTCCTGGAGGCCAGCAGGTGAGACTGGCGGGGCAGATGGGGCCCTGGTGCATGGGCAGTCCTTGAGGGATCTGAAGCAAAGATATGAACCAAGATACTGGATTCGTGTGGGGGTAAATCGCCCCCTGGAGGCCACGTGGCAGTGCAGCGAGCCCAGGAGGAGAGGGCATTTCCCCAAAGTTGGGTTGACAGATCACAACCAACTCACTGGGAACCGAGAGGTACAGAGATATTGTTAACTTTTTGTCCCTCTTCCTGGAAAAAAAATTGCTTCCTGTTGAATAGCCTGTGTAGTTAGTGAGAATTAAAGACATGAAGTAACATTTCCTCAAAAGTCATCCATTGTGCAGTTGTTAATAATCGTCAAATGCAAACTTGAATAGATTAAATCAAACAGTCATCATCGTATTTTAAAATCTTTTAAAATAAAAAATCTTGCTGTCTTTGTTCTTCATTTCAGGGTTCACTTGGTGATAATAGTAACAAAAGCAACAGCAAACCTTTAAAGAATTCTGTCCTGCTGTTCAAGGAACTCTGTGTTCATGACAAACAAATGAGGTGGCACTTTACAGGAAGGACAGTCATTAATCACACAGCTAGTAAATGGCAGGGGTGGGACTTGAACCCAAGCTGTCTGACCCCAGAGCCCCCTCTCAGGCCCTTCAGTGCAGCTCATCACTTGGTATGCCCAACAGAGGCCAGCATTAAAGAGCAGCATGACCTTGGCTGCTTGGCCTCTGTTTCTTCATCTGTAGAATGGGGGTGTGGGCAGTGAACTCTGTGAGCTCAGTGGTCACTTCCTCCAGCTCTGCTATTCTACTGCTTTGAGTTAATTTAAGAAGTATCCGAGCCCCTGAATGGCCCACCCATAGGCTGGCGCTTTGCTAGGCCGTGGGTTACGGAGAAAAATAAGATCAGCCTGCTTCTCCAAGGAGCCTGTGTCCCTCCACGGCAAACGGCTTTGAGGCCCAGGCTCCCTCGCTGGCAGTCGGGGACTGGGCAGGAATGTCTGATAGAAGATGGAGGCAGAGCCCTTCCGGGAACAGTGGTGGCCACAGAGCTATCAGGAGCGGGAGCATCTGTCCAGGCTGCTGAGAGGGGGGCCCTCATGAGGCCAGTAGCCCCCCCAAACTAAGCCCTCAGGACAAAGATCCAGCCATTCCTGCAGTGTCACAACAGAGCCAGTCCATCCTCATCACTGTGCCCCTGTGCTCCTTTGTCCTGGGGCCTCTCTTCCCCCTACACCCAGAAGACTCATCTCTCTCTCTTCTCTGAGTGTCCCCTCACTTCACCCATGGTCCCTGCTTCCTAGGCCACCATCTCTGGAGTTGACGATTTGCCCCCTCACACTCTCCGTTTGATCAGGAGCCTGGGTTGACCTCCTTGTGCTCACTTTCCCCCATGAGGTGATTTCTCCTCCTCTCTTGGGAACACCTGGAAAACCCAGTCCATTCCTAGCAGTGCCTGCCACCCTGGCCTCCCTGCTCATCTGCCTCAGTCAGGAGCAGCTGGACCACCAACTCTGTATTGCCTCACCGCCTACCATCAAGACGTCAATGTTGATTCTCCCTCCACCACCCAGTATGGTCATTGTAGGGTCTTCTTCTCCGTCAGCCTGAGCCAGACACCTCCCATTCACCCTACCCCCGGGCTCATACCCGGGCGTGTCTCCACCCCAGGTCCAGCCTCTCTCCTTTATGTGCCCAACTCTAGCCATCCAGCTGCTTCTCCACCAGCCTCGTTGGCCCTCCTTCACCCTCACTGGGGCATCATGCACTGACTCCTCTGCTTTCCTACCTGTCCACGTTCCTCTTACTTCCACTTCCCCACCTTCCAGCTCTGCATCCACAGTCAGCACTCTCTTTATGACAAACAAAACTCCCTTGACCCTTGATCTTTTCATTTCCTCACCAGGATGACTTCCATCTCGGTTCACCCAGCTCTATTTGTTCTGAGCCTGCAGGCAGCAGGCTCTCCCAGCACAGATTTCTAAGACTACAAATCAATGCCCAGCATGTTGCCACTGCCAGGCAATCCTCCAGGATTTCTCTAGTGAGCACATTTCCCCACTTGCCACACAGTGGTGTCAACATTCTATGCTCTCTGCACACCTCTAAGCTTCCCTCTGTCTCTTCCCTGACTCCCAGCAGATGGCCTTGCCTCCTGCTTCAGAGAGAATGACATGTTACTTGAAGGGAACTCGCTCACCTGCAGCAAATCTGCTCACCTCACCTTTTATCTGTCCCTCTCCCACCTGGACTCTAGCTGTAGTTGTTCTTAATTTAGTGAGTTTAGTTGACATATATATACACAGTTAAAAGCTTAGCACACTATAGGCTACCTTCTTGGGCTTACTTTTTCAATTTAACATAGGGTGTATGATGCATCCACTTCGTTGCATGTACCTGCAGTTCATTTGTTTTAACTGATCTTAAATGTTGTGTGTGTGACAGTAACACAAGGCAAGTGTAAGCCAGGATTCAGGATGCTGGTTACTTCCTGTGAGAAGAGGCCTAGGGCAGGATAGGACACAGTATGTCACTGTCAATAGTCCTGTTCTGGTGCTGGGTGACAGGTTCACAACTGTTTCTTATAATATTAATTTTAATACATAAATACTTCTGACAGGCACCTAAGGTGAGAATGTGTCATGAGCCAAGATATACAATGGATAATATTACATCATTATTGTTATGTAATCTTGTTATAAAATATAATATTCATAATCCTACATTGTTATGTGTTATATATTATATAGATGCATGAATTATATATTATGTATATAAATAACTACATATGTATTATATACTATCTGATAATAAATAAACAGAACATAACATGCTAGTATATCTACTATTATGTATTATTTAATAAATAATATACTATATCCTGTTATATGACATGGCACCTAATCTTTAATCAAATAAAAATATGTCACTATATGTAATGGTAATTAATAAAATTAAATGAAAATGCCCGCAGCTTTTAACGCCAACACCGCTCCAGCTGTCACTGTCTATCTTCTTCCCTTTCATGGTCGAGGTCCTCACGGTGCTATCTGTTCCCCTTTTCATCTCGTTATCCTGAACCTTCCTCCCCCTCCCATCCCATGCTGCCTTCTTCCCCGTGGTCCCTCTAGTCACCAGCGGCCTCTGGGGCACTGATTTCAGGGCAGTGTCTCAGGCCCAAGCTCACCCGCCTGTCCTCCACCTCTGCCACTGCTGGTGGGGACAGGGTGGGGGGCAGAGTGCACCTGTTGTCCTGGAAGAGAATACAGCACAGACTCCGTGACCAGCAGGAGGTGTGGCCGGAACCTGCAGGACTGGGGGGAGAGCCAGACTGTCTGCATCCAGACCGGGGGCACTTGGAGTGTGAAGAAGCCCAGTCCTCACTGCCCCTGAAGTGAGGAAAACACCCTCAGGTGAGTTAAAGTGCTTATGACCTAGGTCTGTTGGCTGCAAAGGACAAAGGGGTCCCTAAGGGGAGGTTAGTTGATGTTCCAGGCCCCACAAAGGCCCTAAGGGCTGGCGGGGAAGCAGGCTGGACGCTCCACTGGACCCAGTGTCCCCTCGGGGGTGGGGCCTTCCGGAACAAGCAGAAAGCCCTCAGTCTCTTGGGGAACGCGGCAGTGTGGGAGCATCCCTGCAGTGAATCAAGTGACGTCAGGGCCTGTGGGATCCGTTTTTATGGCCACATTGAGCCACAGCAGAAGCCACAGCAGGAGTGGATTCCTGTCTCTCCAGCTGACATCCTCGTGTCTGAGTGCCAGGCTTCAGACCCGATCCCCTGGGGTGCTAGGACAGTTATACACAGAGGCGGCTCGGGGAGGCCTCAAGAGGGCTGTACTGGCCTTGCTGTCGACATGATTACACAAAGATCAAACAATCCATCGATGGGAAGAAAATAAGAACCATGGTCACATCTGGACCGCAAGCTTAGATGTGGTATATGGGTGATATTTATCGACAATCTGGCGAGGATCTGGTCAAAGCTAGAGGCCAAGGCAGCAAACCGGTAGTGACACTAAGGAACATCGTGGTGCAGAGGCTGGATTGGGGGTCTGAAGGCTCCTCCCAGGAGGAGCCTCAGTGTTTGGGAGGTGGCTAATGTGCCTGCTTCATGTCACTAGCAAGTGATGCCACCTGCGGAAAATCAGCTATAATCCTGAGCCGGGTCAGCCCTGGGTGATGTGATAAAGGCTCCTACAAGAGGAGGCGCCAGACGGATAGTGAACCAACCAACAGGCTGATGAGTTTCTGGCCTGTGTTTATCGTGCTTTCGCAGCCAAGAATGAGGAGAGAGTTGAATGGTTCACCATGAAGATTTTAACAACTTAAGAGAGTTCCGTGTCTCACTGCATTTCAGTGTCACCCGGAGGAATTCAAGAGGTGTTTAGACCCAGAAGGGACTAACAGCCTCTTGGTTCCTCATCAACCTGACAAACCCACCAGCCCTCTATGGCCAGACCTTGGCAAGTGCCTTCCCTTGTTCTAACAAATCCCTTTCCACTCACGCCTGTGGTATGCTTTTATTTTTGTTTAATTAATGGGAATGAAGATACCTTACAGCCTCTTCAGATCTTTCCTTAGGCCTTCTGCTCTTAGACCCTGGCAAGGGGGCCCGCTGCCCTGGGTCCTGCACTGCAGAGGGTCCCTCTGGCCCTGACACTTCCTCTGGCCACGCCCTCCATGGGGTGGAGTCAGCAGGGCCAAGGGGGCAGGGTCATTGGCTCCATCCCATGCTCTAGAAGCCCAGGACCCCAGATGCCCTGTCTCAGCAGCCCCTGACCCATTCCTAGTGCCTGCACCGGCTCTCCCGGAAGCTCAGATTCCCAGGACTCACAGAGAGGCCAAAGGGCAGCTGTATGTATGGAGGGTATGAGCAGATCCCGAATGTGAGTTTTGAGTGTCCCCCTGTGAACATCCAAGGCCACTTGTGGCAAGGGATGGACCCAGCATTGGGAAGAAAAGGATCAGGCTAGTGGTCAGAGACTGGGAATCAGCTCTCCCCACACGCTCACTTTCTTTGCCGGACTCCCCTGTGTCTTGGAATTCTAAATTTGAACCTGGTCTTCCCCCTTATAATGAACGTATATTTGTAAAGGCAGGACTTTAGAACCTACTGCACTTAACATGTTTACATGTACAGGATGTAAGCTCCCAGGTATGCTCTGGCCTGCACTTCCAAAGGTCCAGAGCAGTTATGTTGGCTCTACTGAGACTGTAATTGGTAAAGACCATCTCCAGAGAGGAGAGCTCCTGCTTCACGTTCCAAAGTCAGGACCTTCTGAGTGGATAAAACAATGGACACTGTGACCCTCAATTGTAAATTGATTTAGAATAACGCCAAAGTGTGTAAGACGTGTGTGTGTGCACGCGCGCACCTGGGGACGTGTGTTGTACATGACTGTGTGTTTGTGTGTGCTCACGTGCACCTGGGGATGTATGTGGTTCTGTATGTTATGTGTGTGTGTGCGCCTGAGGATGTGTGTGGTTGTGCGTATGTTATGGGTGTGTGGGTGGTACATGACTCCATGTGTGTGTGCCCGTGGGGATGTATGTGGACTAGAGCCAGTGTGTCTGCACGTGTGTTTGTGTGTACGTGCATGCATTACTTTTAATAGTAGAAGCTGTCCTTTAGAAATACGATGTAGTAAAAATTGTATGATGTCCTTTGCTGTATAAATCAAAATTAAAATTATCTTCAATCACCAGAAATTTAGTCCCCCTCAGATTCTGTTTTTTTTCCATATTGATTATGTCTTCATTTTACTGATGAGGAAACTGTAGCTTAGAGATGTTGACTGACTCAACCAAGGGCATGGAGCTCGCGCGCCCAGGGCCAGGACCCAGTCCAAGCCGCACTGCTCCAGAGGCCTGGAGCCCTGCTCATGATCATGCGTGGCCTCTTGGCGGGGGAACAGATTCTGATGGGCTGTGGCCAGTGTGCAGGCTGCCCGTGCCGGGGACTCGGGAAGCCGGGTGGAGAGTACCAGACAGCAGACAAGAGTGAAGGGCTGCTCAGAAGTCAGATAGTTTCCTAGGTCTTGGATGAGGAAGGAGGCTCACTGCTCATCCTTGATCCCTTTGCTGGTGGCCAAAAGGGACCAAGGCCCACGAGAGCACTTCTGGGAGCTGCCTGCCAACACCTGGAAAAGGACTGCTCAGGACTGGCTCTGCAGTAGGAGCAGAGGAAGGAAATGTCGCCTCCTGGTGGACATCCTTTGTGATGGCAGTAGGAGGACTAGGAGCCTTGGTATTGAGGTGGCAAGGCAAGGTCCTAGTGGATGATCGTTTCCACGTGTCTTAAAAATCATTGCTTCATATATTTTATCCATTTTGTGGTTTATTTTTGGGTGGTAAATATGGTCAGTGTTACTCCATATTACCTAGATTAATTAATTTTTTTATTGTTAATTTTCTCTTCAGTGATTTGGAAGCTATATTGCCTCTTAAAGAAAATTCTCTCTAAATCTTTATAAATCATCTCTAAGTTCATAAATTTTTATGCAATTGGACCAGTATTCCTATAAGAGTCTCAAAAATGAAATAATCTATTAGATCCTGTTCCTCAATAATGATAAATTTAGCATATTTTACCTCTCTGTTGTTCTAAATTGTGTGTGTGTGTGTTTGTGTGCTCCAGTTACTACTTTTTAGACAGTTGCTTTAAGTTTGTTACATTAACAAAGAAAATATAGGTATATACATCTTGGATTTCATTGCTCACTACCACTATTTAATCCCATGTCTTTCCCACTTTTGAGTTATTTACTTATTGGGATTTCCCAATCAACTGGACACATGATTGACTAATTGTTTTTGAGTGGTGGACTTGGAACACTTACATATCTATATGCAGATTTATGTTCTCCTCGTCAACAATTCTCAGAGTGTTGTTGATGGCCCAAGCCTTGTTTTAAATTAAGGCATTGTTTTTCATCACCAAAAAAAAAAATTATTAATTTAAGGTGTTGTCTTTTTATGGCTGGCTAGTCTTTTATGGTGAATGGATATTAATAGAGATTTCCTTAACCTTCCTCCTTCTTTTTGCCATAACTCGAATTCATTGAGAAACATGTTTTTACCATTTCTCAGATGGGCTTCAACTTTGACTTCTGCTTTAAACCATCACCCCACTCTTTTTCTCCATGCTTATTCCTGAAAAAGTGAGCTCTCTATTGGTTTATAGGTGGTTCCCGTCAAAGATTTGTGACTCCCTGTCCAAAGTTCCAAAGGAAGAGAAAAGGAAAGATTCCTGTTTCTGGTGGTTACATTTTGTCAGGTTAGAGATCTAGTTATCCATGTGGCTGCAGTGGAATCTGCAATATCTTGGCTCAGAGTTTCGTTTTTCTGGCTTACTAGGGGAACCGCATTAGCTGGGGTCACGTCGCTGTGGCCGTTGTCAGGATCCTGGGACTGAGGCAGCCCCTTTGCCTCCTTGTTATTTTGATCTTGCAAACTGGGTCCCAGTTATGTGAACCCTGCACCTGGTGGCCAGGATCGCCCCACACGTGACGTGTACCCAGTTCCTTGGCGTCCCTCACTGCTGTCAGCTAGTTCCAGTAAGAGTACGTGATGGCTTCCACTACTGTCCTTCCTCCATCCTCTCCAGGCAGGCCCTCCTTTCCCACTAGTTGGCCCTAAACCTTCTCTCCTGCTCTACATACGCTGACGGAATTCCTCAGGGTTTCCAGCAGGTAGATGGGTCTCTTCTATGTTTGGACCCCTTCAGTGCTTGCAGTGAAAATATAGGATGTGGGAAGGAGGAGCTTGGGGATTCTCCATATCTAGGGCCTCCCTATCCAGCAGATTCAACTAACGGTGGATTGAAAATATTGTTGAAAAAACAGAAAGTTTCAAAAAGCAACACTTGAATTTGCCATACACTGGCAACTACTTACATAACATTCATGTTGTATTAGATACCATGAGTAATCTAGAGATAACTTAAAGTACACAGGAGGACACAGTGAAAGAGAAAGTGACAACAAATATATGTGTATACTCATGTATAACTGAAAACTTGTGCTGTATGCTGGAATTTGATACAACTTTGCAAAATGACTATAACTCAATAAAAAAAGTTTGTATATATATATAAAAGTAGATGGGGGGATGTACATGAGTCCCATGCAAGTCCTATGTCATTTTATACAAGAGGCGTCAGCATCCATGGATGTTGACTTCAGGGTGAGTCCTGGAACCAGTGCCCCATGGTTACCAAGGGATTACTGGAAGTCCAGGCTCCTTATCCCAGCCTGCCATGTCCCCACATGGTCTGACTCCTACCTGTACCACACTTCCCTTGTCACTCTCCTCCAGCCCTGGCAGACTGCCCTCTGATTCTTGAACAGGCCACACTCACTGCACTTCATGTCTGGCCCTTAGAAATACCCATTACTTTCTGAGCATGGCTCTGCTTTCACAAGATGGGCTGCATTGTCACTAGAGAAGTCAGTGTGGAGGTTCCTTTAAAAACTGAAAATGGACTTAACTCATGATCCAGCCTTCCCATTCCCGGGCATATGTCAGAAGAAAACTCTAATTCAAAAAGTCACATGCACCTCAATGCTCACAGCAGCAGTATTTATAATAGCCAGGACATGGCAACAACCCAAATGTCCATTGACAGGTGACTGGATAAAGAAGTAGTAGTATATTTATACAATGGAATACTACTCAGCCATGAAAAAACAAATAATGTCATTTGCAGCAACATGGATGGACGTAGAGATAGTCATTCTAAGTGAAGTAAACCAGAAAAAGAGAAAAATGCCATATGATATCACTTATATGTGGAATCAAAAAAAGAAACATATGAACTTAAATACAGAAGATAAACAGACCCACAGACATAGAGAAACAAACTTACGGTTCACAGGGAGAGAAGGAGATGGGAAGGGATAAATATGGGGATTCGAAAAGTGCCCCTCTTGGGGAGTGATGGAAATGTTAGCTATCTTGATCGTGGTTATGGTTTTCTGGGTGTAGACATTTATCAAATTCACCAAGTAGTACATGTGAAATATGTGTATTTTATTGTACAGGTATCATACCACAATAAACGTGCCCTTAAAAAAAAAACAGGAAAACACTGGCAGCATTTTGTCCTACGTTTTTATGTGTCTTAAGTGAGTGGGTCTTCAAGATTCTGGTCTGCCATATTTTCTGAACCAGAAGTGCCCTCCTTCCCTTTTCTTTGGTAAACTGTCAGTGGGTGGCATTTATTCCCATGGCTTCAACTGCCCTCTGTCCAATGATTAACTGTCAAATCTTTTCCAGCATGGACATCTCAGTTCAGTCCCAGAAATATATTTCTAATTGACAAGTAGACATTCACATTTGGTTAGCACATAAAAATCTCAAGCTCTGTTTGTCTGGATTTACACTCGCCCAGAACTAGTTTTACTTTTTCAAACAATGGCATCACTGTCCCATCTCTTTTCTGTGCCAAACATCTGGGAGTTTTCCTTTACTTTTCCACTCCCTCACCCCCATCAGTACTACAATTCTATTCCTTAATGTCCCCCAACTAAGTCCCTGCTCCTCGCTCCCCACTGCATTAATTCCCACCCCTTTCTAGTCTCCCCAGTGCTGTACTTTAGAGTGAACAATCCACTTTGCTCACTTTTAATGACTAATCTGTGTCACTCTCCTCCTTAAAACCGCAAAGAATTCCACGCTGCGTGTGTGAGGAAGTCCACGCTCTCTGATTTAACGTCACACCTTCTCATCACCTCATTGCTGCTTTTTTTCAGCCTCAGCTTCCGTTAGTTCCTCACAGCCTCTAGCCTCACTGATGTTCCTTCCCTAAGTGCAAAGTGCTCTTAGACATGACCAGGGGTCTGCACGAGACACGCAAGCTGCTGAGAATCCCGTCCCCACCATGCACTCTCCTGGTCTACAGATTTGCTGGAATCCGTCAGATGTCAGTGCAGAAAGCATTTCCTCTCTGACACCTTCCCTATCTTCTAGAACACAGCCCCAGGCAGTGCAAGAGCCCCTCTGAACATATAGTATATATGATGCAAAGTGACTCTTACCACATTGTTTTGAAAATCTATTTAAATTTGTATCTTCCACGACACACTGTGATCTCCTTGAGGGATGGGGGGCTGTGTGGTATTTGTCTAGACAGCTAATGTCTGGCATAGACCCCGGGCCATCGGAAACAGTGTGCTGACTCATCAAGAAGACTTGTCGTCTTTGCGATGTACGAAAGACTACATGCTCTCTGATCTTACACCATCCGGCAAGGGTCAAAATAATTTCACATAGAACTACAGAGGCAAAATATGTGTATTCTTTTCCTCTTTGTGAGCCCGAGATCATAGGCATCCTGGAACGGAGGTGTCACTCAAAGCTGTCTGTCCCCTAGGCTGTTACGCCCAGCTTCAACATATTTTTTGAAGTTGTAGGGATACGTGTACATCACCCCGTCTTAGAGCAAATGGTGCTTCAGCCTGACCAAGTTTAATGTCCATATAAAAATCAGAAATCTTCCAAACTGAAGCCTGAAGAAACATTTCCCTTTTCTCCTTCCAGTCTGTGTGTCATCTGCACCCCACATCCCCACTGCTCATCTGCGTCAGGCCACGTTCTATCTAGAAACATTTCCGGTGGGACACTTGGACAAGAACTAATTACAGCAGTAATGAAACTGGTCCCATGAACGTAGGCTCTGCACAACAAGGATGTTTGACGGGAGGCCTCAGCCGCGGCCTGCAGGGTCTGTTCACGTTTTCTGCCTGGCTTCCCTGCAGATGTTGTGCAGAAAATGAAGCCTGCAGTTAAAGTCATAGAAGGCCCAAGAAATCCAGAAAAAATGGAGTGAGATTCATCTCCTTGGGAATATTTTTGAAAACCATCCACTAATAAGAAGAAGAGATTTAAGAGGTACGTTTCAGACCAGATGATGTCCAACTGCAGGTGGGTCAGTTTTGTCATTGTTGCTCGCTAGTTGGCTTTCTGCTGCTTCTAACATGCCGCCTGTAAGAGAAGTGGCCTGAGTCGGCCCTCAGAGCAGAAAGGTGAGCTGGGCCTGGAGACAGCCAAGCTCCTCTGCTGTGTAGTGACCCGCTGAGAAGGAAGGGTTGGCCCAGAGCTTCCTCTGACTCTCTCCCTCAGTTATAAACTCTATGAAGGGAAAATGGAACAAAAATCTTAATTCAATATGGTATTGTCAAAGTATAAAAATAATTGTCTTTGGAGGGGATGGTATAGTTCAAGGGGTAGAGTACATGCTGGATTCAATTTGCGGTACCTCAATGTAAAAAAATAATAAAAAAAATCTTTAAAAAAAGAAAAATAACGAAGAAGAAAAGAGATCTCAAACAACCCCAGTTTAAAAAGAAAAAATTCCTTTAAAAATAGTAGTCAGCTAGGCCTTTTGCTAGACTAGGAGTTTGGGATTAACAGGTACACACTACTATGTATAAAATAAATAACCAACTCTCAGGTCCTTAATAAATTAGTTCAACCTGAATCCTTTTTCTTTTTTCCCCTAAGCAACCCGTGGAAGCCTCTGAAATTCTCATCTTATAAAAGAATTCATTTAAAGGTGGTTTGAAAGTTACTGGTTAAAACAGTTATTTGTGGTTCCATGAATATAGGTCTAGTAAGAAAGACAGACAGTAAACCAGTAAGCAAATAAATATATGATGTACTGCCAGGTACTAATAATTGCCACAAAGAAACATAAAGCATATTAGGAGAGAAAATGTTTGAATAGGAAATATGTGTGTGCTATTTTAAATAATCTGGTCAGATAAGTCCTCTCTGAGGGTAAATAATTTGAACAAAGTCCTGAATAAAGCAAAAGAATAAGCCACGTAGGTAACAGACAAGAAAAGCCTCCCAGGCCGGAAGAAGTGTAAGTACTAGACTTGGAGTTAGAAACGCAGCTGTCCTGGTGGGGACCATCGGGGCGGTGAAGATGGGCTGGAGCAGAACGGTGAGAGCTGAGGCTGCAGAGATCGGTGAGGGCCCGGATCACATAGGGCCTTGGTAGGGACTCTGGATATCCTTCTGAATACAATGGAAAATCACGAAAGTATTTTGCAATGCGGAACTACTTGATCTGATTCATACTTTAATAAGACCGTTGTGGGTAACGTATGGGGAATAAGCAATGGAAACAGGGCAAGGTAAGCTGATGGGAAGCCAGTGGGAAGAGTGCTGCTGACCTGGAGAGAGACACCGATGTTGGACTGGGATGATGGGGGGAGACGGGCAGAAAGGGGGACACGATTTAACAGTAACGGTCACAGGCCTTAATGCTCGAGTTGGACACAGACACAGAGTGGTACAGGGTGATGGGTGTGTGATATTTGGGGATGAGCCACAGTTTTTGTGCAGAGACCTGACAGGAGAATAAAGTGGGGACGTTGACGTCGGTAAGAAAGGTTGGTGGGTTTTGAATTCCCCCTAGAGTCGCGTCTGTTTCTCTGTACATGACGTCAGCAGAGCAGGGATGGGTGTTCCTACTTCTGCAGAGAATTGCGTGTCCTCCTCATCGACTAATTCGAGAGGCCGACCTGCCCATCCAATTGCAACATCTTGAATCTGCTTCTTTCTATCCAGGAGGAGATTTCCAACTAAGATGCCAATCAAAAATTCCCGTGTCCAGAGTTAGAGATTTGTGCCTTTGGGAGGGTCTCAGAGATGCCTCCACAGAGGCTCGGTGTGCTCTCTCTCCCTCAGAGAACACAGTTACCTTCAGTCCGCTGGGTCTCAGCAGAGAAGATTTCACACATAGCCCCTCTCAGGCCCTGGGGACCAACCTCCCGCTTGGCCGAGCTCTGAAAATGAGCACGAGTTCCGGGCAAAGGGCCTTCTCCAGGGGGCCATCTGGCAGATTACATGAGGACAGTGTACAAAAGGGTGGGAGGGTTGATGGTATAAATGCATTTTAATTTTTGCTCTGAAACTGATTCTGTCCTTCCGTTTTGTTAAGCAAGTGTTCTTAGGCCAGACATGATTCTCCTTTTTTCTTTATATTTGATCATCCAAGAGGTTTAGATAGGGGATTTGTTTTAGGGTAAGAATCTTTAAAAAAAAACCCTTGCAAATAGCGTCTTGTTAGGCATTTTGACAAGTGAATTCTCCAGGCAGTATTGAACCCCCTTGTTCCTCCAGGGGGTCTCCAAAGGTATACATGTTCCAAATCTGACCCAAAACCAATGAGACTTTTCTTTTTTATAAGAACTTCACCATGGACAAAAGATGTCACTAAAGAAGGTGAGAAAAGAGCAGGTCCCCATAATCCAGAGTCCCTCCCAAAGAGCCCACAGAAGTAAAGAGGAGATGAACGAGAGAAACGTTTTATTTATGCACACGCAGGAGCCAACCAGAAAAGTAACTACCATGTTAAATGGTGAAAGTTAAAGGCTTTTTTATCAACCTAACTTAATAGGGAAAAGGGAAAGGAGAGAATTGGCTTCCATGACAGCTTTTCTTCTGCATCTTTTGAATCTCAGTTATCTTCAGCTTAAAGAGGTTTTGTATTAACCGTGGGTTCCATCTGACTTTCCATTCCTCAAACTTTGTTCTTCTTTTTCAAGATTCACTCATGTATTCTGACCTCCTGGATTTTCCACGTGAATTTTAGATTGATTGTCAATTCCTGCAAAATACCACCTGGGATTTGGGTAGGCATTCTTTGAATCCTTAGATCTATTCGTGGACCTTTGTCATCTTAGTAGAATGAAGCCTTCTGCTCCATGAATATGGGATTATTCTCTTTGAATATAGGTCTTAATTTCTCTCAACACACTCTCTCATCTATTGTAGTCTTCAGTGTCCAAGTCGGGTACTTCTTGCTCACCTGTATTGGATGCTGATTCAGAAGAGACACGACCTCCTGGAGAACCTCTGCTTCCACTGAGCTGACATGGAACTGAGTCCTGAGAAGGCTTTAAATTCTTTTAAAAATAGGATTAATGTACTTTAATTACTCCATAGATGAGTAATGAATGGGTCACATTAGCATAGGATTTTAATCCTTTTAGAATTAGTAGAGTAATACAGACACAGTACAAAAAATTGAAATATTGCCTAAAAAAGAAGTGATTTGTAATTCCCACCCACAGCGGTGTCTGTCATGAATGATTTGGTGCTTATGTCTCAGTCTCTGTGTCTCTCAGTATGTCTCTCTCCATCTCTGTCTCTCACACACTCACAATCAGGTCAATTTCCATCTATATTGATTTCACACACATGTGGTCGTGCAGATGGGACCCTGGATGCAGAGAGTGGGTCTGCATACTTCCACCCTGAGGCCTCCCTTGACATTGGGTTGAGACCAGGCACCCACTTTTCCAACTGAACAGCATTCATTCATCCACATGAACCAGAACGAATGGACCCCATCCCCTCTCCATCAATATTAGTGTTGCCTTAATTCCGACTGTTTCAACCAGTGCTGTGATGGACACCCTTGAAAAGGCATCTTTGAATAGGTGTGTAAGGATTTTATTGGGATGAACTGTAAGTATCAGATCTTCTGGGGAAGAGATGCATCTGTGGCCCTTTGATGCGTCCTGCACCCTGTTCTCCTGAAGAGGAGTGTCCCTTCACTCTTCCCTCCAGGGGATCTGCTGGAGCCTCTGCCTGCTTACATTGTCACCAGGGCTGGTTGTCACCTGACTAAAGAACTGCCAGTGTGATGGTGACCGATGCTGTCTCTGCAGTGTTTCTCTCTGCCTCTGTTCTCACCTGAGAGGTCAAACATCTCTAACACACACTGGCCACCTGCATTGCCTCTCATTGGAACTGCCCATGCCTGTTCTGTTTCTGTTTAGAACACTGAGTTTCAAAAGGATTTTGGACTACAGGGATGGGAAAAATTTCTCCAACCTTTGGTTATGAGGAATGAATTTTCCAGGTTGTGGTTTGCCTTTCAAGCAATTTTTCTGGGCTTTTACTAATTTTTTTGATTCGTTTTGTTTTGTTTTTGCCACAGGAAGAGCTAAGCATCTCCCTTGTGTCTTCTGGCTGTGGTGTCACAGGGGGAACAGCAGTGTCTACCCTGAGATTATGCACAGAGTTACCAAAAGGGCTTAATTTTGTGCATCACATCTTTAATCCCCCTGGATATCCCCTGAAAATAATAAAAATGCTGTTTCAAGTGAAAACAAACAAAAATCCTCAGCCCCAGGTGAAAACATGTGGGCAGGAAGGAAAAAATCCTTTTTTAAAATTTCATTGGCAGGGAACAACCAGTAGAGGTAAAGACACGCAAAGAGAAAGAGGACTTGGGGTTGTCAGGGGCTGGGTGAGGAGGGAGGGGAGTGCATGCTCTGGATCCAAGGTTTCACTTTGAGGAAAGAAATAGTGTGAAACTAGATGGTAGTGATGGTCGCACAACATTGTGAATACCCCTAATGCTCCTGAATTGCATAATTTAAAAGGGGAAAAGTCTATATTTTATTACATGAAACTCTAAAAAGAAAAATAAAGGATGTCATAAATGATGTGAAACAAGCAAAGGAAACTAAAGAAAATGAAACAAAAACATCTCCAGTGGAAGGGACGTCAAGTTTGTGGGGGGACTGACGGTGGGATTTTGGAAAACATTTTGGAGAAGAAGGTGTGGGTGGGTGCAGAGGGGGCTCTACCCCAGGTGGTGGTGATGCCTGAACTGGTTCTCCATTGCCCAGCAGTCCAGCTGCAGATGCAGGTTCAGGAAGAGCTGCAGGAGCGGCAGGAGGTAGCTCGAGGTCTCCTGCAGGATCCAGTTCGTCCCATTTTTGGTCTCTGACATCTTCCCCTGCCCCTGCCTCCTCTGTAACTATTGGAAGTGGAGAGAGTTTTAAGTCTTGTGGAAGACCTCATGCTGTGAGAGAGGAAAATTTTACGCACCTGCCTCCCTTTCCATGTGCCTCTACAAGGACAGAAATCTTCCCAGAGCTTTCCAGACAGCTCCCACCCAGAAAGTGCCCACAGGATGTGTTCTGTGACTGAATTTTTCCAGACAGGTGGTCTGAGGCCATTCTTTTTTCTGGTCCCAACAGTAGCCTCTAGGGACACCTCCCTGTGTGGCCCAGCCTTTGCCCCACCCTCACCTACACACATACACCAGCCCTGCCTTTTTGACCTTTGGTCTCTGCTTCGGGGGCTCCTGGTCCTCCACCTGACTTGCAGCGAGGTGGGCACGGTGCTCCAGGTCAGACCAGGGTGTGCTGAGCTACCCGTCAGCCCCGGGTAGGTCCCTGGGAGAGCCCTGGGTGATGTCTGGGTCGGAGGCCTGCCCCACTGATTTGTGGGCCATGGTGGTGGGGACCCCTCCATATCCAGACCCACCAGGAGTCTGCGCTGGCCCTCAGAAGAGTGACACACCAGCCCTTCACTTGGGGAGGGGGCGTTGGTGTTCTTATTCATCAGCTTCTTTTCAATATGTGGTATCTGGCTCTGCAATGATAGTGACCAGCAGCTGACCCAGCATGGAAGTCTCAGAGTCCTTCCCGGCCAGGAACACTCCTGATTCCTTAGACTCTACCCTCTGCTGCTAGATCAGACCAGAACCTTTTTCAGCTCAGACATCCGGGAGGGAAAATACATACCCAGAGAGCATGGGCTCCACCTCGGGCAGCAGGACCCTTCCCAGCCTCTCCACATCTCAGCCAGCCAGCTTTGTCCTGGGCTGTCTATGTGACTGGGCCCCCCAGGCCTCTGTCCTTCTCTTTCTTGAGGCAGATACCCATCCCCAACTTGACTGCTCCACCTCCACCAGGCAGGATGGGGCCGTGTGGCTACCTGGATGGGATCTGAGTGGTGGCCCAGCCTGGAGGGGCCTGCCCTGGGCCTCCCTGTGTTACCTTTGGGTCTCTCTGTCCAAAAGGCCAGAGGTGCCTTGGGTGAGACCTGACCCAGTGCCGGCAGCGTTGGTAGAGACCCTCGCTGCGGGCTTTCTGGGGCCTGCGGCCTCAGGATAATGGAATGCAGCAGAACATGCCTCTGTCTCCAACCAGGTGAGCTGAGTAGGGACTTCTCTACAGAGTGGGTGCCTGGTGACTTCGGTTCCAAGTTCTGTTGGGCTCTATTGCCAGGGAAGTGAGGTCACTTCCTGGGGTCCACTTCTCCAAGCTTCCTCCTGACACAAAGCTCCTCAAGGGCCTTTCTGGGCTTCCAATCTCTCATTTCTCACTCCATGCCATGTCCACACACAGTGACACCAACTCAGGCCCCCCCCATAGCCCTGGGGAGGCCTGGATGCAACCAGTGCCGCAGCTCTGAAGACACAGCTGGGTTCAGACCTGGCTCCCCCTACTCAGCAGTGTTATCATCCTGGACAAGCCATGTGCCTCTCAGGGCCTCCCCAATCCCCCATCAGCACAGTGGGGATCATTCTGGCCCCTGCTTCCTAGAGAACCCATCCTGTCTCTAGACCTAGAAACACCTATTGCTTCTGTCACCCCCACGGGCTCGCATCACAGGGAGATCGTGCACAGACTCAGCAAAGGAAGGACCCCACAGAGGGCTGGCAGAGTTCAAAGCACACCCCACACAGGCCGGGGTCTGCCCTGGGGTCTGGAGAAAGTCACTTTCCTTGCTGCTTGCTTCCCCGCTCCCAGTCGTGAGACTGAAATTAAATACAACTCTGACATCGTCCGCTCTGGCATACAACCTCCTAGGTCATTCTGTCATGTTGAAATACAGGCCCAGTGTCCCATCTCGGCCTCTGTGGTGGGCTGCCCCACAATGGATTCCTATTTTTTGCCTTCTGTTCCCACACCCTTGTGGGATCCCCACACCCTCCCCTGGAGGGTGGATCGACTTTGGGACCAGGTTCTGACACATAGACTGACTTGTGAAAATGTATGTGAGTTCCACTCATTACCAGCTCCAGTGTTCTTTCTCTCGGTCTCTGTCTCTCAGTGCCTCTCTGAGTTGTCTCTCTCTCTGTTTCTCTGTCTCCCCGTGCTTCTCTGTGTTTCAGTCTGTCTGTCTGTTTTCCTGTATGTATGTGTGTATATATTTATGTGTATATGTGTGTATTTATGTGTGTGTATTGTACGGGTCCAGGGCAGGTCACTTCTGAAAATCCCTTGATGACATATTGATTATTTTGAATTCATGTTACTGAAGAAACATTATCTTTGAAAATTGTGCAAGCACTTTGGTGGGATCTTCTCTAAGGCTCAGCACTGCTAGGGAAGGGATGCACCTGTGGCACTTTGATGTATCCTACACCTTGTTCTGCTGGAGAGGAGCGTCCATTTGCTCTTCCTTCCAGGGTACCTCCTGGGGCCTCTGCCTGCTCACATTGTCACCAGGGCTGGTTGTCACCGGGCTAAAGACCTGCCAGGGTGATGGTGGCCAATGCTGTCTCTGCAGTCTGTCTGTCTGCCTGTGTCCTCACCTGAGAGGTCGAGCATCTCCAGCACAAACCGGCCACCTGCACTGCCTCTCGTTGGAACTGACTCTGTGTGTTTTGTTTCTTTTCAGAACACTGGGCTTCAAGAGCTTTTTGGACCACAGGGATGTGAAGCTTTTTTCCGACCTTGGGTCATGAGGAAAGGTTTCTCCAGGCTGTGGTTTGTCTTTCCAGCTGTCTTTCTTGGCCTTTGTTTTCTGCTTTTGTTTGGTTTGATTTTGCCACAAGAAGAGCTAAGCATCTCCCTTCTGGCTCTGATTTCACACTTAGAACAGCAGTGCCTACCCCGAGATTATACACAGAGTTACTAAAAGGGCTTCATATGGTACGTCTCATCTTTAATCCATCTGGACTTTCCTCTCAAAATACAAAAATGCTAATTCACGTGAAAAAAAATAATTCACCCGTCCCTACTTAAGATATGTGGGCAGACAAACCAAAAAAAAGCCACCTTTTATATGATTTCATTGATAGGGAACCTCCAGGATAGGTAAAGACATAGAGAGAGAAAGGGGATTAGGGCTTGTCATGGGCTGGGGGAGGTAAGACGTGGGGTGCTCTTTGTATACAAGCTTTTACTTTGAGGAAGGAAATAGTCTGAAACAAGTGGTGCTGGTCTCACAGCACTGTGAATGCAATTAATGCTCCTTAAAATTGCACAATTTAAAATGGAAAAAGGCTAAACTTTATTCTTATATACTTAAAACAAAAATAGAATATAGTATAATAGAAAAGAAAAAATCTGACTCCATAGAAGATCTGTCCTTTTGGCTTTAACCCTTTGCCCTCTTTTCTAGGCTTAGTTTTACTAGCTCTGCACCTTTGTAAAACAATGTTGCCTTTAGCCTTAAATATACAGGAGAGCCTACTTTCAAGGCTCTGATTTTTAAGGATATTAACACTTTTGCACTTATATAAAGACAACAGGTTGTAGAATAGAAAACTACTTTTGTTTTGTTAGAGGACTTACAGAGGCCTGGTCTACATAAACAGCTGTAAACCAAGATAATGGCGGACTAATATCTTGGAGAACCATCTTCCACATGTCAACTTCAGGCTCTTATTCTGCTAAAAAGTGGAGGGGCTGTGGTTGGTTGTTGCAAACTTGTTGGTGTAGAAATTCCTTGTTCTTGGAATCCTTTGCAGCTGTCCACGTGGGTCAGATCATGGTGTTTCTGCAAAACCTGCAACAAAACTAACTTTTTCTATTCTGCAACTTGTTATCTTTATAGGAGTGCAAAGTGTTAATATCCTTAAAGCTCAGACTTTTGAGAATAGGCTCTCCTGTTTATTTCAGGCTAAAGGCAACCCTGTTTTACAAAAAGTGCAGAGCTAGCAAGTCTAAGCCTAGAAAACACTGCAGAGGGTTAAAGAAAAGGAACAGATCCAATATGGAGTCAGATTTGTTCTTCTCTATTACAGTGACTTTTGGTGAGAGCTAAGTGGATGATTCCTGGGTGGGTCCTCCACTGTCCCAGGCTGGATTTCAGGCAGGATCCTTGCCAGATTCACCATGATTTTGGACCTAATCTACCGCAGAGAAACTGACAATTATTGGATTAAAATTACCTTTCAAAATCCCTTCAATTGCCTGTAAACTATACCACAGCAGGGGATGTCTCATTGGCCAGTCAACTGCCAGTCTCCCCTGATGCAAGGGACAAGCGTCGCGGTGAGATCCATGGTGGCCTGGCCAGTGCACCTTCCTACTTTGCTCTAAAGCTTTGGATTCCTCACTTTGACACTTTAAAAACTCCCTTTCCTCTTCCCTCTGGCCTGGTGTGAATGAACAAGGTCCCTGCACCCACCTGTGCTGAGTCCATGCCATGCACACAGCCCCATGCACACAGCCCACCATCTGCTGTGTAACCCTGGGATCAAGTGCAAACTCTGAACTCCCCCACACCAAAGGTCCGCGTGCCCAGTGCCTCCGCCCTAGGGGTCCAGATCACCATCAGTACCATCAACCACCCAAAGCCCAAGGCCAGTGGCTGGCAGCCTGGGATCAACCTGACCCATCGGGTCAGTTGAGGCACAGGCTGCGGGGATCAGGGTGCCAAGGCGGGAATTGGAACCACCTTCAGCCCAGCCTGCCTCACCCTGTAGTCTCAGACATTAACTATGAAGGTGCACACTAGGCTCGATCCCCCACTGGTGGCAGTAGTCATCATTACTGGAGCACGGATTTCCCCACCCCAACCACAGGGTGGGGGTGAGTGAGTGAGCTCAGAGTAGGGGTGCACTCAGATTGAAGGGGATCCCATGGTGTGGGGGTACAGGTTGAGAGGTGTGGGGCCCGATCAGAGTGGAAATGACCTGGCTGAGAGGTGAGGGGGATAATTTCAGGTTGTTGGGTGTCCTGTGTTGAGGCATGAGGGGTAAGCTTGTGGGTGTAGGGGCCATAGGTTAGGACCTAGCAGGATGGAGTGTCAGGGCAGGGACAATGGTGTGAGGAGAAGGAGCCCTGTCTTCAAGGTCTGGTGGGAGACTGGGCCTGGCCAGTGGTGGGAGGGTAGTAACAGGGAGGGGAAGTTGATCAGGGGAAGTGGGGCTGGGTGGGTGAGGCCTAGCCTAGGGCAGTCGTGGTTCTAGTTCTGTGCCAGGACCCAGTCGGTGGCTGGGTGAAGGCTCTGGGGATGGAGACCCAGCGGGACAAGCAGGAGGGGCCCCACCTGGCTCCTCCCGGCCCCAGCGGCCAGGGCCGGTAAAGCAGGAGACCCACCCGAGCAGTTTGCGCTGCGGGCGGGAGGAGGAGGGGCGCGCACGCGCAGACGGACAGACGCGCGGACGCCGGAACCCACCCAGAACGCGTGGAAGCTGGCGGCAGCCGGTTGCTCCTGGACCAGCTCCTGGAAGAGGAACACGGCCTGGGGCCTGGGCCGCCGCTTGCCCGCGGCTCGGCTGCCGCTGCCGGACAGTTAAGAGGGCGCTGGTAGGGGCGCGCTTCTCGGGGACCCGGCGGGTGACGCCTGTGCTGTGCAGCTGAGGATGCGCCCAGGGAGGGGTGCGGAGGTGAGGTCCCGGCCGCGCGTCCCGTTAGGACCCAGAGGCGGGTCCCAGCCGCCGCTGTGGTTCGTGGTAACCCCGGTATTAGTAGTTCCTGAACACCGCGTTTTTGCCGCCGCTTCTACCCGGGTTTAGGAGAGCAGGTACAGCCCCGGGAGTTGGGAGGGCGCGTGGACGGTTCCAGAGCATCTCCGACTGGCCCTCAGACGATGGCCTGCTCCTGGCAGGCGGGTGTGGTGCGGTCGCGGGGCCTCGGATGGAATGGGGACTGCCCCATGAGAGCCCCTGGATTTGCTCCCATCTTACCCGCGGCCTGACCTTGGGGGCGGCCTCTAAAGACCCAGGTTAGTGGGACTCAGGTTACAGGTCAGTCTGCTCCTGGGAGATGGGCTCGGTGCGATCAGTGTGCTGGGATGGCTGCAGCAGCAGCGGGAAATTGTTGCAACCCCCGCTCTCACAGGGCAGCCCCAATCCCGCCATAGCAGCCGCCACCTTTCCCTGACAGCACAGCACCCGCCTTCCAGGAGCAGGCTGACCTGTAACCTGAGTTCCACGAACCTGAGGCAGCAGAGGCCAAGCTCAGGCCATGCGCTGGGGAGTTTGAAGCAAATCCAAGGGCTCCCATGGGCAGACACCATAACCCGCCACTGCCTTCGACCACACTGTGCCCTCCTCCCGAGAGCAGGCTGACCTGCGGACCGTGCCTGAAGCAGCAGAGGCCGAGCCCTTGACAGGCCGTGGGGGAGATGGGGGCAAATCTACCAGCTTGCCAGGTCGCTGCCCATCTCCCTGCCGCTGCCCCATGTTCGTGGACCACTTGTTTTCAAGTCAGTGGTTTCCTGAGAGGCAGGCGTGGTGCAGTCAGGTGGCGGGGGCTGCAGGGAGGGGTGCTGCCCCAAGGGGAGCAGGTGGACTTGCTCCCATCTCCCCTAGGGCCAGACCTGGGGACGGCCTCTGCTGCCCCAGGTTTGCAGGACGCATGTCATGTCCGCCTGTCCCTGGAAGGAAAGCTCAGTGTACTCGGGGCAGCCTCAGTGGCTGACAAGGATTTTAGAAGTCGGCTCTAGCCCAGCATAACTAACTCTCCTTTCTTCTCTTGCTTCCTCAGTTGGTGGCTGTATCGGCTTTTTCATTACAGGTTATTGCTAGATAATGAACATAGGTTTCTGTGCTATATAGAAGAAACTTAACTTAAAATCTCTTTTTATATATAGTGGCTGACATTTGTAAATCTCGAACTCCCAAATTTATCCCTTCCTATCCCCTTTCCCTGGTAACCTTGACTGTTTACTAAGTCTGCAAGTCTGTTTCTGTTCTGTAGATGAGTTCACAGTGTCTTTTTCTCTCTTTTTTTACATTGCACATATGAGTGGTATCATTTGGTATTTTTCTGTTTCTGGCTGCTTTCACTTAGAATGATGATCTCTAGCTCCATCCATGTTGCTGCAAATGGTTTTATTTTGTCCTATTCATGGTAGAGTAGTATTCCAGTGTATAAATATGCCACAACTTCTTTATCCAGTCATCTGTTGCTACATTTAGCTTTCCTCTATGTCTCGGCTATTGTATACAGTGGTGCTGTGAATACTGGTGTGCAGGTATCTTTTCACATTGGAGTTCTTTCCAGTTATATACCCAGATGTGGGATTGCTGGGTCATAGGGTAAGTCTACTTTTAGTTTTTTCAGGGATTTCCATGCTTTCCATAATGACTACACCAAACTAGATTCCCACCAGCAGTGTAAGAGGGTACCCTTCACTCTACAGCCTCTCTAGCATTTATCATTCATGAACTTCTGAGCGATGGCCATTCTGACTGATGGGAGCTGATACTTCATTATAGTTTTGATTTGAATTTCTCAGTTTATTAGTGATATCGAGCATTCTTTCATGTGCCTATTGGCCATTTGTGTCTTCATTGGAGAAATGCTTCTTTAGGTCTTCTGCCTATTTTAAGATTGAGTTGTTTGTTTTTTTGTTATTAAGTTCTATGAGCTGCTTATATATTCTGAAAATTAAGCC
The DNA here is from genome assembly GCF_048564905.1 of Vicugna pacos. Lineage (NCBI taxonomy): Eukaryota > Metazoa > Chordata > Mammalia > Artiodactyla > Camelidae > Vicugna > Vicugna pacos. Next base: position 74,578,645 of record NW_027328740.1, on the reverse strand, counting down.
TCTGTTAGTCGTATCATTTGCAAATATTTTCTCCCATTCGTAGTTTGTTGTTTCCTTTTGTTTTACTTATGGTTGTCTTTGCTGTGAAGAAATTTATGAGTTTAATTACGTCCCTTTTGTTTATTTTTTTCTCTTATTTCCATTGCCTGGGTAGATTACCCTAGGAGAATGTTGCTAAGATTTATGTCAGATAATGTTTTGCCTATGTTTTCTTTTAGGAGATTTATCATGTCTTGTCCATCTGCATCTTAAGTCTGTACTCAACATCTGTGCTTCAGTTTTGAATTTTGAGCTTCTTAGAGAAAACCTACTCTTAGCTCATACGTCAGATTCAACATGTCTAAAGCTGATTTCATAATCTTTTTTCTTGCAGCGTCTCCACTTATTCAGTGGGATAATCATTCTTCCGGTCTTGAATACACAAAGGCTTGGAGTGGTCTTTGATTTGTCTTTCTCTCACCACCCTCCACATTTTGTCAGCTTCTTGAACTGTATGTTGTTGGTTTCAAGTGTCTATTCTGATTGCTGATACTCTGATGAAGAGCTTTCATCCCTGATACACGAATTTTTCCTTCTGCTGAATTCTTGGATATTCTCTCCCCCCCTTTCAGTCAACCTAGAGTTTTGGTGCTCCAACATCTACAGTCAAGTCAAAGACTTAACACAACCAGATCTCAGCCAGGGAGTCTCGACCCTTCATCATTTTGGACTTACATTATTTTTTCCAATCATTATGTAACTTAGCCTCCTAGGGTAACCTGTGCCTTATTAAAAACCAGGAGTCACCAGCCTTTTCCTATCCAGTCCTCAGTTAAAACAGATTAGAATTGCCCTGAGAACTAGTTGGAGCCCCATCCCCTTCATAGAGTCTTCCCTATTTATTCCAAATACTTCTAGCTCTTCTTTGTATTCCTGTACTGTTTATGATCAGTAGCCTGTAATCTTGGATTTGAGTACTGACTTGGTACCATTCCTGGGTGATTTCCAATGTGTCTCCTCACTTAGCTGGTAACTGGAGAAGACTCACTTGTTCAGCCTCCTTTATACCCCTCACCCTGCTTAGCATCGGGCAATAACAGGCATCCAGGCAGTGCTTGCCTTCTTTATTTATTCGCAGTGATGGTGGTGTGGATTATAGCTAATAACTATTAATTCAGTGTTGCAGTTAAAAAAGAAAGCCAAGAAAATCCAAAAAACTTTATCTCCATGTTCAGTTTAGCGCTTTATCTCAATAGTTTTCTTAAGACTGTGTTTACATTCACATAGTGTTCAGTGCTTGTACAGTTCCCTGAGGCAAGCAGGTGAGATGTCATTATGTTTGACTTTCACGTTACATTTCATATTGGATATATTTGTGTAATGACAAAACCTTATTTTATAAGTAAACAGCCGGAAGCCCAGAGAGACTAAGAGCCTAACCCAGGATCACCTGGTTAGTGTTTGGCACAGGCCAGGACTGCAGTGCACATCTTCCAGCTGATCCTCTTCCAGTGCCTTTTCATTCCACTGCTGGGAAATGTAGCCCCATCAGCCAAACGGCCAAGTCACATTGCTGCCCCTTTACCTGCCAGTGATGGCAGTGCTACAAAAAGTGGCAAAGGAAAGGTCAGAAATAGGAGTGATAAAAGACATGGAAGTGCTGGAAATGGATCCTCAACCTCCTCCTCCCTACTTGAGCGCCTCACAAGTGTCCCACTCTGAGAGTGCTGTTCATTGTTTATAACATAGCCTTAAAATCAGACTGATCTTTTATAGGACATGCTTTTATCCTGGTCCCTTTCCTGCTAGTAGTCACCGTCATGGGCAGAAAGTGCCTGGCTGTGCTCTGTTTGTCACGTAGGTGGGAGGGAAAGTGGGAGAGGGAGTTGGTTGAACTGAAGCCGAGCTTTTTACAGCTCTGTTGTTCTAGGACCAGAGCAGTTCCACTCTTGCTTTCATCACCTCTCCACCTCCGAGTCCCAGCCACCCATTCCTGCCTGCTTCCCCACATGCCACGTCCTGGGGGAGGACAGAGTGGTGGGCAATGCCCCCTCCGCCCTCTGTTCTGGGAGGTGCAGGAGTCTGCTTTAACTTTTGAGCTGTTTTGGTAATTGGGCTTTTCCAGCTTTTCTAGACATCTCCTTTCCAGCTCTGAGAAATTGGAGATGTAACTTAACCATACATGGACTATACTAAAGTATTCAGTGACATTAGTGTCATGTTGTCTGTAATTGTGTTCTGTGACTGGATAGGAGGTTTTTTATCTCACAGGATGCTTCACATCCAATTCTAAAGGCCTAGAGGCTGCAGGTGTAATCCAAGTCCTTACATGTCTGTAAGGTAGACATGAACATTATTTGATAATATGACCATATGTTCATAGATTACGGTTAGTCCACTGGCTCTGTATCTAATGAAAGTTTAAATATCAAACGCTTGAAGAAAATTTGCGGGCCATGTCTTTTTGCCTGTAAGTAGTTGCAAAAACTGAAATCACAACTCTACCACAAGGCACAGTGTTTCCCAGTAGAGAAAGCCCTCTAATTTTACAACCTCTAAGTAATGCAGTGGTTCTTTGAGTGAGATGAGGGATGCCAGAGTATTTTTGGGGACACTAGAGTGGGATGACAAGTATTCTGGGACTGGTTACAGTTGAATCTCTACTTCCTATATCCTGGACTGATTACAGAGGCAATGTTAGTGCGGTAACCATCTTGTGGATGCAAGTGTAGCTAGGAAGACAACAGAGAAAATAGAAGGGATATAAAGTAATGGAGGGACTTCATAGCAGTACAAATGGCGACTTTGACACCACCAGCTGCTGATGTGAACTTTGCAAGAATTTGTGAGAAGTGGTGGGTGTCATTGCAAGCAGGAGAGTTCTGCAGCTTTTGGGGTGAACAGGCAAAGGGGAGAGCAGATATGGTGGCTATCCAGGGGCTACTTTTGTCCTGAATGTGAAAATGTCCAGTCCCCTGTTCAATTTTGCAGCCACAACTTCACATGACTCAGGGCGTTATTTCCACCAGAATACCATAAAAATATAAACAACCTGTTTCCCAAAGTGTTTGTTCTCGATCTGAGATGATTGTCCTGTGGTGGTAGGTAAGTGGGCGATGGGGCCTATTACATCACCCCCTTTCACTAGAAGTCTACCTCGCTACTTTTCACCCTACTCCTAGAGGTGCTGTCATTCTGTTACACCTAGGCCTGTAAGACCGTCTTGCCTGAATCCTCACGTGAAGAGGGATGGTTATGTGTAGTTTTAAAAAATTGCTTGGGTCATGTGGTCCTTTGTTCCTTCCAATGGAAATCACTATTCCAGAGCAAATAGTATGCCTCCATAGAAAGTATATTGTTTGTAAGTTGTCTTCAGAGGTTTTGCAGTTGGTTTAAATATTTGCTTGGTGATGGCATCTTGATTGATTGAAGGAGGCAACCCTCACTAGGGGCATTGTGTGCTTTCTGTCTGAGAGTTCCTTTACTGGCAGCAGAGTGTTCGTAGGCAGAGTTAGAAAGTTACCTGGTCTGAGAAGCCGAATTTGCCCGCAGCTGGGAATTGGCAGAAGAGTCTGTTATGGAAGGAAAGCTTTAGGATTATCTGGTAGCAGAGTTCTGGGATCCAAACCCCGGGAAACCTCAGCTTTTGTAGAGTATGTTCTGTAACAATAGGCTATAGGATAATTTTTACACTTGTTATAGGATGTAGAGTTGGGGAAAGGCTTAAAAGTGAAAGAACCTTAAAAGAGAATCTCCGAATATTTTAAAGAAGACAGTTCTCAGAATGAGAGCTTTTCTGGAAAAGACTAGCTCTTCACTTCACAGGGGAAGCAGGGAGCAGGTGTAACTGCACTTACGGTAACTTAAAAGGTAAACCTTACCCTCCCACTTAGCTGTTTCCTGGTGTAGGTTCATCTCCCACATCTGTAGTTTTAGACCTGATGTGTCATTTTCTGGTACTCCATTCTGCTTCTTAGTGAGAGACTGACCCAAAGTCACATAGCAATTGAAAAATTGCGCAAAGGTCTTTATTGTTAAAAATGTAGACCTGTGGCAGGGTGCTGCATTTGCAATTGACTTTCAGTACAGAGAACACTGAAAAGAATGCAGTGTTATTTCTTTTTTTATTCCTTTAAGCCTTTGAATAGAAGGTTTTCTTTGCAGAGTTTCTGGAGTACATCAGAACAAGCAGGAACTAAAATAGCTTTAAGAAATCTCCAGTATAGACGTTGCTTATAGTGTGGTATCTGTCTTATGTTAATTCTTTAAAGCAGGAAGTTGTAACTCTCAATTTCTTAAGCAAATATAAACATTCTTGACTCTTATTGACATTCTTTGTGGGGTGAAGCTGCTTTTGCTTCCATTCTGAGCATTGAAAGGCCTTCTATGATACTTCTACCAGTCCTCAGTATTTTATTTTCCCTCTGTTGTGAACTTGTTTTTAAATTTGAAGCAGATATAAATATCATTAACTTGCTACATATGTAGATATTCAGTGTTACATAGTCAGAAAGTTTGTGTACATCACACGTATCTACATAATTCCCCCCTTTCCAACTGTGTTCCTGATGAAAGGATGGTGGGAAATGGCATTATGGGCATATGTCTTACAGTACACAGTGTTTCCCCTGTTCCCTCTACCATATCTGGATGTTCTTTCATCTTTCAGCTTCTAGACTTACTTGCTCTTTTTCTTAAGCCAGGTGTATCTCATCCCCCTGCGCACACACACATGTGTACACACACACACATTCTACCGTAGGGAGTAGCGTGCACCATCCAATTCTCCCACTCCAGCTCTGGACCCACCCACTGGAGGCAGTGTCTTGCACGAATTCATTTGTAAGTTGCTTTTTAAAACTCGAGTGGTCAGGAATTAGGACTGATATCCACACCTACTAGGCAGGCCCTCAAGGACAACTTCTATGGTTAATGCCAGGTTATCTTAATGTTTGACTACCTGGGTTTCATGTCTTCCTGTGCCACCTGTGTGACCCATGATTCCCACATTTCTGTCTCCTGCTAGAATTTTTCTCTCCAACTCTGGACTCTTACAATCTTCTACTGATTTGACACCTTCAATTGAAACTCTGATATCTTAAAAGCAACATGTGTAAAAACTGAGCCCTTTGTTCTCCTACCCCCCAAACTGGTTCTTCCTGCAACCTCCCCCATTCAGTTAGTGGAAACTTAATCCATCCAGCTGCTTGGGTTAAAAAGCTTAGAGTTACTCTGACTTTCACTGACATACCACATGAATTCTGTCAATAGATCTGGTTTAACACTGCCTTTAAACCATATCCAGAACCCAGCCACTTCTCACCATGGCTCCTGCCTCGACTGCTGCTTCCCTGCCCTGAGCCACTGTCCTCTCCTCCTGCACAGCCCTTTTCAGAGGCTTCCCACCTTTCATCTCTGACCCGTTTTGACTATTCTCACCCGGCAGTCAAGTGAGCCTCGAAAACCTAAGTTAGATAGTGTCGTCCTTCTGCAGTGCCTCCCCATTTCACTCTGGGTAAAAGCCACAGTCCTTACAATGTCCTCCAAGGCCATGAAGGACCTGCACTGACCCTTCTCTGCAGCTCCAGCCGTGTCCCCATTCTGGAACATGTGAGGTGTGCGCTGCCCTTGGTGATGGTTATTCCGTCCACCTGGGACTTCTTACCTCCAAGTCTTAGTTCTAACCTCAGTCCTCAGTGTGGCCTGCTCTGGTATTTAATACAACATCACCCTCATCCCATACCCTCAACTCTCTTTACCTTGCCCTTTTTTGATTTTTCCATGGTTCCTCTTTCCTAACATGCCACCTCCTCTGCTGCTCTGTTGTGTGAATTGTCATCTCCACCCCCATCCCAGCTAGACTCCAACCAAGCTCCGTGAGGACAGGAATTTTGTTTTGTTTATTGATCTATTCCAAGTGCCTAGACTAGTCCTGGGTACATAGTAGGCAGTCAAAAATTATTTGCTGAATAAATTTAAAGACTATTTTAAAAATGAATCATCCTTTCAGGAACGGGTGAGGATCGGAAGCTGCATGAAGGAAAATGGTGCAGTAAATATTGATATTTGCCTGTTGTTCTTTGTGTGATATATATATGTGTTTTAGTCTTAATTTGGTATCCCAGTTTCTTAATTTAATAGCTGTATTAAGGTGTAATTTACAGGCCATAAAATTCACACATTATAATTGTACAAGTCAGCCATTTTATCTATTTCTAGATTTGTGCAACTTTGTCCTCATAAAGTCCCCTTGTGTCCGTCCATATGCAGTTTGCCCTCCCCTCAGTGGCACCCTGATTTTATTTCTTTTTTTCTTTTGGCAATCACATCTCAAACGGATAATTTACACAGCAGTACTAATATAGCTTTGCACTTTTTGAAATGACACACTTAAATATGAAATTAGCGGTCATTGCTGAATGTAGGTAGCAGTATCCGACATTGGTGAAAAGAATGGACTTGAGTGTCAGACTGGCTGCAGTCTTACCCAGCTCCACCATTTACCAAGTTACCCAAATTATTTTCTGCCTCAAGCTCTTTATCTGTTATATGGGGGTAATAATAGCAGCTTACAGAGTTGTTGTGAGGATTAAGCAAACAGGGAAAAAAAATTTAGTATAGTGGCCTGCTTATGTTATTACCTAAGAAATGGGCTTATGTTATTACCTAAGAAATAGCCTTGCAGGTAAAGGGCAAAATTCAAATCAGTTTCTAAAGTATATGTAAAATATAATCCAGTTCCTGCCTGGTTTGTAAACACGTATGCCTACTGAAGAATTTAAAAGCAGGCTAATTTCCAACAGAAAAGATCATTTCTCAGCATTTCTTTCAAAGATAGCTGCAAAATCACTTTTACTAAATGTTCCATGCCCAACTCTTACAGAAATTTGACACCACGGACGTAATTATCTACATTTTTGTTAAAATGATTCTGACCATCAGGAAGTGTTCTCAATTATATTTTAGCCTTTATGTTGAGAAATACTGTGAGACTTCTTCTAAATTAATGGGTGGGGGCATTCATTGTAGCTCTTGTAGCCTGATAAGCCTGCACTAAATTATCTTTTTTTAACTTTTAATTAAAGTAATAAATTAATTTTTTGCTGGGGGGTGGTAATTAGGTTTTTATTTATTTATTTTATTTTTAGAAGAAGTACTGGGAATTGAACCCAGGCCCTTGGGCATGCTAAGAACATGATCGTCCACTTGAGCTATACCCTCCCCCCTAAATTACCTTAAATAAGGTCTTTTTCTCTGTTTTGTTAATTTATGTACAGATGCACAAAGCAGGGTCATCAGAAGCCTCTCAATCACGAAGATGATAATAGTGAAAAACATTGCGCAGTGACAGTGAATCCTTGGCATATGAAGAAAGATTGTAAAGTCCTGAATGAATTAAGAAGGTATTGTTACATTAACATACGTGTAAGCATGGCTCTCTTACCTTTATTTTTCACTTTATAATGAAGATAATCCCCAACCGTCACGGTTGCTTTGTTTGATAGAGGCCATATCTAAACCCTTTTCTGCAAGTTTTTTAAATAAGAAAGAGCAGCTAATTTATCAGAAGTGTGAATGGTGTAATCTGGTCTGTCTATTATGGTAGCCACGAGCCACATGTGGCTATTGTGAATTGAGATGTTCTATAAGTGGAAAATACATAATAGATTTTCAAGACTTCGTACAACAAAAATAATGTAAAATATTATTAATAAGTTTTAAAAGTGTCAATCACACTTTTGAAATGATAGTGTATTGGATATTTTGGGATAAATGTAATTATTACTGGAATTAATTTCACTTATTGCTTTTTATTTTCTAAATGGAATTACTAGAAAATTGTGACTTGCACTATGTTTCTATTGAGAGTGCTGGCTTCTAACTTATTGCAAATAATATGAAAAGAAAACTTTGATTAAAAATTTTGTAATTGAGTCGTTGATTTACATCATATTAGTTTCAGGTGTACAAAATAGAGGCTCAACATTTTCATAGATTATATTCCATTTAAAGTCACCATAAAATAATGGCTATATTTCCCTGTGCTGTATGATACAGCCCTGTAACCTATCCATTTTATACGTAGTACTTTTTACCTCTCAATCCCCTAACCCCTCCCTGCCTCCCCTCTTCTCCTTCTCCCCATTGGTAACCACAAGTCTGTTCTGTGTACCTGTGAGTCTATTTCTGTTTTATTATAGTCATTAATTTGTTTTATTTTTTAGATATACATATAAGTTAATACATAGAATATTTGTTTATCTTTCTCTGACTTATTTCACTTAGCATAATACCCTGTAGGTCCATCCATGTTATTGAAAATGGCATTATTTTATTTTTTAATGGCTGAACAGTATTCCATTTGTGTGTGTGTTCATGGTATGTATATATGTGTGTGTATATATATGTATACATGTATATATACATATATATATATATATAATATACCACAACTTCTTTATCCAGTCATCTGTCAGTGAACATTTGGGTTGTTTCAGTGTCTTGGCTATTTTAAATAGTGCTGCTGTGAACATTGGGGTGCATGTGTCTTTTTGAATTAAATTTTTCTCCAAACATATACCCATGAATGGGATTGCTGGATCACACGGAAGTCTATTTTCATTTTTTTATGGAACCTCTCTTCTGTCCTCCATAGAGGCTGCACCAATTTACATTCCCACCAATCGAGTAGGAGGGTTCCTTTTTCCTTAAAAGGTAAAAAATTCTCTACATTTACGTACCTTCCTTTCAGTTTAGGACACAGTTTGGCAAAAACCAGATAGAATTTAATAGGAGTAAATACAGTATTTATTTTGAATGTCCATGCATTATGGATAGATATGTTATTGATGAGTTGGTTCCCTATTTTTGTAGGTGCAGATGTTTTTATAGCTTCACAGACATTTCAGTCTTGCAGAGAGGAAAATTTCTTTTTATTTTGCTGAACTTGTCCGGGTGTCTTTATCGGACTTGGTCCAGGCCTGCAGAGGTGAATACACATCCAAACCTGAACCATTTGAATGTCTGCAAGATATTAAGAGTCTAGAATATCAGATCTGGACTGTAACTCTGGTAAATGACATCAGTGACTGGACTCAAGAAAACTCCATTTGAGGACAAAACCTTTCATAAGCCAAAAAGGCTTTGAAATTGTGGCAAAGCCAGAGACTTTTGTGCACCACTTATGGCCACAAACCCATGAGGACAACCACAGGCCTTCTGGAGTGCCAAGGAAATTCCATGTGAGGAGTCCAGCACTCACAGGAATCCAACAAGTCCCTGTCTGCCAGAACACTTTCATTGCTACTGTGCTGTTTTGAGTAAATGTCTTTTCATCAGGTTCAAATTGGTTTGTTGTTATTTTTTTGCATAAAAAAACAACTTCTTGTTCCCTGGTGAAAGTAAAACCTAACATTTTCTGATTTCTTTTGACAGAGAAAACATGAGCCTGTGGATCTAACCTCATCTGTGATGGTCTGCAGCTGGGAGCAACCAGATCAGTGTCAGTCCCCTTGCAGCCATTGGCTGGGAGCCTGCATGTTCCTTGGAATGGTATTTGAAACATGTCACACTAGCCGTGCCTTCGCTGTGGGCTGGGAGGCGAGTCACTCAGAATCTGCATTATGGAATGTATGTTTCAGATCTACAGTTAGGAGATCTTTTTTAATAGCCAGAGAATATAGTCATAAATATATCTATTAATGTATTTATGCAAGAACATTTTTAAAGATTTTTTTATTATAAAAAGTTTCCCCCCAAAATTGAAAATGAAAGAACAATGGAATTAAAAATCATCTGTACCTTAATTATACATAAAGAATCATAAAATCCTTCTAAACTTTTTTTGTTCAAATGAAGATATTTTTCCCTTCCAAAAAGGAAAATTATCATTTCACATTTTTTTACTTTCTCCTTTTATTATATATTCCATATCAATAAATATAAATCTTTTAAATCCCTTTTAATGGCTGTTTAACACTATATTGAACAGATATGTAAATAGTCCTAGGTTTCAGAAATTTAAAAAATTGTCATTACAATACCACTGCAAAGAATATTTTGGTGTTTCTATTTTTAGTTACTAATTTGGACTAAAAATTAACAAGTTTGCTTTTCTTCATCTAAAACATTGGTTATTTTACGAAGGAACTGTAAGGATTTTAAATAACTTTTCAGTAATTTCAACAAAGAAATTATCTTTAAGGCAAAAATGTATGATGGATTGCAAATCTATTTTTATTATATCTTCACTTTTACCAGTGTGACATATGTGTGTGTTTACACAAGTGCTTTAACTACCAGCAACGTAAGAAAAATCTGTGTACTAAAAATGTGAAAATACTTTCCCGGTTTGTGTTTTCATTCTCCCAATGTAGGTTTTGGATGACAAGCTTGTATTTGCAAAAGTACACCCACTGTGGGAGGTGTTCTGTACATACGCTGAGATACTGCACATAATATTGCCTCTGAAGCCCAATGATCTGAAAACCCGGTCCTCAGCCTTTGATAACTTGAGATGTTTTATGAAAGTCCTCCAAGTGGATGAAAGTATCAACAACCGGAACAAGAGCTTTTCTTTGCCCTATTTGAGAAGAGCTCCGTGAATGACTTTTATATTCAGCATAGAGATACATTCTCCAATCCAACCACCAGAAACCGCATTGTAAGTCTAAACCGAGTTTAGCTGCTGTCTTGGGGGTGATTTAGAACCTGCTGTTGAATTATCAGTGATTTGGTTTGGTTGGTTTGATTTGGTTTTTAAAAGCTGCCCATAAAAAGGAAAAAAGAGAAAGAAAAGAAATATGCCTACAGATTCCTGTTAGGATAGTAAACAGTGGCTGGTTAGTTACCTTGTATAAACCACAAGCTCTCTTAGAACATTTTTAGGTTTACTTCATCCTTTCTCAGATCAAGTATCAAGTAAGGGACAGTGTTAAAAAAAATTCAGGATTAACAGGTTTGTGAGCTCCAGGATTTGCAAGGCAGCTTTCCCTCCCCATGGTGTAAGTCAAATGGCAGAATTGAAATAAAGCACCTCATGTATCCTCCGGTGTTAACAGGAAAAGGCTAATCTTCTTGACCTTGTTTCTTCCTGGGTAAAATGAAGATAATATATCAGGAGGCGACAAGCTCATTTAAGGCAGGAAGCATGTTGTCTTGTTCACTGCTGAATCTCAGGCACTGGGAAGGCTGAGTTTAACGAGCGAATGAATGAACAAACTGTACTTCCCCCACAGTTACCATGTGGGACAGTGAGGATTAGAAGCTAAGAGCATAGACTCTAGAGGGGAGGGCACAGCTCAAGTGATGGGGCGCATGCTTAGCAAGCATAAGGTCCTGGGTTCAGCCCCCATCACGTCCTCTAAAATAGACATATAACCCTAATTACCTCCCCTCCCCCACCAGAATTACCTTATTATCTCCCCACCACCAAAAAAAAAAAAAGAGAAGTGGCCAAGAGCGTAGACTCAAGCTGGAACACCTGTGTTGGTTTCTCGCTGTCGACCTTGTAAATGTCATTTACCCTCTGTGTCTATCAAGTTCCTCACCAATAAAATGGGGATAATTGTAGTACCAACCTCGTAGAGATGCTATGGGGATTAATGAATCTGTGTCAGTGATACAACAGCCCTGGCTTATATTAAGTACTATGCATCTGTCAGCTCTTTTCATAATTACTGACAGATGTTATTATCGACAAAAGACGTATTAGTTCTTTGAAAGAGAAATGCATGTTAGACCATTTCATTTATCACTTTCTGTAATTCAGGCTTTTCCCTCTGAAATAACATTTTATGTCTGTGCACTAGAAAGCCACAGGGCTTTCCAAATTTCATCTGTCTGGGTTCTTGTCATGATGGCAATACTGCAGATTGCTGACATTTTTTAGGGACTCCGTCTGAGATGACAGCAACCCCTCAAATTTACGAGCGCTTCTCTAACTGATAACATCTCGCTAGAAATGAAGTTTTTATAATGTAACAGCTTCAGATGCTTAATGATGCCATAAATGCAAGGATGTTATATCTAAGCTCTTTAAATAAATCTTGTCATTGAAATAAAGGAAATACTATATTATAGCCCTCTATGACTTTGTTATCTTTGCTATCTGTTTATCTGACTCTCTAAGACCAAAGAAAGCAAATACTAAGATTGATCATTACTACTGTGTGGTACACGTATTTGTGGATGAAGACAATATTGAAATGCACTGTTTAAGATATTAAAATGGACATTAAACAGCTTCTTGATGCACATGCATGAACAGAACAGGGAGCTGGGTGCAGGGAGCAGACACTGAGCTTCCTGGATTAGAGACCCAGCTTAGCAGTCCAGCCCAGCAGTCCACATGTTTCATATTTATGTCCCAGCAAAATTAGCAGTGAGAGTCTTAAATGAACTTTGGGGACACTTGCAAACAGCTGTCATGATTACTAATGTGGGACACCAGGATTCTACAGTGTTTAGTTGGCATCTGTGCATAACCAGTTCTTTTCCACTAAAGCTTCTTGTAATTGCTGGTCCCACATCCAGGTTGAGGAATCATCTCATGTGGTGTTTGGGAGGGAAGTAAGTGGAGTCAGGACCCATGTTAAGGCTGGGTGGGTAATAATCTGGTGCTAGTACAAGAGAAAGGAAAGTAGGTCAGGTGGGAAGGAGAATGACTGGATTTAAACTTTGTTTCTTGAGTAAGCTAAATATATGACATCATGTCAAGTTACTTTGTTGTTTATATTCCATTTGCTGTCACCAAATAACTACTGAATTGTGGGGACAAAAATGCCTGGGTTTTAGAATTGACCCTGCCCCTAACCTGCCAGAGTCCAGGTTCCTCTGGGTGCCCAAAGAGGGGGCTGGACCATCAGGTGTCCCTCCACTGCAGCAGTTTGGGCACTTGGGTGGCCTAGATTTTTGCTGTGGAAGACTGGCCCGGTTGTAGGACATTAAGCATCTGCAAGGTGGTCCCAGGACTGTGACATCTAAGCGTTCCTTTCCACCCACGTTTGCAAATGACCCTCAAGGGGTTAATATTAATCCTGGGTGAGAATTATGAAAAATTATATGGTACCTCCATCCCTCCTGGCAAGTGAGGGCCCCTTATTTACAAATGACCATGAAGTATTAGCACCAGATTTTATCAACAGAACATGTGAACATTTTGTGACAGTGACACTCACCTGTTTGCTTCTGATTCCCAGTGCCACTTCAACCTCCATCAGAGGACTTCAGCTGCCCCAGCGATCAGGGCCTTCTGTACAGGAAATGGGCTCCTCCTCGAAGCACAGACAAGCAGCAGCCCTTAGGTCTCATCAGGTGAGCTGTTGTGGAGAGCACTCCAGTGGGAAGGGCTCAGGGTTGTCCTCATGGCATCTGAGTGTGACAGTCCTCCAAGAGTGTTAACAACCAGGAAGCTCACAGGAGCTCTGAACTTCGTTGCCCCAAGTTTTTACTGCAGGCTTTATTACAAAGCCATGATTTATTGGGTCACTACCGACATGGCTAACCCAAACCCTAACTGTAAGTCAAACCTTTCCTTAGCCCTAAACTTTGAGCCCCTTCCTCTCCTGGTGGCCACTCACTTGTCACAAAGCTTAAAGCCCCACTCCTCTAACCACATGGTTGGTGTCTCTGGCTGGCCAGTCCCCATCCTGAGTCATCTCATGAACACAAGCCATCCAAGGTTCCACCATGAATAGCATAGACACTCCTATCTTGGGAAATTTGGAAGCTTTAGCGGTTGCTGCCTAGGAACTGGGAAAAAAGACCTACCAAATTCTTCATTAAATAGGAGTAAATGTTATATTTCATTTAAATTATAAAATAAGAGAGAAATTCTCACTGCTTTTCTGTATCTGCTGTTCGACACCGTTTCACTACACCACGTGATTGTAATGTCGTGCTCAGCATGTGTCTTCTCAGAGCACCAGCGCTGGCTGCTCCCCGGGAGCTTATGCTGTTTGGGCAAGGCTGCTGGGGGGATACAGGCCAAGGACAACCGAGAAAACAAAAATAATCGGGCAAATAAGGAAACAATGTCAGATTGAAATGAAGAAATAACACAGTGTTGAGATGGGAGTCTTGGGGGGAAGTGAGTTAAGAAAGTTATCTTTGAGTAGGTTACATGTGAGCTGAGATGGTGAAAAGGAGGCTGGAATTTGAAGATCTGGGAAAAGTCACCCATGGAATAGAGGCAGCTTGTCTATTGGCCCTGAGGCACAAATGTGCTCAGCAGGTTTGAGGAGATACTGGAGCCAGCGCTGGTGAGAGTGATGAGACGCGAGGTTTAGAAGGGCATCAGGAGCACGGAAAGGAGTGTAGACTCTAAGCGCAGTGAGAAGCAGTCATGATAGCTTAAGCACTAAAGTAATTTTCTCTCATTCACATTTTGCAAAGATAATGTGGAGAATGTATAGCAGGGACTCAGGAAGCAGGGAGGCCAGGTAGGAAGCTCTTGGATTGGGCCAGTTGAGAGATGGTGGGAGCCAATGAGGAATGCGTTTGGGGAGTGGGGCTGACAGGATGCAGTTATGGGCTGGCTGTGGATGGTTAGGAGAAGAGGAGGGTCAAGGTAGCCCCAGGTCGGTCTGGAGCCAGGTGTCTGTTCTTTCTTTTCTCAGTGCCCCATGCAGTTGCCCATCTACTTGGGCAAACCTCTTAACCTTCAAAGTGAGGGTTTTAAAACACTGAAGTCTATTTGTTGTTTCACATTTTATGGAAAGATTCAAACATGTACAGAAATAGAGAGAACAGTACAGCCAGCCTGCCTGTATCAGTCACCCAGCTCCAGAATTATAAACTCAGAGTCACTGTTGTTGCATCTTTCATCTCCATCTCCTCCCCTCCCCCACTATGGGGTCATTTTGAAGACAATCCTACATAGCTTAACCTTTCATTAGTGAAATGACAAGGTCTCTTTCAAATAAAATTGGAATATTCTTTTTTTTAGGGTTACAAAATAATTCCCTGCTTGTCACAAAAATACACTTTTAAGTAGTTTTGGGGTTGAAATCAAGATCCAGACAAGATTCAGACATTGCAGCTAGCATATCTCTCAAGTGTGTTCTAATCTATAATTTTCCTGTTTCTCATTTTCCTTGAAATTGCTGAGGGGTTTCTCTATTTCCTGTTTGGCTGATTTCATTCTCCCCTATGGTGTTAGACTTGTTTCTCCATCCTATGTATTGGCTTTAGCTAAGTGATTTAATCCTCCCCTAAAAGCTTGGTCTGATTGAGGTTCAACTTTGTGCAAAAATATTTTTTATGTGAAGTTTTGTACTCCTGTCATAAGGTACATAATATTACAGTTGACTCTCTTTTTTGTGATGACAGCAGCCAAAAATGATTGTCACCCGGGATCATTATTTCATAAGGAATTTTATTTCATGTGGTCATACTCTAATTTCCTCCCTCAATTATCAGCAGGATCAGTCACGAAGAGGCACTTTCTCCTTAACCCGGGTTATCCTTTAGAACACAGTTTTAAAGGAGGATATTTGTTAATATGTAAATATTTAAAATTGATAATTTTTT
The DNA here is from genome assembly GCF_048564905.1 of Vicugna pacos. Taxonomy (NCBI): domain Eukaryota; kingdom Metazoa; phylum Chordata; class Mammalia; order Artiodactyla; family Camelidae; genus Vicugna; species Vicugna pacos. The sequence continues at coordinate 74,563,135 of NW_027328740.1, read as the reverse complement.
TTCTTTTTAATTTTTTTTTCTAATGGAGGTACTGAAGATTGAATCTAGGACCTTATGCATGCTGAGCACACACTCTGCCACTGAGTGTACCCAATCCCAGTTGAGATTCATATTTATTTGATATCTTCCTTCTGTTATTTTTGTTTTGTGTTATACAGAATTTGAAGGCAGGGCAATGGGTTTGACCGCTTTTTAATCATTCTTTATGGGCTTTTGGGGTTTGTGTGTGTGTTTGTGTTTGTAAAGAAAACAATTTTCCCACTATTTTAAGTATGTATTGCTAAGGCAATTATGTTGATCTTTTCCCTGCTCCTGGTCCATGTATTCCCTTGTTACTTCCCACTAGTGGCCCCTTGAGCTCTGTGACAAGACTAGCATGTCGTTAATCCATGTGGAAGGAGATCTGAAGAGATTTATTCAAGGAGATGAAATTTGTAGACAATGTATTGGAAAGTATTGTGAAAGTTGTTCGTTAAGAGAAGGTCTGAGGTTGAATTGTTAAGTGCACAGAAATCTAAGCTATGAACTACCAAGACAATTATTAACTCCAGGAAAACAAAGTAGGGAAGAAAAGGTAAGACTAGCACAAATTGCTACAGCTTTGAATAGTCTGTACAGAGTAATAATAATGTAAAGCAAGGATACTGAGCTGATGAAAATTATAATGTAACTGTATTAAAAGGTTGGAAGAAAGAAGGTTTGGGTATGTAGATGAGATGGGGTTTGAAAGAGATCTGAACCCTCATTTTCCAAAATAGAAAGTTAAATAGGTGATACATAAAGCTGAAAAAGTTATCAGGCTGTGTTACAAGGATATTAGTCAGAGAAAGGGAGTAAGTATTCCAAGAGTCAGCAGTAGGAGCTGAACGTGGTTGTTTCTGGCCAGGAAATGGGGCAGTTGTTGGGAACTGCTCCTTTTTACAATCGGTGTTCGAGAACTGTTTGACTCTTTATTGAATGTATGGCATTAGTTTGATAAAAAGAAATCAAAGCTGAATTTTGAAAAATTTATGTTAAGAATTGGGGTGCTTTTGCAGAGAGAGATAACAATCAGCAAAACTACATTTGAAGGGATCCTCATTATTCCTTGCATTTCAGCAAGGACTAGGAGGCAGACATCTGTTTAAGGTTCAAAAATTCTGTCTGACCTTCCTGCCGACTTGTAACCTTTGGAAGTAATGAACTCCCCGTCACTGTAAATATCCAGGCAGAGGCTGCCTGACCAGCTCTCTAACTGTAGCAGGGTGTGTTTACCATTGGGCAGTTAGAGCAGGCAACTTCTAACATTCTTTCAGTTTTGAATTTGGCATTTTCAGGATGGATAGTTGATAAGAATGTATTACAAAAAGCTTAACAAGAAAGTCCAAGACATCTCAAACCCATTGCCAGGGTTTTCTCTGCCAGACACCATCCTAAGCCTGCCACCAGTGAGGCAGGCCACAAAGCCCAGTCACATAAGAATGAACACACTTTGTCGCTCCTATCTGATTTGGCATCAGTCTCAGCCCTTTTCCCCATGGAATGGTCCACGCCCATGTCTCTGACGATGGAGCTGGTCTCACAGCAGCTCTATGAGCACTGGTCCAGCCCAAGGGATTCCTGCGTGAAGTTTTCCAGGATTCCAGGCTATTCTCAGAGCTGAGTCCCCCTTAGGCTAAGCCCACGGAACTCATCTTAGCTCCAGACTGAGCCGGAAGCCTCAGAGAGAACTCAGAGCTGAGGAAATCCACAGGTTTTACCCAGCACTGCCGAATCATCAGTGAGCCAGTTGAGGGAAGGATCAGCAACAGCAAGACACACCTGAGCTGCCGTCTCATTGTTCCACCTCATCCCTAAACCCTCTGTGTCTGCCTGTCTGTGTCGGTCTCCCTTTTAGGATCAGCCTGGCACCACTTCATGCCCTGCCTCCTTTCTTCTAATCTTGCCTCCCTGGCCTGTTCCATCTACTCCAGATTAACTGAGAAAAGGTTTTAAAACCTAGGAACAACAGACGTGCTAGATACAAAGAATACAGGGCAATGTCTTCCTCAGCCACATCCCTCCTGCCCTCTCCCATTCCCTCAATGTCAATGAGTTTTATAAATATTTTGTCAGACAGACATTGCACTCGCAGTTGTTATCATTATCAGCCATTTCCTTATTATCTGTGGTTTATGATGCATTTGCTCCAGGGACTTTCCCGAGATAAGGCAGGAGCAGATGACTGAGCCACTTGTTGATGTCCACTTGTGTCAAGCCTGTTAAGAATGATTTTTGGGGGGATTTGTTGAATGTGCCAGACTGTCCAGTGAGTGGTGATGATCCCCTGCATCTGCTCTCGAGTTGGCCTCATCCCCTCCTTTGCTCTGTTCTCATTTATCTCTCTTCAGCAGGTGAGCCAGTGATCTGTACTTCTATGATACATAAAACACTTCTTATTTCATGGTAGAATTTGGGGGCTGCTATGAAAACGGATATGTTTTAAGAGTGAATTGAGTCGGAGGTTTAAACTTAAAGCCCCCTTGATTTAGAATCAGAAATTAATATGATGGAGGGAGGGTATAGCTCAGTGGTAGAGTGCATGTCTAGCATGCATGAGGTCCTGGGTTCAATCCCCAATGCCTCCATTTAAAAACAAATAAATAAACCTAATTATGCCCCCCAAAAAAGAAAAAATAAATTAACATGAGGATGAAGCTACAGAGTGATTATTTGTGTCTTCTGAAACTTCCTTCTGTCTTTCTGCAGGAAATTCTAAGGAGAGAAGTTCGGAATCTACTTTGCTTGGCTGGGCTATTACACTCAGATGCTCCTCCTGGCAGCAGTCGTGAGGGTGACTTGCTTTCTGTGTGGATATTTTAATCAAAATAACTGTACCTGTGGGTAACTTGTCTTTATTCCTTCTTACCGTGCTTACTTAACTTAGAATGACATTCTCCAGGAGCATCCATGTTGCTGCAAATGGCCCTATATTGTCAGTTTATATGGCTGAGTAGTATTCCATTGTATAAATATACCACTTCTTTAGCCAGTCATCCGCTGATGGACATTTAGGCTATATCCATGTCTTGGCTACTGTAAATAGTGCTGCTATGAACATTGGGATGCAGGTGTCATCCTGAAGTAGGGTTCCTTCAGGATACATGCCCAGGAGCAGGATTCATAGGTCATATGGCAAGTCTATTCCTAGACATTTGAGGGAACTCAATACTCTTTTCCACAGTGGCTGCACCAAACTGCATTCCCACCAGAAGTGTAGGAGGTTCCCCTTTCTCCACAGCCTCTCTAGCATTTGTCATTTGTGGATTTTTGAATGATGGCCATTATGACTGGTTTGAGGTGATACCTCATTGTTGTTTTGATTTGCATTTCTCTGATAATTAGTGACATTGAGCATTTTTTCATGTGCCCATTGATCATTTGTATGTCTTCCTTGGTGAATTGCTTGTTTAGGTCTTCTGCCCATTTTTGGTTTAGGTTATTTGGTTGTTTCTTATTAAGTCATTTGAGCTGCTTATATATTCTGGAGATCAAGCCTTTGTCAGTTTCATTTGCAAAAATTTTCTCCCATTCTGTAGGTTGTCTTTTTTTTACATATGGTGTCCTTTGCTGTGCAGAAGCTTGTAAGTTTCTTTAGGTCCCATTTGTTTATTCTTGCTTTTATTTCTATTGCTTGGGTAGACTGCCCTAAGGGAACATTTCTGAGATGTATGTCAGATATTTTGCCTGTATTTTCTTCTAGGAGGTTTATTGTATCTTGTCTTATGTTTATCTTGCTGAAGAGACTGTCTTTATTCCATTGTATATTCTTCCCTCCTTTGTCGAAGATTAGTTGACCAAAAGTTTGTGGGTTCATTTCTGGGCTCTCTATTCTGTTCCATTGGTCTATATGTATGTTTTTGTACCAATACCATGCTGTCTTGATGACTGTAACTCTATAGTATTGTCTGAAGTCTGGGAGAGTTATTCCTCCAGGCTCTTTCTTTTTTTTCTTCAGTAATACCCTGGAATTTCTATGTCTTTGATGGTTCCATATAAATTTTATTGTGATTTGTTCTAGTTCTATGAAATATGTCTTGAGTAATTTTACAGGGATTGCATTAAATCTGTATATTGCCCTGGGCAGTGTGACCATTTTAACAATATTGATTCTTGGAATCCAAGAGCATGGGATACCTTTCCATTTTTTAAAGTCTTCTTCAATTACCTTCACCAATGGTTTATAGTTTTCTGTGTATAATTCTCTCACCTCTGTGGTTAGATTTATTCCTAGAAATTTTATTACTTTGGGTGCTATTTTAAAGTGTTTTATTTCTTTACTTCCTTTTTCTGTTGATTCATCATTAGTGTAAAGAAATGCAACTGATTTTTGAACATTAATCTTGTAACCTGCTACCTTGCTAAATTCTTCGATCAGCTCTAGTAGTTTTGGTGTGGACCTTTTAGGGTTTTCTATATATAGTGTCGTGTCATCTGCATGTAGTGACACTTTTACCTCTTCTTTTCCAATTTAGACCCCTTTTACTTCTCTTACTTGCCTGATTGCTATGGTCAGGACTTCCAAGCCTATGTTGAATAGGAGTGGTGATAGTGGCATCCTTGTCTTGTCCCAGAATTTAGTGAGAAGCTTTTGAGGTTTTCACCATTTAGTGCTATGCTGGCTGTAGGTTTGTCATATATAGCTTTCATGATGTTGAGTTATGTTCCCTCAATACCCACTTTGGTGAGAATTTTTATCATAAATGGGTGTTGAATTTTATCAAAAGCTTTTATGCATCTATTGAGATGATCATGTGGTTTTAGTCCTTTCTCTTGTTGATGTGAAGTATTACATTGATTGATTTGTATATGTTAAACCACCTTTGTGTCCCTGAGATGAACCCCATTTGAGCATGTTGTATAATCTTTTTTATGTGCTGTGGAATTCTATTTGCTAGTATTTTGGTAAGGACTTTTTTGCATCTGTGTTCATCAGTGATATTGGTCTGTAATTCCCTTTATTGGTGGTGTCTTTGCCTGGTTTTGGTATCAGGGTGATTGTGGCTTCATAGAATGAGTTTGGGAATATTCCTTCTTTTCAGTCTTCTGGAAGAGTTTGAGAAGGACTGGTAGGAGTACTTCTTTGTATGTGTGGCAGAATTCCCTGGTGAAGCTGTCCAGTTCTGGATTTTATTTGTAGGGATTCTTTTTTTATTGTTAATTCGATTTCATTCCTAGTGATCGGTTTGTTCAAGTGGTCAGTTTCTTCTTGATTCAGTTTTAGTGGACTGTATGTTTCCAGAAACTTGTCCATCTCCTCTAGGTTATCCCTTTTTTTATGTAGTTTTTCATGATATTCTCATATGATATTCTATATTTCTATGTTATTTGTTGTAATTTCTCCATTTTCCTTTCTTATTTTGCAAATTTGTGCTCTCTCTTTTTTCTTCTTTGTGAGTTTGGCCAGAGGTTCTCGATTTTATTTACTCTTTCAAAAAATTGCTTTTGGTTTGATTGATTATTTTCTCTATTACTTTTAATCTCTATTTTATTTATTTCCTCCCAGATCTTAATTATTTCCTTCCTTCTGCTGACTTTTGGGTGTTTTTACTCTTCAGTTTCTAGTTCTTTTAACTGGTGGGTTAGATTTTTTTTATGATATTGTTCTTCTTTTTTGAGGAAGGCCTGTATCACTCTAAACTTTCCTCTTAGCACTGCTTTTGCTTTGTCCCATAAGTTTTTTGTGGTTGTTTTCATTTTCATTTGTCTCAAGGTATTCCTTAATTTCAACTTTGATTTCATCATTGACCCATTTTTTTTTAATACCATGTTGTTTAATCTCTATGCTTTCCTTTTTTTTATGCTTTGTTTCTCTGAAGTTGTTTTCTAGTTTCAATGGCATTGTGGTCAGTAAAGATGCTTGAGATAATTTCTATCTTCTTAAAATTTTTGAGGCTTCTTTTGTGACCAAGTACATGATGAATCCTAGAAAATGTTCCACGCACACTTGAAAAGAATGTATATCCTAATTTGGGGGGTTGTAATGCTCTGAAAATATCCACTAAATCTAATTTTTCTAATGTATCATTTCATTTCTCTGTTGCCTTATTTATTTTTTGTGTGGAAGATCTGTCTAGTGATGTTAAAGTGGTGTTAAAACTTCTGACAATGATTGTATTCCCATCAATTTCCCCATTTATCTCTGTTAGTAGTTGTTTTATGTACTTAGGTGCTCATGTTGGATGCATATATATTAATGATTATAATATCCTCATCTTGTTTTGCTCCTTTAATCATTATAAAATGCCTTTATTTATCTTTCTTTATGGCCCTTGTTTTAAAGTCTATTTTGTCTGAAATCAGAACTGCTACACCTGCTTTTTTGGAGTTTCCATTTGCATGGAATATCCTTTTCCGTCCATTCACTCTCAATCTATATGTGTCCTTCTCCCTAAAGTGTGTCTCTTGTATGCAGTTTATTGAAGTTTCTTGCTTTATTATCCAGTCTGCCACTCTGTCTTTTGACTGGAGCATTTAGTCCATTATCATTTAGAGTAATTAATGATAAATGAGTGTTTATTGCTATTTGAACTTATATTTGCAGTTGATTTCATATTTCTTCTTTGTTCCTTTCTTCTTCCTTTTGTGGTATGGTAATTTTCCTTTGTGTTATCTTGGATTGTATTTAGTTTTTGTTACTCACTTGTAAGTTTTTGGCTTGTGGTTACACTTTTTTGTAAGTCTGTTAACCAATTACTGTGACTGTGTGTACTAAACAGATAGTAATGTAATCTCAAACCCATCCTACCGAGAACAAAAAATTTAAGAAAAAAGAAGAAAAAAAAGATACTCTATATTTTCTTGCTTCCCTCTCCCACTCAATGATTTAGATGTCTTCTTTTACAATTTCATGTTTATTCTATTTGTAATTCATGGTAGTATCATCTTTCCAGTTATAAGCTCTCATTTCTGTATCATCCTGCTTCTTTTTTATTTAGAGTGTACCTTACAATATTTCTTTTAGCATGGGTTTAGTGTTGCTAAAGTCTTTTAGTTTTTCTTCTCTGTGAAATTCATTACCTCTCCCTCTGTTCTAAAGGATAGCCTTGCTGCAGAAAGTATCCTAGGCTGCATCTGTTTTTTCATTCAGGACTTTGAATACATATTTCCACTCCCTTCTGGCCTGTAGTGTTTCTGTAGAGAAATCAGCTGAGAGCCATCTCTTGTAACTCACTCTTTGTTTTTCTCTTGCTGCCTTTAGGATCATTTCTTTATCCTTCAGTCTGGCCATCTTGATTTTGTTGTCTTGGTGTGAGTCTCTTTAGGCTCTTCCTGTTTGGGAACCTCTGAGCCTCCTGTACTTGGGTGTCTGATTCTTTCTTTATGTTTGGGAATTTTTCAGTTATGATTTCTTTAAATACCTTCTCCATCCCCTTTGTTCTTTCTTCCCCTTCTGGAACTCTTATGATGCATAGATTGGCATGCTTTATATTATCCCATAGGTTCCTTATATTGTTTTCATTGTGTTTTATTTTTTTCTCTCAACTGTTCTGATTGTGTGCTTTCTGTTGTCCTGTCTTCTAGGTCACTTATTCGTTCCTCTGCATTATCTAGCATGCGTTGTACTGCCTTTAGGTCAGATCTCATTTCAGCCAATGAATTTACCAATTCTACTTGGCTCTTCTTTATAGCTACTATTTTGTTTTTGACATATTTTATGTCTCTAAACACTATCTCTTTTAATTCCTTCAGTAATTCGATCACTTCTTTTTAGAAATCTTGATCTAATAGGCCATTAATATCTATTTCATTGATCGTTCTTTCAGGGGATTTCTCTTTCTCTTTTAATTGGGAATACTTCCTCTGCTTCTTCAACTGCTCATATCTCTCTGGCACTGTGGCTTAAGGAGTATCAGTTATCTATTGTGGCCCTTAAAGGGGTTTATTTCTTTATCTATCTAAGGCCTATGCTGGAATAAAACTTAAAAACAAGAGAGAGAAATAGAATTTTAAAAGAATGGAGGAAAAGAAGGTTTGAAAACAGTGCATAATCAATAATAGAAGAGCAAGTTGAAGAAGAATAGGAATCGAGTTGAGATGTCTTTTTAAAACCTTAATAAAAAGAAGAAAAAAATCAAAACACAATATTTAAAACCTGTGAATAATCAATAACAGATCAAATCCAAGAGAATTAAAAATGAAATGAAAATTGTAAACATATAGAACTGTTTAAAAAGTAAAGATTAAAAAGCTAATAGAAAATAAAACAGGTATAAAAAGATTTTAAAAACAAAGATGTGTTCTCCTAGAGACTGAACGCTCTTAATGGTTTTATTGAGAGGTCTTTGTGTCTTCGCCCTGTTTCATGAACTCAGCTTGCTCTGTTGGCCCCCTCGTCTGTGCTGCTCACAGTGTCCATTGGCAAGAAGATTGCACCCCTCCAACACTGGGTCAGGTGCTTCTCTCCTTCGCGGTGGGCGGGTGGGTCACTCCCCGTCCGGATGCCACAGTCAGTGCTGTGTCAGTTGCTCCATAGGTGGGCTCAGCTTCAAGAATAACAGGTTTATGGAGATATAATTCACATACCATAAAATGCAGCCTTTGAAAGTGTGCATTAGGGTTTTATGTACATTTCAGGGTTGTGTAGCCATCACCCCCAAAAGGAACCAGTACCCTTTAGTAAGTCAGTCCCTAACCTTCCTTTCCCTTAGCCCTCAACAGCCACCACTCTACTTTCTGCCTCTATGGGTTTGCCAGTTGTAGGCATTTCATATAAGTAGAACCATACAGTATGCTGCCTTTTTTGATTATCGTCTTTCATTTAGTGTGACGTTGTCAAGGCTCATCCATCGTGTAGCATATATCAATACCCAAATTCCTTTTTGTATTCATATAATATGCCATAGTTATAAATACACCACATTGCTTATCCATCCATCAGTTGATGATGAATAATTCTGCTGTAAATGCTCATGGACAAGTTTTTGTGTGAACACATTTTCACTTCTCTTCAGGATATATCAAAAAATGGAATTGCTGGGATGTATTCTACTTTTAAATTTTTGAGGAATTGCTAATATAGCTTTTAAAGTGACTGAAGCATTGTATATTTCCAGAAATAATGTATGAGGAGTCCAGTTTCTCCACATCCTCAACTACACTTTTTATAACTGGGTTTATAAATTCATATTTATATATCATATATCATATATATTTGTCATCCTAGTTGGTATGAAGTGGTATGTCATTGTGATTTTGATTTCTGTTTCCCTAATGCCTACTGATGTTGAACATCTTTTTATGTGCTTAGTTCCCATTCGTATGTCTGCTTTGGAGAAACACCTATTCAAATTCTTTGCCCATTTTAATTATATTTGTCTTTGTATTGTCATGTTTTAAGTCTTCTTTGTCTATTCTGGATAAAAGTCCCTTATCAGGGAAAATTTTGGAAATATTTTCATCCATCCTGTGTATTGTCTTCTTACTTTCTTCATGAAGTCCTTTGAAGCACAGAAGTTTTTAATTTTACTGAAGTCCAGTTTACTTGATTTTTTCCTTTTGTTGTTTGTGCTTTTGGTGTCATATATTACAAGTATTTGTAATCCAAAATCCTGAAGATTTTCTCATTGTTCATTTTCTAAATGTTTTATAGTTTCAGGTCTGTGATTTATTTTGAGTTAATTTCCATAAATGGTGTTAAGATAAAAGTTCAGTTTTCTTTCTTTTCAGATGTATGTACAGGTGTCCCAGCATCATTTTTGTAAAGATTATTTTTCCCCATTGGATTGTCATGGCACTTTTGTCAAAAATTATATGGCTGTGTGTAAGACTTTGTTTATGGTCTCTTAGTTCTTTTCTCTCAATCTATTTTTCTGTCCTTTCTGCAAGTATCACACTGTATGGATCACAGTTTTGTTAGTGAGTTTTGAATTTGGAAACTTCAAAACTTTGTTCTTTTTCAAGATTGTTTTGACTATTTTGGGTATCTTGCATTTCCATATTAGTTTTAGGATCAGCTTGTTCATTTCTGCCAAAAAGCCAGAGCTGCATTGAATGTATAGGTCATTTTGAGGACAATGGCCATCCTAACAATAATAAGGCTTCTGATCCATGAACACAGAAGAGCTTTCCATTTATTTTAGGTCATTTTTAAATTCTATCACTAGTATTTTAGTTTTCAATATACATGTTTCAGATATTTTTCTCAGTATTCCACATATTTTTCTTAATATTACTAATTATTTTATTCTTTTTGATGCTATTGTAAATGAAAAGGTTTCCTTCATTTTATTTTTAGATTATTCACTGCTGTTGAATAGAAATGTAATTAATTTTTATATATTCATTTGTGTCTTACAATTTTGGTCAGACTGGGTTATTAATTCTAAGAGGATTTTTTTTTCTTTTCTCTCTATTTTTACTTTGTGGATTCCTTGTGATTTCAATATATAATATCATGCCATCTGGAATCAAAACAGTTTTATTTCTTTCTTTCTAATCTAGAGGCTTTATTTTCTTTGTCTGATTGATTTGACTAGAACTTCTAGTACAATGTTGATTTTGGGAGGGAATAATTCAGTGCTTCTGCATTATGTATGATCTTTGCTTCAGGTTTTTCATAGATGTTCTCTGTCAAGTTGAGGAAGTTCTCTTCTATTCCTAGTTTTTATCCATTATTCTATTAATATGGTGTATTACATGAATTGACTTTTGTATGTTGTACTGCCTTTGCATACCTGGATACATCCCACTTAATAGTGGTCTATTTTATATGTTACTGTTTTGGATTTGCTTGTATTCTGTTGAGGATTTTTGCATTTATATTCATAAGAGATAGTCTTTAGTTTTCTTGTGATGCCTTTGTCTGGTTTTCGTATCAGTGTGATACTAGTCTCATTGAATGAATTGGGAAGTGTGCCCACCTCTTTATTTTCAGACGAATTTGTGAAGCATTTTTTGTTTGTTTTTGTTTTAGTTTTTTCTTTAAGTACTTGATGGAATTCACCAGTAAAGCCATACGGGCCTAGCATTTCTTTGTGTGAATGTTTTGGATTGCTATTTCAGTCACTACTTACTGTAGGATTATTTGAGTTTTCTCTTTCTCCTTGAATTAGCTTCAGTCATTTATGTCCTTCTAGGAATTTATCCATTTCATCTAGATTATCTCATTTATTGGCTATAGAATTATCCATGGTATTCCCTTATATTCCTTGTTATTTTTGTAAGGGCAGTAGTGACATCCTTCCTTTCATTTCTCATTTTAGTAATTTGAATCTTCTCTCTTTTTTTTTCAGTATTAGATAAAATTTGTCAATTTTATTGATCTTTTCAAAGAACCAACTATTCCTTTTGTTGATTATTCTCTGTTGTTCATCTATTGTCTATTCCATTTATTTCTGCCTTTAGTATTTTGATTAGAATGTTTAATTCATTTATATTAATGTAATTTCTTATCAGATTGAAGTTACAACTGCTGTCTACTTTGTATATGTCTTTTTTTCCCATTCCTCTATTACTACACATTTTTGTACATAGTAAGCATTTTCAAGTGTGCCATTTTAATTTGTTTATTTTATCTTTTTCTTCTCCTCCTCCTACTCTTCCTCCTCCTCCTTCTCTTCCATTGCCCTGGAGAGTAAAATTAACATCTTGTTTTAAAGCAATCTAGTTCACATGAATACCAACTTAATTTCAACAGTACACAAAAACTTTGCTTTGGTATCAGTCTTTTCCCTCCCCCTCCTCATGCTGTCATTTTCATACAAATTGCACCTTTATACATTTATAAGCTCATCTACACAGTTTCATAAGTATTGTTTTATGCAGTTGTCCTTTACATCAAATAGAACAAAACATTTACATGTAATGCCCGATTTATACTGTTTTATTTTTTTACTCATGTAGTAGTGCTCTTTATTTTTCAGGCGAGTGTCCTTTCATTTACACCTGCTGGACTATCCTTAGTATTTCTTGTAGGGCAGGCCTGCTAGCAATGGATTCTTTCAGATTTTGTTTTTGTAGGAGTGTCTTAATTTCTCCTTTAATTTTTTTAAAGAATCATTTTGCTGGCTATAAAATACTTGGTGACAGTCTTTTCCTTTTATCTCTTTGATGATACCATCCACTGCCTTCTGGTCTCCATGGTTTTTGATGAGAAATCAACTGTCTTACTGAGGAGCCTTTCTATATGTTGAGCCACTTTTCTCTTTCGGCTGTCAAGATACTTTATTCTTGTCTTTTGACACACTGAATCTGATGTGCCTATTTTAGATGTCTCTAAGTTTATACCACATGGAGTTTGTTGAGCTGCTGGGATGTACAAATTAATATTTTCATCAAATTTGGGAAGTTTTCAGCCATTATTTCTTTATATATTCTTTCTTCCCCTTTTTTTCTCTCCCTCCTTCTGGCGCTCCCATTATGTGTGTATTGGTATTGTTGATGGTGTCCCACCTATCTCTGACACAGTGTTCATTTTTTTTTCATTCATTTTTCTTTCTGTTCCACAGACAGGGAAATCTCAGTAGTTTTAATTTAACTGACTTTTTCTTCAACAAGTTCATATCTACAGAGAAACCACTTATTGAAGTTTTTATTTTAGTCATTATATTTGTATCTCTAGAATTTCTAGTTGGTTTTTATTATAAATTTTATTTATTGTTATTCTCTGTACAATGAGATGAGCACATAATTTAATCCTTTAGGCATGGTTTCTGTTAGTTTTTTGAACATATGTGTAATTGCTTATTTATGTCTTTGTCTAGTAAGTCCAGTGTCTGGGCTACCTCAGGGAGTTTCTGTTGACTACTTTTTCCCCGTCTGTTATGACCAAACTTTTCTGTTTCTTTGTACATCTTGTAATTTTCTGTTGAAAGCTGGACATTTAAAATATTACAATGTGGCAGATCTGAAAGCCTGATTTTCCTCATCTCCAGGGTTTATCGTTGCTTTCATTGTCATTGCTGCTGCTGCTATTTATTTAGTTACTTTCCTGAACAAATTCTGTAAAGTCTGTTTTCTTTATCATGCATGACCATGAGATCAGTGTGTGTGAAGAAAGCCTAGTTGTCATCACTGTAGTAATGATTGGACAGTGATTTCTTTCAATGCCTGGAGACAATCGTTTGAGCTGTTGCCAGGTGGCTGTGTGTCCACGTGCTGAGGGATGCCCTCAGCACCGGCATGCAGTCAGCAGCTCTTCCGTATCCTTTAGTTCTTGCTTATGCAGAACCTCAAGTTCAGCCAGAGTTGAAGGCTTAGGATTTTCTCAGATCTTTCCTTGCCATGTGCCACACATGTATATTGCCTTCTACAATTCTCAGAATTTTTTGGAGCTTTTTAACCCTACCTTCACCCCCAGAACGTCTCATTAATCAATTTTGCCTTCTAAGTTTCCTAGTCAGCACGTAGTTAGCCTCTACTGGTCCCACTGCCTCAGGCAGTTGTAATGTTAGATACTCACTGCTGATTGTTTCCCACACACACTCTGGGGACAGGCTGTTTGCACAGCATGAGTTTGTGACAGGTCACATAGTGACAGCTCTCTGGGGGCGGATTTTTTGGGTAACTTTAAATCACTTCTGCCCCTACCTTGATTGTGAGACTATTGCTTATAAAGGCCACCATTTAGGTGAGGATACAGGGATGGGGTAGATCAAGTTACAATGCCTCAAAACTCACTATCTTTATGGAGATTTAGCTGGGTTTTTTTTCTCAAATAAAGACTCCCCGAATTGCTGGAAGTGTTGGTTTAATTTCCAGAGTTCTACAGAGGTTAATTTTGACAAATTTTACAAAGCCATTGTCATTGCTTCATAGAGGAGTAAGTTTTCCAAGATGTTTACTCAGATAGTCTAGAAGTGTATCCCATTTGCATTTGTGTTTAACTGAGTTACTTGCAAGACTAACTAATTCTACAGCTCCAGCCCCATTCACATAAGAGTCCACCTGCATGGATTCTCCTACAGCAGTGTACAACCTGTTGTCAGATTGTTGTTTTTCTTATTAAAGTGTAGGGGTTTTTAAAAATATGCTCATGAATAGCCTTTTGTCATTGTTACACGTTACAAAACTTCCACTAGTCTGTAGCTATTTTTTCCCCTCACTTATCGTTGCTTTAATGAAGTTCTCACTTTTAAGGATTTTCAGTAAAGCAGTTTGTGGATGCTGATCACACGGGTGAGGCATTTAACTACTGTCTAAACCTCAGTCTTTGCTCTGATTCACTGTCTGGAACATCTGAACACATCTACTGAACCCCATATACCAATGGATGCTGACAGACCTAATTAAAAAAATGCTTTTTAAGTAAAGCAAAAAATATTAACTTTGACACTGGAAACGACAAATCTCAAATTTCCTAGCTGATCTTGCTTTCTGTGATCATGAGCTACATCATGTTTTTAGAGCCGACAGGCATATTGAACTACTGATTTTATTTCATCGGATTTTAGAATGCAGAACACATTTCAGGCCCACTTATAGTACCATATGTGTATCTTAAATGATATGTACATATGATGATGTCTTTATTATAAGTACCTTATTTTATTTTAAGTACCTACTGCTGTGCATCTCATTAAGGAAAGCTTGAAACTGCAGTACTGAAATTTTTCATACCACCATCATCCCATAGCATCTCTTTTCCACTTATATGTTGTGTGGCAGAATATTTTTCTGCTCCCTAGAAATGATCAATGTTGAAGGGGAAAAAAAACCCCTCCTCAAATAAATATACTCCAAATCACACACTTATCTGAACGATGGCCACCATTTTAGTCCATAGTCCACACCAATCCATCTAATCATACTGACTCAGAATACTCAACATAGACAATCCACCCCTGAATTCAGGGTCCTCAACACACGTTCTATCCCCTCCCCATTCCTTGTTGACTCTGACCTACTTTTGTCCAACGTGTCCTGCCAGTCTCTTTGCTACTTGACTGCACTTTTTAATTTTTACCTTTGAGTTCCAGGCTGCGCCTAGTGATTTCCAGAGAAACGCCAGACACTTGGCTCATCAGGAGGGGCGGTGAGGATTTCAGAAAGCTGTTAAACTAACTCACTTTCAGATAGTGAGTGGCTGTTGTGCGCATTCCTTCTAGATCTCTGCCATGCCGGCTGCATCCACCCCAGCAAAATAACGTAGCTCCTCCAACCACCTCTGCCTCCATTCATCTGGGTTTCTGCTTTCAGTGACACTCAGATGCTGCTGATGGGCAATATATATATATATTTTTTAATTGAAGTATAGTCAGTTACAATGTGTCAATTTCTGATGTACAGCGCAATGTTCCAGTCCTTCATATTCACATATATATGTATGAATTCCTTTTCATATTTTTTACTAAAGTTTATTACAAGATATTAAATATTGTTCCCTGTGCTATACAGAAGAAATTTAGTTTTTTAGCTATTTTTATATATAGTAGTTAATATTTGCAAATCTCAGTCTCTGATGGGCATTTTTAAAGCCACATCTGGAACCCTTGTTGCAGAAGTGTCTGAGAAATATATTTTCGACCTCATAGACTTTTGGTTAGGAAGTTGGAATAAAGGCTGACCTGGCTCACCTAACTTGTCTGCCTTTGTGAGTAAAGAGGTCTGGAGTTTCAAGTCCCAATGAAATGTCCCGGCCCTTCAGTAGCAAACTCTTAAAGCAACCAAAATGCTCCCGTCTACCAGAGCATGACTTGTCCTTAGACACTGCTGGACATAACCACCGATGTTGTCTAAGGCATCGTCTTCATCTGGTGCACACTTTCTTTAGATGTGTAATATCCTGATTAACAGGACAAGCTAGTTTGGATTCCCAAGGCCACAGGCAGCCTTCTGCCTGACTTTGGAGTATATATAGTCCTCTCTCAGATCAGCTAGAGCTGTCTGGTGTGTGCTTTCCCAGAGAATGTGGGTGCAGTGCTCCCCACCAGAGTCCTACCAGTTGTTTTATTGCAGGAAGAGAGAGAGTAAAGGAGACAGAACAGGAAGTTCTTGTCCAGCCTCAAACACAGTCACCCCCGTCCAGGGCTCTTGCTCTGGGACACACAGCAGTGCAGGTCAGCAGCGATGTGGCCCCGGTGTACTCCAAAACATGGTGTGGTTTTACTGGGCTATCTGTGTCTTTCATGGGCCCTGCAAAGTTCTCGGCTTTGTGAAATGGGGAACTAAGGAACTCCCACCCATGGCTGTAACTCCCAGGGTTTGCACCCTTACGGGTTTTGAGGATTTGCTGGCAACTCATTCTTTTTCACTGGGTCATTTCTCGGTTACACCTGCAATCCTGTGACTTCCTTATCAGAACTGCTCCTTACGTTCGGGATTTAGTGAAAGATGCCATTTTAGCCTGTAAGTTCATGTTCAGGGAGGAGGAGGAAGAAGCATAGATCAGAATTGCTGTTTTGCTTTTTTTTATTATTGTTTTCATAAGCCGTCTCCTGTTGTCGAATGGACACTGAGCAAATGAATGACTGTTACACTCCCATTTGAAAGATGAGAAAAACGACACTCAGGGAGAGGAGGCAAACTTCCTGAGTTTCCAAAGACCAAAAGGGATGAGCACAGAATAAGATCCCTGCAAATTTCTTGTCTGTCATTCGCCTTTAGGTCAATGACAGAGTGCCGTGTGTAGTAGTAAAGTTGTAACGTGCTTTTAAAAGGGTGCAGATGTTCTTGTTTTGTTTATAAAATCACAGTGTTTTGTCTGAGACTCTGAAAAAGAGAAATGGGTTAGTAAATGTTGGTTTCTCATCCTTGGTCCTTCCTCCCCTTCACAGATATGGACCCTTCCATCTGTAGCAGGAATAAGACAGCCCCAGCCTTGCCGTCTCATGAGATCAGTACTCATTCATTTCATTCCTGCCCACCAGTAGGTGATAAAGCACAGCGAGATTTTCATGTCCTGCTTCACTGATTCTTGTGAAATTAGGTGTTTGAAAAGGGAAGCTGCTTTTTTTTTATATAAAGTGCAGTAATTTTCCTAGCAGAGAAGGAAATTGAGGATTTTCTTCATTGAAAATCAATAGAGATTTCAAGAGCATCTGTATTTCTGATGCATAGATTAAAATGACAAAATCTAGAGGGATTACCGAAACACAAGGAAGATACCAAAAGTGTCTTTAAAGAGCTTTTCTAAGACTGGGCTTTTAAAGAGACTGTTAGTTGACAGAGACCCTCTTCTCATCCATAGTCCCTCTCCTTAGGTTGGAAAGGGCCAGCGCTTCCCATGTGTGCAGTTCTGGTGCTTCAAGTGAGTTGTAGGGTAGGGCGGTGCACGTGGTGCTCCCTTCAGTTTGTCCATCCTAAGTAACCCCTGGCAGTCAGAGGGCGAGTGTTTTGCAACAACGTGAACCATTCACCATGCTCTCCGTTGTGTGTACTCATCTCAGCTCATCCAGGCTCAGGTGATGGCAGAGCAGAGAGTGGTGGCAAGAGGTCAGCCATGAGTAGCAGGAAGCAACTGGAGTCAGCTGGGGCCCAAGTGGCTAGGAGTTCCAGGTTGAATTCCCAGGACTTCCCACAGCTCATTCATTCAGCTAATACTTCTCCAGCACCTGTCATGTGCTGGTGCTTCATTGTGAACAGAACCAAATCCCTGTCCTCATGAAGATGATGTTCTAGTGGACATAAGAAATGATAAACGCAGAAGCAGATCCAGGTCAGGACACATGAGTGCTGTCTACTTTGGAGTGCACAAGGTGAGATCCTTTGGGAAGGAATGTATGATACAGGAAAATGTGGGGGAGAGGATGGCCGTATCCCAGGTCTTATTTGGGTCCCTGAGATGCACCTCGTGATGTGTGGGTCCTTGGTTTGCACAGGAACGAATCCAAGAGAGAGCCACAATTCAGTAAATGTAGATTTATTCAGAGAGATATATACTCCACAGACAGAGTGGGCTGTTTCAGAAGGCAACAGAAAGGCCATGAGGCGTGAGGGTTGGGTGCTCCAGTTTAAAGGAAAAGTAGATACACACTCCACAGACATAGTGTGGGCTGTCTCCCTCAGCAGAGAGAGCAGCCACGAGGTGTGGTTGTTAGTTTTTATGCACTCAGTATCTTCATATGCTAATAAGTGGGAGGAATATTCCAACCACTTTGGGGAAGGTGTTGCGATTACCAGAAATTGGGCCACCACTCACCCTTTGACCTTTCATGGTCAGCCTTGAACCTGTCCTGGCACCTGTAGGAGTGCCATTTAGCATCCTGCTGTATTTCAGTGAGTGTGTATTGAAGCTCAAGTTCTACTGGGAGTTGACTTTTCCACCGTCTCGGTGCTAATGGCTGTGCCAGTCTTTTAATGGCTGTGCCCTGCCCCCTTCCCTCCTGTCTCATGAAGGAGCTCTGGACTGATTGCACAATTGCAGAGCAGGGGACAGAGTGGAAAGAACTTTATAAGTGGAAGGTGGAAGGCAGTGTTGGTAGTAGAATTCTCAAGTCAATTATAAAGTAAGGGTCTTCTGTTTGCTGGGATTACCTGGTGTCACATTAGGGAGCTGTGAGCCTTGGGGACTTCAGTGAGTGGGTGGCTCACTGTATATACTGTGTTGCTTCTTAGGCGGCTCGAGAACAGTTGGCTTATATGTGACCCATTCACTCAAGCAGGGGTCTTTTTGGGGATTTTCTGCACTTGAGGCTAACATGGGTCACATGGGGGGGCAGGACCGGCCAGTCACAGCTTGGTCCACAGTCACCTAGTGCCCTCGTGGCTTTCATCCCATGGATGTGTCACCTCCCTCTCAATGGGGACAAGGTCAAAAGTGGTGGGGCAGCTTCTCAGTGGCGAAGGCATTGCTCTCCAGACCCAACACTCAACAGCATGGACCCCTGGTTTTGGCTACAGTCTTAGCTAGATGAGGCTGTTGAGTAGCTGAGCTCATGAGACGTGGGTGCCATGCTTCCACCCTCACCAAGAGCTCTACTTTTGAAGATTCTGATCAGACAGCCACAAATACTCCCTAGCCCATAAACAAGGAACAGTCCCTTTCACTCGGGGTAGGGCACACAGAAGGAGAACGGATCATCCCGAGAGCAGGAGAGGCCAAATCAGTCCTGCCCTCAGGGGTCTGAGAGACGAGCCAGCTCAGTTCCTCTTACTAGTGGTTTACTTGGAGGATCTGGGGTATTTTGGTGACCTGCAAGTGTCAGGAAATAGTACACGAGGGCTTTGTAGAATTTCTGGTCCGGTGTTAACTCACCCCATTGTAGCTGTCGTGCAAGGAAACAAAACTTGGTGGACAACAGGCCATGGCCTCTGCTCCCTGGTGGAGCCAGGAGATTACAATGTTAAGAACGACTGCAGGGGCATCATTTCTATGTTGAGAGGCCAGATGGCCTTACATATCTCTCATGCTGGATGCCTAAGTTGCAAAGGGAAACTGGATTTCATCCAGCTCTCCAGCCAAGGAGGAGACCACAAGTGGCCTCCCCCACCAACTGTGAGCTCTTTGCCTCCACTGACAGCAGCATGTATAGCAAAAAGCTGGGCTGCCACCTGCGTTTCCGTGTAAACATCCGAGTAGCCACAACAATGGCCTCGTGAGCGATGGTGTGCCCAAGGAAGCGCTATGTGGGGCAGAGGGAGGAGTGCCGGGGTCAGACACCGGGAGGGCAGGCAGGCAGTGAGGACATCTGTGCAGCGCAGATGCCATGGAACTGAGCCAAAGGGAGGCTGGTTTTGGAGCAGGGAGCCTGGGCAGTGCCATGTTGTTCGTAAGAAGATCCTGGGCTCTGGATCCAAGAAGTCATTGGCTTGATTCCTGACCTCAACCCTCATCTTGGGCAAATGTTTGAAGCTTTCTGTGCCTCTGTTTCTTGGTGTCCCAGTTGGGGACAATAGTAGCAATTACTTCTGAGAGTCAGGAGCGCCTTTATAGATGTCATTTCATTACGCTCACATCAGCCCACAAGCACGGTGCTTGGTCCCCCGTTTTACACGTGGCAGACGAGTAACTTTTAATCAGTAATCACGCAGCTAATAATGGTCATAATCAGCATTTGAATTTGATCCCTGTGTCCAGATAATTTCTATTCTCACTCAGTATTACTGGAAAACTAGTAAAGTCAGAACAAACACTGCTGGGAAGTGGGTGCTTGAAACATGTTTGTCATCTTTGCCATTGGGGAGTGTTGAGTTCACATTCCTCACAGCACTTCTGAGGCTCCCTGCGTCTCCGGCTGCCCCTGGTGGGGTCTACAGGGCTCTGGGCAGCTTCTCCTTGTTCTCTAACCCCAAGGCTCTCTGCTCTCTGCAGGTTGATTCTCAACCCTGACTGCTCGGTAGAGCTAGTGTCTAAAAACAAAAAAATGTGGGGAGGGTACGGCTCAGTGGTAGAGCACGTGCTTAGCATGCAAGAGGTCCTGGGTTCAATTCCCAGTACCTCCATTAAAATAAATAATGCTCAATACTCCCCACAAAAAGAAAAGAAGTATTTAAAAAATAATAAACAGTACAAAGGCCCCACTCCAGGCTGTGGTGCACTATTTTTTAAAGGCTCCCAAATGCATCCCATATGCAGGAGGGTGAGAGCTATCCCTATACACTTCTTGTGAGCTTGTCCACTCACACCCATTAGCCTCTTGAAACAGTAAAACTACTTGGCTCAGCCTAGAACTTTCTCCCGATTTCTAGAGTTTTATTTTCCTACTGCACATCTCTCCTGGAGCCCACAGGAACTCAGCCAGAACTGAATCAGTTGTCTCCTCTCATGACTTGCCCCTCTTCCTGCCCTTCTTTTTTTTTTTTAACATTTTTTATTCATTTATAATCATTTTACAATGTTGTGTCAAATTCCAGTGTTCAGCACAATTTTTCAGTCATTCATGGACATATACACACTCATTGGCACAATTTTTCTCTGTGATTTATCATAACATTTTGTGTATATTTCCCTGTGCTATACAGTGTAATGTCGTTTATCTAGTCTACAATTTTGAAATCCCAGTCTATCCCTTTCCACCGTCTAACCCCCTGGTAAACACAAGTCTGTATTCTCTGTCCATGAGTCTATTTCTGTCCTGTATTTATGCTTTGTTTTTGTTTGTTTGTTTGTTTTTGTTTTTTAGATTCCACATAATAGCGATCTCATATGGTATTTTTCTTTCTCTTTCTGGCTTACTTCACTTAGAATGACATTCTCCAGGAGCATCCATGTTGCTGCAAATGATATTATGTTGTCGGTTTTTATGGCTGAGTAGTATTCCATTGTATAAATATACCACATCTTCTTTATCCAGTCACCTGTTGATGGACATTTAGGCTGTTTCCATGTTTTGGCTATTGTAAATAGTGCTGCTATGAACATTGGAGTGCAGGTGTCATCCTGAAGTAGATTTCCTTCTGGATTCAAGCCCAGGAGCAGAATTCCTGGGTCATATGGTAAGTCTATTCCTAGTCTTTTGAGGACTCTCCACACTGTTTTCCACAGTGGCTGCACCAAACTGCATTCCCACCAGCAGTGTAGGAGGGTCCCCCTTTCTCCACAGCCTCTCCAGCATTTGTCATTTGTGGATTTTTGAATGACGGCCATTCTGACTGGTGTGAGGTGATACCTCATTGTAGTTTTGATTTGCATTTCTCTGATGATTAGTGATATTGAGCATTTTTTCATGTGCTTTTTGATCATTTGAATGTCTTCCTTGGAGAATTGCTTGTTTAGGTCTTCTGCCCACTTTTGGATTGGGTTGTTTATTTTTCTCTTATTGAGTTGTATGAGCTGCTTATATATTTTGGAGATCAAGCCTTTGTCGGTTTCACTTGCAAAAATTTTCTCCCATTCCGTAGGTTTTCTTCTTGTTTTATTTCTGGTTTCCTTTGCTCTGAAGAAGCTTGTAAGTTTCATTAGGTCCCATTTGTTTATTCTTGCTTTTATTTCTTCTAGGAGAAAATTTTTGAAATGTATGTCAGATAATGTTTTGCCTATGTTTTCCTCTAGGAGGTTCTTGCCCTTCTTATTTCAGGGAATGGCACTATAATTTAGACACTGCCAAAGCCAGAAAGCTGGCCGGCATCTTTGACCTCTTCCTGCCCTTCCATCACACCTGTGGCCAATCCGTCCACCTGCTGAAATGTTTTCTTCTCTCTCCTCCTGGCAGGGCCTCAGCAGGCCTTCACATGAACCTGCCAATAGTCCTCCCTGCCTCTATCTTGTCTCTTTCTAGATCACTTTGCATGTCTCCTCTACCTTGGAGGCACACAGAGTCCTTTGTGATGTGCCCCTGTGATCTCTCCACCTGGTTGCCTCACCTGCCTCCCACACCCTGTGCTCGCTTCTAGACTATTTGCAGTTCCTGGAAGGGACCTGGCTCTCTTTGGCCTCCCTCCTTTGCATGTGCAGCTCCCCAGGGAGAAATGGCCTTAACATTATAAGTTCACCTGATCAATTCTAGGGCATCTCAGAGCTCACCACAGTGGTTCTCTCCTCTGGGAGAGCCTTGGCTACAGTTCCGGCTCCCTGCCCCGAGCACCCTCTGCTGACTGTTATCCAAGCCCTCTTAACACGCCTCCTCAGCCATCATTTCACAATGAGTCCTCTGCACCTAGGAGCTCCCGGAAGCAGGGACTGTGTCTTTTTCCTCTTTATTCTCAGAGCATTGTAGAGACTCAGGTACAATGGTGGAGGACACAGTGGTTATTCTGCAATTTCTCTAGAGTTGGGGCCTAGGGGTAACAGTCTGGTGGGAAGAAGGGCTTAGGGGATTCACCCTGAAGCCACATTTTCAATTAACATTTCATGTTGTTTTTGTCTACTATTTAAAGTTACGAGTCTTAAAACACAATGACGATTTCTAAAAATTACATTACCGATGATTGAGAAAAATGGCAGTTTTCCATATTTAAGAATATTATTTTAAGTTTGTGTGACTGGGGTGGTGGAAAATAGAAATGCAGGGGCTACTAAAGCATTCTCATCCCCTTGCCCACCCTCAGGTCCTTCGGACAGAAGAGACAGAGGGATGTGAGGAGAAGGCTTGGATGGTGAACCGTGCAGTGCTTTTAAATTGTGACAGTTACTTGTGCTTTTTTTTTACTTTTTTTTTAATGGAGGTAATGGGGCTTGAACCCAGGACCTTGTACATGCTTAGCACGTGCTCTATCACTGAGCTATACCCACCCTTCCCCCCGATATTTGTGTTTTTAGTGGGCATAATGTGCTGGTAGCAGGTACTTTAGCATCAGATACAGTCACCTGCCTCTGACCATCACGTTAATACCTTTCCCTTGAGCTAGAGAGCTAGTCTGTTTCCAAACGTTCAATAAATTATCTACATTTTCTTTTTTCTTAAACAAAAGGTATTAACTCATTTTTTTCTTTAGTATCGCCTATAAATAAAATGTGATTTTATTAACCATTTACCAAAGTGTTAAGTGTAATAAATATTAAGTACAGATTTCTGAAGCATCAGGCATCACTGAAGATCCACATTCTGCTGTTCTGTCTCTCTGTTAGTCACCTTACTTTTGGAGTTCTGGAAGTGGTGCCAGGCAGAACTTGAGTACAAATGGGAGACGGTTGAGCAGGAAGAACAAGTCTGGCCAGAATAGGAGGCGAGGTGTCCCCACGTGGAGATAGATGAGATTACCCAGGAAAAGCGGGCGCTGTTTAGATGCACTTTATTCTGTTTACTTCTGGACTTGTCAGCCTTGGCTGCGTGTTGGAATCACCAGGGGACCTTAAAAAATGTTGGTGCCTGGGTTCCATCACTGCAAACTCTGATTGTACTTAGTGGCCTGGGGGCGCATTCTGGCATAGGGAAGTTTTTAAAGCTCCTCTGGTTATTCTAATGTGCAGCCAAGTTGAAGGAGCACTGCCTGGAATGGTGGACACAGAAGAGAAGTGAGGTCCTTCCTTCATAATAACAGTAAAAAGGGGGAAAAGAAAAAGACTGGTATAAGTGTATATGAAAAGAGGCATTGATTTGTATCCTTTCATGACACCAATAAAAAATGCAAAATATAAATTAGCTGCAATGACATAGATGTAGAAGGAAAGACAAATTGGTTTTTATAGTTGACTCCCATTTTTTTAAATGCGCCTTCATTATTGTGGCCTCCTTTTCATCATAGACTAGGTGCCCCTTTGTCTTGAACTAAGTCCCGGTCACTGCTCCCCCTTCCTACTGGGATGTGCACAAAGCAGCATGGCTCTCATCCTAAAGTCAGAGAAAGGGTAGAAGAAGCAGGGAAACATTTGTTGAGGTGCCATCAGTGTTTGAGCAGTGTTTGAGCTAGTCATTTTACATAACTGGAAATGTAAATTTATTGCTGCCACTCCTGCTGCAAAATTAAAAAAATAAAACTGTATATCTTTGTATCAACATTCCAGAGCTATGAAAAGATGATTTTTGAGTCATTTGTATTATTGCTTCTTTCCATCAGCTGAGATAATTTAGAGCTGATGGTGCTTGCAGTCAGCAGCAGCAGGACAGTAGGTTGTGAGAATGAATAACTCTTGGGAAAAAAAATGCTTTTACTAGGAGTATCTGAAAATGTCTCCAAATATAGATTTAATAAATTGAATCACAGATCTACAGAATGTTGGCACTGAAAAGATATGGAGGGAGCAGGTCAAACTCCTCTTTTTATAAATGGAAAAAAATGAGGTTCAGCTACCAATAGAAAGTGACATTTGTCTTTTACAATGTAATAAGCTTCTAATAATCCCCATTATGAATAGTTCCCATTGTTTACAACTGAAGATGGGGGTAAAAGCATATGTTGGTGAAAGACTGTACATTCAGAGATGAAAGCTGAATCTTAGACAAAATTAGATGTTCATAATGCTTTTGAGTCCTGAAAAACAAAAACTTATCATATTGGCAGCATACAAAAAATACTGAAGAGAAGTTTTTTGGTCATTTAAACTGCCAAGTTTAAATTTAATTTTGCAAGCTAATAAGTTTAAATTTTCATTGGGACATGCTTGTTGAAAAATTGAAGATGAAGACTCATTTAACTTTATCATTCTTCCTTATTTAAAAAATTGCCTTATTTTTTTTTAGTTTTTTATTTGAAGTATTTTACTTTACTTGAGAAAGCATGCTCCATTGTTTAGAGAGGCCAGCGTTGTGGTAGTGAGATCTTGCGAATGAAGTTGCCTAAATTCATATTTGAACACAGCAGCTTGCTTCCTGAGTGATCTTGGACAACTTAACTTCTCTGTGCCATAGTTTCCTATAAAATAAGAATAAGAGAGTTGCTTCTTCATGACAGTGGTAAGGACGGGTCGAAGTAATGTACAGAATCTACTTGGAAGGCCTCCTGGCAGAGAGGAAGGGCCATGTACTTAGTTACAGCTATTATTATACTATATCTGGTTTTATAATCCAGTTAAATCTTGATTCTTGCTGATTTCATCTCTTAAAAAATTCTAAATATAAACTCTAAAATGGAAACTCTTAAACTTCATAGTTGTAGCTAATTAACACATAAATCTCAACCAAGAAACACACAGTGGACACCAGTTAGCTGCAGACAACTGTGATTCTTTCTGTCCTGCACAGACCCTAAGCTGTCACTACCTTCACTTCTGAAATCAAAGGCAAGCTAAGGAATAGAGCTTTAAATCTTGGCCTCATCAGGTGCTCAGACCATGGCAGGGAAACAGTTTACTGTTCACATGTGCATTTTCAAAAAATAGTATTAAAACGAACACTGTACATATTTTGTTGTGTGTTTGACATCGTTAACAGAAAAGAAAAGGAAAAAAAACAGGAAAAAACCCATGCATTTACAAACAAGGAGGCTATGTCTGAAATTTTTTTTTATATTATGTTTAGGATTTACTGACCAGTTAGGAGAAATATCATTTCATTGGTGTAATCCCTTGATTGACTAAACTTGTTTTTTTAATTAGGAAGAAGAGCGTGTTCCCTTTACCACCTGGGGAAAGTGTATACATATAACCCTTTGCGCAAGTGCTCTTTTTCTGGGTAAGAACCTGCCACAGACTTTTAAAATCTAATGTGAAATGCTGAGAAATCTGAAAGTCAAGCTGGGAACTATGTAGTCTCATAGAGGAAACTTTTTCCAGAGAACATCTGAGCCAATGCAGGGCGCCGCTCTGGAGGTTCCACAGTCTCTTCTGCTCACAGTGCTTCCCCCAATTCTTTTCACCTCATTTGTTCAAATCAGATCAGTGGTTTAGGATTCTCCAGGGTCTGATTAAGAGACCAGATGGAGGCATTAAATTTCTAAAATTTTCCAAGTGTAACAACCTAGGTAAAATGTCTAAGAATAGCCTAACAAAAGGATAGTAGGAACTATCAAAAAATAAAAGTAAAAACTACTGAAAGATATAAAAGGTGCTTTAATCACATGATTCTAGATTAAAAGATCATATCTCCAAAATATCAGAAGTTATAAAATTGATTTGGGTTTATTGTGAATAAAATCATATTAGTAATATAAAAATTAATAAGATAATGAGAGTTTTACTAGTTCAAGAATAGCCAGATTATAAAATAAGGCAGGAAGTCCAGATATGGGCTCTGATATCAATAATAATTTAATATAAGAGATGGAAGGCATTACAAATCAGGGAGATAAATAAAGGTTATTCAGTGAATGAAACACTTGTTAGCTACTTGAGGGAAAAGAAAAGATTGAAATCATACAGTGAACCATATATTGTGATAAATTCCAGAAACATTTAAAAAGTAACACAATTAGAAAAAAAACTACAAATAAATATGGATGAGTATACAACCTCTAGATGGACAGTAAGTATCAGAGGAAATTATACAAAGATTTCCATGCATCAGAGCATCCTAATTTTAAACAAAACACCAGAGAATGTTATTTGCTTACAAATCCGACAAGGGGCTAATTCCTTCAATACATAGAGAGTTCAGATCACTTCAAAGGTAACATCAAAATATCTCAGAAGCGTAGAAGGCAGAGAAGATGAACACACATTCGCAAAAGAAAAAATAGATGTCACACTTCAATGGTAATTCACTCAGTGCACATCAAAATGAAATAGTTTTCCACTTCTCAAGTGACACAACTCTGTTTATGAGGATGAATTGCCAGTGATCACCAATCCCATGCCTAGGTTACTGGATAATTTTTGTGAAGTATGGTTGATTTACAATGCTGTGTTAATTTCTGGTGTACTCCTCAAGCCTTCTTAGAAAGCAGTCTGGCAGTTGATATCAAGAGTCAAAAATATTCATATGTTTTAATCCACTAATTCAGCTTTGAAAAACTTTTAATCAGGAATTATTTCAAAATGGCAGGGAAAAGTCAGTATGGATGCAAGTCACAGACATACTTTTATATGTGTATATATATATATAAAATCTCAGCCAAAATATTCTTCCAACTCTTCACAAAGTAGAATAGTATGCAGTCATGAAAAAGTGTGTCCATGAAAATATTTTATGACATGTCAAAGTGTTGCGCTTATGATAGATTGGAGAATTAAATTAATATATAAAATGATTTGTAATATACAAACAATGCACCATTCTGAAGGAATTATGTCTATAGGTTGAAGCATTATTCTTATTTTATTTTTTATTCATTTTCAGAGTTGGAGTCTTTTGATTGTAGGTGACAAAATCAATCTCCAATGTGTTTAAACAACAACCAAGAAATGGGGATCCATGGGATTTATTGGTTCCTGTAAATGAAAACCTCAGGTCTGAGGTCTGGCTTCAGTCAAGGAGAGATACTCTAGCCCAGATGATGTCAAGGGCTGCTTTTGTCCTGTCTTCATTCTGTGTCCAAAGATGTCTCAGCATGATGCTTCTAGGCACGCAGTATCCCAGATCATCCATCCAAACCAAGACAGGTCTCTTTTGGCAGCTTCCTCTCTTGATAGAAGAAGCTTATGTTTCACATGGGCACCAGCATGTATCTCCTCACATAATAGTGGCTCTTCCTGGGTTATTTGCCAATTCTCCAATCATGTGCAAGGCCAATACAATGAGGGGTATTATTTGTCTTAAACCAACTGAGATCTACTTCTGGTGCTTCAGAAAGAGTGGGTCAATCGAGGTTAAATCACAGGACTAAAAACAAAAGGGAGGTTATTTATCCTAAAGCAAGTTCTGGGTCCTCTTCTAAGACTGGGGACAGATCCAGGACAGCAGTTCTGTCCACTACTGAGTACTTTCAAATTTTCTTTAATGAGCAAATGTTAAATTTATGATCAGAAAAGATGATAAATAAGAAGAAACTTGAGGAAGGAGAACGGAAAGCTTTCCTGTTTCTTAAGAAATAGTGAACCCATTAAGTGCTTGGAAGAAAAATGGAAATGTGTCAAGTTTGTAAAAGTTCTGAAATGAATTAGAATTGATTTTACAGACCATGTAGGAGACAGTGCTATACAGTTAGTGTGTCTTTGGGCTCTTTGAGTATTTCAGTACTTTCACTTAATAGTTGCTTCATTTGGGGCAAATTGCAACATCTCCATGTGGCTCTATTTCCACATCTGTAAAAGAGATATAATATTACCTTCCCCACAGGGTGATTGTGAGGATTTTGAAAAATAGATGTGTGCTGAAGCAATAGTAAGTATTTACGCATTCTTAACTATTATGTTTACTTAATACATAATTAAAAAATTACTATGGAGACTTTTAAAAAATGCATACTATTTAAATGGCCTATATGAGCTGTACAAGAGAGGAAGGCTTAATATACCTTCTATAATACATTTTTCTCAGCCTTAACTAATTTTCACATTTAATCACAAACACACCAAAAAGTTATTCCTTTCACAAGCATGAAGACTTAACTGTGAAGAAAAGGATGATGAAAGAGAGTAGAGGAGAAAATAAAATGCTTTCTCTACAAACTGATGGCTTAAAAACTAAGAAAAAACACCTTTTTAAGACTTTGGTCACCATATTCATAGCTTATACTTAGGTAGAGTTTTTCACATGCCTGCGGTTAATGTTCCAATTGTTTTCACAATTAGTAAATAATTGACTCATCACAATAGTCCTATAAATTGCTATTATTATCTCCCCATTATATGGGTGAGGAGATTGAAGCCCCTAGAGGTTAAGAAATTTGCACAAGGCCCCACAGCTAGCATCAGAGCTGGGATCCAGATGCAGGAGTGTGGCTCCAGGAGGGGCTTGTAAACACTCCCTCTGCTCTCCCATGCAGGTGCAAGCCAGCCGCCTGCTATTACTGTAAATAACATGATGTGGTTCACTTAGTCCTGAAATTCACATTCTTTGTAGCTTTCTCTCTGGGGCACCCATCAGGAGCAGCCAGGGACACTGAGTACATGCTTCTGGACTATGACCAAGAAGGTAGATGGAAGGAAAACTGTTTAAAAATGGGATCTTTAATGTTCATTCTTCAGTGGCCAGAAAAAAAACCTGCCTAGTGAGGAACTGAAACCCTATTAGCCACGTGCAAATTTTGCTTCAGACACCCCCGCTGCCCTTGGGTCCACACAGTCAAAACTACTGTGGATTAGGGACATGAATCTTGTGCAAATGCAGGGAGTAGGAATACCTGCCATTTCAAGATCTCAAGGAGTATGAAAAGCATGTGAAGCTTTCATCAGCAGAGACCTGCTGTCACTCCCACTATTTCCCTCAGGGCATGTCCACAGCTTCACTGGTCCTATTCAGAATGAAGACGACAGCTAGCACCTGCTGACCCCTGAATCAGTGATAGGTTCTCCCTTGAAAGGAAGCATATCCCCTTCATGGGTTACAACTAGTTCATAACCTAAGTAATTCTACAGATGTAGAAGGGCTACTTTCATTTGTTCTGCTATCACAGACTTCCCTCCAAAAGATCATGCCACCAGTTACCCCATTTTCACCCATTAAAATATACTTAACAGGCTTCCTTCTTTAGTGCAGTTTTAGGTTTACAGAAAAATTCACAGAAAGTGGAGTTCCCATATATTCCCTATGCCCTGCACACAGCTGCTCCTGCTGCCAGCGTGTTACATTAGTGGATGCACTCATTCTTTTTGACATCTTTCATTCCTCCTCCCCTAAAATTTAACATGACTGATATTCACGTCTCTTATGGCATTTACGTGCGATTTATATCACTTCTCACGTTTATGTGAAGTTTACAACACATGCATGTTTTCTGTTTAAGCTGGGTTGGGGGCAAGTTTTCTGTGTAAAAATACGATCATTAGTGAGTCTCATGCTGCTGGGTTCTTGGGTTGTCAGGTCCTGTTAACCATTGTTTCAGTTATTGGGATCATTGTCTACGGACTTTCAGTGTTCATTGTATTTCCTGCAAAACTTCCCAAGAACCTGAATGGAACAGACCCAATCCAAAAGTACCTGACTGTGCAGGTGGGCCACGCCCATCACTGCTTCCCATATCAGTTTTATCATCATGGTGACCCTGAACGCCATATATGAGAAAGTGGCAATCATGATGACTGACTCTGGTAAGCTCCTCCTGCAGCTGAGATAATTTCTACACCAGTTTTAGAACCAGGTCAAAACAGAGACTATCTTTTAGGCACTTCAATTGCAGTACATTACAGTCTTTAGTTAACTTCAACTGCAAACCTATTTTCTCTAGCCTATATGAGAAGTGAATTAGCTCCATTTTTGCATTAGTAAAAGGGACAAAGGAAGCTTTAGAATGTCCAAGCTCTGTGTAAATATGTCAGTGCTTAATAATAATTTCAATTACATTAGATAATGTACCCTGTTGTTGAAAGTAAATAGTCTCTGTATTGCAAATAAGTGGAAGAGGGTCGTGGTTCCAGTGGCAGATTTGCTTGCGCGTTACGGAGAGGACAAGTAATCACACTGTTATGTGTCTTCCCCCCATGCTGTTCCTGTTAGTGTAACTCCATTCTCATCAGCTGCAGCTTCTATAATAAATGTTTCTTCTCTCTGGCTTGTATCCCACCCAGCGGCTTAGCGGCCTAAGTTAAGTGCTTCCAACACATTGCATGTGGCTGGGTGGTCCTCCCAGTGGTCTGCTCAGTGGTCATCTTCTGAAAATACTAAGACCAATTCAAATTCTGAACTAGGAGGATGACCCGTTTTATGTTCCCCAAATGCTTCTAGCAAGTTGCCCCGTGTTTTGTTTGTCTTCTTCAATAGTCCTACCTTACTGCCTTTCAGGGAGACAAGAGAATATTATCTAGCAGGATGTTTAGAAGTAGCTTTCTTTCAAATTACACCTAACAGAGGACAGTTCTTTCCCATTGGATACTGTTGTGCTTATAAATTTTAAGGAACAGGTGACTTTTTTTTTTTTTTGCCTTGTGGGATATCACTTTCTTAGTGGGAGAAACTCTTACAACAGTGTGTACAGTTGGAATTAACATAGTGGATATGTTAAGAAATTCAAAACAGCTGGTATGAAAACAGTGTGAATTGTGTGTGTGTATGTGTGTATATATGTATATATATATATATATACACACACACACACATATTAAATGTGTTAACTCATGTGTCCGTGGCTTTGATTAGGGTCTCAAAGCCGTTCACAGTTTTACAGACTTACCTTTTCTTTATTCTAGCTGCAGAGCTCCCAAGGACCAGACTGACTATGAGAACAACCCAGCCATGAAGGTGTTCTTGTTCCATTTTGTCAACTACTACTCCACGTGTTTCTACATCACATTCTTTAAGGGCAGATTTGTGACTTATCCATGAGATCTGGTGTATTGGCTGTAAAAATACAGAAATGAAGAGGTGTGAATACAGCTTTGTGTTCTGACAATCTAACCTGTTTCAGGTTTTCTCTTAGTTGCCCAATGAAGAGTGTCTTTACTCTCTGCTCCTTAGATTTTTTTAGGCATAAAATAATGACTTTATTTCATGTTAGAGCTATCTAAAATTTAAATGAGATTTTCTTTCTAATATTCCAGTGTGACCCATGTGATGTCTCCTTGAACTGATGACACAGCTGACAATAATCATGGGAGGACAGCCCATCTGTAATAACATACAAGAGGTGTTAATTCCATGAGTACTCAGTCATGTGATCTTGGGTGGGTGAGAATGGCCCACCCACCCACATCATTTTCCTGCATGCCCATCTCTAGAACAGTGGAGACTCTCTGCTTATTAAATCTCTCCAGATAAGATGATCCAGCCAAAAGTATAAACGTACCTGATGTTTAATAATTATGTTTAAATACCTTCCTTTTTATGTTTAACATAAATCCCCAAGTGCTATAGTCTCTGCTTATTAGCCCACCACTGGGGACTGACTGATCAGAGCCCATTGAGAGATGGCCCTTTTTGGGGCCATGAACTTAGTTTTCCCACAATTTCCTGCAAATTTCTCCTCCTTTTATATATGCATTTAAAAATCCATAACAGGAATTTGTTGAGTGCCTAGTATGTGCTAGTCACTGTATTAAATGTTGTACATATATGTATGTGTGTGTGTGTGTGTGTGTGTGTGTGTACAAGTTAATCACCCAAACAATCCTTATTCTTATCTTCCTTTTGCAAATGAAGATCCTGTGGCTTAAAGAGGGTAACTGATATGCCCAAGCTCTCATTGCCAATAAGAGACCACTGTGGGACTCAGATGTAAGACACTATCTCTCTGAATCCATGTTCTTCTAAGAAGAGACTCTCTTAGGGTCCTAAGGCACAGGGTTACATAAAGTTTTAAGAGACACTTGTCTAAAATAATAACAACAGAGGTTTTGACTTACTGTTCTCTTCCTAAAATGAGAAAAGCAGATGTTAGCAAAGGTCACACTGTCCTTTTGATTTTCACATAAGCCCAATCCCACATCAAAGTGGACAGTCCAGTGTTATCTGCAATTTCTGAACATTTCAAGGAGCTTACTCTATTCACTTTCTGTTGCTGTTGTAACAAGTATCCCCAAACGTCATGGTAGTAGGAAGAGAAAAGAAAAAGTCTCTACTAAACAACGCAAATTTAAACTTGTAGTTTTCTTGAATGCAGAAGCCTGCTGAAGTCAAAGTGTTGGCACGGCTCTTTCTGAAGGCCTCAGGGGAACCTGTATCTGACTTTTCTGGATTCCAGAGACCACCTGCGTCTCTTGGCCTGTGACCTCTTTTCTCATTCTCAAGGTCAGCATGGTTGTGTGCCTCTGACTCTGAACCTGTGGTCAGATCTCCTCTCCTCTCTCCCCTCTTCTGCCTCTTTCTTCCTCCTTTAACGACCCTGGTGATTACACTGGGCCCAAATCTATAATCCAGCTGGTCTCTCTTAGAGTCAACTGGTTAGCAACCTTAACCACATCTGCAACCATAGGCCCCCTTTGCCAGGGAATCTGACCTCTTCCTATGTTCTGGGGATAAGGACATAGACATATTGGGGGGGAACATTTTTCTGCCTACCACACTAACCATTTTAAGA
This sequence comes from Vicugna pacos, assembly GCF_048564905.1. Taxonomy (NCBI): domain Eukaryota; kingdom Metazoa; phylum Chordata; class Mammalia; order Artiodactyla; family Camelidae; genus Vicugna; species Vicugna pacos. The sequence goes on along the minus strand of NW_027328740.1, from coordinate 74,529,874 downwards.
TAATTTCTGGCTTTGAGTTTCTGTTTTCATGAAACTGTTGAACTCTCTTCTGTCTTGCCTTCCACACCAGCATCCTGCTCCTGGCCAACCTAACTGCAGAGCTCGCCCCTCTCTGTGGTGTCCCCCAAAACCACTTACACAAGCAGGTCTTACTGTTGTTTGGAGAATGGGGGAGAAATTCAAACAACTTGAATTTTGAAATAAAAAACCTCCATCATTTTAAAATCTTCCATGCCACTATAAAAATATTTATTTTTTTAACTTTGCTTTTTAATTTTTAAACTATTTTAAACTTTGTAACTTTTTTAAACTTTATTTTTTCTTATCATCCTTCATTGTAGGCTCCAGAAACCTGCTCTTCTGCCCACCGCATCCAAGTTCCCTTTCATTGTTTCTCCTCCCTTCACTAACCTTCCTTCTCTCTAGCTTATTACCAAGTTTCTGTCCATTCTCTTTATAGGGCAGTTAAATTATTTTTTCTTTCTTTCTTTCTTTCTTTCTGTTTTTGCAGAGTGAACACCTTTGCGTGTCAGTGTGTCCTTCCACATTTCTTCATAATGGCTTCATCTTTCAGCTTCAGTATGGATTACTGGGGTCTGTCTTGAAACAAAGGCATTTCCCTTGTCCCCCAGCTCACCACGCCCCTCAAAAAAAGATTCTGATCTTCGCTGTGAAATGAATCTTCTTTTTCCCTACTGTGCAGTAGACAATCCGTACCCTGAGCTCACAGTCAGATATTTCCAGAGAAGTAAAAGTAGGTCATGTGCAAATAATACTACTTTTCTCTGTGAAAAGAAATACAGCAGATAGAGGAAATACTTAACTCAGATTACTCAAAAGCATTTCCTGAAGGAAATAAGTAAATTATTTAACAATAAATTTTGTTGAATCTGGTTATCTGTGAGCTATTTTTACCAATCAAGGAGGATATATTTCCGAAACTGGTACTGAGCAATTCATGTGAAATGAAACTTGCTCACATGAACTAGTTTAAAGTAAAGGATGCATTATAGTATCTGTGGTCTGTTTATACCTTCGCTTAAATAAGCACATTGTTCTAGGTTCCAGTGAGCTGAACTTTGCCTCCATGTATTTCTACTATGGGCTAAAATATTTAGGGAATTTATTTTGAATTTTGTTTCCCTTTTTTGAAAACCAGGAATTCTGAATTGTAGCCAAGTTCAAGGGTGGCTTGTTTTTTCCTCACTGCCTCTTCTCTTTGTATAAGTGCAGTTTCCTTCTTAATTTTTCATATAAAATCCTACCATACCAAAGATCTATCAATTACTCTTGCTGCACCAAAACTATACCCATTCTCAAAAATACATAGGAAGGGAAAAGAAAACTTATCAAAATTAGCTACTATTTTCATGCTATTTGAATATGTCTAAAGGAACATAATGAAATGAATTTCACCATATCTCACCTGCCTCCACCCCCCCAATCCCATGTGGGGTTCTTGAGTAGGATTCTGGGAGCAAATGAAGGAAAGTGATGCCGTGATCCAGGCTCCCTCTGGGGTCTCCCCAGCACTTGGATTGGCACTGGTATAAAGTAGGTCTCAGTCCGAGCCAGCTGAGTGAGTGAGTGACTCACAGGCATCGAATGTGTAAAATCAGTGAATTAACAGCATTCTTTGTAGGACTCAGAGAATAAGCTGAGTGCCCTGTGGCCTTCCCAGCCTCACATACTATTTTGATGTTGGGGTCATTTCTGGGAATGTTATTCTGTACTGGACAAAAGGCTAGTACAATTCCAGGGTTAAGCAACTTTCCTAGGGAAATTTTATGATAAAATATTAAGAAAAATAGTTAAATGCCCCAAATGACATAGCATTGTCCTTTGGTGTTTAGATAATGTATGGCTGTAATTTTCTTACTTTATATGTTTTCTACATTTTCCACTATGTGTATGCACTACTATATAATAAGAAAAACAAATGTTTAAAAGAGAAAATCTCTCTTCTCCAGATATGATTTGGTTAGAGGATGAGTCAGATACATATAATAAGAGAATCTTATTTACATGTGTCCATAATTCACTCTTTAAATTCAGGAACAGGAAACTCAGGAATGAAATAGATTAAGAGAATCAAAGATACTTGTATTCAAGATTAGCAAGTAGGAGTGTCCTCAACAGAAATGGTGATAATCAATAATGCAGGGATTAAATGTGATAATGAAGGTACAAAGACAACATGAAGTAGAAAATGCCACGTGGCAAGCACAGAGTAAAGGGCAATTTACTATGATTATGCCAATATGTGTGGTCAATTCCCAAGCAAATGATTGTGTAACCCCTGCTAGAGGGAGAAAGCTTCCAGCCTTGGCTGAAGAGGGGGGAGGATCCAGTGTCTGTATTTTCTAAAATGTCTACAGTTGCTTCTCATGTGCAAATTGATATCCCTGCACGAGAACCATAACCCAACAGAAAACCCAAAAGACCGAGGACAATGATGGGTGGACGACAGCCCAAGCTTTTCTGCCACAGATGAGTGGTTCCACTCAGGAAGACTGAGCAAGAGGCTCAGAGTCTTAGCTAAGGACAAGCAAGTCGGGACTTCTAATACGACCTAATGCCATCGACAGGGGAGGGCATTTCAGCACAAGAAGGGAGCGCCAGGTGATTTAACATGGAAGTTTCACCCTGGATCCATACAGTGATGGATTTGGGTCCCGGAGGGTAAAAGCCCTGCTTCCCTGTGGCATGGACCGGATTCCACAAATGCTGAGACAGGAAGTATGAGGCAGAGAAAAATTCCCCCAGGAGAATCCCGAGTCTGGGTGCCAGGGAGGGTGATGGACGAGCGTAGTCCCAGCGCCACCCGCACCGCAGGGCTCCGAGTGGCTGTGGAGCTGCGCGCCCCCGGCCGGACCTCAGACCTGCCTGCAGCGCTCCGGGCTGTGGCCTGGGGAGCGGCTTCAGCAGGAGGCTGGCCCCGTCATTCTCGTAGGTGCTGCAGTGACCCCCACCCCTGTGGCCACGGTGATCCCAAGCCAAGGGTCTAAGTGACTTCAACCCTATTTACAGGTGGCCACAGCCGGATAGCCAGTGCTGCTCAAAAGGAAGATCCCACATGGGGTTTTGCTGTGTCAGGGGGGTTGCTAATACCTGGCCTGCTTTGAATCGTTTCATCGTGACAGCAGTCTGGGCAGTGGAAGTTTCATCTCTCAATTTTATTTCAACTTTTTTTGTTGAAAGTATAGTTGGTTTACAATATTGTGTTAATTCTTGGTGTACAGCATAGTGGCTCATATATATATATATATTCCTTGTCATATACTTTTCCACTAAAGGCTATTAAAAGTTATTGAGTGTAGTTCCCTGTGCTATACAGAAGGATCTTGTTCTTTGAAACAAAAATTACTAAACAAAGTAACAAAGTAAGCAGACTAAACCTAGCCATGTATATGACACAGCTGAGTTTATCTAAGGATTTAAATGTGGTTTTGATCTCCAGGATCTCTTTATCCAAGTATCATATGTACAGTGCCTGTGGAACACTTCTCAGAAAAATGTTCTAAAATCATAATATATAGAGAATAAAGAAGAAAGATAATTATACTGAAAAGCAGATATCAAAATATAGAAATGGGCATTTGTGATACAGTAATATCTGAAATATTGGAAGAACGTGTTGAATAAGAGGATCCTGTGGTGAGTCTACTAACCGCAACATTCTGCCATAGCAGTGAGTGTAAATCATCTTCTGAGATCTGCAACAATTGCATTTTGAATGTAAATAAAGTTAAATAACAAATAAGCCATGAAGTGTGGATTCAGATTCAGGGGTATCTCGAGTCCATATCCCCAGCATTTCCCAGGGCTCCCTGCTCTTCCCCTAATGTCATTGAAAGAATTGGGGAACGTTTGTGAAGCGAAGGGCATGTTCCATTGCAAAGAAATCTCGTAGCAAACCTGGGAGCATGGCCAGTGAAAGGTTAATGCTGAAATTAGAGGCCGTGGGAAACCAAGCAGAGGCAGCTCTTTACAAGTCACATCATATGCTCTGTGTGTGTCTACGTGTGTATGCATACAGACGTGTGGGCATGTATGATGTATACACCTGCCTTTCGTGTGAAGCCGCCTCACTGTCCAAATTTGAAATACATCCAAACGTGCAGTGCAGTCAGCCGAAACTCAGCCAGATGCTAAGTTGTCTGTTGTTGCTCTGTCTCTTCTGCTGAACTCCACGAGTAAACCACGCGCCAGCTGTTGCTTTCAGGGACAACAGCTCTGTAGGCTACAGGTCCATGCCTTGTTTCACTGCCAACTCTGATTTCCTTTCAGGATAAATTGCCATTTGAAAAGGGGGAAGCATTCAGTTGGCCCACAAGCCTTTGAGTGAGGAAAAAACATAACTTTAGAGACAGCTCTGTGGGACAGCATCCAGAAGGGGACAGAGCATTGGGCTGGGAGTCGAGGCTGTGTTTCTTTCAAGCTCTGCACTGAATTTGAGGTGGCATGTCACTTCTTTGTCCCTTGATTTGTTCAGCTTGTATTAGGGTCTTGGACCTGTTCTATCCAACATTAGAGTATCACATTTTTGCTCGGTGACCCTCCATGGCTCCGCAATTCCTTCAAAGGGAAAAATGCCCACATCCTCACGGCAGCCTCTAAGGCTCCACCCCCAAAACCACCACTTATTTCCTATTCACTGTGGCCCACACCAGTCTCCATGCTGTCTGTCCAGCGTGAGGGACCTGCAGGCCTGTGATCACTGTTTCCTCTGCCCCTCCTCTGCCCACCCCTTTGCTTCAGTCTTTGCCTTATTCAAAGGTCACTGCCCCATCCCCACTCCTCCCTAGCACACATTCTTCGCTCTCCTTTATTTTCCTCCACAGCACTTATCACCAGCTCACAGAACCTGTATTTCTTTCTTTTACTTATTTTCTCTGACGACTTTCAGACTGGAAAGGCCATGGTGGATAATAGGAGAGAAGTGGGGGTAAAAAAGACAAATGAGGGAAGGCATCTTCTAAAAGCTAAAATGAACACCTGAAAAGGAGGTAGGAGATAAAGTAGTAGTAGTCGTTACAATTTTGGTAAACCCAAGGCACGTAGTCAGGACTAGTTTTCACAATATTTGAGGGTAGGGAGGCAGCAATAAAAAGAAATTTATCCTGAAAACAAGAAATTAAATTCTTGGGAAGATGATGTGTTCAGCTTGAGATATCAGTAATACCTTTATGACCTTGGTCTGATAATATCCTGCCTTATAATTTGATCTGTTTGACAGCTGGATCATGAATCTAATGATGCCACAGTTTTGGGAGCAGAACAGACCAACCCACGATGGGAACGGGAAAACCATCTGTATCCCATGGGCAAACTGGGGTTATTTTATGAATACCCTGAAATGAGTAAGTCATCAATGGAGATTTCTGTGCTGTCGGTTATACTAGAGTATGCTTTGGGTCTCAGAAGCATTGGTTACCGAGCCAAACAATGTCCTAGCATACTGAAACGGAGCCCGCTTCTCTCGATTAGATGCAATTATGCAGTCAGGCTTTCAAATAGGGTGCCTGTGTGTATCTTTGTCAATATTTATGTTGCACAAAGCTGAAGATTTACTGCCAAGGAATGAAATGGAATACTCATTCAGATACATCTCCTCCATTGATTCTCAGATCCTTCTGGTCATGTCGTCTAAGGATGAACTCAGAACCGTTACTAGATGTGACTCAGCTCAGGCTGTAGCCCGTGTGGCACAGCTGTTGGCTGATATCCTTCTAAATAGAGTCATGTGAGCCAGCCAGCCTGTGCAGAAAGCCCGCAAGCACATCCTGCCTCATTGCAGCAAGGTTCACAGGGTCACCCCTTCCACATCTCACACCTGCCTTTGATATTGTTCCTATTTCTTCTGGCTGATGGTTTCTGCCTGATTCCTTGAGTGACATCATGTCACATCACTGGCTTGAATTCAGGATGAATTTGCTGATCTGGAGTATCGGTAGAACACAGATCCCCTCCTTCTCCAATGACTTTGTCCATTTCTGTACATTTGCTTGGGCTCTGTTCCTCTTTGGTTGAACTTGGTTTTGAGCTCTCAGTTGCCTTTAAATTGTTGAATCTCAAAATAGATTTCCATAGGAAACGTTATCTTTTCTATTATGCATGGCGCACTTTTATCTACTAGAAGGCTGATGATGTGCACGTTTTGTATCTGAGCCCTTTCAGCTCACCACTGCCTTGAAGTAGTTTTTTTTTAAGCTTAGGAGACAGGAAAGGATTTTTGTCAGTAGGCTTTGCATTTATGCATGCAGGTTCTTGTTGGCAAAGGCACCCCTTTGTGCTTCCTGTTTATAAGTCTACAGATGGAGTTTTCTTTTTCCTAAATTACATTCTATATATAAAATAATTGCTTTTAACAATATACATTATACATAGAAATGCATCTGGTTCCCTCGGTGAATGAAAGGTCATCTTGTGGCATCTTCAGTCAGCTATGCTTTGTGGCCTGGTGTCTGATTTGAGTTTCATCTTTGCTTTTGTTGTGTTTAGTGACCAGGTTCCATTAAGGGTGCAGCTGCTGTCCCTGGTGTAGTAATTATGTTCGTTTATTCTTCTTATTTTCAAAACGACTTTAAACCAATGACCTGTTATTCCAAAATGAGTCATAATTGTAAATATGTCTTATTGGGGCTATTATCAGTATTAATAATAACAACAACATTCTGGGGGCAGCATATCATTAGGTATTTTAACACACACAAAAAAAGCCTTGGAAAAAAGTTATTCTAATTAAGTCAAATAAATGTCATGAAAGGAAAAGTTGTACGCTTTTGGGAGAAATTGATAAGGCTTTTAGAAATTTATAGTCTCATTAAAATATCAATTAAATAATTCAGCCTAACTCTACCCTACATAACAGGATGGAGTAACAGCTATTCTAGAGAGATTGTTCAGATTTATTCGTTTTCCTATTATCTAAATAATCCCTGATGAATTAGAAAATTCAATCCATTTCTGAGAGTAGGCAGTCTGTTATTCTGTATTCAACGCTGGAGTGAAACTTATTTTGTGTTCTTTTCATTCATGGGAGATAGAATTTCCAAGTGCTTTTTGAATTATTTTTGTTCCTCTAAAATAAATTGCCTTTGGTGGTGATCTCCTGACCTCAATTTCCTCCTCCCAGTTTTCCCCATGATCATTAATGACACCCCACCTGCCTTTTTAGTTATGCCTCTTAGCTGCTGAAGGGGAACAGCTACTGACAGATGACCCTGGAGCCCTCCATCTGTGCTTCGTTAGGCCTTGCACCCAGCCACCAACCTTAGTCTCCTTCGCCTGAATTATATTTCTCTGCTTTTCTGCCTGGAAGGACACTTGCCAAGCCTTGGCAGGGACCCCTCCACTATTTAGAGATTATCTGCTCTCCTGTCTAGGCATGAATTGCACTTGATTCTTGTCTTGATGGTGTGTGATCGTGTCCATGTCCATTGTACTCCCCGACTGGACTGATCCTGTCGGAGGCAGTAGTCAGGCTTTTCATCTTCCCGTCCATGTCTGGAGCACCACAGCCTGGACCCTGGTTCTCCTACTTGTTTAAGTGACTTGAGCTTGGAGTTTCAACACACTCAAATAAAACTGTTAGATGAGGTGGCGGTAACATTGCCCCCAATGCCCCCACAAAGTTCTATATGACATATGGTTTTTTCTGAGTGAAATTTCTCTTTTATTTGTTTTCATGAATTCCCCACTGTCCTTTGAGATTATTAGAGTAACCCTGAGTTGTTAACCACAATATCTCTCCCCCCACCAGCGAATGATCCTGCTGCCTGAGAACTCAGACATGGGACATAAGAGAAATTATCTATCAGTCTTAAAATCTGGAAGCCATAAGATACCGTTTTGTACTTAGAGCACCCACAGCACAAACACCAGTCTCTCAAGAATTTGACACTGCCTTCACAGAGGGCAGGTGCCATAAGTGAAATGCTGTGAGGGATGAAGTGAGAGCTCTTCATCTCTGGTACTGCCTTTTCCACCCTTGCTTTGTTAACTTGATTTCCCCTTCATATATTATGTTCTCCATTTAATTTACTGCATTTAATATCAGTTGTTCTTCAACATCTCCTTGCACCCGCCCCCTCCATTCCCTCTCTCTCCAGTGCTCTCCCACCCACGCCTATCCTGCGCTCTCCAGGACCAGGCCTGTCTCCCCCACGCCCTCACCACTGTTCTGTCTGCCCACCACCTGCACTCACATTTCCTTAACTCCGCAGAATGAACTTCCCAAAATGGCAGCTGAGTAACTGGGGGGGATTGTAGACCTCTCATCTCTTTACTGATTCATTCATTTATCCAACCAACAAGCATTGAGCACTGCTATGCCAAACACTGTATCAACTGCTGGGGAGACCAAAACAGGTAAGACTTGGTGTCTGCATTCCCCAGGCTAGGCGAGGCATGGCGAGTAGTTGATGGATTGCTAAGCAGGTGAACACAAATTGGACTTCCTAGAGCTGGAAATATTTGAACTGAATCTTGAAAGGTGAAAGGACGTTAGCTCTCTATTTTGTGGTAGAGGGAGTGGACACTTCATGCAGAGAGGTGGAGACATATATGTGTACACAGCATGAAGCGGCTTGGCCAGACTGAAGAACAACAAGTAGGGCTAGAACAAAGGATCCATAGGTGGGAATGTCAGGTGCACAAGGCCTCTGTCACGATGGGCCTTGTGTGCTTAGACTTCAATGTATCCTTAAGGAAGCAGGGATATATTGGATTATTTGTAAGTAAGAGAATTGCATAATGTTTATGTTGCAGAATATCTGGTTATTCTGGCAGCAGAATGGAAGATACTATTTTAGGGGAAGAGGCCCATATTTTGGGGGGAAAGGATATTTCGGGGACCAACGCAGGTAACCCAGACAACAAATGGCACACGCCTGCTGAGAGGCCGTGGGCAGAAAGAGAGAGACATGGGCGGCAGAAGTGGTGACTGCTGCAGTGGGGATTGGAGGGCCGGGGCGGCGGGCCGCAGAGCTGCTGAGGTGACTTTCCAGTGACCCATACGGAGAGCAGATCTGCAGGGGGAGTGTAAGGAGAGGAGCTGGTTTCAAGGAGATGGTTCTGTGTGTGTCATTTTGAGTGCGAAGTGTCTATGGGACATATAAGGAGTGATGTCCGTTGTTAAGCTGGATTCACCAGTCAGGAGCTCAGAGGAGCTGTGGGTGAGGCCGTGGGGGCGATTCAGTCCTGCCAGGTGGAGGACTGAAGACGAGGCCCTGGGGAAAAGGGCCATGTACATGGCAAATGGGAGAAGAGAGGTCCACCAAGAGAAAGAAGAATAGCAGTGCAGTTGAGAGAAAACGATTTGAGGCAACACAGAGAAGGCTGTAACCTGGCTTAAGAGGAATTTGAACACTGACTAAAGGGAGCGAAGTGAGAAAGGGGGGGTGTGTGGGGCATAAAAGCAAGGGCTAAAGCCCACCTTTAATTGTCTAAACTGAGGAAAAGGCGAAGTTGGACTACACTAATGTAGCCTTTAAAAAACAGATCTGTGTGTATCTGTGTGTGTGCATATGTGCACACACACTTTTCTGCCTGGGCTTTTAAAATTTATTTAAGTAAAACAAAAATTAAGGGGGGAAAATGTTCCACTGAAAGGAAAATATTTGTCCACGGCAAAAGCTACCTGGTAATCAAATAAACAGGAGCTGAGAATGCCCACTGGTTTGAAACACGCAGCCACCGGCAGTGCAACTCCTGTATCAGTGCCGTGGTGGGGCTGTGGGGGATGCAGGGCTCTGAGCCCTGGAGGAGTCATCAGCGCAGGCACTTCTCCAAGAAACTGGACTTTAAAGGGAAGAAGAAAGTATAGAAAGTATCAGAGAGCAATACAGGTCCGTGAGAGAGGGTTGGGAGAGGGTCAGCTTTGTTTTACAGGGGGCGTTTCTGGCCTTGCTGAGTTGCTAGGCCTTTGCTCTTGTTGGTCTTTGTTCCAAAAGCTTTTTAGAAAGTTCTTCTCGCTTGAATATCTGAACAGATTAAATCATGTTGGGTTATTTCTAGTGTTTTATTTTTAATTAAAAATTTTCTGGAATTTATTTTAATGTCAAAATTGAGGACAGTGTACCAGGCCTTCTAATGATTTAGCTAATTACACCAGTACCTGAATCCACTGATTTTAAGTGTCAGTTTTATAATATTTCTAAAATCTCTTAAATATCCACGTCTATTCTTGAAATGTGTTCTATTTCATTCATTCTCTCAGTGCACTATTTCTATACTGTTTCCATGACCATAGATTAATATCTCCTACAGTTGGTCCTATTTTATCCTTTTCCAGAATGTCCCTAATATTACAAATTCAAACATCCCTCCTCATTATTTTATTTGTATATTTGTGTATATTTCTGGAAGAAATTTAGGATCACCTTTCAGAATTTTTTCTTAAATCCATTCAGGATTATTAACTAAATTTGCATTCAGATACTAAATTTATTTTGGAGAAAAAATGTTCAAGTCCCCCAAATTTGAGTCTGCCAACTGAAGAGGATGGTGCATTCTACTGTTCATTCAATTATCATTTTTTTCTCTTTTTAAGTCATTTATCAGAATCATTTTAACATTTTTCATTAATTTATTTCTGAATAGTCTGTGCCTTTGTTGTCATTATAAATGATATCTTTTCTGGGTTTGAAGAGGGATGATTGCTAATGAAGTCTTAATTTCTAGTTTCTCTTGAATAAGAAAGGGATCTGACAGTGTGGGGCCCTCTTTCCAATATGGTGACTGTGAGCAGTGCATTTCATTAAGATGTCCACTTGCCAATTTGCCAGTGGCTGCACCCACTCCACATATTTCTGCTACTTACCTGCCCCCTGTAGGCAGATGTGTTCATGTAGGGTTAGGTGGGTTATGGAAACATATACTGATATCACTGCTGCCACGCTGCTGACCCTGTGGCATCACTAACTCTGGTTCTTTCTCTGTGACCTCCCTGAATATGACAGCTCCTTTTAGGCTGTGGACATGAGGCTTCTTTCCAGCACTGTCGGTTTTTCTGCAACACACCCCTGCCTCTCAGGTCAGAAGCAAATGTCAGCTCCTCCTACCCATCCACCCAATCCACTGTCTTGCCATTCCTGGCCAGAGTGGTCCCTATCCCTTGACTGAGCAGTAATACTGAAGGGACTACAAACTTGCCTCTCATCCACTGTCTTAGTTACATACCTGTGCTAGTTTACTTAAAAGTCTGCCAGTTAGGGTCTAAAAGTCTTTTAGATCTCTGGCCTTATCATTTCTAACTGCTCCCCCACCCCATGGAACAGCTTACCGCAGATCTCTGCTGCCCCATCTGTAGCAATGTCCTGTAAATTACAGACAGAGAGAAAAGAACTTCTAAGCCACCACCATAACTTTGACTTCCTGTGACCACACAGACCATAGAAATATCAAGATAAAAATTCCTGAAGAAGGATATTTTGCTTAGGAAGACACTTTAATTGCATACCTTTCTGTGACTTGTAATAACTTCATAGACTCTCTGAATGTGCTGCACTCACCTTCCCAGACTCAAGGGAGCTTGCTCACTTGCCTATTTTCAGTGCATTTCCTCCAACATTCTCTATGCAGAGCTTTCCCAAAAGTACATTCCTTATTCCTTTTTAAATTCTTATATACAACCACAGTATTCTTTTTCTTAATCCTCAATGACAAATCATCTTCCAAGATTGTATTATCAACACTGAGAGTGAATAATATGCTTCAAGATTCCCAAGTTTATTACCAGCAAATAACTATGATTGGTTGAAGATTTTTAAGTATGTTATTCCTACTAAGGTTATATACGTGAAAGAAACAGTTTGTAATGAGTCTTCTTCCGAGAGATTTTATATTTGCCTTTTGTTTGGATTCTTTCACTGTTGAATAATATTATTACCATGAATGTCTTTTCTCTTTGGGATTTAGTTCACCATTTGCCCCTCTCTCTTTACAGGAGTAGAGGAATTGTTGTTGTCCTTCCATCCATCCACCACTCCATGTTGTGTGTCCATTCCTTTAACAGGTATTCAGTTTGGGTTCACCACCTTATCTGTGGCCTCTTTCCAGTGGCCCCTCCGTTGGCTCTGGAGAACAATATATTGCAAATCAGAGTGGGTATGTGGAAACTTGACTATCCAGTATAGACGCATGGTGCCAGAAAAAGCCCAGGACATTGCAGCGTGGCAGCCCACCATGCAAGGAACAGCAATTCTGGCTGTGGTGGACCAATGTGAGTAAAAAGGCTTCATGGGCTGAAGACTTTGAAAAGTCCAAACATGCATTGGCATTGCTTCCTAAGGAATCCAATGTTGGGTATTGTTTAATATGAGAGGGAGATGCTAACACTATCATTGCTATAAACAACATATTTGTTGTAACTGTAATTGTTATTATTTTAATATATTTTCTTTATAATTTTTATTTGTGACTTACAAGAGCTCTTACAGAGGCAGTTGTTAAGAAGCGTGGCCATTATACTGTTGCTGAAGTGTTAATTCAGTAGAAGCATGGTAATAGTATTAATAAGTACTCACTCATTTGATCCTCACATGGCTCTAAAGGTTACCCAGCAGTGCTTGTATAATGGAGATAGAAATCCATCCATTTAAGTGTTTGCAGAAACTAAAATAAGAGCAGTCATTCCACCGTATTTTACCATATATTCCAGACTATCATTTTAAAGTAGGAACTACCTGATGAGGCCATAAAAACCCTTTGTGAATCCCCAATCATTCATTACATTCCTGGACCCTGGGGCAGAGGTTCTTCTAGAAGGTGGTCCCATCTCTCCTCCCCACCCCACTCTTGGGCTTTGCTACCCACTGTTGGTCATTAGCTAAGCATCCTCATGTCCTGCATGTGTCTGAGCTGTGAGGGAACAGACCTCAGCTCTTTACAAACTGTAGTGACTTTGACCAGTCTGAACAGTCTTTCTCCTTCCCTGCCCACTCCCACACAGGGCAACAGGGGGCTCACAACCACAGCGATTCCCATGCCAGCCCATTAGGGAGCCTTCTTCCCTAGAAATGTTCTTACAACCAGGGCTGTTTCCTCCCTTACTTCACTGACAGTTTCACTCCCAGCTTACAGTCCCCAACAAAATTCTATCCCAGTTTGAATTCCTTAATCAAGTCATATTTATGCTAAGTCCATGGCACTTTCCCATGAACACTCATAGAAACAGAACAGGGCCTGGCAGTGGCTGTGGGCCAGGTTCCTGAGTGAGGGGACTTGCTGGGCCCTTCAGGTTCTGTAGTCTGGCCCAAGCTTAGCTCCCGGCATGGCATCTTCCCATCTGCATGATTTCGGGCAAGGTTTCAACACTTTAGAGCTTCATTTTATCTCTGCTTCATATTTTAAGACTGTTATGTACCAAAAAGTGTGCTTAGGGAATTCAGTGAGTCAATGAATGGATGTCACATAAGATGGTCCTCAGGGAAGGTTAGTTATTTTCATTATGCACCATCGATAAAATTGGCTGCACAGACTTGGCCAGGTATCACAGCTACAGGCACAAGAATTTGACAGTGTGTCACTGTGGATCATAGTCACTATTTTACACAGTAAAACAGCTACCTGAGACCACCCAGCTGTCAGCCCACCCGACTCCCCACCCCACGATCCCTGAATTTATCTGATTTGCTTGCTACCCCTACTTTTTGGAGAAAGTTGGCAAATCACACACAGTCAATGACTGCTAGGTTATGTCCATTCCCATTCACTCAATTTGCCCCATTTTCAGTATCCACTGTGCTGCAAAACATAGACTAATATTCAGAATATGACAGCAAGGCCTTTCCCATTCCACAGTCAGAGAAGCATAAATCTGTCATGTTTAATATGGCATATGACACTAAGCAAGGCAGGAAAACAGGCTCCTGTGCTTTAAGAACATTTTTAATAATGACGTTTGAAACTAAAAGTGTTTTTGTTTGACCTTCAGCAAAGCAGAAAATTCAATTGACTCCTATTACCCATTCCTCAGATGTCCTGATTTGATTGTATTAGGCACTTTTTCCTCATCTCCCCAGCATGACTTTGCTCCATCAGCACAGATGGAGTGTCTCCAAGGCTGCTCCGTGTGCATGGGCGTGTGTGTGCACACATGTGCCCCCACTGGTTGGTGCCACTGATTCATATCCAGGGGTTGTTCTGTCTTATAACTCAGGCATTGCTTTATTATATCCTAGAAAACTGCTTTTAGATCTTTGATTGAACTATAGACCATCCTCTTGCCCACATTAGGAAGTGACGCCTTCCAAGACACAGGTCCTCTGTGCTTGTATTTATGTATAAGTAAGAATTAAATATGCATGTCATCCCCTCATATATTTAATTTGTGCCTTCCCAATTGAATGTGCACAGTAAGGGCTAACTCCATAACAGGAGAACTTTTAGGAAGAAAGAAGAAGGAATTAGCCACAAGGGAGAAGAGAGGACATCAAGCAGGCATTTGGTATAAAATCATTTACTCTAAAGCTGCTCTGGCTCAATAAATAAGTGGAATTGACATTGTTGTATCATGCCAGAGCATCTGCTGTTGAAGACCGATTTTAATTTACTTTGATATAACTGGAAAATTGTGTTGGAACAACATGGGAAATGAAGCACACTGCATCAATCTGTACTCCTGAAGTGTGTCTCACAGCTACTTAGTTTTGAGGAAAAGTATCTTGTCTGGAGACAATAGAATTATTTTCATTGTTGGAATTTTTCTGGCTTCCAGAAGCACATCTGCAGGTGATTCTGTAAAAGTCTAGATTTGACTTAAATAGCAGGAAATTTTAGCCTATTGAAATCAGGAGAAGTGAAATATTTTTGCCTACCACCACCACCACCACCAGGCAAGCACGTGTACACCCAGAGAGATTTCACATCAGACGGAATGACAAAGCTGGTTCTGTTACCGAGGCCAAACTTTTTCTGCTCGCTACACAACAGTGATACAAAAGTAAATCAGGAGACAAGGTTTTGGAGCAAGGTATAGTAACTTTATTCAGAAAGCTGGCAGACCAAGAAGATGGGGGACTAATGTCCTGGAGAATCATCTTGCCCAAGTCAGAATTCAGGCCCCTTTTAAGCTAAAAAGGGGAGGGAGTGTGGTTGGCTGTGCAAACTTCTTGCTGCAGGCATTCTTTGTTCTTGCAGTCATCCATGTGGGTCAGGCTGTGGTGTCCCTTTAAACCTCCAACAAAACAAAGGTTATTCTCTATTTTGCAACTTGCCATCCTTGCATAAGTGCAGAAGTGCTAACATCATTAAAGGTCAGAGCCCCGAGAATAGGCTTTCCTGTAGGTTTTAGGCTAAAGGCAACGTTGTTTTACAAAAGGTGCAGAGCCAGCAAGTTTAAGCCTGGAAAACAGGGCACAGTGCTTCAAACTAAAGGAACAGATCCAATGTGGTGTCAGATTTGTTCTCTATTACAGTTCGATTTAGGGGAAATTTTGCAGTAGAAAGTCCCCTCAGTTTTTTTTCTTGCTTTACCTGACATCTTGTTTGTTGGCTTGTGGTCTCATGGTGTCTAAACCGTATGTTCAGATGAATAATATTAAAATCATATGGTGCAGAAAACATATCTGTTCCGCTTCAAAAAATGACTAAAACATTTAGCTTTGTTTATTCCCATAGAATTTGGATTGAATCAATTCTCGACTTTCTTCTTCCTTCAAACCAGTATTTTATTGGAGGGTTTAAAGCCCAAATTAAAGAATTTTGCAGGGAAATATACACAAAATGTTATGATAACTCACAGAGAAAAAAATGTGATAATGAGTGTGTATATGTCCATGAATGACTGAAAAATTGTGCTGAACACTGGAATTAGACACAACATTGTAAAATGATTATAAATCAATAAAAAATGTTTAACAAAAGAATTTTGGAGAAGACTCATGTAATTCATAACAGCTTTACATCCGAATTTAAGGCTGACCCATATTTATACTTTTAATCAAGGAACACAATAAACTTTCTTAGTGGATCATTTATGGCGTTTTTAACTTTTTCCATGTAATCGTTTGGAAGTTAAGAGGCCTAGACAGCTGATCTAACAAAACAGGAATCATTGCTTGACTCTGTGAATGAAAGAATCCCAGTATAGTTTCCTGCAAGTATATTTTATTAAAAATAACAAGGAATTCTTGCTCTCTAATAAAGCAACAGACAGAAGAACATTCTGAGTGTTTAAAATAAATCAGACTATGGGTTAACTTATCTAAACAAGTCAAGATAGTTTAGGGAAAAAAGTATGAACTTGAAGGAAAATACATATTGTGTAATTAATATCCTATTTTTAAGAAGCAAATGATAAAAAAAACCCAAAATTTAATCATTTATTTAAAAAGTAGTTATATAAAGCCAACTTGTTTTCATAAGTTACATAAATAAGAGGGCTATCAAAATCTACATTATTAAAGATTAAATTATACCAAATAGATCACCAAGGTTGATTGATTTTCATGATATAAATAATTTTTGAAAATATAACTTACATATAACATATCCAAGCAGCCCTTCAGTTATCCACAGTACCCTAGTCTACAGTTGTTCTTACTCTACTTAAAACAATTAATAGGCAAGGTTCAGGCCCTTTCATTTGAACTGCCGCTGGAATTCTGGATATTCCCTTAGTTTAAAGACCAAAAGCAAAGTAACAATTCTAGTTTAAAGCAGTTGCTAAAAGACTATAAAACATTCACTATCTATATCCAGTTACAGGAAAGAATTAAGTTTTCTGAACCATAAAAAAAGAAATCTGCTGAAAATGAAATTCTGTCATGTATGCTGACCATAACTATACAGGCTCTTAAATAATGCTCCCTTTACTGTTTTAATACCAACATAGGTCATTATAATCGCTTTCAAATTCCACTTATGCTAGATGAATGAACGCCTCTCCACATGCTCAATTCTGACAGCTGAGTGTGTGTGAAAGCCGTCAATCACCTAGCTAGTTGGGAACACACAGTTTCTTTTCAGTGGGAAAACACACGACATAAATATATATGGGGAGGTACTAGCTCCAACTCGGTTTAACAGAGAAAAGTGCATGAACTTGAAACTGACACTAAGAAGCATACTTAGAAATCACATTAAGTGTTTCTATGGCTCCTCAATCCCTTTATGCTACATTAATGAACGCGTCTCCACATGCTCAATTCTGAGAGTTGAATGTGCGTGTAATCAGTCAATGACCTATCTTGTTGTGAACACACAGTTTCTATAGAGTGTGGAACTAAAGTACATATATATATATGGATAGGTAGTAGCTCCAACATGGTTTTACACTGAAAACTGCATGAACTTTAAACCGGCACTAGAAAACATATGTACAAATCGCAGTAAGTGTTTCTAAAGTTACAAAATCCATTTTTGCTACATGAACGAAAGCCTCTACACATGTTCAATTCTGAGAGTTGAATGTGTGTGAAAGCCATCAAACAACTAGCTTGTTGGGAAAACACAGTTTCTTTTCTATTGGAAACTACACAATATCTATATGGTGAGATACTAGCAACAACCTGGTTTTACAGAGGAAATTGCATGAAATTCAAACCAGACTTTGGAAAAATAATGAGAAACCAGACTAAGTGTTTCTACTGCAACCCATTGCCCTCATCCTAGATGAATGAACGCCTCTCTCCATGCTCAGTTCTGAGAGATGAATGTGTTCAAAAGCCTTCTATCGGTTAGCTTGTAGGGAACACACAGATTCTTTTGAGTGGGGAAAAACAATACATACATATATATGGGAGGTAATATTTCCAAGTCGACTTTACAGTGAAAAGTGCATGAAATTCAAACCAGCACTAGGAACGAAACAGAGAAACCAGAGTAAGTGTTTCTAATGCAACCCATTCCCTTTATGGTAGATGAATGAACGTATCTTAAAATGCTCTATTCTGAGACTTAAGTGTGCGTGAAAGCCGTCAATCACCTAGCTTTTTGGGAACACACAGTTTCTTTTGAGTTGGGAATAACACTATATAAATATATATGGGGAGGTACTAGCTCCAACTCTGTTTCACAGTGAAAAATGCATGAAATTCAAACTGGCACGAGGAAATATACTGAGAAACCATAGTAAGTGTTTCTACGGCAAATCATTCCCTTCATCCTAGATGAACGAACGTCTCTCCACAGGCTCAGTTCTGAGGGTTGAATGTGTGCAAAATCATCTATCACTAGTCTTGTGGGGAACAGACAGTTTCTTTTGACTGGGGAACTACACTACATACATATATATGGGGAGGTACTAGCTCCAAGTCGATTTTACAGTGAAAACTGCATGAAATTCAAACCGGCACAAGGAAATATACTGAGAAATCAGAGTAAGTGTTTCTTATGCTACCCATTCCCTTTATGCTAGATGAACGAACCAGACTCCACATGCTCAATTCTGAGAGTTAAGTGTGTGTGAAAGCCGACAGTCAACTAGCTTGTTGTAAACAAACATATTCTTTTGAGTGGAAAACTACAATACATTCATATATATGGAGAGGTACTAGGTCCAACTGTTTCACCGTGAAACCTGCAGCAAATTTACCGACACTAGGAAACATACTAAGAAACAAGAGTAATTATTTCTAGGGCAAACCATTCCCTTTATACTAGACGAATGAAAGCCTGTCCACATGCTCTGTTCTGAGTTTAATGCTAGAGAATACCATCTATCACTTAGCTTGTAGGGAACACAGTTTTTTTGAGTGCCGAACTAACTACATACATATATATGGGGAGGTACTAGCCCGAAGTCAATTTTACAATGAAAACTGAATGAACTTCAAACTGGCACTAGGAAACATAACTGAAAATCCAGATAAGTGTTTCAACTGCAACCCATTCCCTTCATCCTAGATGAACTAACGCTTCACCCCATGCTCAGTTCTGAGAGCTAACTCTGTGTGAAAGCCATCTATCACTTAGCTTGTAGGGAACACACAGTTACTTTTGATTGGGGAAATACACTACATACGTATAAATGAGGAGGTACTAGTTCCAAGTCGGTTCAAAAGTGAAAAATGCATGAAGTTCAGACCGGCACTAGTTAATATACTGAGAAACCAGAGTAAGTGTTTCTATTGCTAACTATTCCCTTTATGCTATATGAATGAATGTCTCTACACATGCTCAATTCTGAGAGTTAAATGAGTATAAAACCCGTTAGTAAGCTAACTTTTTGGGAACACACAAATTCTTTTCAGTGGGAAACAACACTAAATACCTATATATGGGGAGGTACTAGTTCCAAATTGGTTTTACAGTTAAAACTGCATGAACTTCAAACCCAAAATAGGAAACATACTGAGAAAACAGAGAAAATGTTTCTACTGCAAATCATTCCCTTTAAGCTAGTTGAAAGAATGCCTCTCCACATGCTCAGTTCTGAGTGTTGAATATGTTCGAATGTAAACTATAACTTAGCTTGTAGGGAAAACATAGTTTCCTTTGAGTGGGGAAATACACTACATATATCTATATTGGAAGGTAATAGCTCCAAGTCGTTTTTACACTGAAAACTGCATGAATTTCAAACCGCCACTAGGAAACATACTGAGAAATCAGAGTAGTTATTTCAAGTGTTACCTCTTCTCTTTATGCTAGATGAAAGAACGTATCTTAACATGCTCAATTCTGAGAGTAAGTGAGTGTGAAAGCCATCAAACACCTAGCTTGTTAGGGAAACACAATCTTTTTCATGGGGAAAATACATGACATGATTTTATATGGGGAGGTACTAGCCTCAACACGGTTTTACGGTGAGAACTGCATGAACTTCAAACCGGCACGAGGAAACAGACTGAGAAACCCGTGTAAGTGTTTCAACAGCAAACAATTCCCTTTATCCTAATTGAACGAAAGCCTCTACACATGCTCAGTTATGAGGGATGAATGTGTGCATATGTAAAACATAGCTTAGCTTGTAGGGAAAACATAGTTTCTAAAGAGTGCAGAACAACACTACATATATATATATGTATTGGGGTAATACCTCCAACTCGGGTTTACACTGAAAAATACATGAACTTTAAACGGACACTAAGAAACATCCTGACAAACCAGGGAAGTTCTTTCTACTGCAAACCATTATCTTTTGGCTAAAAGAACGAACGTCTCTTCACATGCTCAATTCTGAGAATTAATTGTGTGTGAAAGCCGTCAATCATCTTAGCAACTTGGGAACACACACATTCTATCCAGTGGGAAACTACTCTCTTTCTATATATATATATATATAGGGAGGTACAGGCTCCAACTCGTGTCTAAAGTGAAAAGTGTATAAACTTCAAAACGGCAATAGGAAACATACTGAGAAACCAGAGTAAATGTTTCAACTGCAACACATTCCCTTCATGTTAGATGAAAAAACGTCACAACTCAAGCTCAATTCTGAGATTTAAGAGTGTGTGAAAGCCGTCAACCAACTATCTTGTTTGGAACACACACTTCCTTTACACTGGAAAACTACACCATATAAATATATATGGGGAGGTAATATTTCCAACTCGGTTTTACAGTGAAAACTGCATGAAATTCAAACCGTCACTAGGAAACATACTGAGAAACCAAGTTAGCGTTTCTACTACAAACCATTCCCTTTAGGTTAGATGAACTAAACTCTCTCCACATGCTAAATTCTGAGATTTAGGTCAGTGTAAAAGTCATCAATTACCTAGCTTTTTGGGAAAACAAAGTTTTATTGAGTGGGAAACTACACTGTATATATATATATATATATATATATATATATATATATATATATACATATATATATATATGGGATCATACTAGCTCCAACTCGGTTTTACAGTGAAAAATGCATCAATTTGAAACCAGAATTAGGAAACATACTCAGACCCCACAGTAAGTGTATATACAGCAATCCATTCTGTTTAGTGTAGATGAACGAATCCCTCCTCATGTAGTCAGTTTCAAAAATTGAATGTGTGTGAAAGCCGAAAATCAAAAATCTTATCGGGATCACATAGTTTGTTTACAGTGAGGAACACACTACATAAATATACATTGGCAGGTACGTTTTCCAACTAGGTTTTACAGTGAAAACATCATGAAGTTCAAACCGAAAATATTAAAAATACAGCGAAACCAGAGTATGAGTTTCTAGTGGCACCTACTCTATTTATGCTATATGAACAAATGTCTCTCCACTTGCTAAGTACTGAGAGTTCAGACGGTGTGGAAGCCATCAAAAAAATAGCATGAAGGGAACACAGACTTTCATTCAGTGGGAAAACAATCTACATACATAAATAGGGGGGTAATAGCTCAACTCGGTTTTACAGTGAAAATTGCATGAACTTCAAGTTGACACTAAATAACATACTGAGAAAACAGAGTAAATGAATCTACTGCAACCCATTCACTTTCGGTTAGATGAATGGACGACTGTTCACATACTGAACTCTGACAATAAAGTTTCTGTGAAATCCGTGATCACCTAGCTTGTTGGGAACACATAGTTGTTTCTACTGGAAAAAAACTATATACATATATATGGGGAGGTAATAGCTCGAACTCGATTTAACACTGAAAACTGCAGGAACGTCTAAGCAGCTCTAGGAAACATAATGAGAAACAAGAGTAAGTGTTATAACTGACACACATTCACTTAATGATACATAGACGAACGACACTACACATGCTCAAATATGACAGAGAAGTGTGTGTGAAAACCAACAATCACCAAGCATTTTGGGAACACAAAGATTCTTTTCATTTGGAAACCACACTACAAACATATATGTGGGGAGGTATAAGCTACAAAAATGTTTATATTCAAAATCGCAGGAAATTAAAATCGGAAATAGGAAACAGACTGAGAAACCAGGTTGAGGTTTCTAACAGAAACGAGTTTCAATTGTGCTAGATGAAAAAAAGTCTCTCCAAATGTGAAGCTTCAAACTGAAAAGAAAGATTGCTTTCCCAAAAAGTTAGTTGAAGGAAGCTTTCACACACACTTATATCTCAGAACTGAGCATGTGGAGAGACGTTCGCTCTCAAAGAACAAGGAAATGAGTTAGGAGAAACACTTACTCTGGTTTCTTAGTCTGTTTCCTAGTGCCAGTTAGAAATACCTGAACATTTCACAGTAAACCAGAGTTGGAACAAGTACTTCCCCATAAATAGATATGCAGTGGAGTTTGCAACTGAAAATGCATATTGCGTTCCCAACAAGCTAGGTGAAGGACCGCCTACACACATTATCTCTCAGAAATGGGCACGTGGATAGACGTTAATTCATCAAGCACCAAGGGAAAGGGTTGCAGGAGAGACACATACTCAGGTTTCTCAGTCAGTTTCCTACTGCCGTTTATAAGTTCCTGCAATATACAGTGTAAAAAAGGGTTAGAGATTGTACCTAGCAATAAATATGTATGCAGTGGGGTTTGATAGTGAAAAGAAACCCTGTGTTTCCAACAAGCTGGATGAAGGATGAGTTTCACATACACTTATCTCTCAGAATTGAGTATGTGGAGAGATTTTCCTTCATCTAGCACAAGGGAACGGGTTACAGGAGAAATAATTACTCTGGTTTCCCAGTATGTTTCCAGTGCCAATTTGAACTTGCTGGAGATTTCACTGTAAAATACAGTTAGAGCTTGAACCTCCCGATATATAAGTATGCATTGGCGTATGCATCTAAAAAGAAACTTTGTGATCCAAACAAGCAAGATGAAGGACGGCTTTCACACACACTTATCTCTCAGAACTGACCACGAGGAGAGACGTTCATTCATCCAGCACAAAGGGAACGGATTGCAGGAGAAACACTTACTCTGGTTTCTCAGTCTGATTCCTAGTGCCGGTTTGAAGTGCCTGCGGTTTGCACTGTAAAACCGAGTTGGAGCTTATTCTACCCCATATATATTTCTGGAGTGGAGTTTGCCACTGACAAGAAACTTTGTGTTCCCTTCAAGCTAGGTGAAGGACGGCTTTCACACACACTTATCTCTCAGACATGAGCATGTGGAGAGACGTTCGTTCATCCAGCACAAAGGGAACGGGTTGCAGGAGAAACCCTTACTGTGGTTTCTCAGTCGGTTTCCTAGTGCCGGTTTGAAGTGCCTGCCGTTTTCACTGTAAAACCGAGTTGGAGCTTGTACCTCCCCATATATATGTATGGAGTGGAGTTGGCAACTGAAAAGAAACTTTGTGTTCCCTTCAAGCTAGGTGAAGGACGGCTTTCACACACACTTATCTCTCAGACCTGAGCATGTGGAGAGACGTTCGTTCATCCAGCACAAAGGGAACGGGTTGCAGGAGAAACCCTTACTCTGGTTTCTCAGTCTGTTTCCTAGTGCCGGTTTGAAGTGCCTGCCGTTTTCACTGTAAAACCGAGTTGGAGCTTGTACCTCCCCATATATATGTATGGAGTGGAGTTGGCCACTGAAAAGAAACTTTGTGTTCCCTTCAAGCTAGGTGAAGGACGGCTTTCACACACACTTATCTCTCAGAACTGAGCATGTGGAGAGACGTTCGTTCATCCAGCACAAAGGGAACGGGTTGCAGGAGAAACCCTTACTCTGGTTTCTCAGTCTGTTTCCTAGTGCCGGTTTGAAGTGCCTGCCGTTTTCACTGTAAAACCGAGTTGGAGCTTGTACCTCCCCATATATATGTATGGAGTGGATTTGGCAACTGAAAAGAAACTTTGTGTTCCCTTCAAGCTAGGTGAAGGACGGCTTTCACACACACTTATCTCTCAGAACTGAGCATGTGGAGAGACGTTCGTTCATCCAGCACAAAGGGAACGGGTTGCAGGAGAAACCCTTACTCTGGTTTCTCAGTCTGTTTCCTAGTGCCGGTTTGAAGTGCCTGCCGTTTTCACTGTAAAACCGAGTTGGAGCTTGTACTTCCCCATATATATGTATGGAGTGGATTTGGCCACTGAAAAGAAACTTTGTGTTCCCTTCAATCTAGGTGAAGGACGGCTTTCACACACACTTATCTCTCAGAACTGAGCATGTGGAGAGACGTTCGTTCATCCAGCACAAAGGGAACGGGTTGCAGGAGAAACCCTTACTCTGGTTTCACAGTCTGTTTCCTAGTGCCGGTTTGAAGTGCCTGCCGTTTTCACTGTAAAACCGAGTTGGAGCTTGTACCTCCCCATATATATGTATGGAGTGGAGTTGGCAACTGAAAAGAAACTTTGTGTTCCCTTCAAGCTAGGTGAAGGACGGCTTTCACACACACTTATCTCTCAGAACTGAGCATGTGGAGAGACGTTCGTTCATCCAGCACAAAGGGAACGGGTTGCAGGAGAAACCCTTACTCTGGTTTCTCAGTCTGTTTCCTAGTGCCGGTTTGAAGTGCCTGCCGTTTTCACTGTAAAACCGAGTTGGAGCTTGTACCTCCCCATATTTATGTATGGAGTGGAGTTGGCAACTGAAAAGAAACTTTGTGTTCCCTTCAAGCTAGGTGAAGGACGGCTTTCACACACACTTATCTCTCAGAACTGAGCATGTGGAGAGACGTTCGTTCATCCAGCACAAAGGGAACGGGTTGCAGGAGAAACCCTTACTCTGGTTTCTCAGTCTGTTTCCTAGTGCCGGTTTGAAGTGCCTGCCGTTTTCACTGTAAAACCGAGTTGCAGCTTGTACCTCCCCATATATATATATGGAGTGGGGTTTGCAACTGAAAAGAAATTTTGTGTTCCCTTCAAGCTAGGTGAAGGTCGGCTTTCACACTCATTTACCTCTCAGACCTGAGTATGTGGAGAGACCTTCGTTCATCCAGCACAAAGGCAACGGGTTGCAGGAGAAACCCTTACTCTGGTTTCTCAGTCTGTTTCCTAGCGCCGGTTTGAAGTGCCTGCCGTTTTCACTGTAAAACCGAGTTGGAGCTTGTACCTCCCCATATATATGTATGCAGTGGAGTTGGCAACTGAAAAGAAACTTTGTGTTCCCTTCAAGCTAGGTGAAGGACGGCTTTCACACACACTTATCTCTCAGACATGAGCATGTGGAGAGACGTTCGTTCATCCAGCACAAAGGGAACTGGTTGCAGGAGAAACCCTTACTCTGGTTTCTCAGTCTGTTTCCTAGTGCCGGTTTGAAGTGCCTGCCGTTTTCACTGTAAAACCGAGTTGGAGCTTGTACCTCCCCATATATATGTATGGAGTGGAGTTGGCCACTGAAAAGAAACTTTGTGTTCCCTTCAAGCTAGGTGAAGGACGGCTTTCACACACACTTATCTCTCAGAACTGAGCATGTGGAGAGACGTTCGTTCATCCAGCACAAAGGGAACGGGTTGCAGGAGAAACCCTTACTCTGGTTTCTCAGTCTGTTTCCTAGTGCCGGTTTGAAGTGCCTGCCGTTTTCACTGTAAAACCGAGTTGGAGCTTGTACCTCCCCATATATATGTATGGAGTGGAGTTGGCAACTGAAAAGAAACTTTGTGTTCCCTTCAAGCTAGGTGAAGGACGGCTTTCACACACACTTATCTCTCAGAACTGAGCATGTGGAGAGACGTTCGTTCATCCAGCACAAAGGGAACGGGTTGCAGGAGAAACCCTTACTCTGGTTTCTCAGTCTGTTTCCTAGTGCCGGTTGGAAGTGCCTGCCGTTTTCACTGTAAAACCGAGTTGGAGCTTGTACCTCCCCATATATATGTATGGAGTGGATTTGGCCACTGAAAAGAAACTTTGTGTTCCCTTCAAGCTAGGTGAAGGACGGCTTTCACACACACTTATCTCTCAGAACTGAGCATGTGGAGAGACGTTCGTTCATCCAGCACAAAGGGAACGGGTTGCAGGAGAAACCCTTACTCTGGTTTCTCAGTCTGTTTCCTAGTGCCGGTTTGAAGTGCCTGCCGTTTTCACTGTAAAACCGAGTTGGAGCTTGTACCTCCCCATATATATGTATGGAGTGGAGTTGGCAACTGAAAAGAAACTTTGTGTTCCCTTCAAGCTAGGTGAAGGACGGCTTTCACACACACTTATCTCTCAGAACTGAGCATGTGGAGAGACGTTCGTTCATCCAGCACAAAGGGAACGGGTTGCAGGAGAAACCCTTACTCTGGTTTCTCAGTCTGTTTCCTAGTGCCGGTTTGAAGTGCCTGCCGTTTTCACTGTAAAACCGAGTTGGAGCTTGTACCTCCCCATATATATGTATGGAGTGGTGTTTGCAACTGCAAAGAAACTTTGTGTTCCTTTCAAGCTAGGTGAAGGACGGCTTTCACACACACTTATCTCTCAGAACTGAGCATGTGGAGAGACGTTCGTTCATCCAGCACAAAGGGAACGGGTTGCAGGAGAAACCCTTACTCTGCTTTCTCAGTCAGTTTCCTAGTGCCGGTTTGAATTGCCTGCCGTTTTCACTGTAAAACCGAGTTGGAGCTTGTACCTCCCCATATATATGTATGGAGTGGAGTTGACCACTGAAAAGAAACTTTGTGTTCCCTTCAAGCTAGGTGAAGGACGGCTTTCACACACACTTATCTCTCAGAACTGAGCATGTGGAGAGACGTTCGTTCATCCAGCACAAAGGGAACGGGTTGCAGGAGAAACCCTTACTCTGGTTTCTCAGTCTGTTTCCTAGTGCCGGTTTGAAGTGCCTGCCGTTTTCACTGTAAAACCGAGTTGGAGCTTGTACCTCCCCATATATATGTATGGAGTGGAGTTGGCAACTGAAAAGAAACTTTGTGTTCCCTTCAAGCTAGGTGAAGGACGGCTTTCACACACACTTATCTCTCAGAACTGAGCATGTGGAGAGACGTTCGTTCATCCAGCACAAAGGGAACGGGTTGCAGGAGAAACCCTTACTCTGGTTTCTCAGTCTGTTTTTCTAGTGCCGGTTTGAAGTGCCTGCCGTTTTCACTGTAAAACCGAGATGGAGCTTGTACTTCCCCATATATATGTATGGAGTGGAGTTGGCAACTGAAAAGAAACTTTGTGTTCCCTTCAAGCTAGGTGAAGGACGGCTTTCACACACACTTATCTCTCAGAACTGAGCATGTGGAGAGACGTTCGTTCATCCAGCACAAAGGGAACGGGTTGCAGGAGAAACCCTTACTCTGGTTTCTCAGTCTGTTTCCTAGTGCCGGTTTGAAGTGCCTGCCGTTTTCACTGTAAAACCGAGTTGGAGCTTGTACCTCCCCATATATATGTACGGAGTGGAGTTGGCAACTGAAAAAAAACTTTGTGTTCCCTTCAAGCTAGGTGAAGGACGGCTTTCACACACACTTATCTCTCAGACCTGAGCATGTGGAGAGACGTTCGTTCATCCAGCACAAAGGGAACGGGTTGCAGGAGAAACCCTTACTCTGGTTTCTCAGTCTGTTTCCTAGTGCCGGTTTGAAGTGCCTGCCGTTTTCACTGTAAAACCGAGTTGGAGCTTGTACCTCCCCATATATATGTATGGAGTGGAGTTGGCCACTGAAAAGAAACTTTGTGTTCCCTTCAAGCTAGGTGAAGGACGGCTTTCACACACACTTATCTCTCAGAACTGAGCATGTGGAGAGACGTTCGTTCATCCAGCACAAAGGGAACGGGTTGCAGGAGAAACCCTTACTCTGGTTTCTCAGTCTGTTTCCTAGTGCCGGTTTGAAGTGCCTGCCGTTTTCACTGTAAAACCGAGTTGGAGCTTGTACCTCCCCATATATATGTATGGAGTGGAGTTGGCCACTGAAAAGAAACTTTGTGTTCCCTTCAAGCTAGGTGAAGGACGGCTTTCACACACACTTATCTCTCAGACCTGAGCATGTAGAGAGACGTTCGTTCATCCAGCACAAAGGGAACGGGTTGCAGGAGAAACCCTTACTCTGGTTTCTCAGTCTGTTTCCTAGTGCCGGTTTGAAGTGCCTGCCGTTTTCACTGTAAAACCGAGTTGGAGCTTGTACCTCCCCATATATATGTATGGAGTGGATTTGGCCACTGAAAAGAAACTTTGTGTTCCCTTCAAGCTAGGTGAAGGACGGCTTTCACACACACTTATCTCTCAGAACTGAGCATGTGGAGAGACGTTCGTTCATCCAGCACAAAGGGAACGGGTTGCAGGAGAAACCCTTACTCTGGTTTCTCAGTCTGTTTCCTAGTGCCGGTTTGAAGTGCCTGCCGTTTTCACTGTAAAACCGAGTTGGAGCTTGTACCTCCCCATATATATGTATGGAGTGGAGTTGGCAACTGAAAAGAAACTTTGTGTTCCCTTCAAGCTAGGTGAAGGACGGCTTTCACACACACTTATCTCTCAGAACTGAGCATGTAGAGAGACGTTCGTTCATCCAGCACAAAGGGAACGGGTTGCAGGAGAAACCCTTACTCTGGTTTCTCAGTCTGTTTCCTAGTGCCGGTTTGAAGTGCCTGCCGTTTTCACTGTAAAACCGAGTTGGAGCTTGTACCTCCCCATATATATGTATGGAGTGGAGTTGGCCACTGAAAAGAAACTTTGTGTTCCCTTCAAGCTAGGTGAAGGACGGCTTTCACACACACTTATCTCTCAGAACTGAGCATGTGGAGAGCCGTTCGTTCATCCAGCACAAAGGGAACGGGTTGCAGGAGAAACCCTTACTCTGGTTTCTCAGTCTGTTTCCTAGTGCCTATTTGAAGTGCCTGCCGTTTTCACTGTAAAACCGAGTTGGAGCTTGTACCTCCCCATATATATGTATGGAGTGGTGTTTGCAACTGCAAAGAAACTTTGTGTTCCTTTCAAGCTAGGTGAAGGACGGCTTTCACACACACTTATCTCTCAGAACTGAGCATGTGGAGAGACGTTCGTTCATCCAGCACAAAGGGAACGGGTTGCAGGAGAAACCCTTACTCTGGTTTCTCAGTCTGTTTCCTAGTGCCGGTTTGAAGTGCCTGCCGTTTTCACTGTAAAACCGAGTTGGAGCTTGTACCTCCCCATATATATGTATGGAGTGGAGTTGGCCACTGAAAAGAAACTTTGTGTTCCCTTCAAGCTAGGTGAAGGACGGCTTTCACACACACTTATCTCTCAGAACTGAGCATGTGGAGAGACGTTCGTTCATCCAGCACAAAGGGAACGGGTTGCAGGAGAAACCCTTACTCTGGTTTCTCAGTCTGTTTCCTAGTGCCGGTTTGAAGTGCCTGCCGTTTTCACTGTAAAACCGAGTTGGAGCTTGTACCTCCCCATATATATGTATGGAGTGGAGTTGGCCACTGAAAAGAAACTTTGTGTTCCCTTCAAGCTAGGTGAAGGACGGCTTTCACACACACTTATCTCTCAGAACTGAGCATGTGGAGAGACGTTCGTTCATCCAGCACAAAGGGAACGGGTTGCAGGAGAAACCCTTACTCTGGTTTCTCAGTCTGTTTCCTACTGCCGGTTTGAAGTGCCTGCCGTTTTCACTGTAAAACCGAGTTGGAGCTTGTACCTCCCCATATATAAGTATGGAGTGGAGTTGGCAACTGAAAAGAAACTTTGTGTTCCCTTCAAGCTAGGTGAAGGACGGCTTTCACACACACTTATCTCTCAGAACTGAGCATGTGGAGAGACGTTCGTTCATCCAGCACAAAGGGAACGGGTTGCAGGAGAAACCCTTACTCTGGTTTCTCAGTCTGTTTCCTAGTGCCGGTTTGAAGTGCCTGCCGTTTTCACTGTAAAACCGAGTTGGAGCTTGTACCTCCCCATATATATGTATGGAGTGGAGTTGGCAACTGAAAAGAAACTTTGTGTTCCCTTCAAGCTAGGTGAAGGACGGCTTTCACACACACTTATCTCTCAGAACTGAGCATGTGGAGAGACGTTCGTTCATCCAGCACAAAGGGAACGGGTTGCAGGAGAAACCCTTACTCTGGTTTCTCAGTCTGTTTCCTAGTGCCGGTTTGAAGTGCCTGCCGTTTTCACTGTAAAACCGAGTTGGAGCTTGTACCTCCCCATATATATGTATGGAGTAGTGTTGGCCACTGAAAAGAAACTTTGTGTTCCCTTCAAGCTAGGTGAAGGACGGCTTCCACACACACTTATCTCTCAGAACTGAGCATGTGGAGAGACGTTCGTTCATCCAGCACAAAGGGAACGGGTTGCAGGAGAAACCCTTACTCTGGTTTCTCAGTCTGTTTCCTAGTGCCGGTTGGAAGTGCCTGCCGTTTTCACTGTAAAACCGAGTTGGAGCTTGTGCCTCACCATATATATGTATGGAGTGGAGTTGGCCACAGAAAAGAAACTTTGTGTGCCCTTTAAGCTAGGTGAAGGACGGCTTTCACACACACTTATCTCTCAGAACTGAGCATGTGGAGAGACGTTCGTTCATCTAGCACAAAGGGAACGGGTTGCAGGAGAAACCCTTACTCTGTTTTCTCAGTCTGTTTCCTAGTGCCGGTTTGAAGTGCCTGCCGTTTTCACTGTAAAACCGAGTTGGAGCTTGTACCTCCCCATATATATGTATGGAGTGGAGTTGGCAACTGAAAAGAAACTTTGTGTTCCCTTCAAGCTAGGTGAAGGACGGCTTTCACACACACTTATGTCTCAGAACTTAGCATGTGGAGAGACGTTCGTTCATCCAGCACAAAGGGAACGGGTTGCAGGAGAAACCCTTACTGTGGTTTCTCAGTCTGTTTTTCTAGTGCCGGTTTGAAGTGCCTGCCGTTTTCACTGTAAAACCGAGTTGGAGCTTGTACCTCCCCATATATATGTACGGAGTGGAGTTGGCAACTGAAAAGAAACTTTGTGTTCCCTTCAAGCTAGGTGAAGGACGGCTTTCACACACACTTATCTCTCAGAACTGAGCATGTGGAGAGACGTTCGTTCATCCAGCACAAAGGGAACGGGTGGCAGGAGAAACCCTTACTCTGGTTTCTCAGTCTGTTTCCTAGTGCCGGTTTGAAGTGCCTGCCGTTTTCACTGTAAAACCGAGTTGGAGCTTGTACCTCCCCATATATATGTATGGAGTGGAGTTGGCCACTGAAAAGAAACTTTGTGTTCCCTTCAAGCTAGGTGAAGGACGGCTTTCACACACACTTATCTCTCAGAACTGAGCATGTGGAGAGACGTTCGTTCATCCAGCACAAAGGGAACGGGTTGCAGGAGAAACCCTTACTCTGGTTTCCCAGTCTGTTTCCTAGTGCCGGTTTGAAGTGCCTGCCGTTTTCACTGTAAAACCGAGTTGGAGCGTGTACCTCCCCATATATATGTATGGAGTGGAGTTGGCCACTGAAAAGAAACTTTGTGTTCCCTTCAAGCTAGGTGAAGGACGGCTTTCACACACACTTATCTCTCAGAACTGAGCATGTGGAGAGACGTTCGTTCATCCAGCACAAAGGGAACGGGTTGCAGGAGAAACCCTTACTCTGGTTTCTCAGTCTGTTTCCTACTGCCGGTTTGAAGTGCCTGCCGTTTTCACTGTAAAACCGAGTTGGAGCTTGTACCTCCCCATATATAAGTATGGAGTGGAGTTGGCAACTGAAAAGAAACTTTGTGTTCCCTTCAAGCTAGGTGAAGGACGGCTTTCACACACACTTATCTCTCAGAACTGAGCATGTGGAGAGACGTTCGTTCATCCAGCACAAAGGGAACGGGTTGCAGGAGAAACCCTTACTCTGGTTTCTCAGTCTGTTTCCTAGTGCCGGTTTGAAGTGCCTGCCGTTTTCACTGTAAAACCGAGTTGGAGCTTGTACCTCCCCATATATATGTATGGAGTGGAGTTGGCTACTGAAAAGAAACTTTGTGTTCCCTTCAAGCTAGGTGAAGGACGGCTTTCACACACACTTATCTCTCAGAGCTGAGCATGTGGAGAGACGTTCGTTCATCCAGCACAAAGGGAACGGGTTGCAGGAGAAACCCTTACCCTGGTTTCTCAGTCTGTTTCCTAGTGCCGGTTTGAAGTGCCTGCGGTTTTCACTGTAAAACCGAGTTGGAGCTTGTACCTCCCCATATATATGTATGGAGTAGAGTTGGCCACTGAAAAGAAACTTTGTGTTCCCTTCAAGCTAGGTGAAGGACGGCTTTCACACACACTTATCTCTCAGAACTGAGCATGTGGAGAGACGTTCGTTCATCCAGCACAAAGGGAACGGGTTGCAGGAGAAACCCTTACTCTGGTTTCTCAGTCTGTTTCCTAGTGCCGGTTTGAAGTGCCTGCCGTTTTCACTGTAAAACCGAGTTGGAGCTTGTACCTCCCCATATATATGTATGGAGTGGAGTTGGCAACTGAAAAGAAACTTTGTGTTCCCTTCAAGCTAGGTGAAGGACGGCTTTCACACACACTTATCTCTCAGAACTGAGCATGTGGAGAGCCGTTCGTTCATCCAGCACAAAGGGAACGGGTTGCAGGAGAAACCCTTACTCTGGTTTCTCAGTCTGATTCCTAGTGCCTGTTTGAAGTGCCTGCCGTTTTCACTGTAAAACCGAGTTGGAGCTTGTACCTCCCCATATATATGTATGGAGTGGTGTTTGCAACTGCAAAGAAACTTTGTGTTCCTTTCAAGCTAGGTGAAGGACGGCTTTCACACACACTTATCTCTCAGAACTGAGCATGTGGAGAGACGTTCGTTCATCCAGCACAAAGGGAACGGGTTGCAGGAGAAACCCTTACTCTGCTTTCTCAGTCTGTTTCCTAGTGCCGGTTTGAAGTGCCTGCCGTTTTCACTGTAAAACCGAGTTGGAGCTTGTACCTCCCCATATATATGTACGGAGTGGAGTTGGCAACTGAAAAGAAACTTTGTGTTCCCTTCAAGCTAGGTGAAGGACGGCTTTCACACACACTTATCTCTCAGAACTGAGCATGTGGAGAGACGTTCGTTCATCCAGCACAAAGGGAACGGGTTGCAGGAGAAACCCTTACTCTGGTTTCTCAGTCTGTTTCCTAGTGCCGGTTTGAAGTGCCTGCCGTTTTCACTGTAAAACCGAGTTGGAGCTTGTACCTCCCCATATATATGTATGGAGTGGAGTTGGCCACTGAAAAGAAACTTTGTGTTCCCTTCAAGCTAGGTGAAGGACGGCTTTCACACACACTTATCTCTAAGAACTGAGCATGTGGAGAGACGTTCGTTCATCCAGCACAAAGGGAACGGGTTGCAGGAGAAACCCTTACTCTGGTTTCTCAGTGTGTTTCCTAGTGCCGGTTTGAAGTGCCTGCCGTTTTCACTGTAAAACCGAGTTGGAGCTTGTACCTCCCCATATATATGTATGGAGTGGAGTTGGCCACTGAAAAGAAACTTTGTGTTCCCTTCAAGCTAGGTGAAGGACGGCTTTCACACACACTTATCTCTCAGAACTGAGCATGTGGAGAGACGTTCGTTCATCCAGCACAAAGGGAACGGGTTGCAGGAGAAACCCTTACTCTGGTTTCTCAGTCTGTTTCCTAGTGCCGGTTTGAAGTGCCTGCCGTTTTCACTGTAAAACCGAGTTGGAGCTTGTACCTCCCCATATATAAGTATGGAGTGGAGTTGGCAACTGAAAAGAAACTTTGTGTTCCCTTCAAGCTAGGTGAAGGACGGCTTTCACACACACTTATCTCTCAGAACTGAGCATGTGGAGAGACGTTCGTTCATCCAGCACAAAGGGAACGGGTTGCAGGAGAAACCCTTACTCTGGTTTCTCAGTCTGTTTCCTAGTGCCGGTTTGAAGTGCCTGCCGTTTTCACTGTAAAACCGAGTTGGAGCTTGTACCTCCCCATATATATGTATGGAGTGGAGTTGGCTACTGAAAAGAAACTTTGTGTTCCCTTCAAGCTAGGTGAAGGACGGCTTTCACACACACTTATCTCTCAGAACTGAGCATGTGGAGAGACGTTCGTTCATCCAGCACAAAGGGAACGGGTTGCAGGAGAAACCCTTACTCTGGTTTCTCAGTCTGTTTCCTAGTGCCGGTTTGAAGTGCCTGCCGTTTTCACTGTAAAACCGAGTTGGAGCTTGTACCTCCCCATATATATGTATGGAGTAGAGTTGGCCACTGAAAAGAAACTTTGTGTTCCCTTCAAGCTAGGTGAAGGACGGCTTTCACACACACTTATCTCTCAGAACTGAGCATGTGGAGAGACGTTCGTTCATCCAGCACAAAGGGAACGGGTTGCAGGAGAAACCCTTACTCTGGTTTCTCAGTCTGTTTCCTAGTGCCGGTTGGAAGTGCCTGCCGTTTTCACTGTAAAACCGAGTTGCAGCTTGTACCTCACCATATATATGTATGGAGTGGAGTTGGCTACTGAAAAGAAACTTTGTGTTCCCTTCAAGCTAGGTGAAGGACGGCTTTCACACACATTTATCTCTCAGAACTGAGCATGTGGAGAGACGTTCGTTCATCCAGCACAAAGGGAACGGGTTGCAGGAGAAACCCTTACTCTGGTTTCTCAGTCTGTTTCCTAGTGCCGGTTGGAAGTGCCTGCCGTTTTCACTGTAAAACCGAGTTGGAGCTTGTACCTCCCCATATATATGTATGGAGTGGAGTTGGCAACTGAAAAGAAACTTTGTGTTCCCTTCAAGCTAGGTGAAGGACGGCTTTCACACACACTTATCTCTCAGAACTGAGCATGTGGAGAGACGTTCGTTCATCCAGCACAAAGGGAACGGGTTGCAGGAGAAACCCTTACTCTGGTTTCTCAGTCTGTTTCCTAGTGCCGGTTTGAAGTGCCTGCCGTTTTCACTGTAAAACCGAGTTGGAGCTTGTACCTCCCCATATATATGTATGGAGTGGAGTTGGCCACTGAAAAGAAACTTTGTGTTCCCTTCAAGCTAGGTGAAGGACGGCTTTCACACACACTTATCTCTAAGAACTGAGCATGTGGAGAGCCGTTCGTTCATCCAGCACAAAGGGAACGGGTTGCAGGAGAAACCCTTACTCTGGTTTCTCAGTCTGTTTCCTAGTGCCGGTTTGAAGTGCCTGCCGTTTTCACTGTAAAACCGAGTTGGAGCTTGTACCTCCCCATATATATGTATGGAGTGGAGTTGGCCACTGAAAAGAAACTTTGTGTTCCCTTCAAGCTAGGTGAAGGACGGCTTTCACACACACTTATCTCTCAGAACTGAGCATGTGGAGAGACGTTCGTTCATCCAGCACAAAGGGAACGGGTTGCAGGAGAAACCCTTACTCTGGTTTCTCAGTCTGTTTCCTAGTGCCGGTTTGAAGTGCCTGCCGTTTTCACTGTAAAACCGAGTTGGAGCTTGTACCTCCCCATATATATGTATGGAGTGGAGTTGGCTACTGAAAAGAAACTTTGTGTTCCCTTCAAGCTAGTTGAAGGACGGCTTTCACACACACTTATCTCTCAGAACTGAGCATGTGGAGAGACGTTCGTTCATCCAGCACAAAGGGAACGGGTTGCAGGAGAAACCCTTACTCTGGTTTCTCAGTCTGTTTCCTAGTGCGGGTTGGAAGTGCCTGCCGTTTTCACTGTAAAACCGAGTTGGAGCTTGTACCTCACCATATATATGTATGGAGTGGAGTTGGCAACTGAAAAGAAACTTTGTGTTCCCTTCAAGCTAGGTGAAGGACGGCTTTCACACACACTTATCTCTCAGAACTGAGCATGTGGGGAGACGTTCGTTCATCCAGCACAAAGGGAACGGGTTGCAGGAGAAACCCTTTCTCTGGTTTCTCAGTGTGTTTCCTAGTGCCGGTTTGAAGTGCCTGCCGTTTTCACTGTAAAACCGAGTTGGAGCTTGTACCTCCCCATATATATGTATGGAGTGGAGTTGGCAACTGAAAAGAAACTTTGTGTTCCCTTCAAGCTAGGTGAAGGACGGCTTTCACACACACTTATCTCTCAGAACTGAGCATGTGGAGAGACGTTCGTTCATCCAGCACAAAGGGAACGGGTTGCAGGAGAAACCCTTACTCTGCTTTCTCAGTCTGTTTCCTAGTGCCGGTTTGAAGTGCCTGCCGTTTTCACTGTAAAACCGAGTTGGAGCTTGTACCTCCCCATATATATGTACGGAGTGGAGTTGGCAACTGAAAAGAAACTTTGTGTTCCCTTCAAGCTAGGTGAAGGACGGCTTTCACACACACTTATCTCTCAGAACTGAGCATGTGGAGAGACGTTCGTTCATCCAGCACAAAGGGAACGGGTTGCAGGAGAAACCCTTACTCTGGTTTCTCAGTCTGTTTCCTAGTGCCGGTTTGAAGTGCCTGCCGTTTTCACTGTAAAACCGAGTTGGAGCTTGTACCTCCCCATATATATGTATGGAGTGGAGTTGGCCACTGAAAGGAAACTTTGTGTTCCCTTCAAGCTAGGTGAAGGACGGCTTTCACACACACTTATCTCTAAGAACTGAGCATGTGGAGAGACGTTCGTTCATCCAGCACAAAGGGAACGGGTTGCAGGAGAAACCCTTACTCTGGTTTCTCAGTGTGTTTCCTAGTGCCGGTTTGAAGTGCCTGCCGTTTTCACTGTAAAACCGAGTTGGAGCTTGTACCTCCCCATATATATGTATGGAGTGGAGTTGGCCACTGAAAAGAAACTTTGTGTTCCCTTCAAGCTAGGTGAAGGACGGCTTTCACACACACTTATCTCTCAGAACTGAGCATGTGGAGAGACGTTCGTTCATCCAGCACAAAGGGAACGGGTTGCAGGAGAAACCCTTACTCTGGTTTCTCAGTCTGTTTCCTAGTGCCGGTTTGAAGTGCCTGCCGTTTTCACTGTAAAACCGAGTTGGAGCTTGTACCTCCCCATATATAAGTATGGAGTGGAGTTGGCAACTGAAAAGAAACTTTGTGTTCCCTTCAAGCTAGGTGAAGGACGGCTTTCACACACACTTATCTCTCAGAACTGAGCATGTGGAGAGACGTTCGTTCATCCAGCACAAAGGGAACGGGTTGCAGGAGAAACCCTTACTCTGGTTTCTCAGTCTGTTTCCTAGTGCCGGTTTGAAGTGCCTGCCGTTTTCACTGTAAAACCGAGTTGGAGCTTGTACCTCCCCATATATATGTATGGAGTGGAGTTGGCTACTGAAAAGAAACTTTGTGTTCCCTTCAAGCTAGGTGAAGGACGGCTTTCACACACACTTATCTCTCAGAACTGAGCATGTGGAGAGACGTTCGTTCATCCAGCACAAAGGGAACGGGTTGCAGGAGAAACCCTTACTCTGGTTTCTCAGTCTGTTTCCTAGTGCCGGTTTGAAGTGCCTGCCGTTTTCACTGTAAAACCGAGTTGGAGCTTGTACCTCCCCATATATATGTATGGAGTAGAGTTGGCCACTGAAAAGAAACTTTGTGTTCCCTTCAAGCTAGGTGAAGGACGGCTTTCACACACACTTATCTCTCAGAACTGAGCATGTGGAGAGACGTTCGTTCATCCAGCACAAAGGGAACGGGTTGCAGGAGAAACCCTTACTCTGGTTTCTCAGTCTGTTTCCTAGTGCCGGTTGGAAGTGCCTGCCGTTTTCACTGTAAAACCGAGTTGCAGCTTGTACCTCACCATATATATGTATGGAGTGGAGTTGGCTACTGAAAAGAAACTTTGTGTTCCCTTCAAGCTAGGTGAAGGACGGCTTTCACACACATTTATCTCTCAGAACTGAGCATGTGGAGAGACGTTCGTTCATCCAGCACAAAGGGAACGGGTTGCAGGAGAAACCCTTACTCTGGTTTCTCAGTCTGTTTCCTAGTGCCGGTTGGAAGTGCCTGCCGTTTTCACTGTAAAACCGAGTTGGAGCTTGTACCTCCCCATATATATGTATGGAGTGGAGTTGGCAACTGAAAAGAAACTTTGTGTTCCCTTCAAGCTAGGTGAAGGACGGCTTTCACACACACTTATCTCTCAGAACTGAGCATGTGGAGAGACGTTCGTTCATCCAGCACAAAGGGAACGGGTTGCAGGAGAAACCCTTACTCTGGTTTCTCAGTCTGTTTCCTAGTGCCGGTTTGAAGTGCCTGCCGTTTTCACTGTAAAACCGAGTTGGAGCTTGTACCTCCCCATATATATGTATGGAATGGAGTTGGCAACTGAAAAGAAACTTTGTGTTCCCTTCAAGCTAGGTGAAGGACGGCTTTCACACACACTTATCTCTCAGAACTGAGCATGTGGAGAGACGTTCGTTCATCCAGCACAAAGGGAACGGGTTGCAGGAGAAACCCTTACTCTGGTTTCTCAGTCTGTTTCCTAGTGCCGGTTTGAAGTGCCTGCCGTTTTCACTGTAAAACCGAGTTGGAGCTTGTACCTCCCCATATATATGTATGGAGTGGAGTTGGCCACTGAAAAGAAACTTTGTGTTCCCTTCAAGCTAGGTGAAGGACGGCTTTCACACACACTTATCTCTAAGAACTGAGCATGTGGAGAGCCGTTCGTTCATCCAGCACAAAGGGAACGGGTTGCAGGAGAAACCCTTACTCTGGTTTCTCAGTCTGTTTCCTAGTGCCGGTTTGAAGTGCCTGCCGTTTTCACTGTAAAACCGAGTTGGAGCTTGTACCTCCCCATATATATGTATGGAGTGGAGTTGGCCACTGAAAAGAAACTTTGTGTTCCCTTCAAGCTAGGTGAAGGACGGCTTTCACACACACTTATCTCTCAGAACTGAGCATGTGGAGAGACGTTCGTTCATCCAGCACAAAGGGAACGGGTTGCAGGAGAAACCCTTACTCTGGTTTCTCAGTCTGTTTCCTAGTGCCGGTTTGAAGTGCCTGCCGTTTTCACTGTAAAACCGAGTTGGAGCTTGTACCTCCCCATATATATGTATGGAGTGGAGTTGGCTACTGAAAAGAAACTTTGTGTTCCCTTCAAGCTAGGTGAAGGACGGCTTTCAC
The DNA here is from genome assembly GCF_048564905.1 of Vicugna pacos. Lineage (NCBI taxonomy): Eukaryota > Metazoa > Chordata > Mammalia > Artiodactyla > Camelidae > Vicugna > Vicugna pacos. The sequence continues at coordinate 74,491,229 of NW_027328740.1, read as the reverse complement.
ACACACTTATCTCTCAGAACTGAGCATGTGGAGAGACGTTCGTTCATCCAGCACAAAGGGAACGGGTTGCAGGAGAAACCCTTACTCTGGTTTCTCAGTCTGTTTCCTAGTGCCGGTTTGAAGTGCCTGCCGTTTTCACTGTAAAACCGAGTTGGAGCTTGTACCACCCCATATATATGTATGGAGTGGAGTTGGCCACAGAAAAGAAACTTTGTGTGCCCTTCAAGCTAGGTGAAGGACGGCTTTCACACACACTTATCTCTCAGAACTGAGCATGTGGAGAGACGTTCGTTCATCCAGCACAAAGGGAACGGGTTGCAGGAGAAACCCTTACTCTGGTTTCTCAGTCTGTTTCCTAGTGCGGGTTGGAAGTGCCTGCCGTTTTCACTGTAAAACCGAGTTGGAGCTTGTACCTCACCATATATATGTATGGAGTGGAGTTGGCAACTGAAAAGAAACTTTGTGTTCCCTTCAAGCTAGGTGAAGGACGGCTTTCACACACACTTATCTCTCAGAACTGAGCATGTGGGGAGACGTTCGTTCATCCAGCACAAAGGGAACGGGTTGCAGGAGAAACCCTTTCTCTGGTTTCTCAGTGTGTTTCCTAGTGCCGGTTTGAAGTGCCTGCCGTTTTCACTGTAAAACCGAGTTGGAGCTTGTACCTCCCCATATATATGTATGGAGTGGAGTTGGCAACTGAAAAGAAACTTTGTGTTCCCTTCAAGCTAGGTGAAGGACGGCTTTCACACACACTTATCTCTCAGAACTGAGCATGTGGAGAGACGTTCGTTCATCCAGCACAAAGGGAACGGGTTGCAGGAGAAACCCTTACTCTGGTTTCTCAGTCTGTTTCCTAGTGCCGGTTTGAAGTGCCTGCCGTTTTCACTGTAAAACCGAGTTGGAGCTTGTACCTCCCCATATATATGTATGGAGTGGTGTTGGCCACTGAAAAGAAACTTTGTGTTCCCTTCAAGCTAGGTGAAGGACGGCTTTCACACACACTTATCTCTCAGAACTGAGCATGTGGAGAGACGTTCGTTCATCCAGCACAAAGGGAACGGGTTGCAGGAGAAACCCTTTCTCTGGATTCTCAGTCGGTTTCCTAGTGCCGGTTTGAAGTGCCTGCCGTTTTCACTGTAAAACCGAGTTGGAGCTTGTACCTCCCCATATATATGTATGGAGTGGAGTTGGCAACTGAAAAGAAATTTTGTGTTCCCTTCAAGCTAGGTGAAGGACGGCTTTCACACACACTTATCTCTCAGAACTGAGCATGTGGAGAGACGTTCGTTCATCCAGCACAAAGGGAACGGGTTGCAGGAGAAACCCTTACTCTGGTTTCTCAGTCTGTTTCCTAGTGCCGGTTTGAAGTGCCTGCCGTTTTCACTGTAAAACCGAGTTGGAGCTTGTACCTCCCCATATATATGTATGGAGTGGAGTTGGCAACTGAAAAGAAACTTTGTGTTCCCTTCAAGCTAGGTGAAGGACGGCTTTCACACACACTTATCTCTCAGAACTGAGCATGTGGAGAGACGTTCGTTCATCCAGCACAAAGGGAACGGGTTGCAGGAGAAACCCTTACTCTGGTTTCTCTGTCTGTTTCCTAGTGCCGGTTTGAAGTGCCTGCCGTTTTCACTGTAAAACCGAGTTGGAGCTTGTACCTCCCCATATATATGTATGGAGTGGAGTTGGCAACTGAAAAGAAACTTTGTGTTCCCTTCAAGCTAGTTGAAGGACGGCTTTCACACACACTTATCTCTCAGAACTGAGTATGTGGAGAGACGTTCGTTCATCCAGCACAAAGGGAACGGGTTGCAGGAGAAACCCTTACTCTGGTTTCTCAGTCTGTTTCCTAGTGCCGGTTTGAAGTGCCTGCCGTTTTCACTGTAAAACCGAGTTGGAGCTTGTACCTCCCCATATATATGTATGGAGTGGAGTTGGCCACTGAAAAGAAACTTTGTGTTCCCTTCAAGCTAGGTGAAGGACGGCTTTCACACACACATATCTCTCAGAACTGAGCATGTGGAGAGACGTTCGTTTATCCAGCACAAAGGGAACGGGTTGCAGGAGAAACCCTTACTCTGGTTTCTCAGTCTGTTTCCTAGTGCCGGTTTGAAGTGCCTGCCGTTTTCACTGTAAAACCGAGTTGGAGCTTGTACCTCCCCATATATATGTATGGAGTGGAGTTGGCCACTGAAAAGAAACTTTGTGTTCCCTTCAAGCTAGGTGAAGGACGGCTTTCACACACACTTATCTCTCAGATCTGAGCATGTGGAGAGACGTTCGTTCATCCAGCACAAAGGGAACGGGTTGCAGGAGAAACCCTTACTCTGGTTTCTCAGTCTGTTTCCTAGTGCCGGTTTGAAGTGCCTGCCGTTTTCACTGTAAAACCGAGTTGGAGCTTGTACCTCCCCATATATAAGTATGGAGTGGAGTTGGCAACTGAAAAGAAACTTTGTGTTCCCTTCAAGCTAGGTGAAGGACGGCTTTCACACACACTTATCTCTCAGAACTGAGCATGTGGAGAGACGTTCGTTCATCCAGCACAAAGGGAACCGGTTGCAGGAGAAACCCTTACTGTGGTTTCTCAGTCTGTTTTTCTAGTGCCGGTTTGAAGTGCCTGCCGTTTTCACTGTAAAACCGAGTTGGAGCTTGTACCTCCCCATATATATGTATGGAGTGGAGTTGGCAACTGAAAAGAAACTTTGTGTTCCCTTCAAGCTAGGTGAAGGACGGCTTTCACACACACTTATCTCTCAGAACTGAGCATGTGGAGAGACGTTCGTTCATCCAGCACAAAGGGAACGGGTTGCAGGAGAAACCCTTACTCTGGATTCTCAGTCGGTTTCCTAGTGCCGGTTTGAAGTGCCTGCCGTTTTCACTGTAAAACCGAGTTGGAGCTTGTACCTCCCCATATATATGTATGGAGTGGAGTTGGCAACTGAAAAGAAACTTTGTGTTCCCTTCAAGCTAGGTGAAGGACGGCTTTCACACACACTTATCTCTCAGAACTGAGCATGTGGAGAGACGTTCGTTCATCCAGCACAAAGGGAACGGGTTGCAGGAGAAACCCTTACTCTGGTTTCTCAGTCTGTTTCCTAGTGCCGGTTTGAAGTGCCTGCCGTTTTCACTGTAAAACCGAGTTGGAGCTTGTACCTCCCCATATATATGTATGGAGTGGAGTTGGCAACTGAAAAGAAACTTTGTGTTCCCTTCAAGCTAGGTGAAGGACGGCTTTCACACACACTTATCTCTCAGAACTGAGCATGTGGAGAGACGTTCGTTCATCCAGCACAAAGGGAACGGGTTGCAGGAGAAACCCTTACTCTGGTTTCTCTGTCTGTTTCCTAGTGCCGGTTTGAAGTGCCTGCCGTTTTCACTGTAAAACCGAGTTGGAGCTTGTACCTCCCCATATATATGTATGGAGTGGAGTTGGCAACTGAAAAGAAACTTTGTGTTCCCTTCAAGCTAGTTGAAGGACGGCTTTCACACACACTTATCTCTCAGAACTGAGCATGTGGAGAGACGTTCGTTCATCCAGCACAAAGGGAACGGGTTGCAGGAGAAACCCTTACTCTGGTTTCTCAGTCTGTTTCCTAGTGCCGGTTTGAAGTGCCTGCCGTTTTCACTGTAAAACCGAGTTGGAGCTTGTACCTCCCCATATATATGTATGGAGTGGAGTTGGCCACTGAAAAGAAACTTTGTGTTCCCTTCAAGCTAGGTGAAGGACGGCTTTCACACACACATATCTCTCAGAACTGAGCATGTGGAGAGACGTTCGTTCATCCAGCACAAAGGGAACGGGTTGCAGGAGAAACCCTTACTCTAGTTTCTCAGTCTGTTTCCTAGTGCCGGTTTGAAGTGCCTGCCGTTTTCACTGTAAAACCGAGTTGGAGCTTGTACCTCCCCATATATATGTATGGAGTGGAGTTGGCCACTGAAAAGAAACTTTGTGTTCCCTTCAAGCTAGGTGAAGGACGGCTTTCACACACACTTATCTCTCAGATCTGAGCATGTGGAGAGACGTTCGTTCATCCAGCACAAAGGGAACGGGTTGCAGGAGAAACCCTTACTCTGGTTTCTCAGTCTGTTTCCTAGTGCCGGTTTGAAGTGCCTGCCGTTTTCACTGTAAAACCGAGTTGGAGCTTATACCTCCCCATATATATGTATGGAGTGGAGTTGGCAACTGAAAAGAAACTTTGTGTTCCCTTCAAGCTAGGTGAAGGACGGCTTTCACACACACTTATCTCTCAGAACTTAGCATGTGGAGAGACGTTCGTTCATCCAGCACAAAGGGAACGGGTTGCAGGAGAAACCCTTACTGTGGTTTCTCAGTCTGTTTTTCTAGTGCCGGTTTGAAGTGCCTGCCGTTTTCACTGTAAAACCGAGTTGGAGCTTGTACCTCCCCATATATATGTATGGAGTGGAGTTGGCAACTGAAAAGAAACTTTGTGTTCCCTTCAAGCTAGGTGAAGGATGGCTTTCACACACACTTATCTCTCAGAACTGAGCATGTGGAGAGACGTTCGTTCATCCAGCACAAAGGGAACGGGTTGCAGGAGAAACCCTTACTCTGGTTTCTCAGTCTGTTTCCTAGTGCCGGTTTGAAGTGCCTGCCGTTTTCACTGTAAAACCGAGTTGGAGCTTGTACCTCCCCATATATATGTATGGAGTGGTGTTGGCCACTGAAAAGAAACTTTGTGTTCCCTTCAAGCTAGGTGAAGGACGGCTTTCACACACACTTATCTCTCAGAACTGAGCATGTGGAGAGACGTTCGTTCATCCAGCACAAAGGGAACGGATTGCAGGAGAAACCCTTACTCTGGATTCTCAGTCGTTTTCCTAGTGCCGGTTTGAAGTGCCTGCCGTTTTCACTGTAAAACCGAGTTGGAGCTTGTACCTCCCCATATATATGTATGGAGTGGAGTTGGCAACTGAAAAGAAACTTTGTGTTCCCTTCAAGCTAGGTGAAGGACGGCTTTCACACACACTTATCTCTCAGAACTGAGCATGTGGAGAGACGTTCGTTCATCCAGCACAAAGGGAACGGGTTGCAGGAGAAACCCTTACTCTGGTTTCTCAGTCTGTTTCCTAGTGCCGGTTTGAAGTGCCTGCCGTTTTCACTGTAAAACCGAGTTGGAGCTTGTACCTCCCCATATATATGTATGGAGTGGAGTTGGCCACTGAAAAGAAACTTTGTGTTCCCTTCAAGCTAGGTGAAGGACGGCTTTCACACACACATATCTCTCAGAACTGAGCATGTGGAGAGACGTTCGTTCATCCAGCACAAAGGGAACGGGTTGCAGGAGAAACCCTTACTCTAGTTTCTCAGTCTGTTTCCTAGTGCCGGTTTGAAGTGCCTGCCGTTTTCACTGTAAAACCGAGTTGGAGCTTGTACCTCCCCATATATATGTATGGAGTGGAGTTGGCCACTGAAAAGAAACTTTGTGTTCCCTTCAAGCTAGGTGAAGGACGGCTTTCACACACACTTATCTCTCAGATCTGAGCATGTGGAGAGACGTTCGTTCATCCAGCACAAAGGGAACGGGTTGCAGGAGAAACCCTTACTCTGGTTTCTCAGTCTGTTTCCTAGTGCCGGTTTGAAGTGCCTGCCGTTTTCACTGTAAAACCGAGTTGGAGCTTATACCTCCCCATATATATGTATGGAGTGGAGTTGGCAACTGAAAAGAAACTTTGTGTTCCCTTCAAGCTAGGTGAAGGACGGCTTTCACACACACTTATCTCTCAGAACTTAGCATGTGGAGAGACGTTCGTTCATCCAGCACAAAGGGAACGGGTTGCAGGAGAAACCCTTACTGTGGTTTCTCAGTCTGTTTTTCTAGTGCCGGTTTGAAGTGCCTGCCGTTTTCACTGTAAAACCGAGTTGGAGCTTGTACCTCCCCATATATATGTATGGAGTGGAGTTGGCAACTGAAAAGAAACTTTGTGTTCCCTTCAAGCTAGGTGAAGGATGGCTTTCACACACACTTATCTCTCAGAACTGAGCATGTGGAGAGACGTTCGTTCATCCAGCACAAAGGGAACGGGTTGCAGGAGAAACCCTTACTCTGGTTTCTCAGTCTGTTTCCTAGTGCCGGTTTGAAGTGCCTGCCGTTTTCACTGTAAAACCGAGTTGGAGCTTGTACCTCCCCATATATATGTATGGAGTGGTGTTGGCCACTGAAAAGAAACTTTGTGTTCCCTTCAAGCTAGGTGAAGGACGGCTTTCACACACACTTATCTCTAAGAACTGAGCATGTGGAGAGACGTTCGTTCATCCAGCACAAAGGGAACGGATTGCAGGAGAAACCCTTACTCTGGATTCTCAGTCGGTTTCCTAGTGCCGGTTTGAAGTGCCTGCCGTTTTCACTGTAAAACCGAGTTGGAGCTTGTACCTCCCCATATATATGTATGGAGTGGAGTTGGCAACTGAAAAGAAACTTTGTGTTCCCTTCAAGCTAGGTGAAGGACGGCTTTCACACACACTTATCTCTCAGAACTGAGCATGTGGAGAGACGTTCGTTCATCCAGCACAAAGGGAACGGGTTGCAGGAGAAACCCTTACTCTGGTTTCTCAGTCTGTTTCCTAGTGCCGGTTTGAAGTGCCTGCCGTTTTCACTGTAAAACCGAGTTGGAGCTTGTACCTCCCCATATATATGTATGGAGTGGAGTTGGCAACTGAAAAGAAACTTTGTGTTCCCTTCAAGCTAGGTGAAGGACGGCTTTCACACACACTTATCTCTCAGAACTGAGCATGTGGAGAGACGTTCGTTCATCCAGCACAAAGGGAACGGGTTGCAGGAGAAACCCTTACTCTGGTTTCTCTGTCTGTTTCCTAGTGCCGGTTTGAAGTGCCTGCCGTTTTCACTGTAAAACCGAGTTGGAGCTTGTACCTCCCCATATATATGTATGGAGTGGAGTTGGCCACTGAAAAGAAACTTTGTGTTCCCTTCAAGCTAGTTGAAGGACGGCTTTCACACACACTTATCTCTCAGAACTGAGCATGTGGAGAGACGTTCGTTCATCCAGCACAAAGGGAACGGGTTGCAGGAGAAACCCTTACTCTGGTTTCTCAGTCTGTTTCCTAGTGCCGGTTTGAAGTGCCTGCCGTTTTCACTGTAAAACCGAGTTGGAGCTTGTACCTCCCCATATATATGTATGGAGTGGAGTTGGCCACTGAAAAGAAACTTTGTGTTCCCTTCAAGCTAGGTGAAGGACGGCTTTCACACACACATATCTCTCAGAACTGAGCATGTGGAGAGACGTTCGTTCATCCAGCACAAAGGGAACGGGTTGCAGGAGAAACCCTTACTCTGGTTTCTCAGTCTGTTTCCTAGTGCCGGTTTGAAGTGCCTGCCGTTTTCACTGTAAAACCGAGTTGGAGCTTGTACCTCCCCATATATATGTATGGAGTGGAGTTGGCCACTGAAAAGAAACTTTGTGTTCCCTTCAAGCTAGGTGAAGGACGGCTTTCACACACACTTATCTCTCAGATCTGAGCATGTGGAGAGACGTTCGTTCATCCAGCACAAAGGGAACGGGTTGCAGGAGAAACCCTTACTCTGGTTTCTCAGTCTGTTTCCTAGTGCCGGTTTGAAGTGCCTGCCGTTTTCACTGTAAAACCGAGTTGGAGCTTGTACCTCCCCATATATATGTATGGAGTGGAGTTGGCAACTGAAAAGAAACTTTGTGTTCCCTTCAAGCTAGGTGAAGGACGGCTTTCACACACACTTATCTCTCAGAACTGAGCATGTGGGGAGACGTTCGTTCATCCAGCACAAAGGGAACGGGTTGCAGGAGAAACCCTTTCTCTGGTTTCTCAGTGTGTTTCCTAGTGCCGGTTTGAAGTGCCTGCCGTTTTCACTGTAAAACCGAGTTGGAGCTTGTACCTCCCCATATATATGTATGGAGTGGAGTTGGCAACTGAAAAGAAACTTTGTGTTCCCTTCAAGCTAGGTGAAGGACGGCTTTCACACACACTTATCTCTCAGAACTGAGCATGTGGAGAGACGTTCGTTCATCCAGCACAAAGGGAACGGGTTGCAGGAGAAACCCTTACTCTGCTTTCTCAGTCTGTTTCCTAGTGCCGGTTTGAAGTGCCTGCCGTTTTCACTGTAAAACCGAGTTGGAGCTTGTACCTCCCCATATATATGTACGGAGTGGAGTTGGCAACTGAAAAGAAACTTTGTGTTCCCTTCAAGCTAGGTGAAGGACGGCTTTCACACACACTTATCTCTCAGAACTGAGCATGTGGAGAGACGTTCGTTCATCCAGCACAAAGGGAACGGGTTGCAGGAGAAACCCTTACTCTGGTTTCTCAGTCTGTTTCCTAGTGCCGGTTTGAAGTGCCTGCCGTTTTCACTGTAAAACCGAGTTGGAGCTTGTACCTCCCCATATATATGTATGGAGTGGAGTTGGCCACTGAAAGGAAACTTTGTGTTCCCTTCAAGCTAGGTGAAGGACGGCTTTCACACACACTTATCTCTAAGAACTGAGCATGTGGAGAGACGTTCGTTCATCCAGCACAAAGGGAACGGGTTGCAGGAGAAACCCTTACTCTGGTTTCTCAGTGTGTTTCCTAGTGCCGGTTTGAAGTGCCTGCCGTTTTCACTGTAAAACCGAGTTGGAGCTTGTACCTCCCCATATATATGTATGGAGTGGAGTTGGCCACTGAAAAGAAACTTTGTGTTCCCTTCAAGCTAGGTGAAGGACGGCTTTCACACACACTTATCTCTCAGAACTGAGCATGTGGAGAGACGTTCGTTCATCCAGCACAAAGGGAACGGGTTGCAGGAGAAACCCTTACTCTGGTTTCTCAGTCTGTTTCCTAGTGCCGGTTTGAAGTGCCTGCCGTTTTCACTGTAAAACCGAGTTGGAGCTTGTACCTCCCCATATATAAGTATGGAGTGGAGTTGGCAACTGAAAAGAAACTTTGTGTTCCCTTCAAGCTAGGTGAAGGACGGCTTTCACACACACTTATCTCTCAGAACTGAGCATGTGGAGAGACGTTCGTTCATCCAGCACAAAGGGAACGGGTTGCAGGAGAAACCCTTACTCTGGTTTCTCAGTCTGTTTCCTAGTGCCGGTTTGAAGTGCCTGCCGTTTTCACTGTAAAACCGAGTTGGAGCTTGTACCTCCCCATATATATGTATGGAGTGGAGTTGGCTACTGAAAAGAAACTTTGTGTTCCCTTCAAGCTAGGTGAAGGACGGCTTTCACACACACTTATCTCTCAGAACTGAGCATGTGGAGAGACGTTCGTTCATCCAGCACAAAGGGAACGGGTTGCAGGAGAAACCCTTACTCTGGTTTCTCAGTCTGTTTCCTAGTGCCGGTTTGAAGTGCCTGCCGTTTTCACTGTAAAACCGAGTTGGAGCTTGTACCTCCCCATATATATGTATGGAGTAGAGTTGGCCACTGAAAAGAAACTTTGTGTTCCCTTCAAGCTAGGTGAAGGACGGCTTTCACACACACTTATCTCTCAGAACTGAGCATGTGGAGAGACGTTCGTTCATCCAGCACAAAGGGAACGGGTTGCAGGAGAAACCCTTACTCTGGTTTCTCAGTCTGTTTCCTAGTGCCGGTTGGAAGTGCCTGCCGTTTTCACTGTAAAACCGAGTTGCAGCTTGTACCTCACCATATATATGTATGGAGTGGTGTTGGCCACTGAAAAGAAACTTTGTGTTCCCTTCAAGCTAGGTGAAGGACGGCTTTCACACACACTTATCTCTCAGAACTGAGCATGTGGAGAGACGTTCGTTCATCCAGCACAAAGGGAACGGGTTGCAGGAGAAACCCTTTCTCTGGATTCTCAGTCGGTTTCCTAGTGCCGGTTTGAAGTGCCTGCCGTTTTCACTGTAAAACCGAGTTGGAGCTTGTACCTCCCCATATATATGTATGGAGTGGAGTTGGCAACTGAAAAGAAATTTTGTGTTCCCTTCAAGCTAGGTGAAGGACGGCTTTCACACACACTTATCTCTCAGAACTGAGCATGTGGAGAGACGTTCGTTCATCCAGCACAAAGGGAACGGGTTGCAGGAGAAACCCTTACTCTGGTTTCTCAGTCTGTTTCCTAGTGCCGGTTTGAAGTGCCTGCCGTTTTCACTGTAAAACCGAGTTGGAGCTTGTACCTCCCCATATATATGTATGGAGTGGAGTTGGCAACTGAAAAGAAACTTTGTGTTCCCTTCAAGCTAGGTGAAGGACGGCTTTCACACACACTTATCTCTCAGAACTGAGCATGTGGAGAGACGTTCGTTCATCCAGCACAAAGGGAACGGGTTGCAGGAGAAACCCTTACTCTGGTTTCTCTGTCTGTTTCCTAGTGCCGGTTTGAAGTGCCTGCCGTTTTCACTGTAAAACCGAGTTGGAGCTTGTACCTCCCCATATATATGTATGGAGTGGAGTTGGCAACTGAAAAGAAACTTTGTGTTCCCTTCAAGCTAGTTGAAGGACGGCTTTCACACACACTTATCTCTCAGAACTGAGTATGTGGAGAGACGTTCGTTCATCCAGCACAAAGGGAACGGGTTGCAGGAGAAACCCTTACTCTGGTTTCTCAGTCTGTTTCCTAGTGCCGGTTTGAAGTGCCTGCCGTTTTCACTGTAAAACCGAGTTGGAGCTTGTACCTCCCCATATATATGTATGGAGTGGAGTTGGCCACTGAAAAGAAACTTTGTGTTCCCTTCAAGCTAGGTGAAGGACGGCTTTCACACACACATATCTCTCAGAACTGAGCATGTGGAGAGACGTTCGTTTATCCAGCACAAAGGGAACGGGTTGCAGGAGAAACCCTTACTCTGGTTTCTCAGTCTGTTTCCTAGTGCCGGTTTGAAGTGCCTGCCGTTTTCACTGTAAAACCGAGTTGGAGCTTGTACCTCCCCATATATATGTATGGAGTGGAGTTGGCCACTGAAAAGAAACTTTGTGTTCCCTTCAAGCTAGGTGAAGGACGGCTTTCACACACACTTATCTCTCAGATCTGAGCATGTGGAGAGACGTTCGTTCATCCAGCACAAAGGGAACGGGTTGCAGGAGAAACCCTTACTCTGGTTTCTCAGTCTGTTTCCTAGTGCCGGTTTGAAGTGCCTGCCGTTTTCACTGTAAAACCGAGTTGGAGCTTGTACCTCCCCATATATAAGTATGGAGTGGAGTTGGCAACTGAAAAGAAACTTTGTGTTCCCTTCAAGCTAGGTGAAGGACGGCTTTCACACACACTTATCTCTCAGAACTGAGCATGTGGAGAGACGTTCGTTCATCCAGCACAAAGGGAACCGGTTGCAGGAGAAACCCTTACTGTGGTTTCTCAGTCTGTTTTTCTAGTGCCGGTTTGAAGTGCCTGCCGTTTTCACTGTAAAACCGAGTTGGAGCTTGTACCTCCCCATATATATGTATGGAGTGGAGTTGGCAACTGAAAAGAAACTTTGTGTTCCCTTCAAGCTAGGTGAAGGACGGCTTTCACACACACTTATCTCTCAGAACTGAGCATGTGGAGAGACGTTCGTTCATCCAGCACAAAGGGAACGGGTTGCAGGAGAAACCCTTACTCTGGATTCTCAGTCGGTTTCCTAGTGCCGGTTTGAAGTGCCTGCCGTTTTCACTGTAAAACCGAGTTGGAGCTTGTACCTCCCCATATATATGTATGGAGTGGAGTTGGCAACTGAAAAGAAACTTTGTGTTCCCTTCAAGCTAGGTGAAGGACGGCTTTCACACACACTTATCTCTCAGAACTGAGCATGTGGAGAGACGTTCGTTCATCCAGCACAAAGGGAACGGGTTGCAGGAGAAACCCTTACTCTGGTTTCTCAGTCTGTTTCCTAGTGCCGGTTTGAAGTGCCTGCCGTTTTCACTGTAAAACCGAGTTGGAGCTTGTACCTCCCCATATATATGTATGGAGTGGAGTTGGCAACTGAAAAGAAACTTTGTGTTCCCTTCAAGCTAGGTGAAGGACGGCTTTCACACACACTTATCTCTCAGAACTGAGCATGTGGAGAGACGTTCGTTCATCCAGCACAAAGGGAACGGGTTGCAGGAGAAACCCTTACTCTGGTTTCTCTGTCTGTTTCCTAGTGCCGGTTTGAAGTGCCTGCCGTTTTCACTGTAAAACCGAGTTGGAGCTTGTACCTCCCCATATATATGTATGGAGTGGAGTTGGCAACTGAAAAGAAACTTTGTGTTCCCTTCAAGCTAGTTGAAGGACGGCTTTCACACACACTTATCTCTCAGAACTGAGCATGTGGAGAGACGTTCGTTCATCCAGCACAAAGGGAACGGGTTGCAGGAGAAACCCTTACTCTGGTTTCTCAGTCTGTTTCCTAGTGCCGGTTTGAAGTGCCTGCCGTTTTCACTGTAAAACCGAGTTGGAGCTTGTACCTCCCCATATATATGTATGGAGTGGAGTTGGCCACTGAAAAGAAACTTTGTGTTCCCTTCAAGCTAGGTGAAGGACGGCTTTCACACACACATATCTCTCAGAACTGAGCATGTGGAGAGACGTTCGTTCATCCAGCACAAAGGGAACGGGTTGCAGGAGAAACCCTTACTCTAGTTTCTCAGTCTGTTTCCTAGTGCCGGTTTGAAGTGCCTGCCGTTTTCACTGTAAAACCGAGTTGGAGCTTGTACCTCCCCATATATATGTATGGAGTGGAGTTGGCCACTGAAAAGAAACTTTGTGTTCCCTTCAAGCTAGGTGAAGGACGGCTTTCACACACACTTATCTCTCAGATCTGAGCATGTGGAGAGACGTTCGTTCATCCAGCACAAAGGGAACGGGTTGCAGGAGAAACCCTTACTCTGGTTTCTCAGTCTGTTTCCTAGTGCCGGTTTGAAGTGCCTGCCGTTTTCACTGTAAAACCGAGTTGGAGCTTATACCTCCCCATATATATGTATGGAGTGGAGTTGGCAACTGAAAAGAAACTTTGTGTTCCCTTCAAGCTAGGTGAAGGACGGCTTTCACACACACTTATCTCTCAGAACTTAGCATGTGGAGAGACGTTCGTTCATCCAGCACAAAGGGAACGGGTTGCAGGAGAAACCCTTACTGTGGTTTCTCAGTCTGTTTTTCTAGTGCCGGTTTGAAGTGCCTGCCGTTTTCACTGTAAAACCGAGTTGGAGCTTGTACCTCCCCATATATATGTATGGAGTGGAGTTGGCAACTGAAAAGAATCTTTGTGTTCCCTTCAAGCTAGGTGAAGGATGGCTTTCACACACACTTATCTCTCAGAACTGAGCATGTGGAGAGACGTTCGTTCATCCAGCACAAAGGGAACGGGTTGCAGGAGAAACCCTTACTCTGGTTTCTCAGTCTGTTTCCTAGTGCCGGTTTGAAGTGCCTGCCGTTTTCACTGTAAAACCGAGTTGGAGCTTGTACCTCCCCATATATATGTATGGAGTGGTGTTGGCCACTGAAAAGAAACTTTGTGTTCCCTTCAAGCTAGGTGAAGGACGGCTTTCACACACACTTATCTCTCAGAACTGAGCATGTGGAGAGACGTTCGTTCATCCAGCACAAAGGGAACGGATTGCAGGAGAAACCCTTACTCTGGATTCTCAGTCGTTTTCCTAGTGCCGGTTTGAAGTGCCTGCCGTTTTCACTGTAAAACCGAGTTGGAGCTTGTACCTCCCCATATATATGTATGGAGTGGAGTTGGCAACTGAAAAGAAACTTTGTGTTCCCTTCAAGCTAGGTGAAGGACGGCTTTCACACACACTTATCTCTCAGAACTGAGCATGTGGAGAGACGTTCGTTCATCCAGCACAAAGGGAACGGGTTGCAGGAGAAACCCTTACTCTGGTTTCTCAGTCTGTTTCCTAGTGCCGGTTTGAAGTGCCTGCCGTTTTCACTGTAAAACCGAGTTGGAGCTTGTACCTCCCCATATATATGTATGGAGTGGAGTTGGCCACTGAAAAGAAACTTTGTGTTCCCTTCAAGCTAGGTGAAGGACGGCTTTCACACACACATATCTCTCAGAACTGAGCATGTGGAGAGACGTTCGTTCATCCAGCACAAAGGGAACGGGTTGCAGGAGAAACCCTTACTCTAGTTTCTCAGTCTGTTTCCTAGTGCCGGTTTGAAGTGCCTGCCGTTTTCACTGTAAAACCGAGTTGGAGCTTGTACCTCCCCATATATATGTATGGAGTGGAGTTGGCCACTGAAAAGAAACTTTGTGTTCCCTTCAAGCTAGGTGAAGGACGGCTTTCACACACACTTATCTCTCAGATCTGAGCATGTGGAGAGACGTTCGTTCATCCAGCACAAAGGGAACGGGTTGCAGGAGAAACCCTTACTCTGGTTTCTCAGTCTGTTTCCTAGTGCCGGTTTGAAGTGCCTGCCGTTTTCACTGTAAAACCGAGTTGGAGCTTATACCTCCCCATATATATGTATGGAGTGGAGTTGGCAACTGAAAAGAAACTTTGTGTTCCCTTCAAGCTAGGTGAAGGACGGCTTTCACACACACTTATCTCTCAGAACTTAGCATGTGGAGAGACGTTCGTTCATCCAGCACAAAGGGAACGGGTTGCAGGAGAAACCCTTACTGTGGTTTCTCAGTCTGTTTTTCTAGTGCCGGTTTGAAGTGCCTGCCGTTTTCACTGTAAAACCGAGTTGGAGCTTGTACCTCCCCATATATATGTATGGAGTGGAGTTGGCAACTGAAAAGAAACTTTGTGTTCCCTTCAAGCTAGGTGAAGGATGGCTTTCACACACACTTATCTCTCAGAACTGAGCATGTGGAGAGACGTTCGTTCATCCAGCACAAAGGGAACGGGTTGCAGGAGAAACCCTTACTCTGGTTTCTCAGTCTGTTTCCTAGTGCCGGTTTGAAGTGCCTGCCGTTTTCACTGTAAAACCGAGTTGGAGCTTGTACCTCCCCATATATATGTATGGAGTGGTGTTGGCCACTGAAAAGAAACTTTGTGTTCCCTTCAAGCTAGGTGAAGGACGGCTTTCACACACACTTATCTCTCAGAACTGAGCATGTGGAGAGACGTTCGTTCATCCAGCACAAAGGGAACGGATTGCAGGAGAAACCCTTACTCTGGATTCTCAGTCGGTTTCCTAGTGCCGGTTTGAAGTGCCTGCCGTTTTCACTGTAAAACCGAGTTGGAGCTTGTACCTCCCCATATATATGTATGGAGTGGAGTTGGCAACTGAAAAGAAACTTTGTGTTCCCTTCAAGCTAGGTGAAGGACGGCTTTCACACACACTTATCTCTCAGAACTGAGCATGTGGAGAGACGTTCGTTCATCCAGCACAAAGGGAACGGGTTGCAGGAGAAACCCTTACTCTGGTTTCTCAGTCTGTTTCCTAGTGCCGGTTTGAAGTGCCTGCCGTTTTCACTGTAAAACCGAGTTGGAGCTTGTACCTCCCCATATATATGTATGGAGTGGAGTTGGCAACTGAAAAGAAACTTTGTGTTCCCTTCAAGCTAGGTGAAGGACGGCTTTCACACACACTTATCTCTCAGAACTGAGCATGTGGAGAGACGTTCGTTCATCCAGCACAAAGGGAACGGGTTGCAGGAGAAACCCTTACTCTGGTTTCTCTGTCTGTTTCCTAGTGCCGGTTTGAAGTGCCTGCCGTTTTCACTGTAAAACCGAGTTGGAGCTTGTACCTCCCCATATATATGTATGGAGTGGAGTTGGCCACTGAAAAGAAACTTTGTGTTCCCTTCAAGCTAGTTGAAGGACGGCTTTCACACACACTTATCTCTCAGAACTGAGCATGTGGAGAGACGTTCGTTCATCCAGCACAAAGGGAACGGGTTGCAGGAGAAACCCTTACTCTGGTTTCTCAGTCTGTTTCCTAGTGCCGGTTTGAAGTGCCTGCCGTTTTCACTGTAAAACCGAGTTGGAGCTTGTACCTCCCCATATATATGTATGGAGTGGAGTTGGCCACTGAAAAGAAACTTTGTGTTCCCTTCAAGCTAGGTGAAGGACGGCTTTCACACACACATATCTCTCAGAACTGAGCATGTGGAGAGACGTTCGTTCATCCAGCACAAAGGGAACGGGTTGCAGGAGAAACCCTTACTCTGGTTTCTCAGTCTGTTTCCTAGTGCCGGTTTGAAGTGCCTGCCGTTTTCACTGTAAAACCGAGTTGGAGCTTGTACCTCCCCATATATATGTATGGAGTGGAGTTGGCCACTGAAAAGAAACTTTGTGTTCCCTTCAAGCTAGGTGAAGGACGGCTTTCACACACACTTATCTCTCAGATCTGAGCATGTGGAGAGACGTTCGTTCATCCAGCACAAAGGGAACGGGTTGCAGGAGAAACCCTTACTCTGGTTTCTCAGTCTGTTTCCTAGTGCCGGTTTGAAGTGCCTGCCGTTTTCACTGTAAAACCGAGTTGGAGCTTGTACCTCCCCATATATATGTATGGAGTGGAGTTGGCAACTGAAAAGAAACTTTGTGTTCCCTTCAAGCTAGGTGAAGGACGGCTTTCACACACACTTATCTCTCAGAACTGAGCATGTGGAGAGACGTTCGTTCATCCAGCACAAAGGGAACCGGTTGCAGGAGAAACCCTTACTGTGGTTTCTCAGTCTGTTTTTCTAGTGCCGGTTTGAAGTGCCTGCCGTTTTCACTGTAAAACCGAGTTGGAGCTTGTACCTCCCCATATATATGTATGGAGTGGAGTTGGCAACTGAAAAGAAACTTTGTGTTCCCTTCAAGCTAGGTGAAGGACGGCTTTCACACACACTTATCTCTCAGAACTGAGCATGTGGAGAGACGTTCGTTCATCCAGCACAAAGGGAACGGGTTGCAGGAGAAACCCTTACTCTGGATTCTCAGTCGGTTTCCTAGTGCCGGTTTGAAGTGCCTGCCGTTTTCACTGTAAAACCGAGTTGGAGCTTGTACCTCCCCATATATATGTATGGAGTGGAGTTGGCAACTGAAAAGAAACTTTGTGTTCCCTTCAAGCTAGGTGAAGGACGGCTTTCACACACACTTATCTCTCAGAACTGAGCATGTGGAGAGACGTTCGTTCATCCAGCACAAAGGGAACGGGTTGCAGGAGAAACCCTTACTCTGGTTTCTCAGGCTGTTTCCTAGTGCCGGTTTGAAGTGCCTGCCGTTTTCACTGTAAAACCGAGTTGGAGCTTGTACCTCCCCATATATATGTATGGAGTGGAGTTGGCAACTGAAAAGAAACTTTGTGTTCCCTTCAAGCTAGGTGAAGGACGGCTTTCACACACACTTATCTCTCAGAACTGAGCATGTGGAGAGACGTTCGTTCATCCAGCACAAAGGGAACGGGTTGCAGGAGAAACCCTTACTCTGGTTTCTCTGTCTGTTTCCTAGTGCCGGTTTGAAGTGCCTGCCGTTTTCACTGTAAAACCGAGTTGGAGCTTGTACCTCCCCATATATATGTATGGAGTGGAGTTGGCAACTGAAAAGAAACTTTGTGTTCCCTTCAAGCTAGTTGAAGGACGGCTTTCACACACACTTATCTCTCAGAACTGAGCATGTGGAGAGACGTTCGTTCATCCAGCACAAAGGGAACGGGTTGCAGGAGAAACCCTTACTCTGGTTTCTCAGTCTGTTTCCTAGTGCCGGTTTGAAGTGCCTGCCGTTTTCACTGTAAAACCGAGTTGGAGCTTGTACCTCCCCATATATATGTATGGAGTGGAGTTGGCCACTGAAAAGAAACTTTGTGTTCCCTTCAAGCTAGGTGAAGGACGGCTTTCACACACACATATCTCTCAGAACTGAGCATGTGGAGAGACGTTCGTTCATCCAGCACAAAGGGAACGGGTTGCAGGAGAAACCCTTACTCTGGTTTCTCAGTCTGTTTCCTAGTGCCGGTTTGAAGTGCCTGCCGTTTTCACTGTAAAACCGAGTTGGAGCTTGTACCTCCCCATATATATGTATGGAGTGTAGTTGGCCACTGAAAAGAAACTTTGTGTTCCCTTCAAGCTAGGTGAAGGACGGCTTTCACACACACTTATCTCTCAGATCTGAGCATGTGGAGAGACGTTCGTTCATCCAGCACAAAGGGAACGGGTTGCAGGAGAAACCCTTACTCTGGTTTCTCAGTCTGTTTCCTAGTGCCGGTTTGAAGTGCCTGCCGTTTTCACTGTAAAACCGAGTTGGAGCTTGTACCTCCCCATATATAAGTATGGAGTGGAGTTGGCAACTGAAAAGAAACTTTGTGTTCCCTTCAAGCTAGGTGAAGGACGGCTTTCACACACACTTATCTCTCAGAACTGAGCATGTGGAGAGACGTTCGTTCATCCAGCACAAAGGGAACCGGTTGCAGGAGAAACCCTTACTGTGGTTTCTCAGTCTGTTTTTCTAGTGCCGGTTTGAAGTGCCTGCCGTTTTCACTGTAAAACCGAGTTGGAGCTTGTACCTCCCCATATATATGTATGGAGTGGAGTTGGCAACTGAAAAGAAACTTTGTGTTCCCTTCAAGCTAGGTGAAGGACGGCTTTCACACACACTTATCTCTCAGAACTGAGCATGTGGAGAGCCGTTCGTTCATACAGAACAAAGGGAACGGGTTGCAGGAGAAACCCTTACTCTGGTTTCTCAGTCTGTTTCCTAGTGCCGGTTTGAAGTGCCTGCCGTTTTCACTGTAAAACCGAGTTGGAGCTTGTACCTCCCCATATATAAGTATGGAGTGGAGTTGGCAACTGAAAAGAAACTTTGTGTTCCCTTCAAGCTAGGTGAAGGACGGCTTTCACACACACTTATCTCTCAGAACTGAGCATGTGGAGAGACGTTCGTTCATCCAGCACAAAGGGAACCGGTTGCAGTAGAAACCCTTACTCTGGTTTCTCAGTCTGTTTTTCTAGTGCCGGTTTGAAGTGCCTGCCGTTTTCACTGTAAAACCGAGTTGGAGCTTGTACCTCCCCATATATATGTATGGAGTGGAGTTGGCAACTGAAAAGAAACTTTGTGTTCCCTTCAAGCTAGGTGAAGGACGGCTTTCACACACACTTATCTCTCAGAACTGAGCATGTGGAGAGCCGTTCGTTCATCCAGCACAAAGGGAACGGGTTGCAGGAGAAACCCTTACTCTGGTTTCTCAGTCTGTTTCCTAGTGCCGGTTTGAAGTGCCTGCCGTTTTCACTGTAAAACCGAGTTGGAGCTTGTACCTCCCCATATATAAGTATGGAGTGGAGTTGGCAACTGAAAAGAAACTTTGTGTTCCCTTCAAGCTAGGTGAAGGACGGCTTTCACACACACTTATCTCTCAGAACTGAGCATGTGGAGTGACGTTCGTTCATCCAGCACAAAGGGAACCGGTTGCAGGAGAAACCCTTACTGTGGTTTCTCAGTCTGTTTTTCTAGTGCCGGTTTGAAGTGCCTGCCGTTTTCACTGTAAAACCGAGTTGGAGCTTGTACCTCCCCATATATATGTATGGAGTGGAGTTGGCAACTGAAAAGAAACTTTGTGTTCCCTTCAAGCTAGGTGAAGGACGGCTTTCACACACACTTATCTCTCAGAACTGAGCATGTGGAGAGCCGTTCGTTCAACCAGCACAAAGGGAATGGGTTGCAGGAGAAACCCTTACTCTGGTTTCTCAGTCTGTTTCCTAGTGCCGGTTTGAAGTGCCTGCCGTTTTCACTGTAAAACCGAGTTGGAGCTTGTACCTCCCCATATATATGTATGGAGTGGAGTTGGCCACTGAAAAGAAACTTTGTGTTCCCTTCAAGCTAGGTGAAGGACGGCTTTCACACACACTTATCTCTCAGAACTGAGCATGTGGAGAGACGTTCGTTCATCCAGCACAAAGGGAACGGGTTGCAGGAGAAACCCTTACTCTGGTTTCTCAGTCTGTTTCCTAGTGCCGGTTTGAAGTGCCTGCCGTTTTCACTGTAAAACCGAGTTGGAGCTTGTACCTCACCATATATATGTATGGAGTGGAGTTGGCCACAGAAAAGAAACTTTGTGTGCCCTTCAAGCTAGGTGAAGGACGGCTTTCACACACACTTATCTCTCAGAACTGAGCATGTGGAGAGACGTTCGTTCATCTAGCACAAAGGGAACGGGTTGCAGGAGAAACCCTTACTCTGGTTTCTCAGTCTGTTTCCTAGTGCCGGTTTGAAGTGCCTGCCGTTTTCACTGTAAAACCGAGTTGGAGCTTGTACCTCCCCATATATATGTATGGAGTGGAGTTGGCAACTGAAAAGAAACTTTGTGTTCCCTTCAAGCTAGGTGAAGGACGGCTTTCACACACACTTATCTCTCAGAATTGAGCATGTGGAGAGACGTTCGTTCATCCAGCACAAAGGGAACGGGTTGCAGGAGAAACCCTTACTTTGGTTTCTCAGTCTGTTTTTCTAGTGCCGGTTTGAAGTGCCTGCCGTTTTCACTGTAAAACCGAGTTGGAGCTTGTACCTCCCCATATATATGTATGGAGTGGAGTTGGCAACTGAAAAGAAACTTTGTGTTCCCTTCAAGCTAGGTGAAGGACGGCTTTCACACACACATATCTCTCAGAACTGAGCATGTGGAGAGACGTTCGTTCATCCAGCACAAAGGGAACGGGTTGCAGGAGAAACCCTTACTCTGGTTTCTCAGTCTGTTTCCTAGTGCCGGTTTGAAGTGCCTGCCGTTTTCACTGTAAAACCGAGTTGGAGCTTGTACCTCCCCATATATATGTATGGAGTGGAGTTGGCAACTGAAAAGAAACTTTGTGTTCCCTTCAAGCTAGGTGAAGGACGGCTTTCACACACACTTATCTCTCAGATCTGAGCATGTGGAGAGACGTTCGTTAATCCAGCACAAAGGGAACGGGTTGCAGGAGAAACCCTTACTCTGGTTTCTCAGTCTGTTTCCTAGTGCCGGTTTGAAGTGCCTGCCGTTTTCACTGTAAAACCGAGTTGGAGCTTGTACCTCCCCATATATATGTATGGAGTGGAGTTGGCCACTGAAAAGAAACTTTGTGTTCCCTTCAAGCTAGGTGAAGGACGGCTTTCACACACACTTATCTCTCAGAACTGAGCATGTGGAGAGACGTTCGTTCATCCAGCACAAAGGGAACGGGTTGCAGGAGAAACCCTTACTCTGGTTTCTCAGTCTGTTTCCTAGTGCCGGTTTGAAGTGCCTGCCGTTTTCACTGTAAAACCGAGTTGGAGCTTGTACCTCCCCATATATATGTATGGAGTGGAGTTGGCCACTGAAAAGAAACTTTGTGTTCCCTTCAAGCTAGGTGAAGGACGGCTTTCACACACACTTATCTCTCAGAACTGAGCATGTGGAGAGACGTTCGTTCATCCAGCACAAAGGGAACGGGTTGCAGGAGAAACCCTTACTCTGGTTTCTCAGTCTGTTTCCTAGTGCCGGTTTGAAGTGCCTGCCGTTTTCACTGTAAACCCGAGTTGGAGCTTGTACCTCACCATATATATGTATGGAGTGGAGTTGGCCACAGAAAAGAAACTTTGTGTGCCCTTCAAGCTAGGTGAAGGACGGCTTTCACACACACTTATCTCTCAGAACTGAGCATGTGGAGAGACGTTCGTTCATCTAGCACAAAGGGAACGGGTTGCAGGAGAAACCCTTTCTCTGGTTTCTCAGTCTGTTTCCTAGTGCCGGTTTGAAGTGCCTGCCGTTTTCACTGTAAAACCGAGTTGGAGCTTGTACCTCCCCATATATATGTATGGAGTGGAGTTGGCAACTGAAAAGAAACTTTGTGTTCCCTTCAAGCTAGGTGAAGGACGGCTTTCACACACACTTATCTCTCAGAACTGAGCATGTGGAGAGACGTTCGTTCATCCAGCACAAAGGGAACGGGTTGCAGGAGAAACCCTTACTGTGGTTTCTCAGTCTGTTTTTCTAGTGCCGGTTTGAAGTGCCTGCCGTTTTCACTGTAAAACCGAGTTGGAGCTTGTACCTCCCCATATATATGTATGGAGTGGAGTTGGCAACTGAAAAGAAACTTTGTGTTCCCTTCAAGCTAGGTGAAGGACGGCTTTCACACACACTTATCTCTCAGAACTGAGCATGTGGAGAGACGTTCGTTCATCCAGCACAAAGGGAACGGGTTGCAGGAGAAACCCTTACTCTGGTTTCTCAGTCTGTTTCCTAGTGCCGGTTTGAAGTGCCTGCCGTTTTCACTGTAAAACCGAGTTGGAGCTTGTACCTCCCCATATATATGTATGGAGTGGAGTTGGCAACTGAAAAGAAACTTTGTGTTCCCTTCAAGCTAGGTGAAGGACGGCTTTCACACACACTTATCTCTCAGAACTGAGCATGTGGAGAGACGTTCGTTCATCCAGCACAAAGGGAACGGGTTGCAGGAGAAACCCTTACTCTGGTTTCTCAGTCTGTTTCCTAGTGCCGGTTTGAAGTGCCTGCCGTTTTCACTGTAAAACCGAGTTGGAGCTTGTACCTCCCCATATATATGTATGGAGTGGAGTTGGGAACTGAAAAGAAACTTTGTGTTCCCTTCAAGCTATGTGAAGGACGGCTTTCACACACACTTATCTCTCAGAACTGAGCATGTGGAGAGACGTTCGTTCATCCAGCACAAAGGGAACGGGTTGCAGGAGAAACCCTTACTCTGGTTTCTCAGTCTGTTTCCTAGTGCCGGTTTGAAGTGCCTGCCGTTTTCACTGTAAAACCGAGTTGGAGCTTGTACCTCCCCATATATATGTATGGAGTGGAGTTGGCAACTGAAAAGAAACTTTGTGTTCCCTTCAAGCTAGGTGAAGGACGGCTTTCACACACACTTATCTCTCAGAACTGAGCATGTGGAGAGACGTTCGTTCATCCAGCACAAAGGGAACGGGTTGCAGGAGAAACCCTTACTCTGGTTTCTCAGTCTGTTTCCTAGTGCCGGTTTGAAGTGCCTGCCGTTTTCACTGTAAAACCGAGTTGGAGCTTGTACCTCCCCATATATAAGTATGGAGTGGAGTTGGCAACTGAAAAGAAACTTTGTGTTCCCTTCAAGCTAGGTGAAGGACGGCTTTCACACACACTTATCTCTCAGATCTGAGCATGTGGAGAGACGTTCGTTCATCCAGCACAAAGGGAACGGGTTGCAGGAGAAACCCTTACTCTGGTTTCTCAGTCTGTTTCCTAGTGCCGGTTTGAAGTGCCTGCCGTTTTCACTGTAAAACCGAGTTGGAGCTTGTACCTCCCCATATATATGTATGGAGTGGAGTTGGCCACTGAAAAGAAACTTTGTGTTCCCTTCAAGCTAGGTGAAGGACGGCTTTCACACACACTTATCTCTCAGAACTGAGCATGTGGAGAGACGTTCGTTAATCCAGCACAAAGGGAACGGGTTGCAGGAGAAACCCTTACTCTGGTTTCTCAGTCTGTTTCCTAGTGCCGGTTTGAAGTGCCTGCCGTTTTCACTGTAAACCCGAGTTGGAGCTTGTACCTCACCATATATATGTATGGAGTGGAGTTGGCCACAGAAAAGAAACTTTGTGTGCCCTTCAAGCTAGGTGAAGGACGGCTTTCACACACACTTAACTCTCAGAACTGAGCATGTGGAGAGACGTTCGTTCATCTAGCACAAAGGGAACGGGTTGCAGGAGAAACCCTTACTCTGGTTTCTCAGTCTGTTTCCTAGTGCCGGTTTGAAGTGCCTGCCGTTTTCACTGTAAAACCGAGTTGGAGCTTGTACCTCCCCATATATATGTATGGAGTGGAGTTGGCAACTGAAAAGAAACTTTGTGTTCCCTTCAAGCTAGGTGAAGGACGGCTTTCACACACACTTATCTCTCAGAACTGAGCATGTGGAGAGACGTTCGTTCATCCAGCACAAAGGGAACGGGTTGCAGGAGAAACCCTTACTCTAGTTTCTCAGTCTGTTTCCTAGTGCCGGTTTGAAGTGCCTGCCGTTTTCACTGTAAAACCGAGTTGGAGCTTGTACCTCCCCATATATATGTATGGAGTGGAGTTGGCAACTGAAAAGAAACTTTGTGTTCCCTTCAAGCTAGGTGAAGGACGGCTTTCACACACACTTATCTCTCAGAACTGAGCATGTGGAGAGACGTTCGTTCATCCAGCACAAAGGGAACGGGTTGCAGGAGAAACCCTTACTCTGGTTTCTCAGTCTGTTTCCTAGTGCCTTTTTGAAGTGCCTGCCGTTTTCACTGTAAAACCGAGTTGGAGCTTGTACCTCCCCATATATATGTATGGAGTGGAGTTGGCAACTGAAAAGAAACTTTGTGTTCCCTTCAAGCTAGGTGAAGGACGGCTTTCACACACACTTATCTCTCAGAACTGAGCATGTGGAGAGACGTTCGTTCATCCAGCACAAAGGGAACGGGTTGCAGGAGAAACCCTTACTCTGGTTTCTCAGTCTGTTTCCTAGTGCCGGTTTGAAGTGCCTGCCGTTTTCACTGTAAAACCGAGTTGGAGCTTGTACCTCCCCATATATATGTATGGAGTGGAGTTGGCAACTGAAAAGAAACTTTGTGTTCCCTTCAAGCTAGGTGAAGGACGGCTTTCACACACACTTATCTCTCAGAACTGAGCATGTGGAGAGACGTTCGTTCATCCAGCACAAAGGGAACGGGTTGCAGGAGAAACCCTTACTCTGGTTTCTCAGTCTGTTTCCTAGTGCCGGTTTGAAGTGCCTGCCGTTTTCACTGTAAACCCGAGTTGGAGCTTGTACCTCACCATATATATGTATGGAGTGGAGTTGGCCACAGAAAAGAAACTTTGTGTTCCCTTCAAGCTAGGTGAAGGACGGCTTTCACACACACTTATCTCTCAGAACTGAGCATGTGGAGAGACGTTCGTTCATCTAGCACAAAGGGAACGGGTTGCAGGAGAAACCCTTACTCTGGTTTCTCAGTCTGTTTCCTAGTGCCGGTTTGAAGTGCCTGCCGTTTTCACTGTAAAACCGAGTTGGAGCTTGTACCTCCCCATATATATGTATGGAGTGGAGTTGGCAACTGAAAAGAAACTTTGTGTTCCCTTCAAGCTAGGTGAAGGACGGCTTTCACACACACTTATCTCTCAGAACTGAGCATGTGGAGAGACGTTCGTTCATCCAGCACAAAGGGAACGGGTTGCAGGAGAAACCCTTACTGTGGTTTCTCAGTCTGTTTTTCTAGTGCCGGTTTGAGGTGCCTGCCGTTTTCACTGTAAAACCGAGTTGGAGCTTGTACCTCCCCATATATATGTATGGAGTGGAGTTGGCAACTGAAAAGAAACTTTGTGTTCCCTTCAAGCTAGGTGAAGGACGGCTTTCACACACACTTATCTCTCAGAACTGAGCATGTGGAGAGACGTTCGTTCATCCAGCACAAAGGGAACGGGTTGCAGGAGAAACCCTTACTCTGGTTTCTCAGTCTGTTTCCTAGTGCCGGTTTGAAGTGCCTGCCGTTTTCACTGTAAAACCGAGTTGGAGCTTGTACCTCCCCATATATATGTAAGGAGTGGAGTTGGCAACTGAAAAGAAACTTTGTGTTCCCTTCAAGCTAGGTGAAGGACGGCTTTCACACACACTTATCTCTCAGAACTGAGCATGTGGAGAGACGTTCGTTCATCCAGCACAAAGGGAACGGGTTGCAGGAGAAACCCTTACTCTGGTTTCTCAGTCTGTTTCCTAGTGCCGGTTTGAAGTGCCTGCCGTTTTCACTGTAAAACCGAGTTGGAGCTTGTACCTCCCCATATATATGTATGGAGTGGAGTTGGCAACTGAAAAGAAACTTTGTGTTCCCTTCAAGCTAGGTGAAGGACGGCTTTCACACACACTTATCTCTCAGAACTGAGCATGTGGAGAGACGTTCGTTCATCCAGCACAAAGGGAACGGGTTGCAGGAGAAACCCTTACTCTGGTTTCTCAGTCTGTTTCCTAGTGCCGGTTTGAAGTGCCTGCCGTTTTCACTGTAAACCCGAGTTGCAGCTTGTACCTCACCATATATATGTATGGAGTGGAGTTGGCCACAGAAAAGAAACTTTGTGTGCCCTTCAAGCTAGGTGAAGGACGGCTTTCACACACACTTATCTCTCAGAACTGAGCATGTGGAGAGACGTTCGTTCATCTAGCACAAAGGGAACGGGTTGCAGGAGAAACCCTTACTCTGGTTTCTCAGTCTGTTTCCTAGTGCCGGTTTGAAGTGCCTGCCGTTTTCACTGTAAAACCGAGTTGGAGCTTGTACCTCCCCATATATATGTATGGAGTGGAGTTGGCAACTGAAAAGAAACTTTGTGTTCCCTTCAAGCTAGGTGAAGGACGGCTTTCACACACACTTATCTCTCAGAACTGAGCATGTGGAGAGACGTTCGTTCATCCAGCACAAAGGGAACGGGTTGCAGGAGAAACCCTTACTCTGGTTTCTCAGTCTGTTTTTCTAGTGCCGGTTTGAAGTGCCTGCCGTTTTCACTGTAAAACCGAGTTGGAGCTTGTACCTCCCCATATATATGTATGGAGTGGAGTTGGCAACTGAAAAGAAACTTTGTGTTCCCTTCAAGCTAGGTGAAGGACGGCTTTCACACACACTTATCTCTCAGAACTGAGCATGTGGAGAGACGTTCGTTCATCCAGCACAAAGGGAACGGGTTGCAGGAGAAACCCTTACTCTGGTTTCTCAGTCTGTTTCCTAGTGCCGGTTTGAAGTGCCTGCCGTTTTCACTGTAAAACCGAGTTGGAGCTTGTACCTCCCCATATATATGTATGGAGTGGAGTTGGCCACTGAAAAGAAACTTTGTGTTCCCTTCAAGCTAGGTGAAGGACGGCTTTCACACACACTTATCTCTCAGAACTGAGTATGTGGAGAGACGTTCGTTCATCCAGCACAAAGGGAACGGGTTGCAGGAGAAACCCTTACTCTGGTTTCTCAGTCTGTTTCCTAGTGCCGGTTTGAAGTGCCTGCCGTTTTCACTGTAAAACCGAGTTGGAGCTTGTACCTCCCCATATATATGTATGGAGTGGAGTTGGCAACTGAAAAGAAACTTTGTGTTCCCTTCAAGCTAGGTGAAGGACGGCTTTCACACACACTTATCTCTCAGAACTGAGCATGTGGAGAGACGTTCGTTCATCCAGCACAAAGGGAACGGGTTGCAGGAGAAACCCTTACTCTGGTTTCTCAGTCTGTTTCCTACTGCCGGTTTGAAGTGCCTGCCGTTTTCACTGTAAACCCGAGTTGGAGCTTGTACCTCACCATATATATGTATGGAGTGGAGTTGGCCACAGAAAAGAAACTTTGTGTGCCCTTCAAGCTAGGTGAAGGACGGCTTTCACACACACTTATCTCTCAGAACTGAGCATGTGGAGAGACGTTCGTTCATCTAGCACAAAGGGAACGGGTTGCAGGAGAAACCCTTACTCTGGTTTCTCAGTCTGTTTCCTAGTGCCGGTTTGAAGTGCCTGCCGTTTTCACTGTAAAACCGAGTTGGAGCTTGTACCTCCCCATATATATGTATGGAGTGGAGTTGGCAACTGAAAAGAAACTTTGTGTTCCCTTCAAGCTAGGTGAAGGACGGCTTTCACACACACTTATCTCTCAGAACTGAGCATGTGGAGAGACGTTCGTTCATCCAGCACAAAGGGAACGGGTTGCAGGAGAAACCCTTACTGTGGTTTCTCAGTCTGTTTTTCTAGTGCCGGTTTGAAGTGCCTGCCGTTTTCACTGTAAAACCGAGTTGGAGCTTGTACCTCCCCATATATATGTATGGAGTGGAGTTGGCAACTGAAAAGAAACTTTGTGTTCCCTTCAAGCTAGGTGAAGGACGGCTTTCACACACACTTATCTCTCAGAACTGAGCATGTGGAGAGACGTTCGTTCATCCAGCACAAAGGGAACGGGTTGCAGGAGAAACCCTTACTCTGGTTTCTCAGTCTGTTTCCTAGTGCCGGTTTGAAGTGCCTGCCGTTTTCACTGTAAAACCGAGTTGGAGCTTGTACCTCCCCATATATATGTATGGAGTGGAGTTGGCAACTGAAAAGAAACTTTGTGTTCCCTTCAAGCTAGGTGAAGGACGGCTTTCACACACACTTATCTCTCAGAACTGAGCATGTGGAGAGACGTTCGTTCATCCAGCACAAAGGGAACGGGTTGCAGGAGAAACCCTTACTCTGGTTTCTCAGTCTGTTTCCTATTGCCGGTTTGAAGTGCCTGCCGTTTTCACTGTAAAACCGAGTTGGAGCTTGTACCTCCCCATATATATGTATGGAGTGGAGTTGGCCACTGAAAAGAAACTTTGTGTTCCCTTCAAGCTAGGTGAAGGACGGCTTTCACACACACTTATCTCTCAGAACTGAGCATGTGGAGAGACGTTCGTTCATCCAGCACAAAGGGAACGGGTTGCAGGAGAAACCCTTACTCTGGTTTCTCAGTCGGTTTCCTAGTGCCGGTTTGAAGTGCCTGCCGTTTTCACTGTAAAACCGAGTTGGAGCTTGTACCTCCCCATATATATGTATGGAGTGGAGTTGGCAACTGAAAATAAACTTTGTGTTCCCTTCAAGCTAGGTGAAGGACGGCTTTCACACACACTTATCTCTCAGAACTGAGCATGTGGAGAGACGTTCGTTCATCCAGCACAAAGGGAACGGGTTGCAGGAGAAACCCTTACTCTGGTTTCTCAGTCTGTTTCCTACTGCCGGTTTGAAGTGCCTGCTGTTTTCACTGTAAAACCGAGTTGGAGCTTGTACCTCCCCATATATAAGTATGGAGTGGAGTTGGCAACTGAAAAGAAACTTTGTGTTCCCTTCAAGCTAGGTGAAGGACGGCTTTCACACACACTTATCTCTCAGAACTGAGCATGTGGAGAGACGTTCGTTCATCCAGCACAAAGGGAACGGGTTGCAGGAGAAACCCTTACTCTGGTTTCTCAGTCTGTTTCCTAGTGCCGGTTTGAAGTGCCTGCCGTTTTCACTGTAAAACCGAGTTGGAGCTTGTACCTCCCCATATATATGTATGGAGTGGAGTTGGCCACTGAAAAGAAACTTTGTGTTCCCTTCAAGCTAGGTGAAGGACGGCTTTCACACACACTTATCTCTCAGAACTGAGCATGTGGAGAGACGTTCGTTCATCCAGCACAAAGGGAAAGGGTTGCAGGAGAAACCCTTACTCTGGTTTCTCAGTCTGTTTCCTAGTGCCGGTTTGAAGTGCCTGCCGTTTTCACTGTAAAACCGAGTTGGAGCTTGTACCTCCCCATATATATGTATGGAGTAGAGTTGGCCACTGAAAAGAAACTTTGTGTTCCCTTCAAGCTAGGTGAAGGACGGCTTTCACACACACTTATCTCTCAGAACTGAGCATGTGGAGAGACGTTCGTTCATCCAGCACAAAGGGAACGGGTTGCAGGAGAAACCCTTACTCTGGTTTCTCAGTCTGTTTCCTAGTGCCGGTTGGAAGTGCCTGCCGTTTTCACTGTAAAACCGAGTTGGAGCTTGTACCTCACCATATATATATATGGAGTGGAGTTGGCCACAGAAAACAAACTTTGTGTTCCCTTCAAGCTAGGTGAAGGACGGCTTTCACACACACTTATCTCTCAGAACTGAGCATGTGGAGAGACGTTCGTTCATCTAGCACAAAGGGAACGGGTTGCAGGAGAAACCCTTACTCTGGTTTCTCAGTCTGTTTCCTAGTTCCGGTTTGAAGTGCCTGCCGTTTTCACTGTAAAACCGAGTTGGAGCTTGTACCTCCCCATATATATGTATGGAGTGGAGTTGGCAACTGAAAAGAAACTTTGTGTTCCCTTCAAGCTAGGTGAAGGACGGCTTTCACACACACTTATCTCTCAGAACTTAGCATGTGGAGAGACGTTCGTTCATCCAGCACAAAGGGAACGGGTTGCAGGAGAAACCCTTACTGTGGTTTCTCAGTCTGTTTCCTAGTGCCGGTTTGAAGTGCCTGCCGTTTTCACTGTAAAACCGAGTTGGAGCTTGTACCTCCCCATATATATGTATGGAGTGGAGTTGGCAACTGAAAAGAAACTTTGTGTTCCCTTCAAGCTAGGTGAAGGACGGCTTTCACACACACTTATCTCTCAGGACTGAGCATGTGGAGAGACGTTCGTTCATCCAGCACAAAGGGAACGGGTTGCAGGAGAAACCCTTACTCTGGTTTCTCAGTCTGTTTCCTAGTGCCGGTTTGAAGTGCCTGCCGTTTTCACTGTAAAACCGAGTTGGAGCTTGTACCTCCCCATATATATGTATGGAGTGGAGTTGGCAACTGAAAAGAAACTTTGTGTTCCCTTCAAGCTAGGTGAAGGACGGCTTTCACACACACTTATCTCTCAGAACTGAGCATGTGGAGAGACGTTCGTTCATCCAGCACAAAGGGAACGGGTTGCAGGAGAAACCCTTACTCTGGTTTCTCAGTCTGTTTCCTAGTGCCGGTTTGAAGTGCCTGCCGTTTTCACTGTAAAACCGAGTTGGAGCTTGTACCTCCCCATATATATGTATGGAGTGGAGTTGGCCACTGAAAAGAAACTTTGTGTTCCCTTCAAGCTAGGTGAAGGACGGCTTTCACACACACTTATCTCTCAGAACTGAGCATGTGGAGAGACGTTCGTTCATCCAGCACAAAGGGAACGGGTTGCAGGAGAAACCCTTACTCTGGTTTCTCAGTCTGTTTCCTAGTGCCGGTTTGAAGTGCCTGCCGTTTTCACTGTAAAACCGAGTTGGAGCTTGTACCTCCCCATATATATGTATGGAGTGGAGTTGGCCACTGAAAAGAAACTTTGTGTTCCCTTCAAGCTAGGTGAAGGACGGCTTTCACACACACTTATCTCTAAGAACTGAGCATGTGGAGAGCCGTTCGATCATCCAGCACAAAGGGAACGGGTTGCAGGAGAAACCCTTACTCTGGTTTCTCAGTCTGTTTCCTAGTGCCGGTTTGAAGTGCCTGCCGTTTTCACTGTAAAACCGAGTTGGAGCTTGTACCTCCCCATATATATGTATGGAGTGGAGTTGGCCACTGAAAAGAAACTTTGTGTTCCCTTCAAGCTAGGTGAAGGACGGCTTTCACACACACTTATCTCTCAGAACTGAGCATGTGGAGAGACGTTCGTTCATCCAGCACAAAGGGAACGGGTTGCAGGAGAAACCCTTACTCTGGTTTCTCAGTCTGTTTCCTAGTGCCGGTTTGAAGTGCCTGCCGTTTTCACTGTAAAACCGAGGTGGAGATTGTACCTCCCCATATATATGTATGGAGTAGAGTTGGCCACTGAAAAGAAACTTTGTGTTCCCTTCAAGCTAGGTGAAGGACGGCTTTCACACACACTTATCTCTCAGAACTGAGCATGTGGAGAGACGTTCGTTCATCCAGCACAAAGGGAACGGGTTGCAGGAGAAACCCTTACTCTGGTTTCTCAGTCTGTTTCCTAGTGCCGGTTGGAAGTGCCTGCCGTTTTCACTGTAAAACCGAGTTGGAGCTTGTACCTCACCATATATATGTATGGAGTGGAGTTGGCCACAGAAAAGAAACTTTGTGTTCCCTTCAAGCTAGGTGAAGGACGGCTTTCACACACACTTATCTCTCAGAACTGAGCATGTGGAGAGACGTTCGTTCATCCAGCACAAAGGGAACGGGTTGCAGGAGAAACCCTTACTCTGGTTTCTCAGTCTGTTTCCTAGTGCCGGTTTGAAGTGCCTGCCGTTTTCACTGTAAAACCGAGTTGGAGCTTGTACCTCCCCATATATATGTATGGAGTGGAGTTGGCCACTGAAAAGAAACTTTGTGTTCCCTTCAAGCTAGGTGAAGGACGGCTTTCACACACACTTATCTCTCAGAACTGAGCATGTGGAGAGACGTTCGTTCATCCAGCACAAAGGGAACGGGTTGCAGGAGAAACCCTTACTCTGTTTTCTCAGTCTGTTTCCTAGTGCCGGTTTGAAGTGCCTGCCGTTTTCACTGTAAAACCGAGTTGGAGCTTGTACCTCCCCATATATAAGTATGGAGTGGAGTTGGCAACTGAAAAGAAACTTTGTGTTCCCTTCAAGCTAGGTGAAGGACGGCTTTCACACACACTTATCTCTCAGAACTGAGCATGTGGAGAGACGTTCGTTCATCCAGCACAAAGAGAACGGGTTGCAGGAGAAACCCTTTCTCTGGTTTCTCAGTCTGTTTCCTAGTGCCGGTTTGAAGTGCCTGCCGTTTTCACTGTAAAACCGAGTTGGAGCTTGTACCTCCCCATATATATGTATGGAGTGGAGTTGGCTACTGAAAAGAAACTTTGTGTTCCCTTCAAGTTAGGTGAAGGACGGCTTTCACACACACTTATCTCTCAGAAATGAGCATGTGGAGAGACGTTCGTTCATCCAGCACAAAGGGAACGGGTTGCAGGAGAAACCCTTACTCTGGTTTCTCAGTCTGTTTCCTAGTGCCGGTTTGAAGTGCCTGCCGTTTTCACTGTAAAACCGAGTTGGAGCTTGTACCTCCCCATATATATGTATGGAGTGGAGTTGGCCACTGAAAAGAAACTTTGTGTTCCCTTCAAGCTAGGTGAAGGACGGCTTTCACACACACTTATCTCTCAGGACTGAGCATGTGGAGAGACGTTCGTTCATCCAGCACAAAGGGAACGGGTTGCAGGAGAAACCCTTACTCTGGTTTCTCAGTCTGTTTCCTAGTGCCGGTTTGAAGTGCCTGCCGTTTTCACTGTAAAACCGAGTTGGAGCTTGTACCTCACCATATATATGTATGGAGTGGAGTTGGCCACAGAAAAGAAACTTTGTGTGCCCTTTAAGCTAGGTGAAGGACGGCTTTCACACACACTTATCTCTCAGAACTGAGCATGTGGAGAGACGTTCGTTCATCTAGCACAAAGGGAACGGGTTGCAGGCGAAACCCTTACTCTGGTTTCTCAGTCTGTTTTTCTAGTGCCGGTTTGAAGTGCCTGCCGTTTTCACTGTAAAACCGAGTTGGAGCTTGTACCTCCCCATATATATGTATGGAGTGGAGTTGGCAACTGAAAAGAAACTTTGTGTTCCCTTCAAGCTAGGTGAAGGACGGCTTTCACACACACTTATCTCTCAGAACTGAGCATGTGGAGAGACGTTCGTTCATCCAGCACAAAGGGAACGGGTTGCAGGAGAAACCCTTACTCTGGTTTCTCAGTCTGTTTCCTAGTGCCGGTTTGAAGTGCCTGCCGTTTTCACTGTAAAACCGAGTTGGAGCTTGTACCTCCCCATATATATGTATGGAGTGGAGTTGGCCACTGAAAAGAAACTTTGTGTTCCCTTCAAGCTAGGTGAAGGACGGCTTTCACACACACTTATCTCTCAGAACTGAGCATGTGGAGAGACGTTCGTTCATCCAGCACAAAGGGAACGGGTTGCAGGAGAAACCCTTACTCTGGATTCTCAGTCGGTTTCCTAGTGCCGGTTTGAAGTGCCTGCCGTTTTCACTGTAAAACCGAGTTGGAGCTTGTACCTCCCCATATATATGTATGGAGTGGAGTTGGCCACTGAACAGAAACTTTGTGTTCCCTTCAAGCTAGGTGAAGGACGGCTTTCACACACACTTATCTCTCAGAACTGAGCATGTGGAGAGACGTTCGTTCATCCAGCACAAAGGGAACGGGTTGCAGGAGAAACCCTTACTCTGGTTTCTCAGTCTGTTTCCTAGTGCCGGTTTGAAGTGCCTGCCGTTTTCACTGTAAAACCGAGTTGGAGCTTGTACCTCCCCATATATATGTATGGAGTGGAGTTGGCCACTGAAAAGAAACTTTGTGTTCCCTTCAAGCTAGGTGAAGGACGGCTTTCACACACACTTATCTCTCAGAACTGAGCATGTGGAGAGACGTTCGTTCATCCAGCACAAAGGGAAAGGGTTGCAGGAGAAACCCTTACTCTGGTTTCTCAGTCTGTTTCCTAGTTCCGGTTTGAAGTGCCTGCCGTTTTCACTGTAAAACCGAGTTGGAGCTTGTACCTCCCCATATATATGTATGGAGTGGAGTTGGCAACTGAAAAGAAACTTTGTGTTCCCTTCAAGCTAGGTGAAGGACGGCTTTCACACACACTTATCTCTCAGAACTTAGCATGTGGAGAGACGTTCGTTCATCCAGCACAAAGGGAACGGGTTGCAGGAGAAACCCTTACTGTGGTTTCTCAGTCTGTTTCCTAGTGCCGGTTTGAAGTGCCTGCCGTTTTCACTGTAAAACCGATTTGGAGCTTGTACCTCCCCATATATATGTATGGAGTGGAGTTGGCAACTGAAAAGAAACTTTGTGTTCCCTTCAAGCTAGGTGAAGGACGGCTTTCACACACACTTATCTCTCAGAACTGAGCATGTGGAGAGACGTTCGTTCATCCAGCACAAAGGGAACGGGTTGCAGGAGAAACCCTTACTCTGGTTTCTCAGTCTGTTTCCTAGTGCCGGTTTGAAGTGCCTGCCGTTTTCACTGTAAAACCGAGTTGGAGCTTGTACCTCCCCATATATATGTATGGAGTGGAGTTGGCAACTGAAAAGAAACTTTGTGTTCCCTTCAAGCTAGGTGAAGGACGGCTTTCACACACACTTATCTCTCAGAACTGAGCATGTGGAGAGACGTTCGTTCATCCAGCACAAAGGGAACGGGTTGCAGGAGAAACCCTTACTCTGGTTTCTCAGTCTGTTTCCTAGTGCCGGTTTGAAGTGCCTGCCGTTTTCACTGTAAAACCGAGTTGGAGCTTGTACCTCCCCATATATATGTATGGAGTGGAGTTGGCAACTGAAAAGAAACTTTGTGTTCCCTTCAAGCTAGGTGAAGGACGGCTTTCACACACACTTATCTCTCAGAACTGAGCATGTGGAGAGACGTTCGTTCATCCAGCACAAAGGGAACGGGTTGCAGGAGAAACCCTTTCTCTGGTTTCTCAGTCTGTTTCCTAGTGCCGGTTTGAAGTGCCTGCCGTTTTCACTGTAAAACCGAGTTGGAGCTTGTACCTCCCCATATATATGTATGGAGTGGAGTTGGCAACTGAAAAGAAACTTTGTGTTCCCTTCAAGCTAGTTGAAGGACGGCTTTCACACACACTTATCTCTCAGAACTGAGCATGTGGAGAGACGTTCGTTCATCCAGCACAAAGGGAACGGGTTGCAGGAGAAACCCTTACTCTGGTTTCTCAGTCTGTTTCCTAGTGCCGGTTGGAAGTGCCTGCCGTTTTCACAGTAAAACAGAGTTGGAGCTTGTACCTCACCATATATATGTATGGAGTGGAGTTGGCCACAGAAAAGAAACTTTGTGTGCCCTTTAAGCTAGGTGAAGGACGGCTTTCACACACACTTATCTCTCAGAACTGAGCATGTGGAGAGACGTTCGTTCATCTAGCACAAAGGGAACGGGTTGCAGGAGAAACCATTACTCTGGTTTCTCAGTCTGTTTCCTAGTGCTGGTTTGAAGTGCCTGCCGTTTTCACTGTAAAACCGAGTTGGAGCTTGTACCTCCCCATATATATGTATGGAGTGGAGTTGGCCACTGAAAAGAAACTTTGTGTTCCCTTCAAGCTAGGTGAAGGACGGCTTTCACACACACTTATCTCTCAGAACTGAGCATGTGGAGAGACGTTCGTTCATCCAGCACAAAGGGAACGGGTTGCAGGAGAAACCCTTACTCTGGTTTCTCAGTCTGTTTCCTAGTGCCGGTTTGAAGTGCCTGCCGTTTTCACTGTAAAACCGAGTTGGAGCTTGTACCTCCCCATATATATGTATGGAGTGGAGTTGGCCACTGAAAAGAAACTTTGTGTTCCCTTCAAGCTAGGTGAAGGACGGCTTTCACACACACTTATCTCTCAGAACTGAGCATGTGGAGAGACGTTCGTTCATCCAGCACAAAGGGAACGGGTTGCAGGAGAAACCCTTACTCTGGTTTCTCAGTCTGTTTCCTAGTGCCGGTTTGAAGTGCCTGCCGTTTTCACTGTAAAACCGAGTTGGAGCTTGTACCTCCCCATATATATGTATGGAGTGGAGTTGGCCACTGAAAAGAAACTTTGTGTTCCCTTCAAGCTAGGTGAAGGACGGCTTTCACACACACTTATCTCTCAGAACTGAGCATGTGGAGAGACGTTCGTTCATCCAGCACAAAGGGAACGGGTTGCAGGAGAAACCCTTACTCTGGATTCTCAGTCGGTTTCCTAGTGCCGGTTTGAAGTGCCTGCCGTTTTCACTGTAAAACCGAGTTGGAGCTTGTACCTCCCCATATATATGTATGGAGTGGAGTTGGCAACTGAAAAGAAACTTTGTGTTCCCTTCAAGCTAGGTGAAGGACGGCTTTCACACACACTTATCTCTCAGAACTGAGCATGTGGAGAGACGTTCGTTCATCCAGCACAAAGGGAACGGGTTGCAGGAGAAACCCTTACTCTGGTTTCTCAGTCTGTTTCCTAGTGCCGGTTTGAAGTGCCTGCCGTTTTCACTGTAAAACCGAGTTGGAGCTTGTACCTCCCCATATATATGTATGGAGTGGAGTTGGCCACTGAAAAGAAACTTTGTGTTCCCTTCAAGCTAGGTGAAGGACGGCTTTCACACACACTTATCTCTCAGAACTGAGCATGTGGAGAGACGTTCGTTCATCCAGCACAAAGGGAACGGGTTGCAGGAGAAACCCTTACTCTGGATTCTCAGTCGGTTTCCTAGTGCCGGTTTGAAGTGCCTGCCGTTTTCACTGTAAAACCGAGTTGGAGCTTGTACCTCCCCATATATATGTATGGAGTGGAGTTGGCAACTGAAAAGAAACTTTGTGTTCCCTTCAAGCTAGGTGAAGGACGGCTTTCACACACACTTATCTCTCAGAACTGAGCATGTGGAGAGACGTTCGTTCATCCAGCACAAAGGGAACGGGTTGCAGGAGAAACCCTTTCTCTGGTTTCTCAGTCTGTTTCCTAGTGCCGGTTTGAAGTGCCTGCCGTTTTCACTGTAAAACCGAGTTGGAGCTTGTACCTCCCCATATATATGTATGGAGTGGAGTTGGCAACTGAAAAGAAACTTTGTGTTCCCTTCAAGCTAGGTGAAGGACGGCTTTCACACACACTTATCTCTCAGAACTGAGCATGTGGAGAGACGTTCGTTCATCCAGCACAAAGGGAACGGGTTGCAGGAGAAACCCTTACTCTGGTTTCTCAGTCTGTTTCCTAGTGCCGGTTTGAAGTGCCTGCGTTTTCACTGTAAAACCGAGTTGGAGCTTGTACCTCCCCATATATATGTATGGAGTGGAGTTGGCCACTGAAAAGAAACTTTGTGTTCCCTTCAAGCTAGGTGAAGGACGGCTTTCACACACACTTATCTCTCAGAACTGAGCATGTGGAGAGACGTTCGTTCATCCAGCACAAAGGGAACGGGTTGCAGGAGAAACCCTTACTCTGGATTCTCAGTCGGTTTCCTAGTGCCGGTTTGAAGTGCCTGCCGTTTTCACTGTAAAACCGAGTTGGAGCTTGTACCTCCCCATATATATGTATGGAGTGGAGTTGGCAACTGAAAAGAAACT
The DNA here is from genome assembly GCF_048564905.1 of Vicugna pacos. Taxonomy (NCBI): domain Eukaryota; kingdom Metazoa; phylum Chordata; class Mammalia; order Artiodactyla; family Camelidae; genus Vicugna; species Vicugna pacos. The sequence continues at coordinate 74,453,902 of NW_027328740.1, read as the reverse complement.
TTGTGTTCCCTTCAAGCTAGGTGAAGGACGGCTTTCACACACACTTATCTCTCAGAACTGAGCACGTGGAGAGACGTTCGTTCATCCAGCACAAAGGGAACGGGTTGCAGGAGAAACCCTTTCTCTGGTTTCTCAGGCTGTTTCCTAGTGCCGGTTTGAAGTGCCTGCCGTTTTCACTGTAAAACCGAGTTGGAGCTTGTACCTCCCCATATATATGTATGGAGTGGAGTTGGCAACTGAAAAGAAACTTTGTGTTCCCTTCAAGCTAGGTGAAGGACGGCTTTCACACACACTTATCTCTCAGAACTGAGCATGTGGAGAGACGTTCGTTCATCCAGCACAAAGGGAACGGGTTGCAGGAGAAACCCTTACTGTGGTTTCTCAGTCTGTTTCCTAGTGCCGGTTTGAAGTGCCTGCCGTTTTCACTGTAAAACCGAGTTGGAGCTTGTACCTCCCCATATATATGTATGGAGTGGAGTTGGCAACTGAAAAGAAACTTTGTGTTCCCTTCAAGCTAGGTGAAGGACGGCTTTCACACACACTTATCTCTCAGAACTGAGCATGTGTAGAGACGTTCGTTCATCCAGCACAAAGGGAACGGGTTGCAGGAGAAACCCTTACTCTGGTTTCTCAGTCTGTTTCCTAGTGCCGGTTTGAAGTGCCTGCCGTTTTCACTGTAAAACCGAGTTGGAGCTTGTACCTCCCCATATATATGTATGGAGTGGAGTTGGCCACTGAAAAGAAACTTTGTGTTCCCTTCAAGCTAGGTGAAGGACGGCTTTCACACACACTTATCTCTCAGAACTGAGCATGTGGAGAGACGTTCGTTCATCCAGCACAAAGGGAACGGGTTGCAGGAGAAACCCTTTCTCTGGTTTCTCAGTCTGTTTCCTAGTGCCGGTTTGAAGTGCCTGCCGTTATCACTGTAAAACCGAGTTGGAGCTTGTACCTCCCCATATATATGTATGGAGTGGAGTTGGCAACTGAAAAGAAACTTTGTGTTCCCTTCAAGCTAGTTGAAGGACGGCTTTCACACACACTTATCTCTCAGAACTGAGCATGTGGAGAGACGTTCGTTCATCCAGCACAAAGGGAACGGGTTGCAGGAGAAACCCTTACTCTGGTTTCTCAGTCTGTTTCCTAGTGCCGGTTGGAAGTGCCTGCCGTTTTCACAGTAAAACAGAGTTGGAGCTTGTACCTCACCATATATATGTATGGAGTGGAGTTGGCCACAGAAAAGAAACTTTGTGTGCCCTTTAAGCTAGGTGAAGGACGGCTTTCACACACACTTATCTCTCAGAACTGAGCATGTGGAGAGACGTTCGTTCATCTAGCACAAAGGGAACGGGTTGCAGGAGAAACCCTTACTCTGGTTTCTCAGTCTGTTTCCTAGTGCTGGTTTGAAGTGCCTGCCGTTTTCACTGTAAAACCGAGTTGGAGCTTGTACCTCCCCATATATATGTATGGAGTGGAGTTGGCCACTGAAAAGAAACTTTGTGTTCCCTTCAAGCTAGGTGAAGGACGGCTTTCACACACACTTATCTCTCAGAACTGAGCATGTGGAGAGACGTTCGTTCATCCAGCACAAAGGGAACGGGTTGCAGGAGAAACCCTTACTCTGGTTTCTCAGTCTGTTTCCTAGTGCCGGTTTGAAGTGCCTGCCGTTTTCACTGTAAAACCGAGTTGGAGCTTGTACCTCCCCATATATATGTATGGAGTGGAGTTGGCCACTGAAAAGAAACTTTGTGTTCCCTTCAAGCTAGGTGAAGGACGGCTTTCACACACACTTATCTCTCAGAACTGAGCATGTGGAGAGACGTTCGTTCATCCAGCACAAAGGGAACGGGTTGCAGGAGAAACCCTTACTCTGGTTTCTCAGTCTGTTTCCTAGTGCCGGTTTGAAGTGCCTGCCGTTTTCACTGTAAAACCGAGTTGGAGCTTGTACATCCCCATATATATGTATGGAGTGGAGTTGGCCACTGAAAAGAAACTTTGTGTTCCCTTCAAGCTAGGTGAAGGACGGCTTTCACACACACTTATCTCTCAGAACTGAGCATGTGGAGAGACGTTCGTTCATCCAGCACAAAGGGAACGGGTTGCAGGAGAAACCCTTACTCTGGATTCTCAGTCGGTTTCCTAGTGCCGGTTTGAAGTGCCTGCCGTTTTCACTGTAAAACCGAGTTGGAGCTTGTACCTCCCCATATATATGTATGGAGTGGAGTTGGCAACTGAAAAGAAACTTTGTGTTCCCTTCAAGCTAGGTGAAGGACGGCTTTCACACACACTTATCTCTCAGAACTGAGCATGTGGAGAGACGTTCGTTCATCCAGCACAAAGGGAACGGGTTGCAGGAGAAACCCTTACTCTGGTTTCTCAGTCTGTTTCCTAGTGCCGGTTTGAAGTGCCTGCCGTTTTCACTGTAAAACCGAGTTGGAGCTTGTACCTCCCCATATATATGTATGGAGTGGAGTTGGCAACTGAAAAGAAACTTTGTGTTCCCTTCAAGCTAGGTGAAGGACGGCTTTCACACACACTTATCTCTCAGAACTGAGCATGTGGAGAGACGTTCGTTCATCCAGCACAAAGGGAACGGGTTGCAGGAGAAACCCTTTCTCTGGTTTCTCAGTCTGTTTCCTAGTGCCGGTTTGAAGTGCCTGCCGTTTTCACTGTAAAACCGAGTTGGAGCTTGTACCTCCCCATATATATGTATGGAGTGGAGTTGGCAACTGAAAAGAAACTTTGTGTTCCCTTCAAGCTAGGTGAAGGACGGCTTTCACACACACTTATCTCTCAGAACTGAGCATGTGGAGAGACGTTCGTTCATCCAGCACAAAGGGAACGGGTTGCAGGAGAAACCCTTACTGTGGTTTCTCAGTCTGTTTCCTAGTGCCGGTTTGAAGTGCCTGCGTTTTCACTGTAAAACCGAGTTGGAGCTTGTACCTCCCCATATATATGTATGGAGTGGAGTTGGCCACTGAAAAGAAACTTTGTGTTCCCTTCAAGCTAGGTGAAGGACGGCTTTCACACACACTTATCTCTCAGAACTGAGCATGTGGAGAGACGTTCGTTCATCCAGCACAAAGGGAACGGGTTGCAGGAGAAACCCTTACTCTGGATTCTCAGTCGGTTTCCTAGTGCCGGTTTGAAGTGCCTGCCGTTTTCACTGTAAAACCGAGTTGGAGCTTGTACCTCCCCATATATATGTATGGAGTGGAGTTGGCCACTGAAAAGAAACTTTGTGTTCCCTTCAAGCTAGGTGAAGGACGGCTTTCACACACACTTATCTCTCAGAACTGAGCATGTGGAGAGACGTTCGTTCATCCAGCACAAAGGGAACGGGTTGCAGGAGAAACCCTTTCTCTGGTTTCTCAGGCTGTTTCCTAGTGCCGGTTTGAAGTGCCTGCCGTTTTCACTGTAAAACCGAGTTGGAGCTTGTACCTCCCCATATATATGTATGGAGTGGAGTTGGCCACTGAAAAGAAACTTTGTGTTCCCTTCAAGCTAGGTGAAGGACGGCTTTCACACACACTTATCTCTCAGAACTGAGCATGTGGAGAGACGTTCGTTCATCCAGCACAAAGGGAACGGGTTGCAGGAGAAACCCTTACTCTGGATTCTCACTCGGTTTCCTAGTGCCGGTTTGAAGTGCCTGCCGTTTTCACTGTAAAACCGAGTTGGAGCTTGTACCTCCCCATATATATGTATGGAGTGGAGTTGGCAACTGAAAAGAAACTTTGTGTTCCCTTCAAGCTAGGTGAAGGACGGCTTTCACACACACTTATCTCTCAGAACTGAGCATGTGGAGAGACGTTCGTTCATCCAGCACAAAGGGAACGGGTTGCAGGAGAAACCCTTACTCTGGTTTCTCTGTCTGTTTCCTAGTGCCGGTTTGAAGTGCCTGCCGTTTTCACTGTAAAACCGAGTTGGAGCTTGTACCTCCCCATATATATGTATGGAGTGGAGTTGGCAACTGAAAAGAAACTTTGTGTTCCCTTCAAGCTAGTTGAAGGACGGCTTTCACACACACTTATCTCTCAGAACTGAGCATGTGGAGAGACGTTCGTTCATCCAGCACAAAGGGAACGGGTTGCAGGAGAAACCCTTACTCTGGTTTCTCAGTCTGTTTCCTAGTGCCGGTTGGAAGTGCCTGCCGTTTTCACAGTAAAACAGAGTTGGAGCTTGTACCTCACCATATATATGTATGGAGTGGAGTTGGCCACAGAAAAGAAACTTTGTGTGCCCTTTAAGCTAGTTGAAGGACGGCTTTCACACACACTTATCTCTTAGAACTGAGCATGTGGAGAGACGTTCGTTCATCTAGCACAAAGGGAACGGGTTGCAGGAGAAACCCTTACTCTGGTTTCTCAGTCTGTTTCCTAGTGCCGGTTTGAAGTGCCTGCCGTTTTCACTGTAAAACCGAGTTGGAGCTTGTACCTCCCCATATATATGTATGGAGTGGAGTTGGCCACTGAAAAGAAACTTTGTGTTCCCTTCAAGCTAGGTGAAGGACGGCTTTCACACACACTTATCTCTCAGAACTGAGCATGTGGAGAGACGTTCGTTCATCCAGCACAAAGGGAACGGGTTGCAGGAGAAACCCTTACTCTGGTTTCTCAGTCTGTTTCCTAGTGCCGGTTTGAAGTGCCTGCCGTTTTCACTGTAAAACCGAGTTGGAGCTTGTACCTCCCCATATATATGTATGGAGTGGAGTTGGCCACTGAAAAGAAACTTTGTGTTCCCTTCAAGCTAGGTGAAGGACGGCTTTCACACACACTTATCTCTCAGAACTGAGCATGTGGAGAGACGTTCGTTCATCCAGCACAAAGGGAACGGGTTGCAGGAGAAACCCTTACTCTGGTTTCTCAGTCTGTTTCCTAGTGCCGGTTTGAAGTGCCTGCCGTTTTCACTGTAAAACCGAGTTGGAGCTTGTACCTCCCCATATATATGTATGGAGTGGAGTTGGCCACTGAAAAGAAACTTTGTGTTCCCTTCAAGCTAGGTGAAGGACGGCTTTCACACACACTTATCTCTCAGAACTGAGCATGTGGAGAGACGTTCGTTCATCCAGCACAAAGGGAACGGGTTGCAGGAGAAACCCTTACTCTGGTTTCTCAGTCTGTTTCCTAGTGCCGGTTTGAAGTGCCTGCCGTTTTCACTGTAAAACCGAGTTGGAGCTTGTACCTCCCCATATATATGTATGGAGTGGAGTTGGCCACTGAAAAGAAACTTTGTGTTCCCTTCAAGCTAGGTGAAGGACGGCTTTCACACACACTTATCTCTCAGAACTGAGCATGTGGAGAGACGTTCGTTCATCCAGCACAAAGGGAACGGGTTGCAGGAGAAACCCTTACTCTGGTTTCTCAGTCTGTTTCCTAGTGCCGGTTTGAAGTGCCTGCCGTTTTCACTGTAAAACCGAGTTGGAGCTTGTACCTCCCCATATATATGTATGGAGTGGAGTTGGCAACTGAAAAGAAACTTTGTGTTCCCTTCAAGCTAGGTGAAGGACGGCTTTCACACACACTTATCTCTCAGAACTGAGCATGTGGAGAGACGTTCGTTCATCCAGCACAAAGGGAACGGGTTGCAGGAGAAACCCTTACTCTGGTTTCTCAGTCTGTTTCCTAGTGCCGGTTTGAAGTGCCTGCCGTTTTCACTGTAAAACCGAGTTGGAGCTTGTACCTCCCCATATATATGTATGGAGTGGAGTTGGCAACTGAAAAGAAACTTTGTGTTCCCTTCAAGCTAGGTGAAGGACGGCTTTCACACACACTTATCTCTCAGAACTGAGCATGTGGAGAGACGTTCGTTCATCCAGCACAAAGGGAACGGGTTGCAGGAGAAACCCTTTCTCTGGTTTCTCAGTCTGTTTCCTAGTGCCGGTTTGAAGTGCCTGCCGTTTTCACTGTAAAACCGAGTTGGAGCTTGTACCTCCCCATATATATGTATGGAGTGGAGTTGGCAACTGAAAAGAAACTTTGTGTTCCCTTCAAGCTAGGTGAAGGACGGCTTTCACACACACTTATCTCTCAGAACTGAGCATGTGGAGAGACGTTCGTTCATCCAGCACAAAGGGAACGGGTTGCAGGAGAAACCCTTACTGTGGTTTCTCAGTCTGTTTCCTAGTGCCGGTTTGAAGTGCCTGCGTTTTCACTGTAAAACCGAGTTGGAGCTTGTACCTCCCCATATATATGTATGGAGTGGAGTTGGCCACTGAAAAGAAACTTTGTGTTCCCTTCAAGCTAGGTGAAGGACGGCTTTCACACACACTTATCTCTCAGAACTGAGCATGTGGAGAGACGTTCGTTCATCCAGCACAAAGGGAACGGGTTGCAGGAGAAACCCTTACTCTGGATTCTCAGTCGGTTTCCTAGTGCCGGTTTGAAGTGCCTGCCGTTTTCACTGTAAAACCGAGTTGGAGCTTGTACCTCCCCATATATATGTATGGAGTGGAGTTGGCCACTGAAAAGAAACTTTGTGTTCCCTTCAAGCTAGGTGAAGGACGGCTTTCACACACACTTATCTCTCAGAACTGAGCATGTGGAGAGACGTTCGTTCATCCAGCACAAAGGGAACGGGTTGCAGGAGAAACCCTTTCTCTGGTTTCTCAGGCTGTTTCCTAGTGCCGGTTTGAAGTGCCTGCCGTTTTCACTGTAAAACCGAGTTGGAGCTTGTACCTCCCCATATATATGTATGGAGTGGAGTTGGCCACTGAAAAGAAACTTTGTGTTCCCTTCAAGCTAGGTGAAGGACGGCTTTCACACACACTTATCTCTCAGAACTGAGCATGTGGAGAGACGTTCGTTCATCCAGCACAAAGGGAACGGGTTGCAGGAGAAACCCTTACTCTGGATTCTCACTCGGTTTCCTAGTGCCGGTTTGAAGTGCCTGCCGTTTTCACTGTAAAACCGAGTTGGAGCTTGTACCTCCCCATATATATGTATGGAGTGGAGTTGGCAACTGAAAAGAAACTTTGTGTTCCCTTCAAGCTAGGTGAAGGACGGCTTTCACACACACTTATCTCTCAGAACTGAGCATGTGGAGAGACGTTCGTTCATCCAGCACAAAGGGAACGGGTTGCAGGAGAAACCCTTACTCTGGTTTCTCTGTCTGTTTCCTAGTGCCGGTTTGAAGTGCCTGCCGTTTTCACTGTAAAACCGAGTTGGAGCTTGTACCTCCCCATATATATGTATGGAGTGGAGTTGGCAACTGAAAAGAAACTTTGTGTTCCCTTCAAGCTAGTTGAAGGACGGCTTTCACACACACTTATCTCTCAGAACTGAGCATGTGGAGAGACGTTCGTTCATCCAGCACAAAGGGAACGGGTTGCAGGAGAAACCCTTACTCTGGTTTCTCAGTCTGTTTCCTAGTGCCGGTTGGAAGTGCCTGCCGTTTTCACAGTAAAACAGAGTTGGAGCTTGTACCTCACCATATATATGTATGGAGTGGAGTTGGCCACAGAAAAGAAACTTTGTGTGCCCTTTAAGCTAGTTGAAGGACGGCTTTCACACACACTTATCTCTTAGAACTGAGCATGTGGAGAGACGTTCGTTCATCTAGCACAAAGGGAACGGGTTGCAGGAGAAACCCTTACTCTGGTTTCTCAGTCTGTTTCCTAGTGCCGGTTTGAAGTGCCTGCCGTTTTCACTGTAAAACCGAGTTGGAGCTTGTACCTCCCCATATATATGTATGGAGTGGAGTTGGCCACTGAAAAGAAACTTTGTGTTCCCTTCAAGCTAGGTGAAGGACGGCTTTCACACACACTTATCTCTCAGAACTGAGCATGTGGAGAGACGTTCGTTCATCCAGCACAAAGGGAACGGGTTGCAGGAGAAACCCTTACTCTGGTTTCTCAGTCTGTTTCCTAGTGCCGGTTTGAAGTGCCTGCCGTTTTCACTGTAAAACCGAGTTGGAGCTTGTACCTCCCCATATATATGTATGGAGTGGAGTTGGCCACTGAAAAGAAACTTTGTGTTCCCTTCAAGCTAGGTGAAGGACGGCTTTCACACACACTTATCTCTCAGAACTGAGCATGTGGAGAGACGTTCGTTCATCCAGCACAAAGGGAACGGGTTGCAGGAGAAACCCTTACTCTGGTTTCTCAGTCTGTTTCCTAGTGCCGGTTTGAAGTGCCTGCCGTTTTCACTGTAAAACCGAGTTGGAGCTTGTACCTCCCCATATATATGTATGGAGTGGAGTTGGCCACTGAAAAGAAACTTTGTGTTCCCTTCAAGCTAGGTGAAGGACGGCTTTCACACACACTTATCTCTCAGAACTGAGCATGTGGAGAGACGTTCGTTCATCCAGCACAAAGGGAACGGGTTGCAGGAGAAACCCTTACTCTGGTTTCTCAGTCTGTTTCCTAGTGCCGGTTTGAAGTGCCTGCCGTTTTCACTGTAAAACCGAGTTGGAGCTTGTACCTCCCCATATATATGTATGGAGTGGAGTTGGCCACTGAAAAGAAACTTTGTGTTCCCTTCAAGCTAGGTGAAGGACGGCTTTCACACACACTTATCTCTCAGAACTGAGCATGTGGAGAGACGTTCGTTCATCCAGCACAAAGGGAACGGGTTGCAGGAGAAACCCTTACTCTGGTTTCTCAGTCTGTTTCCTAGTGCCGGTTTGAAGTGCCTGCCGTTTTCACTGTAAAACCGAGTTGGAGCTTGTACCTCCCCATATATATGTATGGAGTGGAGTTGGCCACTGAAAAGAAACTTTGTGTTCCCTTCAAGCTAGGTGAAGGACGGCTTTCACACACACTTATCTCTCAGAACTGAGCATGTGGAGAGACGTTCGTTCATCCAGCACAAAGGGAACGGGTTGCAGGAGAAACCCTTACTCTGGTTTCTCAGTCTGTTTCCTAGTGCCGGTTTGAAGTGCCTGCCGTTTTCACTGTAAAACCGAGTTGGAGCTTGTACCTCCCCATATATATGTATGGAGTGGAGTTGGCCACTGAAAAGAAACTTTGTGTTCCCTTCAAGCTAGGTGAAGGACGGCTTTCACACACACTTATCTCTCAGAACTGAGCATGTGGAGAGACGTTCGTTCATCCAGCACAAAGGGAACGGGTTGCAGGAGAAACCCTTACTCTGGATTCTCAGTCGGTTTCCTAGTGCCGGTTTGAAGTGCCTGCCGTTTTCACTGTAAAACCGAGTTGGAGCTTGTACCTCCCCATATATATGTATGGAGTGGAGTTGGCAACTGAAAAGAAACTTTGTGTTCCCTTCAAGCTAGGTGAAGGACGGCTTTCACACACACTTATCTCTCAGAACTGAGCATGTGGAGAGACGTTCGTTCATCCAGCACAAAGGGAACGGGTTGCAGGAGAAACCCTTTCTCTGGTTTCTCAGTCTGTTTCCTAGTGCCGGTTTGAAGTGCCTGCCGTTTTCACTGTAAAACCGAGTTGGAGCTTATACCTCCCCATATATATGTATGGAGTGGAGTTGGCAACTGAAAAGAAACTTTGTGTTCCCTTCAAGCTAGGTGAAGGACGGCTTTCACACACACTTATCTCTCAGAACTGAGCATGTGGAGAGACGTTCGTTCATCCAGCACAAAGGGAACGGGTTGCAGGAGAAACCCTTACTCTGGTTTCTCAGTCTGTTTCCTAGTGCCGGTTTGAAGTGCCTGCGTTTTCACTGTAAAACCGAGTTGGAGCTTGTACCTCCCCATATATATGTATGGAGTGGAGTTGGCCACTGAAAAGAAACTTTGTGTTCCCTTCAAGCTAGGTGAAGGACGGCTTTCACACACACTTATCTCTCAGAACTGAGCATGTGGAGAGACGTTCGTTCATCCAGCACAAAGGGAACGGGTTGCAGGAGAAACCCTTACTCTGGATTCTCAGTCGGTTTCCTAGTGCCGGTTTGAAGTGCCTGCCGTTTTCACTGTAAAACCGAGTTGGAGCTTGTACCTCCCCATATATATGTATGGAGTGGAGTTGGCAACTGAAAAGAAACTTTGTGTTCCCTTCAAGCTAGGTGAAGGACGGCTTTCACACACACTTATCTCTCAGAACTGAGCATGTGGAGAGACGTTCGTTCATCCAGCACAAAGGGAACGGGTTGCAGGAGAAACCCTTTCTCTGGTTTCTCAGGCTGTTTCCTAGTGCCGGTTTGAAGTGCCTGCCGTTTTCACTGTAAAACCGAGTTGGAGCTTGTACCTCCCCATATATATGTATGGAGTGGAGTTGGCCACTGAAAAGAAACTTTGTGTTCCCTTCAAGCTAGGTGAAGGACGGCTTTCACACACACTTATCTCTCAGAACTGAGCATGTGGAGAGACGTTCGTTCATCCAGCACAAAGGGAACGGGTTGCAGGAGAAACCCTTACTCTGGATTCTCACTCGGTTTCCTAGTGCCGGTTTGAAGTGCCTGCCGTTTTCACTGTAAAACCGAGTTGGAGCTTGTACCTCCCCATATATATGTATGGAGTGGAGTTGGCAACTGAAAAGAAACTTTGTGTTCCCTTCAAGCTAGGTGAAGGACGGCTTTCACACACACTTATCTCTCAGAACTGAGCATGTGGAGAGACGTTCGTTCATCCAGCACAAAGGGAACGGGTTGCAGGAGAAACCCTTACTCTGGTTTCTCTGTCTGTTTCCAAGTGCCGGTTTGAAGTGCCTGCCGTTTTCACTGTAAAACCGAGTTGGAGCTTGTACCTACCCATATATATGTATGGAGTGGAGTTGGCAACTGAAAAGAAACTTTGTGTTCCCTTCAAGCTAGGTGAAGGACGGCTTTCACACACACTTATCTCTCAGAACTGAGCATGTGGAGAGACGTTCGTTCATCCAGCACAAAGGGAACGGGTTGCAGGAGAAACCCTTACTCTGGTTTCTCAGTCTGTTTCCTAGTGCCGGTTTGAAGTGCCTGCCGTTTTCACTGTAAAACCGAGTTGGAGCTTGTACCTCCCCATATATATGTATGGAGTGGAGTTGGCCACTGAAAAGAAACTTTGTGTTCCCTTCAAGCTAGGTGAAGGACGGCTTTCACACACACTTATCTCTCAGAACTGAGCATGTGGAGAGACGTTCGTTCATCCAGCACAAAGGGAACGGGTTGCAGGAGAAACCCTTTCTCTGGTTTCTCAGTCTGTTCCCTAGTGCCGGTTTGAAGTGCCTGCCGTTTTCACTGTAAAACCGAGTTGGAGCTTGTACCTCCCCATATATATGTATGGAGTGGAGTTGGCCACTGAAAAGAAACTTTGTGTTCCCTTCAAGCTAGGTGAAGGACGGCTTTCACACACACTTATCTCTCAGATCTGAGCATGTGGAAAGACGTTCGTTCATCCAGCACAAAGGGAACGGGTTGCAGGAGAAACCCTTACTCTCGTTTCTCAGTCTGTTTCCTAGCGCCGGTTTGAAGTGCCTGCCGTTTTCACTGTAAAACCGAGTTGGAGCTTGTACCTCCCCATATATATGTATGGAGTGGAGTTGGCAACTGAAAAGAAATTTTGTGTTCCCTTCAAGCTAGGTGAAGGACGGCTTTCACACACACTTATCTCTCAGATCTGAGCATGTGGAAAGACATTCGTTCATCCAGCACAAAGGGAACGGGTTGCAGGAGAAACCCTTACTCTGGTTTCTCAGTCTGTTTCCTAGCGCCGGTTTGAAGTGCCTGCCGTTTTTACTGTAAAACCGAGTTGGAGCTTGTACCTCCCCATATATATGTATGGAGTGGAGTTGGCAACTGAAAAGAAATTTTGTGTTCCCTTCAAGCTAGGTGAAGGACGGCTTTCACAGACACTTATCTCTCAGACATGAGCATGTTGAGAGACGTTCGTTCATCCAGCACAAAAGGAACAGGTTGCAGGAGAAACCCTTACTCTGGTTTCTCAGTCGGTTTCCTAGTGCCGGTTTGAAGTGCCTGCCGTTTTCACTGTAAAACCGAGTTGGAGCTTGTACCTCCCCGTATATATGTATGGAGTGGAGTTGGCCACTGAAAAGAAACTTTGTGTTCCCTTCAAGCTAGGTGAAGGACGGCTTTCACACACACTTATCTCTCAGAACTGAGCATGTGGAGAGACGTTCGTTCATCCAGCACAAAGGGAACGGGTTGCAGGAGAAACCCTTACTCTGGATTCTCAGTCGGTTTCCTAGTGCCGGTTTGAAGTGCCTGCCGTTTTCACTGTAAAACCGAGTTGGAGCTTGTACCTCCCCATATATATGTATGGAGTGGAGTTGGCAACTGAAAAGAAACTTTGTGTTCCCTTCAAGCTAGGTGAAGGACGGCTTTCACACACACTTATCTCTCAGAACTGAGCATGTGGAGAGACGTTCGTTCATCCAGCACAAAGGGAACGGGTTGCAGGAGAAACCCTTTCTCTGGTTTCTCAGGCTGTTTCCTAGTGCCGGTTTGAAGTGCCTGCCGTTTTCACTGTAAAACCGAGTTGGAGCTTGTACCTCCCCATATATATGTATGGAGTGGAGTTGGCAACTGAAAAGAAACTTTGTGTTCCCTTCAAGCTAGTTGAAGGACGGCTTTCACACACACTTATCTCTCAGAACTGAGCATGTGGAGAGACGTTCGTTCATCCAGCACAAAGGGAACGGGTTGCAGGAGAAACCCTTACTCTGGTTTCTCAGTCTGTTTCCTAGTGCCGGTTTGAAGTGCCTGCCGTTTTCACTGTAAAACCGAGTTGGAGCTTGTACCTCCCCATATATATGTATGGAGTGGAGTTGGCCACTGAAAAGAAACTTTGTGTTCCCTTCAAGCTAGGTGAAGGACGGCTTTCACACACACTTATCTCTAAGAACTGAGCATGTGGAGAGCCGTTCGTTCATCCAGCACAAAGGGAACGGGTTGCAGGAGAAACCCTTACTCTGGTTTCTCAGTCTGTTTCCTAGTGCCGGTTTGAAGTGCCTGCCGTTTTCACTGTAAAACCGAGTTGGAGCTTGTACCTCCCCATATATATGTATGGAGTGGAGTTGGCCACTGAAAAGAAACTTTGTGTTCCCTTCAAGCTAGGTGAAGGACGGCTTTCACACACACTTATCTCTCAGAACTGAGCATGTGGAGAGACGTTCGTTCATCCAGCACAAAGGGAACGGGTTGCAGGAGAAACCCTTACTCTGGTTTCTCAGTCTGTTTCCTAGTGCCGGTTTGAAGTGCCTGCCGTTTTCACTGTAAAACCGAGTTGGAGCTTGTACCTCCCCATATATATGTATGGAGTGGAGTTGGCTACTGAAAAGAAACTTTGTGTTCCCTTCAAGCTAGGTGAAGGACGGCTTTCACACACACTTATCTCTCAGAACTGAGCATGTGGAGAGACGTTCGTTCATCCAGCACAAAGGGAACGGGTTGCAGGAGAAACCCTTACTCTGGTTTCTCAGTCTGTTTCCTAGTGCCGGTTTGAAGTGCCTGCCGTTTTCACTGTAAAACCGAGTTGGAGCTTGTACCACCCCATATATATGTATGGAGTGGAGTTGGCCACAGAAAAGAAACTTTGTGTGCCCTTCAAGCTAGGTGAAGGACGGCTTTCACACACACTTATCTCTCAGAACTGAGCATGTGGAGAGACGTTCGTTCATCCAGCACAAAGGGAACGGGTTGCAGGAGAAACCCTTACTCTGGTTTCTCAGTCTGTTTCCTAGTGCGGGTTGGAAGTGCCTGCCGTTTTCACTGTAAAACCGAGTTGGAGCTTGTACCTCACCATATATATGTATGGAGTGGAGTTGGCAACTGAAAAGAAACTTTGTGTTCCCTTCAAGCTAGGTGAAGGACGGCTTTCACACACACTTATCTCTCAGAACTGAGCATGTGGGGAGACGTTCGTTCATCCAGCACAAAGGGAACGGGTTGCAGGAGAAACCCTTTCTCTGGTTTCTCAGTGTGTTTCCTAGTGCCGGTTTGAAGTGCCTGCCGTTTTCACTGTAAAACCGAGTTGGAGCTTGTACCTCCCCATATATATGTATGGAGTGGAGTTGGCAACTGAAAAGAAACTTTGTGTTCCCTTCAAGCTAGGTGAAGGACGGCTTTCACACACACTTATCTCTCAGAACTGAGCATGTGGAGAGACGTTCGTTCATCCAGCACAAAGGGAACGGGTTTCAGGAGAAACCCTTACTCTGGTTTCTCAGTCTGTTTCCTAGTGCCGGTTTGAAGTGCCTGCCGTTTTCACTGTAAAACCGAGTTGGAGCTTGTACCTCCCCATATATATGTATGGAGTGGAGTTGGCAACTGAAAAGAAACTTTGTGTTCCCTTCAAGCTAGGTGAAGGACGGCTTTCACACACACTTATCTCTCAGAACTGAGCATGTGGAGAGACGTTCGTTCATCCAGCACAAAGGGAACGGGTTGCAGGAGAAACCCTTACTCTGGTTTCTCTGTCTGTTTCCTAGTGCCGGTTTGAAGTGCCTGCCGTTTTCACTGTAAAACCGAGTTGGAGCTTGTACCTCCCCATATATATGTATGGAGTGGAGTTGGCAACTGAAAAGAAACTTTGTGTTCCCTTCAAGCTAGTTGAAGGACGGCTTTCACACACACTTATCTCTCAGAACTGAGTATGTGGAGAGACGTTCGTTCATCCAGCACAAAGGGAACGGGTTGCAGGAGAAACCCTTACTCTGGTTTCTCAGTCTGTTTCCTAGTGCCGGTTTGAAGTGCCTGCCGTTTTCACTGTAAAACCGAGTTGGAGCTTGTACCTCCCCATATATATGTATGGAGTGGAGTTGGCCACTGAAAAGAAACTTTGTGTTCCCTTCAAGCTAGGTGAAGGACGGCTTTCACACACACATATCTCTCAGAACTGAGCATGTGGAGAGACGTTCGTTTATCCAGCACAAAGGGAACGGGTTGCAGGAGAAACCCTTACTCTGGTTTCTCAGTCTGTTTCCTAGTGCCGGTTTGAAGTGCCTGCCGTTTTCACTGTAAAACCGAGTTGGAGCTTGTACCTCCCCATATATATGTATGGAGTGGAGTTGGCCACTGAAAAGAAACTTTGTGTTCCCTTCAAGCTAGGTGAAGGACGGCTTTCACACACACTTATCTCTCAGATCTGAGCATGTGGAGAGACGTTCGTTCATCCAGCACAAAGGGAACGGGTTGCAGGAGAAACCCTTACTCTGGTTTCTCAGTCTGTTTCCTAGTGCCGGTTTGAAGTGCCTGCCGTTTTCACTGTAAAACCGAGTTGGAGCTTGTACCTCCCCATATATAAGTATGGAGTGGAGTTGGCAACTGAAAAGAAACTTTGTGTTCCCTTCAAGCTAGGTGAAGGACGGCTTTCACACACACTTATCTCTCAGAACTGAGCATGTGGAGAGACGTTCGTTCATCCAGCACAAAGGGAACCGGTTGCAGGAGAAACCCTTACTGTGGTTTCTCAGTCTGTTTTTCTAGTGCCGGTTTGAAGTGCCTGCCGTTTTCACTGTAAAACCGAGTTGGAGCTTGTACCTCCCCATATATATGTATGGAGTGGAGTTGGCAACTGAAAAGAAACTTTGTGTTCCCTTCAAGCTAGGTGAAGGACGGCTTTCACACACACTTATCTCTCAGAACTGAGCATGTGGAGAGACGTTCGTTCATCCAGCACAAAGGGAACGGGTTGCAGGAGAAACCCTTACTCTGGATTCTCAGTCGGTTTCCTAGTGCCGGTTTGAAGTGCCTGCCGTTTTCACTGTAAAACCGAGTTGGAGCTTGTACCTCCCCATATATATGTATGGAGTGGAGTTGGCAACTGAAAAGAAACTTTGTGTTCCCTTCAAGCTAGGTGAAGGACGGCTTTCACACACACTTATCTCTCAGAACTGAGCATGTGGAGAGACGTTCGTTCATCCAGCACAAAGGGAACGGGTTGCAGGAGAAACCCTTACTCTGGTTTCTCAGTCTGTTTCCTAGTGCCGGTTTGAAGTGCCTGCCGTTTTCACTGTAAAACCGAGTTGGAGCTTGTACCTCCCCATATATATGTATGGAGTGGAGTTGGCCACTGAAAAGAAACTTTGTGTTCCCTTCAAGCTAGGTGAAGGACGGCTTTCACACACACATATCTCTCAGAACTGAGCATGTGGAGAGACGTTCGTTCATCCAGCACAAAGGGAACGGGTTGCAGGAGAAACCCTTACTCTGGTTTCTCAGTCTGTTTCCTAGTGCCGGTTTGAAGTGCCTGCCGTTTTCACTGTAAAACCGAGTTGGAGCTTGTACCTCCCCATATATATGTATGGAGTGGAGTTGGCCACTGAAAAGAAACTTTGTGTTCCCTTCAAGCTAGGTGAAGGACGGCTTTCACACACACTTATCTCTCAGATCTGAGCATGTGGAGAGACGTTCGTTCATCCAGCACAAAGGGAACGGGTTGCAGGAGAAACCCTTACTCTGGTTTCTCAGTCTGTTTCCTAGTGCCGGTTTGAAGTGCCTGCCGTTTTCACTGTAAAACCGAGTTGGAGCTTGTACCTCCCCATATATAAGTATGGAGTGGAGTTGGCAACTGAAAAGAAACTTTGTGTTCCCTTCAAGCTAGGTGAAGGACGGCTTTCACACACACTTATCTCTCAGAACTGAGCATGTGGAGAGACGTTCGTTCATCCAGCACAAAGGGAACCGGTTGCAGGAGAAACCCTTACTGTGGTTTCTCAGTCTGTTTTTCTAGTGCCGGTTTGAAGTGCCTGCCGTTTTCACTGTAAAACCGAGTTGGAGCTTGTACCTCCCCATATATATGTATGGAGTGGAGTTGGCAACTGAAAAGAAACTTTGTGTTCCCTTCAAGCTAGGTGAAGGACGGCTTTCACACACACTTATCTCTCAGAACTGAGCATGTGGAGAGACGTTCGTTCATCCAGCACAAAGGGAACGGGTTGCAGGAGAAACCCTTACTCTGGATTCTCAGTCGGTTTCCTAGTGCCGGTTTGAAGTGCCTGCCGTTTTCACTGTAAAACCGAGTTGGAGCTTGTACCTCCCCATATATATGTATGGAGTGGAGTTGGCAACTGAAAAGAAACTTTGTGTTCCCTTCAAGCTAGGTGAAGGACGGCTTTCACACACACTTATCTCTCAGAACTGAGCATGTGGAGAGACGTTCGTTCATCCAGCACAAAGGGAACGGGTTGCAGGAGAAACCCTTACTCTGGTTTCTCAGTCTGTTTCCTAGTGCCGGTTTGAAGTGCCTGCCGTTTTCACTGTAAAACCGAGTTGGAGCTTGTACCTCCCCATATATATGTATGGAGTGGAGTTGGCAACTGAAAAGAAACTTTGTGTTCCCTTCAAGCTAGGTGAAGGACGGCTTTCACACACACTTATCTCTCAGAACTGAGCATGTGGAGAGACGTTCGTTCATCCAGCACAAAGGGAACGGGTTGCAGGAGAAACCCTTACTCTGGTTTCTCTGTCTGTTTCCTAGTGCCGGTTTGAAGTGCCTGCCGTTTTCACTGTAAAACCGAGTTGGAGCTTGTACCTCCCCATATATATGTATGGAGTGGAGTTGGCAACTGAAAAGAAACTTTGTGTTCCCTTCAAGCTAGTTGAAGGACGGCTTTCACACACACTTATCTCTCAGAACTGAGCATGTGGAGAGACGTTCGTTCATCCAGCACAAAGGGAACGGGTTGCAGGAGAAACCCTTACTCTGGTTTCTCAGTCTGTTTCCTAGTGCCGGTTTGAAGTGCCTGCCGTTTTCACTGTAAAACCGAGTTGGAGCTTGTACCTCCCCATATATATGTATGGAGTGGAGTTGGCCACTGAAAAGAAACTTTGTGTTCCCTTCAAGCTAGGTGAAGGACGGCTTTCACACACACATATCTCTCAGAACTGAGCATGTGGAGAGACGTTCGTTCATCCAGCACAAAGGGAACGGGTTGCAGGAGAAACCCTTACTCTAGTTTCTCAGTCTGTTTCCTAGTGCCGGTTTGAAGTGCCTGCCGTTTTCACTGTAAAACCGAGTTGGAGCTTGTACCTCCCCATATATATGTATGGAGTGGAGTTGGCCACTGAAAAGAAACTTTGTGTTCCCTTCAAGCTAGGTGAAGGACGGCTTTCACACACACTTATCTCTCAGATCTGAGCATGTGGAGAGACGTTCGTTCATCCAGCACAAAGGGAACGGGTTGCAGGAGAAACCCTTACTCTGGTTTCTCAGTCTGTTTCCTAGTGCCGGTTTGAAGTGCCTGCCGTTTTCACTGTAAAACCGAGTTGGAGCTTATACCTCCCCATATATATGTATGGAGTGGAGTTGGCAACTGAAAAGAAACTTTGTGTTCCCTTCAAGCTAGGTGAAGGACGGCTTTCACACACACTTATCTCTCAGAACTTAGCATGTGGAGAGACGTTCGTTCATCCAGCACAAAGGGAACGGGTTGCAGGAGAAACCCTTACTGTGGTTTCTCAGTCTGTTTTTCTAGTGCCGGTTTGAAGTGCCTGCCGTTTTCACTGTAAAACCGAGTTGGAGCTTGTACCTCCCCATATATATGTATGGAGTGGAGTTGGCAACTGAAAAGAAACTTTGTGTTCCCTTCAAGCTAGGTGAAGGATGGCTTTCACACACACTTATCTCTCAGAACTGAGCATGTGGAGAGACGTTCGTTCATCCAGCACAAAGGGAACGGGTTGCAGGAGAAACCCTTACTCTGGTTTCTCAGTCTGTTTCCTAGTGCCGGTTTGAAGTGCCTGCCGTTTTCACTGTAAAACCGAGTTGGAGCTTGTACCTCCCCATATATATGTATGGAGTGGTGTTGGCCACTGAAAAGAAACTTTGTGTTCCCTTCAAGCTAGGTGAAGGACGGCTTTCACACACACTTATCTCTCAGAACTGAGCATGTGGAGAGACGTTCGTTCATCCAGCACAAAGGGAACGGATTGCAGGAGAAACCCTTACTCTGGATTCTCAGTCGTTTTCCTAGTGCCGGTTTGAAGTGCCTGCCGTTTTCACTGTAAAACCGAGTTGGAGCTTGTACCTCCCCATATATATGTATGGAGTGGAGTTGGCAACTGAAAAGAAACTTTGTGTTCCCTTCAAGCTAGGTGAAGGACGGCTTTCACACACACTTATCTCTCAGAACTGAGCATGTGGAGAGACGTTCGTTCATCCAGCACAAAGGGAACGGGTTGCAGGAGAAACCCTTACTCTGGTTTCTCAGTCTGTTTCCTAGTGCCGGTTTGAAGTGCCTGCCGTTTTCACTGTAAAACCGAGTTGGAGCTTGTACCTCCCCATATATATGTATGGAGTGGAGTTGGCCACTGAAAAGAAACTTTGTGTTCCCTTCAAGCTAGGTGAAGGACGGCTTTCACACACACATATCTCTCAGAACTGAGCATGTGGAGAGACGTTCGTTCATCCAGCACAAAGGGAACGGGTTGCAGGAGAAACCCTTACTCTAGTTTCTCAGTCTGTTTCCTAGTGCCGGTTTGAAGTGCCTGCCGTTTTCACTGTA
The DNA here is from genome assembly GCF_048564905.1 of Vicugna pacos. Classification (NCBI taxonomy): domain Eukaryota; kingdom Metazoa; phylum Chordata; class Mammalia; order Artiodactyla; family Camelidae; genus Vicugna; species Vicugna pacos. Next base: position 74,434,548 of record NW_027328740.1, on the reverse strand, counting down.
AAACCGAGTTGGAGCTTGTACCTCCCCATATATATGTATGGAGTGGAGTTGGCCACTGAAAAGAAACTTTGTGTTCCCTTCAAGCTAGGTGAAGGACGGCTTTCACACACACTTATCTCTCAGATCTGAGCATGTGGAGAGACGTTCGTTCATCCAGCACAAAGGGAACGGGTTGCAGGAGAAACCCTTACTCTGGTTTCTCAGTCTGTTTCCTAGTGCCGGTTTGAAGTGCCTGCCGTTTTCACTGTAAAACCGAGTTGGAGCTTATACCTCCCCATATATATGTATGGAGTGGAGTTGGCAACTGAAAAGAAACTTTGTGTTCCCTTCAAGCTAGGTGAAGGACGGCTTTCACACACACTTATCTCTCAGAACTTAGCATGTGGAGAGACGTTCGTTCATCCAGCACAAAGGGAACGGGTTGCAGGAGAAACCCTTACTGTGGTTTCTCAGTCTGTTTTTCTAGTGCCGGTTTGAAGTGCCTGCCGTTTTCACTGTAAAACCGAGTTGGAGCTTGTACCTCCCCATATATATGTATGGAGTGGAGTTGGCAACTGAAAAGAAACTTTGTGTTCCCTTCAAGCTAGGTGAAGGATGGCTTTCACACACACTTATCTCTCAGAACTGAGCATGTGGAGAGACGTTCGTTCATCCAGCACAAAGGGAACGGGTTGCAGGAGAAACCCTTACTCTGGTTTCTCAGTCTGTTTCCTAGTGCCGGTTTGAAGTGCCTGCCGTTTTCACTGTAAAACCGAGTTGGAGCTTGTACCTCCCCATATATATGTATGGAGTGGTGTTGGCCACTGAAAAGAAACTTTGTGTTCCCTTCAAGCTAGGTGAAGGACGGCTTTCACACACACTTATCTCTCAGAACTGAGCATGTGGAGAGACGTTCGTTCATCCAGCACAAAGGGAACGGATTGCAGGAGAAACCCTTACTCTGGATTCTCAGTCGGTTTCCTAGTGCCGGTTTGAAGTGCCTGCCGTTTTCACTGTAAAACCGAGTTGGAGCTTGTACCTCCCCATATATATGTATGGAGTGGAGTTGGCAACTGAAAAGAAACTTTGTGTTCCCTTCAAGCTAGGTGAAGGACGGCTTTCACACACACTTATCTCTCAGAACTGAGCATGTGGAGAGACGTTCGTTCATCCAGCACAAAGGGAACGGGTTGCAGGAGAAACCCTTACTCTGGTTTCTCAGTCTGTTTCCTAGTGCCGGTTTGAAGTGCCTGCCGTTTTCACTGTAAAACCGAGTTGGAGCTTGTACCTCCCCATATATATGTATGGAGTGGAGTTGGCAACTGAAAAGAAACTTTGTGTTCCCTTCAAGCTAGGTGAAGGACGGCTTTCACACACACTTATCTCTCAGAACTGAGCATGTGGAGAGACGTTCGTTCATCCAGCACAAAGGGAACGGGTTGCAGGAGAAACCCTTACTCTGGTTTCTCTGTCTGTTTCCTAGTGCCGGTTTGAAGTGCCTGCCGTTTTCACTGTAAAACCGAGTTGGAGCTTGTACCTCCCCATATATATGTATGGAGTGGAGTTGGCAACTGAAAAGAAACTTTGTGTTCCCTTCAAGCTAGTTGAAGGACGGCTTTCACACACACTTATCTCTCAGAACTGAGCATGTGGAGAGACGTTCGTTCATCCAGCACAAAGGGAACGGGTTGCAGGAGAAACCCTTACTCTGGTTTCTCAGTCTGTTTCCTAGTGCCGGTTTGAAGTGCCTGCCGTTTTCACTGTAAAACCGAGTTGGAGCTTGTACCTCCCCATATATATGTATGGAGTGGAGTTGGCCACTGAAAAGAAACTTTGTGTTCCCTTCAAGCTAGGTGAAGGACGGCTTTCACACACACATATCTCTCAGAACTGAGCATGTGGAGAGACGTTCGTTCATCCAGCACAAAGGGAACGGGTTGCAGGAGAAACCCTTACTCTGGTTTCTCAGTCTGTTTCCTAGTGCCGGTTTGAAGTGCCTGCCGTTTTCACTGTAAAACCGAGTTGGAGCTTGTACATCCCCATATATATGTATGGAGTGGAGTTGGCCACTGAAAAGAAACTTTGTGTTCCCTTCAAGCTAGGTGAAGGACGGCTTTCACACACACTTATCTCTCAGATCTGAGCATGTGGAGAGACGTTCGTTCATCCAGCACAAAGGGAACGGGTTGCAGGAGAAACCCTTACTCTGGTTTCTCAGTCTGTTTCCTAGTGCCGGTTTGAAGTGCCTGCCGTTTTCACTGTAAAACCGAGTTGGAGCTTGTACCTCCCCATATATATGTATGGAGTGGAGTTGGCAACTGAAAAGAAACTTTGTGTTCCCTTCAAGCTAGGTGAAGGACGGCTTTCACACACACTTATCTCTCAGAACTGAGCATGTGGAGAGACGTTCGTTCATCCAGCACAAAGGGAACCGGTTGCAGGAGAAACCCTTACTGTGGTTTCTCAGTCTGTTTTTCTAGTGCCGGTTTGAAGTGCCTGCCGTTTTCACTGTAAAACCGAGTTGGAGCTTGTACCTCCCCATATATATGTATGGAGTGGAGTTGGCAACTGAAAAGAAACTTTGTGTTCCCTTCAAGCTAGGTGAAGGACGGCTTTCACACACACTTATCTCTCAGAACTGAGCATGTGGAGAGACGTTCGTTCATCCAGCACAAAGGGAACGGGTTGCAGGAGAAACCCTTACTCTGGATTCTCAGTCGGTTTCCTAGTGCCGGTTTGAAGTGCCTGCCGTTTTCACTGTAAAACCGAGTTGGAGCTTGTACCTCCCCATATATATGTATGGAGTGGAGTTGGCAACTGAAAAGAAACTTTGTGTTCCCTTCAAGCTAGGTGAAGGACGGCTTTCACACACACTTATCTCTCAGAACTGAGCATGTGGAGAGACGTTCGTTCATCCAGCACAAAGGGAACGGGTTGCAGGAGAAACCCTTACTCTGGTTTCTCAGGCTGTTTCCTAGTGCCGGTTTGAAGTGCCTGCCGTTTTCACTGTAAAACCGAGTTGGAGCTTGTACCTCCCCATATATATGTATGGAGTGGAGTTGGCAACTGAAAAGAAACTTTGTGTTCCCTTCAAGCTAGGTGAAGGACGGCTTTCACACACACTTATCTCTCAGAACTGAGCATGTGGAGAGACGTTCGTTCATCCAGCACAAAGGGAACGGGTTGCAGGAGAAACCCTTACTCTGGTTTCTCTGTCTGTTTCCTAGTGCCGGTTTGAAGTGCCTGCCGTTTTCACTGTAAAACCGAGTTGGAGCTTGTACCTCCCCATATATATGTATGGAGTGGAGTTGGCAACTGAAAAGAAACTTTGTGTTCCCTTCAAGCTAGTTGAAGGACGGCTTTCACACACACTTATCTCTCAGAACTGAGCATGTGGAGAGACGTTCGTTCATCCAGCACAAAGGGAACGGGTTGCAGGAGAAACCCTTACTCTGGTTTCTCAGTCTGTTTCCTAGTGCCGGTTTGAAGTGCCTGCCGTTTTCACTGTAAAACCGAGTTGGAGCTTGTACCTCCCCATATATATGTATGGAGTGGAGTTGGCCACTGAAAAGAAACTTTGTGTTCCCTTCAAGCTAGGTGAAGGACGGCTTTCACACACACATATCTCTCAGAACTGAGCATGTGGAGAGACGTTCGTTCATCCAGCACAAAGGGAACGGGTTGCAGGAGAAACCCTTACTCTGGTTTCTCAGTCTGTTTCCTAGTGCCGGTTTGAAGTGCCTGCCGTTTTCACTGTAAAACCGAGTTGGAGCTTGTACCTCCCCATATATATGTATGGAGTGTAGTTGGCCACTGAAAAGAAACTTTGTGTTCCCTTCAAGCTAGGTGAAGGACGGCTTTCACACACACTTATCTCTCAGATCTGAGCATGTGGAGAGACGTTCGTTCATCCAGCACAAAGGGAACGGGTTGCAGGAGAAACCCTTACTCTGGTTTCTCAGTCTGTTTCCTAGTGCCGGTTTGAAGTGCCTGCCGTTTTCACTGTAAAACCGAGTTGGAGCTTGTACCTCCCCATATATAAGTATGGAGTGGAGTTGGCAACTGAAAAGAAACTTTGTGTTCCCTTCAAGCTAGGTGAAGGACGGCTTTCACACACACTTATCTCTCAGAACTGAGCATGTGGAGAGACGTTCGTTCATCCAGCACAAAGGGAACCGGTTGCAGGAGAAACCCTTACTGTGGTTTCTCAGTCTGTTTTTCTAGTGCCGGTTTGAAGTGCCTGCCGTTTTCACTGTAAAACCGAGTTGGAGCTTGTACCTCCACATATATATGTATGGAGTGGAGTTGGCAACTGAAAAGAAACTTTGTGTTCCCTTCAAGCTAGGTGAAGGACGGCTTTCACACACACTTATCTCTCAGAACTGAGCATGTGGAGAGCCGTTCGTTCATACAGAACAAAGGGAACGGGTTGCAGGAGAAACCCTTACTCTGGTTTCTCAGTCTGTTTCCTAGTGCCGGTTTGAAGTGCCTGCCGTTTTCACTGTAAAACCGAGTTGGAGCTTGTACCTCCCCATATATAAGTATGGAGTGGAGTTGGCAACTGAAAAGAAACTTTGTGTTCCCTTCAAGCTAGGTGAAGGACGGCTTTCACACACACTTATCTCTCAGAACTGAGCATGTGGAGAGACGTTCGTTCATCCAGCACAAAGGGAACCGGTTGCAGGAGAAACCCTTACTCTGGTTTCTCAGTCTGTTTTTCTAGTGCCGGTTTGAAGTGCCTGCCGTTTTCACTGTAAAACCGAGTTGGAGCTTGTACCTCCCCATATATATGTATGGAGTGGAGTTGGCAACTGAAAAGAAACTTTGTGTTCCCTTCAAGCTAGGTGAAGGACGGCTTTCACACACACTTATCTCTCAGAACTGAGCATGTGGAGAGCCGTTCGTTCATCCAGCACAAAGGGAACGGGTTGCAGGAGAAACCCTTACTCTGGTTTCTCAGTCTGTTTCCTAGTGCCGGTTTGAAGTGCCTGCCGTTTTCACTGTAAAACCGAGTTGGAGCTTGTACCTCCCCATATATAAGTATGGAGTGGAGTTGGCAACTGAAAAGAAACTTTGTGTTCCCTTCAAGCTAGGTGAAGGACGGCTTTCACACACACTTATCTCTCAGAACTGAGCATGTGGAGTGACGTTCGTTCATCCAGCACAAAGGGAACCGGTTGCAGGAGAAACCCTTACTGTGGTTTCTCAGTCTGTTTTTCTAGTGCCGGTTTGAAGTGCCTGCCGTTTTCACTGTAAAACCGAGTTGGAGCTTGTACCTCCCCATATATATGTATGGAGTGGAGTTGGCAACTGAAAAGAAACTTTGTGTTCCCTTCAAGCTAGGTGAAGGACGGCTTTCACACACACTTATCTCTCAGAACTGAGCATGTGGAGAGCCGTTCGTTCATCCAGCACAAAGGGAATGGGTTGCAGGAGAAACCCTTACTCTGGTTTCTCAGTCTGTTTCCTAGTGCCGGTTTGAAGTGCCTGCCGTTTTCACTGTAAAACCGAGTTGGAGCTTGTACCTCCCCATATATATGTATGGAGTGGAGTTGGCCACTGAAAAGAAACTTTGTGTTCCCTTCAAGCTAGGTGAAGGACGGCTTTCACACACACTTATCTCTCAGAACTGAGCATGTGGAGAGACGTTCGTTCATCCAGCACAAAGGGAACGGGTTGCAGGAGAAACCCTTACTCTGGTTTCTCAGTCTGTTTCCTAGTGCCGGTTTGAAGTGCCTGCCGTTTTCACTGTAAAACCGAGTTGGAGCTTGTACCTCACCATATATATGTATGGAGTGGAGTTGGCCACAGAAAAGAAACTTTGTGTGCCCTTCAAGCTAGGTGAAGGACGGCTTTCACACACACTTATCTCTCAGAACTGAGCATGTGGAGAGACGTTCGTTCATCTAGCACAAAGGGAACGGGTTGCAGGAGAAACCCTTACTCTGGTTTCTCAGTCTGTTTCCTAGTGCCGGTTTGAAGTGCCTGCCGTTTTCACTGTAAAACCGAGTTGGAGCTTGTACCTCCCCATATATATGTATGGAGTGGAGTTGGCAACTGAAAAGAAACTTTGTGTTCCCTTCAAGCTAGGTGAAGGACGGCTTTCACACACACTTATCTCTCAGAATTGAGCATGTGGAGAGACGTTCGTTCATCCAGCACAAAGGGAACGGGTTGCAGGAGAAACCCTTACTTTGGTTTCTCAGTCTGTTTTTCTAGTGCCGGTTTGAAGTGCCTGCCGTTTTCACTGTAAAACCGAGTTGGAGCTTGTACCTCCCCATATATATGTATGGAGTGGAGTTGGCAACTGAAAAGAAACTTTGTGTTCCCTTCAAGCTAGGTGAAGGACGGCTTTCACACACACATATCTCTCAGAACTGAGCATGTGGAGAGACGTTCGTTCATCCAGCACAAAGGGAACGGGTTGCAGGAGAAACCCTTACTCTGGTTTCTCAGTCTGTTTCCTAGTGCCGGTTTGAAGTGCCTGCCGTTTTCACTGTAAAACCGAGTTGGAGCTTGTACCTCCCCATATATATGTATGGAGTGGAGTTGGCAACTGAAAAGAAACTTTGTGTTCCCTTCAAGCTAGGTGAAGGACGGCTTTCACACACACTTATCTCTCAGATCTGAGCATGTGGAGAGACGTTCGTTCATCCAGCACAAAGGGAACGGGTTGCAGGAGAAACCCTTACTCTGGTTTCTCAGTCTGTTTCCTAGTGCCGGTTTGAAGTGCCTGCCGTTTTCACTGTAAAACCGAGTTGGAGCTTGTACCTCCCCATATATATGTATGGAGTGGAGTTGGCCACTGAAAAGAAACTTTGTGTTCCCTTCAAGCTAGGTGAAGGACGGCTTTCACACACACTTATCTCTCAGAACTGAGCATGTGGAGAGACGTTCGTTCATCCAGCACAAAGGGAACGGGTTGCAGGAGAAACCCTTACTCTGGTTTCTCAGTCTGTTTCCTAGTGCCGGTTTGAAGTGCCTGCCGTTTTCACTGTAAAACCGAGTTGGAGCTTGTACCTCCCCATATATATGTATGGAGTGGAGTTGGCCACTGAAAAGAAACTTTGTGTTCCCTTCAAGCTAGGTGAAGGACGGCTTTCACACACACTTATCTCTCAGAACTGAGCATGTGGAGAGACGTTCGTTCATCCAGCACAAAGGGAACGGGTTGCAGGAGAAACCCTTACTCTGGTTTCTCAGTCTGTTTCCTAGTGCCGGTTTGAAGTGCCTGCCGTTTTCACTGTAAACCCGAGTTGGAGCTTGTACCTCACCATATATATGTATGGAGTGGAGTTGGCCACAGAAAAGAAACTTTGTGTGCCCTTCAAGCTAGGTGAAGGACGGCTTTCACACACACTTATCTCTCAGAACTGAGCATGTGGAGAGACGTTCGTTCATCCAGCACAAAGGGAACGGGTTGCAGGAGAAACCCTTACTCTGGTTTCTCAGTCTGTTTCCTAGTGCCGGTTTGAAGTGCCTGCCGTTTTCACTGTAAAACCGAGTTGGAGCTTGTACCTCCCCATATATATGTATGGAGTGTAGTTGGCCACTGAAAAGAAACTTTGTGTTCCCTTCAAGCTAGGTGAAGGACGGCTTTCACACACACTTATCTCTCAGATCTGAGCATGTGGAGAGACGTTCGTTCATCCAGCACAAAGGGAACGGGTTGCAGGAGAAACCCTTACTCTGGTTTCTCAGTCTGTTTCCTAGTGCCGGTTTGAAGTGCCTGCCGTTTTCACTGTAAAACCGAGTTGGAGCTTGTACCTCCCCATATATAAGTATGGAGTGGAGTTGGCAACTGAAAAGAAACTTTGTGTTCCCTTCAAGCTAGGTGAAGGACGGCTTTCACACACACTTATCTCTCAGAACTGAGCATGTGGAGAGACGTTCGTTCATCCAGCACAAAGGGAACCGGTTGCAGGAGAAACCCTTACTGTGGTTTCTCAGTCTGTTTTTCTAGTGCCGGTTTGAAGTGCCTGCCGTTTTCACTGTAAAACCGAGTTGGAGCTTGTACCTCCCCATATATATGTATGGAGTGGAGTTGGCAACTGAAAAGAAACTTTGTGTTCCCTTCAAGCTAGGTGAAGGACGGCTTTCACACACACTTATCTCTCAGAACTGAGCATGTGGAGAGCCGTTCGTTCATACAGAACAAAGGGAACGGGTTGCAGGAGAAACCCTTACTCTGGTTTCTCAGTCTGTTTCCTAGTGCCGGTTTGAAGTGCCTGCCGTTTTCACTGTAAAACCGAGTTGGAGCTTGTACCTCCCCATATATAAGTATGGAGTGGAGTTGGCAACTGAAAAGAAACTTTGTGTTCCCTTCAAGCTAGGTGAAGGACGGCTTTCACACACACTTATCTCTCAGAACTGAGCATGTGGAGAGACGTTCGTTCATCCAGCACAAAGGGAACCGGTTGCAGGAGAAACCCTTACTCTGGTTTCTCAGTCTGTTTTTCTAGTGCCGGTTTGAAGTGCCTGCCGTTTTCACTGTAAAACCGAGTTGGAGCTTGTACCTCCCCATATATATGTATGGAGTGGAGTTGGCAACTGAAAAGAAACTTTGTGTTCCCTTCAAGCTAGGTGAAGGACGGCTTTCACACACACTTATCTCTCAGAACTGAGCATGTGGAGAGCCGTTCGTTCATCCAGCACAAAGGGAACGGGTTGCAGGAGAAACCCTTACTCTGGTTTCTCAGTCTGTTTCCTAGTGCCGGTTTGAAGTGCCTGCCGTTTTCACTGTAAAACCGAGTTGGAGCTTGTACCTCCCCATATATAAGTATGGAGTGGAGTTGGCAACTGAAAAGAAACTTTGTGTTCCCTTCAAGCTAGGTGAAGGACGGCTTTCACACACACTTATCTCTCAGAACTGAGCATGTGGAGTGACGTTCGTTCATCCAGCACAAAGGGAACCGGTTGCAGGAGAAACCCTTACTGTGGTTTCTCAGTCTGTTTTTCTAGTGCCGGTTTGAAGTGCCTGCCGTTTTCACTGTAAAACCGAGTTGGAGCTTGTACCTCCCCATATATATGTATGGAGTGGAGTTGGCAACTGAAAAGAAACTTTGTGTTCCCTTCAAGCTAGGTGAAGGACGGCTTTCACACACACTTATCTCTCAGAACTGAGCATGTGGAGAGCCGTTCGTTCATCCAGCACAAAGGGAATGGGTTGCAGGAGAAACCCTTACTCTGGTTTCTCAGTCTGTTTCCTAGTGCCGGTTTGAAGTGCCTGCCGTTTTCACTGTAAAACCGAGTTGGAGCTTGTACCTCCCCATATATATGTATGGAGTGGAGTTGGCCACTGAAAAGAAACTTTGTGTTCCCTTCAAGCTAGGTGAAGGACGGCTTTCACACACACTTATCTCTCAGAACTGAGCATGTGGAGAGACGTTCGTTCATCCAGCACAAAGGGAACGGGTTGCAGGAGAAACCCTTACTCTGGTTTCTCAGTCTGTTTCCTAGTGCCGGTTTGAAGTGCCTGCCGTTTTCACTGTAAAACCGAGTTGGAGCTTGTACCTCACCATATATATGTATGGAGTGGAGTTGGCCACAGAAAAGAAACTTTGTGTGCCCTTCAAGCTAGGTGAAGGACGGCTTTCACACACACTTATCTCTCAGAACTGAGCATGTGGAGAGACGTTCGTTCATCTAGCACAAAGGGAACGGGTTGCAGGAGAAACCCTTACTCTGGTTTCTCAGTCTGTTTCCTAGTGCCGGTTTGAAGTGCCTGCCGTTTTCACTGTAAAACCGAGTTGGAGCTTGTACCTCCCCATATATATGTATGGAGTGGAGTTGGCAACTGAAAAGAAACTTTGTGTTCCCTTCAAGCTAGGTGAAGGACGGCTTTCACACACACTTATCTCTCAGAATTGAGCATGTGGAGAGACGTTCGTTCATCCAGCACAAAGGGAACGGGTTGCAGGAGAAACCCTTACTTTGGTTTCTCAGTCTGTTTTTCTAGTGCCGGTTTGAAGTGCCTGCCGTTTTCACTGTAAAACCGAGTTGGAGCTTGTACCTCCCCATATATATGTATGGAGTGGAGTTGGCAACTGAAAAGAAACTTTGTGTTCCCTTCAAGCTAGGTGAAGGACGGCTTTCACACACACATATCTCTCAGAACTGAGCATGTGGAGAGACGTTCGTTCATCCAGCACAAAGGGAACGGGTTGCAGGAGAAACCCTTACTCTGGTTTCTCAGTCTGTTTCCTAGTGCCGGTTTGAAGTGCCTGCCGTTTTCACTGTAAAACCGAGTTGGAGCTTGTACCTCCCCATATATATGTATGGAGTGGAGTTGGCAACTGAAAAGAAACTTTGTGTTCCCTTCAAGCTAGGTGAAGGACGGCTTTCACACACACTTATCTCTCAGATCTGAGCATGTGGAGAGACGTTCGTTCATCCAGCACAAAGGGAACGGGTTGCAGGAGAAACCCTTACTCTGGTTTCTCAGTCTGTTTCCTAGTGCCGGTTTGAAGTGCCTGCCGTTTTCACTGTAAAACCGAGTTGGAGCTTGTACCTCCCCATATATATGTATGGAGTGGAGTTGGCCACTGAAAAGAAACTTTGTGTTCCCTTCAAGCTAGGTGAAGGACGGCTTTCACACACACTTATCTCTCAGAACTGAGCATGTGGAGAGACGTTCGTTCATCCAGCACAAAGGGAACGGGTTGCAGGAGAAACCCTTACTCTGGTTTCTCAGTCTGTTTCCTAGTGCCGGTTTGAAGTGCCTGCCGTTTTCACTGTAAAACCGAGTTGGAGCTTGTACCTCCCCATATATATGTATGGAGTGGAGTTGGCCACTGAAAAGAAACTTTGTGTTCCCTTCAAGCTAGGTGAAGGACGGCTTTCACACACACTTATCTCTCAGAACTGAGCATGTGGAGAGACGTTCGTTCATCCAGCACAAAGGGAACGGGTTGCAGGAGAAACCCTTACTCTGGTTTCTCAGTCTGTTTCCTAGTGCCGGTTTGAAGTGCCTGCCGTTTTCACTGTAAACCCGAGTTGGAGCTTGTACCTCACCATATATATGTATGGAGTGGAGTTGGCCACAGAAAAGAAACTTTGTGTGCCCTTCAAGCTAGGTGAAGGACGGCTTTCACACACACTTATCTCTCAGAACTGAGCATGTGGAGAGACGTTCGTTCATCTAGCACAAAGGGAACGGGTTGCAGGAGAAACCCTTTCTCTGGTTTCTCAGTCTGTTTCCTAGTGCCGGTTTGAAGTGCCTGCCGTTTTCACTGTAAAACCGAGTTGGAGCTTGTACCTCCCCATATATATGTATGGAGTGGAGTTGGCAACTGAAAAGAAACTTTGTGTTCCCTTCAAGCTAGGTGAAGGACGGCTTTCACACACACTTATCTCTCAGAACTGAGCATGTGGAGAGACGTTCGTTCATCCAGCACAAAGGGAACGGGTTGCAGGAGAAACCCTTACTGTGGTTTCTCAGTCTGTTTTTCTAGTGCCGGTTTGAAGTGCCTGCCGTTTTCACTGTAAAACCGAGTTGGAGCTTGTACCTCCCCATATATATGTATGGAGTGGAGTTGGCAACTGAAAAGAAACTTTGTGTTCCCTTCAAGCTAGGTGAAGGACGGCTTTCACACACACTTATCTCTCAGAACTGAGCATGTGGAGAGACGTTCGTTCATCCAGCACAAAGGGAACGGGTTGCAGGAGAAACCCTTACTCTGGTTTCTCAGTCTGTTTCCTAGTGCCGGTTTGAAGTGCCTGCCGTTTTCACTGTAAAACCGAGTTGGAGCTTGTACCTCCCCATATATATGTATGGAGTGGAGTTGGCAACTGAAAAGAAACTTTGTGTTCCCTTCAAGCTAGGTGAAGGACGGCTTTCACACACACTTATCTCTCAGAACTGAGCATGTGGAGAGACGTTCGTTCATCCAGCACAAAGGGAACGGGTTGCAGGAGAAACCCTTACTCTGGTTTCTCAGTCTGTTTCCTAGTGCCGGTTTGAAGTGCCTGCCGTTTTCACTGTAAAACCGAGTTGGAGCTTGTACCTCCCCATATATATGTATGGAGTGGAGTTGGGAACTGAAAAGAAACTTTGTGTTCCCTTCAAGCTATGTGAAGGACGGCTTTCACACACACTTATCTCTCAGAACTGAGCATGTGGAGAGACGTTCGTTCATCCAGCACAAAGGGAACGGGTTGCAGGAGAAACCCTTACTCTGGTTTCTCAGTCTGTTTCCTAGTGCCGGTTTGAAGTGCCTGCCGTTTTCACTGTAAAACCGAGTTGGAGCTTGTACCTCCCCATATATATGTATGGAGTGGAGTTGGCAACTGAAAAGAAACTTTGTGTTCCCTTCAAGCTAGGTGAAGGACGGCTTTCACACACACTTATCTCTCAGAACTGAGCATGTGGAGAGACGTTCGTTCATCCAGCACAAAGGGAACGGGTTGCAGGAGAAACCCTTACTCTGGTTTCTCAGTCTGTTTCCTAGTGCCGGTTTGAAGTGCCTGCCGTTTTCACTGTAAAACCGAGTTGGAGCTTGTACCTCCCCATATATAAGTATGGAGTGGAGTTGGCAACTGAAAAGAAACTTTGTGTTCCCTTCAAGCTAGGTGAAGGACGGCTTTCACACACACTTATCTCTCAGATCTGAGCATGTGGAGAGACGTTCGTTCATCCAGCACAAAGGGAACGGGTTGCAGGAGAAACCCTTACTCTGGTTTCTCAGTCTGTTTCCTAGTGCCGGTTTGAAGTGCCTGCCGTTTTCACTGTAAAACCGAGTTGGAGCTTGTACCTCCCCATATATATGTATGGAGTGGAGTTGGCCACTGAAAAGAAACTTTGTGTTCCCTTCAAGCTAGGTGAAGGACGGCTTTCACACACACTTATCTCTCAGAACTGAGCATGTGGAGAGACGTTCGTTAATCCAGCACAAAGGGAACGGGTTGCAGGAGAAACCCTTACTCTGGTTTCTCAGTCTGTTTCCTAGTGCCGGTTTGAAGTGCCTGCCGTTTTCACTGTAAACCCGAGTTGGAGCTTGTACCTCACCATATATATGTATGGAGTGGAGTTGGCCACAGAAAAGAAACTTTGTGTGCCCTTCAAGCTAGGTGAAGGACGGCTTTCACACACACTTAACTCTCAGAACTGAGCATGTGGAGAGACGTTCGTTCATCTAGCACAAAGGGAACGGGTTGCAGGAGAAACCCTTACTCTGGTTTCTCAGTCTGTTTCCTAGTGCCGGTTTGAAGTGCCTGCCGTTTTCACTGTAAAACCGAGTTGGAGCTTGTACCTCCCCATATATATGTATGGAGTGGAGTTGGCAACTGAAAAGAAACTTTGTGTTCCCTTCAAGCTAGGTGAAGGACGGCTTTCACACACACTTATCTCTCAGAACTGAGCATGTGGAGAGACGTTCGTTCATCCAGCACAAAGGGAACGGGTTGCAGGAGAAACCCTTACTGTGGTTTCTCAGTCTGTTTTTCTAGTGCCGGTTTGAAGTGCCTGCCGTTTTCACTGTAAAACCGAGTTGGAGCTTGTACCTCCCCATATATATGTATGGAGTGGAGTTGGCAACTGAAAAGAAACTTTGTGTTCCCTTCAAGCTAGGTGAAGGACGGCTTTCACACACACTTATCTCTCAGAACTGAGCATGTGGAGAGACGTTCGTTCATCCAGCACAAAGGGAACGGGTTGCAGGAGAAACCCTTACTCTAGTTTCTCAGTCTGTTTCCTAGTGCCGGTTTGAAGTGCCTGCCGTTTTCACTGTAAAACCGAGTTGGAGCTTGTACCTCCCCATATATATGTATGGAGTGGAGTTGGCAACTGAAAAGAAACTTTGTGTTCCCTTCAAGCTAGGTGAAGGACGGCTTTCACACACACTTATCTCTCAGAACTGAGCATGTGGAGAGACGTTCGTTCATCCAGCACAAAGGGAACGGGTTGCAGGAGAAACCCTTACTCTGGTTTCTCAGTCTGTTTCCTAGTGCCGGTTTGAAGTGCCTGCCGTTTTCACTGTAAAACCGAGTTGGAGCTTGTACCTCCCCATATATATGTATGGAGTGGAGTTGGCAACTGAAAAGAAACTTTGTGTTCCCTTCAAGCTAGGTGAAGGACGGCTTTCACACACACTTATCTCTCAGAACTGAGCATGTGGAGAGACGTTCGTTCATCCAGCACAAAGGGAACGGGTTGCAGGAGAAACCCTTACTCTGGTTTCTCAGTCTGTTTCCTAGTGCCGGTTTGAAGTGCCTGCCGTTTTCACTGTAAAACCGAGTTGGAGCTTGTACCTCCCCATATATATGTATGGAGTGGAGTTGGCAACTGAAAAGAAACTTTGTGTTCCCTTCAAGCTAGGTGAAGGACGGCTTTCACACACACTTATCTCTCAGAACTGAGCATGTGGAGAGACGTTCGTTCATCCAGCACAAAGGGAACGGGTTGCAGGAGAAACCCTTACTCTGGTTTCTCAGTCTGTTTCCTAGTGCCGGTTTGAAGTGCCTGCCGTTTTCACTGTAAACCCGAGTTGGAGCTTGTACCTCACCATATATATGTATGGAGTGGAGTTGGCCACAGAAAAGAAACTTTGTGTTCCCTTCAAGCTAGGTGAAGGACGGCTTTCACACACACTTATCTCTCAGAACTGAGCATGTGGAGAGACGTTCGTTCATCTAGCACAAAGGGAACGGGTTGCAGGAGAAACCCTTACTCTGGTTTCTCAGTCTGTTTCCTAGTGCCGGTTTGAAGTGCCTGCCGTTTTCACTGTAAAACCGAGTTGGAGCTTGTACCTCCCCATATATATGTATGGAGTGGAGTTGGCAACTGAAAAGAAACTTTGTGTTCCCTTCAAGCTAGGTGAAGGACGGCTTTCACACACACTTATCTCTCAGAACTGAGCATGTGGAGAGACGTTCGTTCATCCAGCACAAAGGGAACGGGTTGCAGGAGAAACCCTTACTGTGGTTTCTCAGTCTGTTTTTCTAGTGCCGGTTTGAGGTGCCTGCCGTTTTCACTGTAAAACCGAGTTGGAGCTTGTACCTCCCCATATATATGTATGGAGTGGAGTTGGCAACTGAAAAGAAACTTTGTGTTCCCTTCAAGCTAGGTGAAGGACGGCTTTCACACACACTTATCTCTCAGAACTGAGCATGTGGAGAGACGTTCGTTCATCCAGCACAAAGGGAACGGGTTGCAGGAGAAACCCTTACTCTGGTTTCTCAGTCTGTTTCCTAGTGCCGGTTTGAAGTGCCTGCCGTTTTCACTGTAAAACCGAGTTGGAGCTTGTACCTCCCCATATATATGTAAGGAGTGGAGTTGGCAACTGAAAAGAAACTTTGTGTTCCCTTCAAGCTAGGTGAAGGACGGCTTTCACACACACTTATCTCTCAGAACTGAGCATGTGGAGAGACGTTCGTTCATCCAGCACAAAGGGAACGGGTTGCAGGAGAAACCCTTACTCTGGTTTCTCAGTCTGTTTCCTAGTGCCGGTTTGAAGTGCCTGCCGTTTTCACTGTAAAACCGAGTTGGAGCTTGTACCTCCCCATATATATGTATGGAGTGGAGTTGGCAACTGAAAAGAAACTTTGTGTTCCCTTCAAGCTAGGTGAAGGACGGCTTTCACACACACTTATCTCTCAGAACTGAGCATGTGGAGAGACGTTCGTTCATCCAGCACAAAGGGAACGGGTTGCAGGAGAAACCCTTACTCTGGTTTCTCAGTCTGTTTCCTAGTGCCGGTTTGAAGTGCCTGCCGTTTTCACTGTAAACCCGAGTTGGAGCTTGTACCTCACCATATATATGTATGGAGTGGAGTTGGCCACAGAAAAGAAACTTTGTGTGCCCTTCAAGCTAGGTGAAGGACGGCTTTCACACACACTTATCTCTCAGAACTGAGCATGTGGAGAGACGTTCGTTCATCTAGCACAAAGGGAACGGGTTGCAGGAGAAACCCTTACTCTGGTTTCTCAGTCTGTTTCCTAGTGCCGGTTTGAAGTGCCTGCCGTTTTCACTGTAAAACCGAGTTGGAGCTTGTACCTCCCCATATATATGTATGGAGTGGAGTTGGCAACTGAAAAGAAACTTTGTGTTCCCTTCAAGCTAGGTGAAGGACGGCTTTCACACACACTTATCTCTCAGAACTGAGCATGTGGAGAGACGTTCGTTCATCCAGCACAAAGGGAACGGGTTGCAGGAGAAACCCTTACTCTGGTTTCTCAGTCTGTTTCCTAGTGCCGGTTTGAAGTGCCTGCCGTTTTCACTGTAAACCCGAGTTGGAGCTTGTACCTCACCATATATATGTATGGAGTGGAGTTGGCCACAGAAAAGAAACTTTGTGTTCCCTTCAAGCTAGGTGAAGGACGGCTTTCACACACACTTATCTCTCAGAACTGAGCATGTGGAGAGACGTTCGTTCATCTAGCACAAAGGGAACGGGTTGCAGGAGAAACCCTTACTCTGGTTTCTCAGTCTGTTTCCTAGTGCCGGTTTGAAGTGCCTGCCGTTTTCACTGTAAAACCGAGTTGGAGCTTGTACCTCCCCATATATATGTATGGAGTGGAGTTGGCAACTGAAAAGAAACTTTGTGTTCCCTTCAAGCTAGGTGAAGGACGGCTTTCACACACACTTATCTCTCAGAACTGAGCATGTGGAGAGACGTTCGTTCATCCAGCACAAAGGGAACGGGTTGCAGGAGAAACCCTTACTGTGGTTTCTCAGTCTGTTTTTCTAGTGCCGGTTTGAGGTGCCTGCCGTTTTCACTGTAAAACCGAGTTGGAGCTTGTACCTCCCCATATATATGTATGGAGTGGAGTTGGCAACTGAAAAGAAACTTTGTGTTCCCTTCAAGCTAGGTGAAGGACGGCTTTCACACACACTTATCTCTCAGAACTGAGCATGTGGAGAGACGTTCGTTCATCCAGCACAAAGGGAACGGGTTGCAGGAGAAACCCTTACTCTGGTTTCTCAGTCTGTTTCCTAGTGCCGGTTTGAAGTGCCTGCCGTTTTCACTGTAAAACCGAGTTGGAGCTTGTACCTCCCCATATATATGTAAGGAGTGGAGTTGGCAACTGAAAAGAAACTTTGTGTTCCCTTCAAGCTAGGTGAAGGACGGCTTTCACACACACTTATCTCTCAGAACTGAGCATGTGGAGAGACGTTCGTTCATCCAGCACAAAGGGAACGGGTTGCAGGAGAAACCCTTACTCTGGTTTCTCAGTCTGTTTCCTAGTGCCGGTTTGAAGTGCCTGCCGTTTTCACTGTAAAACCGAGTTGGAGCTTGTACCTCCCCATATATATGTATGGAGTGGAGTTGGCAACTGAAAAGAAACTTTGTGTTCCCTTCAAGCTAGGTGAAGGACGGCTTTCACACACACTTATCTCTCAGAACTGAGCATGTGGAGAGACGTTCGTTCATCCAGCACAAAGGGAACGGGTTGCAGGAGAAACCCTTACTCTGGTTTCTCAGTCTGTTTCCTAGTGCCGGTTTGAAGTGCCTGCCGTTTTCACTGTAAACCCGAGTTGGAGCTTGTACCTCACCATATATATGTATGGAGTGGAGTTGGCCACAGAAAAGAAACTTTGTGTGCCCTTCAAGCTAGGTGAAGGACGGCTTTCACACACACTTATCTCTCAGAACTGAGCATGTGGAGAGACGTTCGTTCATCTAGCACAAAGGGAACGGGTTGCAGGAGAAACCCTTACTCTGGTTTCTCAGTCTGTTTCCTAGTGCCGGTTTGAAGTGCCTGCCGTTTTCACTGTAAAACCGAGTTGGAGCTTGTACCTCCCCATATATATGTATGGAGTGGAGTTGGCAACTGAAAAGAAACTTTGTGTTCCCTTCAAGCTAGGTGAAGGACGGCTTTCACACACACTTATCTCTCAGAACTGAGCATGTGGAGAGACGTTCGTTCATCCAGCACAAAGGGAACGGGTTGCAGGAGAAACCCTTACTGTGGTTTCTCAGTCTGTTTTTCTAGTGCCGGTTTGAAGTGCCTGCCGTTTTCACTGTAAAACCGAGTTGGAGCTTGTACCTCCCCATATATATGTATGGAGTGGAGTTGGCAACTGAAAAGAAACTTTGTGTTCCCTTCAAGCTAGGTGAAGGACGGCTTTCACACACACTTATCTCTCAGAACTGAGCATGTGGAGAGACGTTCGTTCATCCAGCACAAAGGGAACGGGTTGCAGGAGAAACCCTTACTCTGGTTTCTCAGTCTGTTTCCTAGTGCCGGTTTGAAGTGCCTGCCGTTTTCACTGTAAAACCGAGTTGGAGCTTGTACCTCCCCATATATATGTATGGAGTGGAGTTGGCCACTGAAAAGAAACTTTGTGTTCCCTTCAAGCTAGGTGAAGGACGGCTTTCACACACACTTATCTCTCAGAACTGAGTATGTGGAGAGACGTTCGTTCATCCAGCACAAAGGGAACGGGTTGCAGGAGAAACCCTTACTCTGGTTTCTCAGTCTGTTTCCTAGTGCCGGTTTGAAGTGCCTGCCGTTTTCACTGTAAAACCGAGTTGGAGCTTGTACCTCCCCATATATATGTATGGAGTGGAGTTGGCAACTGAAAAGAAACTTTGTGTTCCCTTCAAGCTAGGTGAAGGACGGCTTTCACACACACTTATCTCTCAGAACTGAGCATGTGGAGAGACGTTCGTTCATCCAGCACAAAGGGAACGGGTTGCAGGAGAAACCCTTACTCTGGTTTCTCAGTCTGTTTCCTACTGCCGGTTTGAAGTGCCTGCCGTTTTCACTGTAAACCCGAGTTGGAGCTTGTACCTCACCATATATATGTATGGAGTGGAGTTGGCCACAGAAAAGAAACTTTGTGTGCCCTTCAAGCTAGGTGAAGGACGGCTTTCACACACACTTATCTCTCAGAACTGAGCATGTGGAGAGACGTTCGTTCATCTAGCACAAAGGGAACGGGTTGCAGGAGAAACCCTTACTCTGGTTTCTCAGTCTGTTTCCTAGTGCCGGTTTGAAGTGCCTGCCGTTTTCACTGTAAAACCGAGTTGGAGCTTGTACCTCCCCATATATATGTATGGAGTGGAGTTGGCAACTGAAAAGAAACTTTGTGTTCCCTTCAAGCTAGGTGAAGGACGGCTTTCACACACACTTATCTCTCAGAACTGAGCATGTGGAGAGACGTTCGTTCATCCAGCACAAAGGGAACGGGTTGCAGGAGAAACCCTTACTGTGGTTTCTCAGTCTGTTTTTCTAGTGCCGGTTTGAAGTGCCTGCCGTTTTCACTGTAAAACCGAGTTGGAGCTTGTACCTCCCCATATATATGTATGGAGTGGAGTTGGCAACTGAAAAGAAACTTTGTGTTCCCTTCAAGCTAGGTGAAGGACGGCTTTCACACACACTTATCTCTCAGAACTGAGCATGTGGAGAGACGTTCGTTCATCCAGCACAAAGGGAACGGGTTGCAGGAGAAACCCTTACTCTGGTTTCTCAGTCTGTTTCCTAGTGCCGGTTTGAAGTGCCTGCCGTTTTCACTGTAAAACCGAGTTGGAGCTTGTACCTCCCCATATATATGTATGGAGTGGAGTTGGCAACTGAAAAGAAACTTTGTGTTCCCTTCAAGCTAGGTGAAGGA
Organism: Vicugna pacos; assembly: GCF_048564905.1. Lineage (NCBI taxonomy): Eukaryota > Metazoa > Chordata > Mammalia > Artiodactyla > Camelidae > Vicugna > Vicugna pacos. The sequence continues at coordinate 74,415,014 of NW_027328740.1, read as the reverse complement.
CGGCTTTCACACACACTTATCTCTCAGAACTGAGCATGTGGAGAGACGTTCGTTCATCCAGCACAAAGGGAACGGGTTGCAGGAGAAACCCTTACTCTGGTTTCTCAGTCTGTTTCCTATTGCCGGTTTGAAGTGCCTGCCGTTTTCACTGTAAAACCGAGTTGGAGCTTGTACCTCCCCATATATATGTATGGAGTGGAGTTGGCCACTGAAAAGAAACTTTGTGTTCCCTTCAAGCTAGGTGAAGGACGGCTTTCACACACACTTATCTCTCAGAACTGAGCATGTGGAGAGACGTTCGTTCATCCAGCACAAAGGGAACGGGTTGCAGGAGAAACCCTTACTCTGGTTTCTCAGTCGGTTTCCTAGTGCCGGTTTGAAGTGCCTGCCGTTTTCACTGTAAAACCGAGTTGGAGCTTGTACCTCCCCATATATATGTATGGAGTGGAGTTGGCAACTGAAAATAAACTTTGTGTTCCCTTCAAGCTAGGTGAAGGACGGCTTTCACACACACTTATCTCTCAGAACTGAGCATGTGGAGAGACGTTCGTTCATCCAGCACAAAGGGAACGGGTTGCAGGAGAAACCCTTACTCTGGTTTCTCAGTCTGTTTCCTACTGCCGGTTTGAAGTGCCTGCTGTTTTCACTGTAAAACCGAGTTGGAGCTTGTACCTCCCCATATATAAGTATGGAGTGGAGTTGGCAACTGAAAAGAAACTTTGTGTTCCCTTCAAGCTAGGTGAAGGACGGCTTTCACACACACTTATCTCTCAGAACTGAGCATGTGGAGAGACGTTCGTTCATCCAGCACAAAGGGAACGGGTTGCAGGAGAAACCCTTACTCTGGTTTCTCAGTCTGTTTCCTAGTGCCGGTTTGAAGTGCCTGCCGTTTTCACTGTAAAACCGAGTTGGAGCTTGTACCTCCCCATATATATGTATGGAGTGGAGTTGGCCACTGAAAAGAAACTTTGTGTTCCCTTCAAGCTAGGTGAAGGACGGCTTTCACACACACTTATCTCTCAGAACTGAGCATGTGGAGAGACGTTCGTTCATCCAGCACAAAGGGAAAGGGTTGCAGGAGAAACCCTTACTCTGGTTTCTCAGTCTGTTTCCTAGTGCCGGTTTGAAGTGCCTGCCGTTTTCACTGTAAAACCGAGTTGGAGCTTGTACCTCCCCATATATATGTATGGAGTAGAGTTGGCCACTGAAAAGAAACTTTGTGTTCCCTTCAAGCTAGGTGAAGGACGGCTTTCACACACACTTATCTCTCAGAACTGAGCATGTGGAGAGACGTTCGTTCATCCAGCACAAAGGGAACGGGTTGCAGGAGAAACCCTTACTCTAGTTTCTCAGTCTGTTTCCTAGTGCCGGTTGGAAGTGCCTGCCGTTTTCACTGTAAAACCGAGTTGGAGCTTGTACCTCACCATATATATATATGGAGTGGAGTTGGCCACAGAAAACAAACTTTGTGTTCCCTTCAAGCTAGGTGAAGGACGGCTTTCACACACACTTATCTCTCAGAACTGAGCATGTGGAGAGACGTTCGTTCATCTAGCACAAAGGGAACGGGTTGCAGGAGAAACCCTTACTCTGGTTTCTCAGTCTGTTTCCTAGTTCCGGTTTGAAGTGCCTGCCGTTTTCACTGTAAAACCGAGTTGGAGCTTGTACCTCCCCATATATATGTATGGAGTGGAGTTGGCAACTGAAAAGAAACTTTGTGTTCCCTTCAAGCTAGGTGAAGGACGGCTTTCACACACACTTATCTCTCAGAACTTAGCATGTGGAGAGACGTTCGTTCATCCAGCACAAAGGGAACGGGTTGCAGGAGAAACCCTTACTGTGGTTTCTCAGTCTGTTTCCTAGTGCCGGTTTGAAGTGCCTGCCGTTTTCACTGTAAAACCGAGTTGGAGCTTGTACCTCCCCATATATATGTATGGAGTGGAGTTGGCAACTGAAAAGAAACTTTGTGTTCCCTTCAAGCTAGGTGAAGGACGGCTTTCACACACACTTATCTCTCAGGACTGAGCATGTGGAGAGACGTTCGTTCATCCAGCACAAAGGGAACGGGTTGCAGGAGAAACCCTTACTCTGGTTTCTCAGTCTGTTTCCTAGTGCCGGTTTGAAGTGCCTGCCGTTTTCACTGTAAAACCGAGTTGGAGCTTGTACCTCCCCATATATATGTATGGAGTGGAGTTGGCAACTGAAAAGAAACTTTGTGTTCCCTTCAAGCTAGGTGAAGGACGGCTTTCACACACACTTATCTCTCAGAACTGAGCATGTGGAGAGACGTTCGTTCATCCAGCACAAAGGGAACGGGTTGCAGGAGAAACCCTTACTCTGGTTTCTCAGTCTGTTTCCTAGTGCCGGTTTGAAGTGCCTGCCGTTTTCACTGTAAAACCGAGTTGGAGCTTGTACCTCCCCATATATATGTATGGAGTGGAGTTGGCCACTGAAAAGAAACTTTGTGTTCCCTTCAAGCTAGGTGAAGGACGGCTTTCACACACACTTATCTCTCAGAACTGAGCATGTGGAGAGACGTTCGTTCATCCAGCACAAAGGGAACGGGTTGCAGGAGAAACCCTTACTCTGGTTTCTCAGTCTGTTTCCTAGTGCCGGTTTGAAGTGCCTGCCGTTTTCACTGTAAAACCGAGTTGGAGCTTGTACCTCCCCATATATATGTATGGAGTGGAGTTGGCCACTGAAAAGAAACTTTGTGTTCCCTTCAAGCTAGGTGAAGGACGGCTTTCACACACACTTATCTCTAAGAACTGAGCATGTGGAGAGCCGTTCGATCATCCAGCACAAAGGGAACGGGTTGCAGGAGAAACCCTTACTCTGGTTTCTCAGTCTGTTTCCTAGTGCCGGTTTGAAGTGCCTGCCGTTTTCACTGTAAAACCGAGTTGGAGCTTGTACCTCCCCATATATATGTATGGAGTGGAGTTGGCCACTGAAAAGAAACTTTGTGTTCCCTTCAAGCTAGGTGAAGGACGGCTTTCACACACACTTATCTCTCAGAACTGAGCATGTGGAGAGACGTTCGTTCATCCAGCACAAAGGGAACGGGTTGCAGGAGAAACCCTTACTCTGGTTTCTCAGTCTGTTTCCTAGTGCCGGTTTGAAGTGCCTGCCGTTTTCACTGTAAAACCGAGGTGGAGATTGTACCTCCCCATATATATGTATGGAGTAGAGTTGGCCACTGAAAAGAAACTTTGTGTTCCCTTCAAGCTAGGTGAAGGACGGCTTTCACACACACTTATCTCTCAGAACTGAGCATGTGGAGAGACGTTCGTTCATCCAGCACAAAGGGAACGGGTTGCAGGAGAAACCCTTACTCTGGTTTCTCAGTCTGTTTCCTAGTGCCGGTTGGAAGTGCCTGCCGTTTTCACTGTAAAACCGAGTTGGAGCTTGTACCTCACCATATATATGTATGGAGTGGAGTTGGCCACAGAAAAGAAACTTTGTGTTCCCTTCAAGCTAGGTGAAGGACGGCTTTCACACACACTTATCTCTCAGAACTGAGCATGTGGAGAGACGTTCGTTCATCCAGCACAAAGGGAACGGGTTGCAGGAGAAACCCTTACTCTGGTTTCTCAGTCTGTTTCCTAGTGCCGGTTTGAAGTGCCTGCCGTTTTCACTGTAAAACCGAGTTGGAGCTTGTACCTCCCCATATATATGTATGGAGTGGAGTTGGCCACTGAAAAGAAACTTTGTGTTCCCTTCAAGCTAGGTGAAGGACGGCTTTCACACACACTTATCTCTCAGAACTGAGCATGTGGAGAGACGTTCGTTCATCCAGCACAAAGGGAACGGGTTGCAGGAGAAACCCTTACTCTGTTTTCTCAGTCTGTTTCCTAGTGCCGGTTTGAAGTGCCTGCCGTTTTCACTGTAAAACCGAGTTGGAGCTTGTACCTCCCCATATATAAGTATGGAGTGGAGTTGGCAACTGAAAAGAAACTTTGTGTTCCCTTCAAGCTAGGTGAAGGACGGCTTTCACACACACTTATCTCTCAGAACTGAGCATGTGGAGAGACGTTCGTTCATCCAGCACAAAGAGAACGGGTTGCAGGAGAAACCCTTTCTCTGGTTTCTCAGTCTGTTTCCTAGTGCCGGTTTGAAGTGCCTGCCGTTTTCACTGTAAAACCGAGTTGGAGCTTGTACCTCCCCATATATATGTATGGAGTGGAGTTGGCTACTGAAAAGAAACTTTGTGTTCCCTTCAAGTTAGGTGAAGGACGGCTTTCACACACACTTATCTCTCAGAAATGAGCATGTGGAGAGACGTTCGTTCATCCAGCACAAAGGGAACGGGTTGCAGGAGAAACCCTTACTCTGGTTTCTCAGTCTGTTTCCTAGTGCCGGTTTGAAGTGCCTGCCGTTTTCACTGTAAAACCGAGTTGGAGCTTGTACCTCCCCATATATATGTATGGAGTGGAGTTGGCCACTGAAAAGAAACTTTGTGTTCCCTTCAAGCTAGGTGAAGGACGGCTTTCACACACACTTATCTCTCAGGACTGAGCATGTGGAGAGACGTTCGTTCATCCAGCACAAAGGGAACGGGTTGCAGGAGAAACCCTTACTCTGGTTTCTCAGTCTGTTTCCTAGTGCCGGTTTGAAGTGCCTGCCGTTTTCACTGTAAAACCGAGTTGGAGCTTGTACCTCACCATATATATGTATGGAGTGGAGTTGGCCACTGAAAAGAAACTTTGTGTTCCCTTCAAGCTAGGTGAAGGACGGCTTTCACACACACTTATCTCTCAGAACTGAGCATGTGGAGAGACGTTCGTTCATCCAGCACAAAGGGAAAGGGTTGCAGGAGAAACCCTTACTCTGGTTTCTCAGTCTGTTTCCTAGTTCCGGTTTGAAGTGCCTGCCGTTTTCACTGTAAAACCGAGTTGGAGCTTGTACCTCCCCATATATATGTATGGAGTGGAGTTGGCAACTGAAAAGAAACTTTGTGTTCCCTTCAAGCTAGGTGAAGGACGGCTTTCACACACACTTATCTCTCAGAACTTAGCATGTGGAGAGACGTTCGTTCATCCAGCACAAAGGGAACGGGTTGCAGGAGAAACCCTTACTGTGGTTTCTCAGTCTGTTTCCTAGTGCCGGTTTGAAGTGCCTGCCGTTTTCACTGTAAAACCGAGTTGGAGCTTGTACCTCCCCATATATATGTATGGAGTGGAGTTGGCAACTGAAAAGAAACTTTGTGTTCCCTTCAAGCTAGGTGAAGGACGGCTTTCACACACACTTATCTCTCAGAACTGAGCATGTGGAGAGACGTTCGTTCATCCAGCACAAAGGGAACGGGTTGCAGGAGAAACCCTTACTCTGGTTTCTCAGTCTGTTTCCTAGTGCCGGTTTGAAGTGCCTGCCGTTTTCACTGTAAAACCGAGTTGGAGCTTGTACCTCCCCATATATATGTATGGAGTGGAGTTGGCAACTGAAAAGAAACTTTGTGTTCCCTTCAAGCTAGGTGAAGGACGGCTTTCACACACACTTATCTCTCAGAACTGAGCATGTGGAGAGACGTTCGTTCATCCAGCACAAAGGGAACGGGTTGCAGGAGAAACCCTTACTCTGGTTTCTCAGTCTGTTTCCTAGTGCCGGTTTGAAGTGCCTGCCGTTTTCACTGTAAAACCGAGTTGGAGCTTGTACCTCCCCATATATATGTATGGAGTGGAGTTGGCAACTGAAAAGAAACTTTGTGTTCCCTTCAAGCTAGGTGAAGGACGGCTTTCACACACACTTATCTCTCAGAACTGAGCATGTGGAGAGACGTTCGTTCATCCAGCACAAAGGGAACGGGTTGCAGGAGAAACCCTTTCTCTGGTTTCTCAGTCTGTTTCCTAGTGCCGGTTTGAAGTGCCTGCCGTTTTCACTGTAAAACCGAGTTGGAGCTTGTACCTCCCCATATATATGTATGGAGTGGAGTTGGCAACTGAAAAGAAACTTTGTGTTCCCTTCAAGCTAGTTGAAGGACGGCTTTCACACACACTTATCTCTCAGAACTGAGCATGTGGAGAGACGTTCGTTCATCCAGCACAAAGGGAACGGGTTGCAGGAGAAACCCTTACTCTGGTTTCTCAGTCTGTTTCCTAGTGCCGGTTGGAAGTGCCTGCCGTTTTCACAGTAAAACAGAGTTGGAGCTTGTACCTCACCATATATATGTATGGAGTGGAGTTGGCCACAGAAAAGAAACTTTGTGTGCCCTTTAAGCTAGGTGAAGGACGGCTTTCACACACACTTATCTCTCAGAACTGAGCATGTGGAGAGACGTTCGTTCATCTAGCACAAAGGGAACGGGTTGCAGGAGAAACCATTACTCTGGTTTCTCAGTCTGTTTCCTAGTGCTGGTTTGAAGTGCCTGCCGTTTTCACTGTAAAACCGAGTTGGAGCTTGTACCTCCCCATATATATGTATGGAGTGGAGTTGGCCACTGAAAAGAAACTTTGTGTTCCCTTCAAGCTAGGTGAAGGACGGCTTTCACACACACTTATCTCTCAGAACTGAGCATGTGGAGAGACGTTCGTTCATCCAGCACAAAGGGAACGGGTTGCAGGAGAAACCCTTACTCTGGTTTCTCAGTCTGTTTCCTATTGCCGGTTTGAAGTGCCTGCCGTTTTCACTGTAAAACCGAGTTGGAGCTTGTACCTCCCCATATATATGTATGGAGTGGAGTTGGCCACTGAAAAGAAACTTTGTGTTCCCTTCAAGCTAGGTGAAGGACGGCTTTCACACACACTTATCTCTCAGAACTGAGCATGTGGAGAGACGTTCGTTCATCCAGCACAAAGGGAACGGGTTGCAGGAGAAACCCTTACTCTGGTTTCTCAGTCTGTTTCCTAGTGCCGGTTTGAAGTGCCTGCCGTTTTCACTGTAAAACCGAGTTGGAGCTTGTACCTCCCCATATATATGTATGGAGTGGAGTTGGCCACTGAAAAGAAACTTTGTGTTCCCTTCAAGCTAGGTGAAGGACGGCTTTCACACACACTTATCTCTCAGAACTGAGCATGTGGAGAGACGTTCGTTCATCCAGCACAAAGGGAACGGGTTGCAGGAGAAACCCTTACTCTGGATTCTCAGTCGGTTTCCTAGTGCCGGTTTGAAGTGCCTGCCGTTTTCACTGTAAAACCGAGTTGGAGCTTGTACCTCCCCATATATATGTATGGAGTGGAGTTGGCAACTGAAAAGAAACTTTGTGTTCCCTTCAAGCTAGGTGAAGGACGGCTTTCACACACACTTATCTCTCAGAACTGAGCATGTGGAGAGACGTTCGTTCATCCAGCACAAAGGGAACGGGTTGCAGGAGAAACCCTTACTCTGGTTTCTCAGTCTGTTTCCTAGTGCCGGTTTGAAGTGCCTGCCGTTTTCACTGTAAAACCGAGTTGGAGCTTGTACCTCCCCATATATATGTATGGAGTGGAGTTGGCCACTGAAAAGAAACTTTGTGTTCCCTTCAAGCTAGGTGAAGGACGGCTTTCACACACACTTATCTCTCAGAACTGAGCATGTGGAGAGACGTTCGTTCATCCAGCACAAAGGGAACGGGTTGCAGGAGAAACCCTTACTCTGGATTCTCAGTCGGTTTCCTAGTGCCGGTTTGAAGTGCCTGCCGTTTTCACTGTAAAACCGAGTTGGAGCTTGTACCTCCCCATATATATGTATGGAGTGGAGTTGGCAACTGAAAAGAAACTTTGTGTTCCCTTCAAGCTAGGTGAAGGACGGCTTTCACACACACTTATCTCTCAGAACTGAGCATGTGGAGAGACGTTCGTTCATCCAGCACAAAGGGAACGGGTTGCAGGAGAAACCCTTTCTCTGGTTTCTCAGTCTGTTTCCTAGTGCCGGTTTGAAGTGCCTGCCGTTTTCACTGTAAAACCGAGTTGGAGCTTGTACCTCCCCATATGTATGTATGGAGTGGAGTTGGCAACTGAAAAGAAACTTTGTGTTCCCTTCAAGCTAGGTGAAGGACGGCTTTCACACACACTTATCTCTCAGAACTGAGCATGTGGAGAGACGTTCGTTCATCCAGCACAAAGGGAACGGGTTGCAGGAGAAACCCTTACTCTGGTTTCTCAGTCTGTTTCCTAGTGCCGGTTTGAAGTGCCTGCGTTTTCACTGTAAAACCGAGTTGGAGCTTGTACCTCCCCATATATATGTATGGAGTGGAGTTGGCCACTGAAAAGAAACTTTGTGTTCCCTTCAAGCTAGGTGAAGGACGGCTTTCACACACACTTATCTCTCAGAACTGAGCATGTGGAGAGACGTTCGTTCATCCAGCACAAAGGGAACGGGTTGCAGGAGAAACCCTTACTCTGGATTCTCAGTCGGTTTCCTAGTGCCGGTTTGAAGTGCCTGCCGTTTTCACTGTAAAACCGAGTTGGAGCTTGTACCTCCCCATATATATGTATGGAGTGGAGTTGGCAACTGAAAAGAAACTTTGTGTTCCCTTCAAGCTAGGTGAAGGACGGCTTTCACACACACTTATCTCTCAGAACTGAGCACGTGGAGAGACGTTCGTTCATCCAGCACAAAGGGAACGGGTTGCAGGAGAAACCCTTTCTCTGGTTTCTCAGGCTGTTTCCTAGTGCCGGTTTGAAGTGCCTGCCGTTTTCACTGTAAAACCGAGTTGGAGCTTGTACCTCCCCATATATATGTATGGAGTGGAGTTGGCAACTGAAAAGAAACTTTGTGTTCCCTTCAAGCTAGGTGAAGGACGGCTTTCACACACACTTATCTCTCAGAACTGAGCATGTGGAGAGACGTTCGTTCATCCAGCACAAAGGGAACGGGTTGCAGGAGAAACCCTTACTGTGGTTTCTCAGTCTGTTTCCTAGTGCCGGTTTGAAGTGCCTGCCGTTTTCACTGTAAAACCGAGTTGGAGCTTGTACCTCCCCATATATATGTATGGAGTGGAGTTGGCAACTGAAAAGAAACTTTGTGTTCCCTTCAAGCTAGGTGAAGGACGGCTTTCACACACACTTATCTCTCAGAACTGAGCATGTGTAGAGACGTTCGTTCATCCAGCACAAAGGGAACGGGTTGCAGGAGAAACCCTTACTCTGGTTTCTCAGTCTGTTTCCTAGTGCCGGTTTGAAGTGCCTGCCGTTTTCACTGTAAAACCGAGTTGGAGCTTGTACCTCCCCATATATATGTATGGAGTGGAGTTGGCAACTGAAAAGAACCTTTGTGTTCCCTTCAAGCTAGGTGAAGGACGGCTTTCACACACACTTATCTCTCAGAACTGAGCATGTGGAGAGACGTTCGTTCATCCAGCACAAAGGGAACGGGTTGCAGGAGAAACCCTTTCTCTGGTTTCTCAGTCTGTTTCCTAGTGCCGGTTTGAAGTGCCTGCCGTTATCACTGTAAAACCGAGTTGGAGCTTGTACCTCCCCATATATATGTATGGAGTGGAGTTGGCAACTGAAAAGAAACTTTGTGTTCCCTTCAAGCTAGTTGAAGGACGGCTTTCACACACACTTATCTCTCAGAACTGAGCATGTGGAGAGACGTTCGTTCATCCAGCACAAAGGGAACGGGTTGCAGGAGAAACCCTTACTCTGGTTTCTCAGTCTGTTTCCTAGTGCCGGTTGGAAGTGCCTGCCGTTTTCACAGTAAAACAGAGTTGGAGCTTGTACCTCACCATATATATGTATGGAGTGGAGTTGGCCACAGAAAAGAAACTTTGTGTGCCCTTTAAGCTAGGTGAAGGACGGCTTTCACACACACTTATCTCTCAGAACTGAGCATGTGGAGAGACGTTCGTTCATCTAGCACAAAGGGAACGGGTTGCAGGAGAAACCCTTACTCTGGTTTCTCAGTCTGTTTCCTAGTGCTGGTTTGAAGTGCCTGCCGTTTTCACTGTAAAACCGAGTTGGAGCTTGTACCTCCCCATATATATGTATGGAGTGGAGTTGGCCACTGAAAAGAAACTTTGTGTTCCCTTCAAGCTAGGTGAAGGACGGCTTTCACACACACTTATCTCTCAGAACTGAGCATGTGGAGAGACGTTCGTTCATCCAGCACAAAGGGAACGGGTTGCAGGAGAAACCCTTACTCTGGATTCTCAGTCGGTTTCCTAGTGCCGGTTTGAAGTGCCTGCCGTTTTCACTGTAAAACCGAGTTGGAGCTTGTACCTCCCCATATATATGTATGGAGTGGAGTTGGCAACTGAAAAGAAACTTTGTGTTCCCTTCAAGCTAGGTGAAGGACGGCTTTCACACACACTTATCTCTCAGAACTGAGCACGTGGAGAGACGTTCGTTCATCCAGCACAAAGGGAACGGGTTGCAGGAGAAACCCTTTCTCTGGTTTCTCAGGCTGTTTCCTAGTGCCGGTTTGAAGTGCCTGCCGTTTTCACTGTAAAACCGAGTTGGAGCTTGTACCTCCCCATATATATGTATGGAGTGGAGTTGGCAACTGAAAAGAAACTTTGTGTTCCCTTCAAGCTAGGTGAAGGACGGCTTTCACACACACTTATCTCTCAGAACTGAGCATGTGGAGAGACGTTCGTTCATCCAGCACAAAGGGAACGGGTTGCAGGAGAAACCCTTACTGTGGTTTCTCAGTCTGTTTCCTAGTGCCGGTTTGAAGTGCCTGCCGTTTTCACTGTAAAACCGAGTTGGAGCTTGTACCTCCCCATATATATGTATGGAGTGGAGTTGGCAACTGAAAAGAAACTTTGTGTTCCCTTCAAGCTAGGTGAAGGACGGCTTTCACACACACTTATCTCTCAGAACTGAGCATGTGTAGAGACGTTCGTTCATCCAGCACAAAGGGAACGGTTTGCAGGAGAAACCCTTACTCTGGTTTCTCAGTCTGTTTCCTAGTGCCGGTTTGAAGTGCCTGCCGTTTTCACTGTAAAACCGAGTTGGAGCTTGTACCTCCCCATATATATGTATGGAGTGGAGTTGGCAACTGAAAAGAAACTTTGTGTTCCCTTCAAGCTAGGTGAAGGACGGCTTTCACACACACTTATCTCTCAGAACTGAGCATGTGGAGAGACGTTCGTTCATCCAGCACAAAGGGAACGGGTTGCAGGAGAAACCCTTTCTCTGGTTTCTCAGTCTGTTTCCTAGTGCCGGTTTGAAGTGCCTGCCGTTATCACTGTAAAACCGAGTTGGAGCTTGTACCTCCCCATATATATGTATGGAGTGGAGTTGGCAACTGAAAAGAAACTTTGTGTTCCCTTCAAGCTAGTTGAAGGACGGCTTTCACACACACTTATCTCTCAGAACTGAGCATGTGGAGAGACGTTCGTTCATCCAGCACAAAGGGAACGGGTTGCAGGAGAAACCCTTACTCTGGTTTCTCAGTCTGTTTCCTAGTGCCGGTTGGAAGTGCCTGCCGTTTTCACAGTAAAGCAGAGTTGGAGCTTGTACCTCACCATATATATGTATGGAGTGGAGTTGGCCACAGAAAAGAAACTTTGTGTGCCCTTTAAGCTAGGTGAAGGACGGCTTTCACACACACTTATCTCTCAGAACTGAGCATGTGGAGAGACGTTCGTTCATCTAGCACAAAGGGAACGGGTTGCAGGAGAAACCCTTACTCTGGTTTCTCAGTCTGTTTCCTAGTGCTGGTTTGAAGTGCCTGCCGTTTTCACTGTAAAACCGAGTTGGAGCTTGTACCTCCCCATATATATGTATGGAGTGGAGTTGGCCACTGAAAAGAAACTTTGTGTTCCCTTCAAGCTAGGTGAAGGACGGCTTTCACACACACTTATCTCTCAGAACTGAGCATGTGGAGAGACGTTCGTTCATCCAGCACAAAGGGAACGGGTTGCAGGAGAAACCCTTACTCTGGTTTCTCAGTCTGTTTCCTAGTGCCGGTTTGAAGTGCCTGCCGTTTTCACTGTAAAACCGAGTTGGAGCTTGTACCTCCCCATATATATGTATGGAGTGGAGTTGGCCACTGAAAAGAAACTTTGTGTTCCCTTCAAGCTAGGTGAAGGACGGCTTTCACACACACTTATCTCTCAGAACTGAGCATGTGGAGAGACGTTCGTTCATCCAGCACAAAGGGAACGGGTTGCAGGAGAAACCCTTACTCTGGTTTCTCAGTCTGTTTCCTAGTGCCGGTTTGAAGTGCCTGCCGTTTTCACTGTAAAACCGAGTTGGAGCTTGTACATCCCCATATATATGTATGGAGTGGAGTTGGCCACTGAAAAGAAACTTTGTGTTCCCTTCAAGCTAGGTGAAGGACGGCTTTCACACACACTTATCTCTCAGAACTGAGCATGTGGAGAGACGTTCGTTCATCCAGCACAAAGGGAACGGGTTGCAGGAGAAACCCTTACTCTGGATTCTCAGTCGGTTTCCTAGTGCCGGTTTGAAGTGCCTGCCGTTTTCACTGTAAAACCGAGTTGGAGCTTGTACCTCCCCATATATATGTATGGAGTGGAGTTGGCAACTGAAAAGAAACTTTGTGTTCCCTTCAAGCTAGGTGAAGGACGGCTTTCACACACACTTATCTCTCAGAACTGAGCATGTGGAGAGACGTTCGTTCATCCAGCACAAAGGGAACGGGTTGCAGGAGAAACCCTTACTCTGGTTTCTCAGTCTGTTTCCTAGTGCCGGTTTGAAGTGCCTGCCGTTTTCACTGTAAAACCGAGTTGGAGCTTGTACCTCCCCATATATATGTATGGAGTGGAGTTGGCAACTGAAAAGAAACTTTGTGTTCCCTTCAAGCTAGGTGAAGGACGGCTTTCACACACACTTATCTCTCAGAACTGAGCATGTGGAGAGACGTTCGTTCATCCAGCACAAAGGGAACGGGTTGCAGGAGAAACCCTTTCTCTGGTTTCTCAGTCTGTTTCCTAGTGCCGGTTTGAAGTGCCTGCCGTTTTCACTGTAAAACCGAGTTGGAGCTTGTACCTCCCCATATATATGTATGGAGTGGAGTTGGCAACTGAAAAGAAACTTTGTGTTCCCTTCAAGCTAGGTGAAGGACGGCTTTCACACACACTTATCTCTCAGAACTGAGCATGTGGAGAGACGTTCGTTCATCCAGCACAAAGGGAACGGGTTGCAGGAGAAACCCTTACTCTGGTTTCTCAGTCTGTTTCCTAGTGCCGGTTTGAAGTGCCTGCGTTTTCACTGTAAAACCGAGTTGGAGCTTGTACCTCCCCATATATATGTATGGAGTGGAGTTGGCCACTGAAAAGAAACTTTGTGTTCCCTTCAAGCTAGGTGAAGGACGGCTTTCACACACACTTATCTCTCAGAACTGAGCATGTGGAGAGACGTTCGTTCATCCAGCACAAAGGGAACGGGTTGCAGGAGAAACCCTTACTCTGGATTCTCAGTCGGTTTCCTAGTGCCGGTTTGAAGTGCCTGCCGTTTTCACTGTAAAACCGAGTTGGAGCTTGTACCTCCCCATATATATGTATGGAGTGGAGTTGGCCACTGAAAAGAAACTTTGTGTTCCCTTCAAGCTAGGTGAAGGACGGCTTTCACACACACTTATCTCTCAGAACTGAGCATGTGGAGAGACGTTCGTTCATCCAGCACAAAGGGAACGGGTTGCAGGAGAAACCCTTTCTCTGGTTTCTCAGGCTGTTTCCTAGTGCCGGTTTGAAGTGCCTGCCGTTTTCACTGTAAAACCGAGTTGGAGCTTGTACCTCCCCATATATATGTATGGAGTGGAGTTGGCCACTGAAAAGAAACTTTGTGTTCCCTTCAAGCTAGGTGAAGGACGGCTTTCACACACACTTATCTCTCAGAACTGAGCATGTGGAGAGACGTTCGTTCATCCAGCACAAAGGGAACGGGTTGCAGGAGAAACCCTTACTCTGGATTCTCACTCGGTTTCCTAGTGCCGGTTTGAAGTGCCTGCCGTTTTCACTGTAAAACCGAGTTGGAGCTTGTACCTCCCCATATATATGTATGGAGTGGAGTTGGCAACTGAAAAGAAACTTTGTGTTCCCTTCAAGCTAGGTGAAGGACGGCTTTCACACACACTTATCTCTCAGAACTGAGCATGTGGAGAGACGTTCGTTCATCCAGCACAAAGGGAACGGGTTGCAGGAGAAACCCTTACTCTGGTTTCTCTGTCTGTTTCCTAGTGCCGGTTTGAAGTGCCTGCCGTTTTCACTGTAAAACCGAGTTGGAGCTTGTACCTCCCCATATATATGTATGGAGTGGAGTTGGCAACTGAAAAGAAACTTTGTGTTCCCTTCAAGCTAGTTGAAGGACGGCTTTCACACACACTTATCTCTCAGAACTGAGCATGTGGAGAGACGTTCGTTCATCCAGCACAAAGGGAACGGGTTGCAGGAGAAACCCTTACTCTGGTTTCTCAGTCTGTTTCCTAGTGCCGGTTGGAAGTGCCTGCCGTTTTCACAGTAAAACAGAGTTGGAGCTTGTACCTCACCATATATATGTATGGAGTGGAGTTGGCCACAGAAAAGAAACTTTGTGTGCCCTTTAAGCTAGTTGAAGGACGGCTTTCACACACACTTATCTCTTAGAACTGAGCATGTGGAGAGACGTTCGTTCATCTAGCACAAAGGGAACGGGTTGCAGGAGAAACCCTTACTCTGGTTTCTCAGTCTGTTTCCTAGTGCCGGTTTGAAGTGCCTGCCGTTTTCACTGTAAAACCGAGTTGGAGCTTGTACCTCCCCATATATATGTATGGAGTGGAGTTGGCCACTGAAAAGAAACTTTGTGTTCCCTTCAAGCTAGGTGAAGGACGGCTTTCACACACACTTATCTCTCAGAACTGAGCATGTGGAGAGACGTTCGTTCATCCAGCACAAAGGGAACGGGTTGCAGGAGAAACCCTTACTCTGGTTTCTCAGTCTGTTTCCTAGTGCCGGTTTGAAGTGCCTGCCGTTTTCACTGTAAAACCGAGTTGGAGCTTGTACCTCCCCATATATATGTATGGAGTGGAGTTGGCCACTGAAAAGAAACTTTGTGTTCCCTTCAAGCTAGGTGAAGGACGGCTTTCACACACACTTATCTCTCAGAACTGAGCATGTGGAGAGACGTTCGTTCATCCAGCACAAAGGGAACGGGTTGCAGGAGAAACCCTTACTCTGGTTTCTCAGTCTGTTTCCTAGTGCCGGTTTGAAGTGCCTGCCGTTTTCACTGTAAAACCGAGTTGGAGCTTGTACCTCCCCATATATATGTATGGAGTGGAGTTGGCCACTGAAAAGAAACTTTGTGTTCCCTTCAAGCTAGGTGAAGGACGGCTTTCACACACACTTATCTCTCAGAACTGAGCATGTGGAGAGACGTTCGTTCATCCAGCACAAAGGGAACGGGTTGCAGGAGAAACCCTTACTCTGGATTCTCAGTCGGTTTCCTAGTGCCGGTTTGAAGTGCCTGCCGTTTTCACTGTAAAACCGAGTTGGAGCTTGTACCTCCCCATATATATGTATGGAGTGGAGTTGGCAACTGAAAAGAAACTTTGTGTTCCCTTCAAGCTAGGTGAAGGACGGCTTTCACACACACTTATCTCTCAGAACTGAGCATGTGGAGAGACGTTCGTTCATCCAGCACAAAGGGAACGGGTTGCAGGAGAAACCCTTTCTCTGGTTTCTCAGTCTGTTTCCTAGTGCCGGTTTGAAGTGCCTGCCGTTTTCACTGTAAAACCGAGTTGGAGCTTATACCTCCCCATATATATGTATGGAGTGGAGTTGGCAACTGAAAAGAAACTTTGTGTTCCCTTCAAGCTAGGTGAAGGACGGCTTTCACACACACTTATCTCTCAGAACTGAGCATGTGGAGAGACGTTCGTTCATCCAGCACAAAGGGAACGGGTTGCAGGAGAAACCCTTACTCTGGTTTCTCAGTCTGTTTCCTAGTGCCGGTTTGAAGTGCCTGCGTTTTCACTGTAAAACCGAGTTGGAGCTTGTACCTCCCCATATATATGTATGGAGTGGAGTTGGCCACTGAAAAGAAACTTTGTGTTCCCTTCAAGCTAGGTGAAGGACGGCTTTCACACACACTTATCTCTCAGAACTGAGCATGTGGAGAGACGTTCGTTCATCCAGCACAAAGGGAACGGGTTGCAGGAGAAACCCTTACTCTGGATTCTCAGTCGGTTTCCTAGTGCCGGTTTGAAGTGCCTGCCGTTTTCACTGTAAAACCGAGTTGGAGCTTGTACCTCCCCATATATATGTATGGAGTGGAGTTGGCAACTGAAAAGAAACTTTGTGTTCCCTTCAAGCTAGGTGAAGGACGGCTTTCACACACACTTATCTCTCAGAACTGAGCATGTGGAGAGACGTTCGTTCATCCAGCACAAAGGGAACGGGTTGCAGGAGAAACCCTTTCTCTGGTTTCTCAGGCTGTTTCCTAGTGCCGGTTTGAAGTGCCTGCCGTTTTCACTGTAAAACCGAGTTGGAGCTTGTACCTCCCCATATATATGTATGGAGTGGAGTTGGCCACTGAAAAGAAACTTTGTGTTCCCTTCAAGCTAGGTGAAGGACGGCTTTCACACACACTTATCTCTCAGAACTGAGCATGTGGAGAGACGTTCGTTCATCCAGCACAAAGGGAACGGGTTGCAGGAGAAACCCTTACTCTGGATTCTCACTCGGTTTCCTAGTGCCGGTTTGAAGTGCCTGCCGTTTTCACTGTAAAACCGAGTTGGAGCTTGTACCTCCCCATATATATGTATGGAGTGGAGTTGGCAACTGAAAAGAAACTTTGTGTTCCCTTCAAGCTAGGTGAAGGACGGCTTTCACACACACTTATCTCTCAGAACTGAGCATGTGGAGAGACGTTCGTTCATCCAGCACAAAGGGAACGGGTTGCAGGAGAAACCCTTACTCTGGTTTCTCTGTCTGTTTCCAAGTGCCGGTTTGAAGTGCCTGCCGTTTTCACTGTAAAACCGAGTTGGAGCTTGTACCTACCCATATATATGTATGGAGTGGAGTTGGCAACTGAAAAGAAACTTTGTGTTCCCTTCAAGCTAGGTGAAGGACGGCTTTCACACACACTTATCTCTCAGAACTGAGCATGTGGAGAGACGTTCGTTCATCCAGCACAAAGGGAACGGGTTGCAGGAGAAACCCTTACTCTGGTTTCTCAGTCTGTTTCCTAGTGCCGGTTTGAAGTGCCTGCCGTTTTCACTGTAAAACCGAGTTGGAGCTTGTACCTCCCCATATATATGTATGGAGTGGAGTTGGCCACTGAAAAGAAACTTTGTGTTCCCTTCAAGCTAGGTGAAGGACGGCTTTCACACACACTTATCTCTCAGAACTGAGCATGTGGAGAGACGTTCGTTCATCCAGCACAAAGGGAACGGGTTGCAGGAGAAACCCTTTCTCTGGTTTCTCAGTCTGTTCCCTAGTGCCGGTTTGAAGTGCCTGCCGTTTTCACTGTAAAACCGAGTTGGAGCTTGTACCTCCCCATATATATGTATGGAGTGGAGTTGGCCACTGAAAAGAAACTTTGTGTTCCCTTCAAGCTAGGTGAAGGACGGCTTTCACACACACTTATCTCTCAGATCTGAGCATGTGGAAAGACATTCGTTCATCCAGCACAAAGGGAACGGGTTGCAGGAGAAACCCTTACTCTCGTTTCTCAGTCTGTTTCCTAGCGCCGGTTTGAAGTGCCTGCCGTTTTCACTGTAAAACCGAGTTGGAGCTTGTACCTCCCCATATATATGTATGGAGTGGAGTTGGCAACTGAAAAGAAATTTTGTGTTCCCTTCAAGCTAGGTGAAGGACGGCTTTCACACACACTTATCTCTCAGATCTGAGCATGTGGAAAGACATTCGTTCATCCAGCACAAAGGGAACGGGTTGCAGGAGAAACCCTTACTCTGGTTTCTCAGTCTGTTTCCTAGCGCCGGTTTGAAGTGCCTGCCGTTTTTACTGTAAAACCGAGTTGGAGCTTGTACCTCCCCATATATATGTATGGAGTGGAGTTGGCAACTGAAAAGAAATTTTGTGTTCCCTTCAAGCTAGGTGAAGGACGGCTTTCACAGACACTTATCTCTCAGACATGAGCATGTTGAGAGACGTTCGTTCATCCAGCACAAAAGGAACAGGTTGCAGGAGAAACCCTTACTCTGGTTTCTCAGTCGGTTTCCTAGTGCCGGTTTGAAGTGCCTGCCGTTTTCACTGTAAAACCGAGTTGGAGCTTGTACCTCCCCGTATATATGTATGGAGTGGAGTTGGCCACTGAAAAGAAACTTTGTGTTCCCTTCAAGCTAGGTGAAGGACGGCTTTCACACACACTTATCTCTCAGAACTGAGCATGTGGAGAGACGTTCGTTCATCCAGCACAAAGGGAACGGGTTGCAGGAGAAACCCTTACTCTGGATTCTCAGTCGGTTTCCTAGTGCCGGTTTGAAGTGCCTGCCGTTTTCACTGTAAAACCGAGTTGGAGCTTGTACCTCCCCATATATATGTATGGAGTGGAGTTGGCAACTGAAAAGAAACTTTGTGTTCCCTTCAAGCTAGGTGAAGGACGGCTTTCACACACACTTATCTCTCAGAACTGAGCATGTGGAGAGACGTTCGTTCATCCAGCACAAAGGGAACGGGTTGCAGGAGAAACCCTTTCTCTGGTTTCTCAGGCTGTTTCCTAGTGCCGGTTTGAAGTGCCTGCCGTTTTCACTGTAAAACCGAGTTGGAGCTTGTACCTCCCCATATATATGTATGGAGTGGAGTTGGCCACTGAAAAGAAACTTTGTGTTCCCTTCAAGCTAGGTGAAGGACGGCTTTCACACACACTTATCTCTCAGAACTGAGCATGTGGAGAGACGTTCGTTCATCCAGCACAAAGGGAACGGGTTGCAGGAGAAACCCTTACTCTGGATTCTCACTCGGTTTCCTAGTGCCGGTTTGAAGTGCCTGCCGTTTTCACTGTAAAACCGAGTTGGAGCTTGTACCTCCCCATATATATGTATGGAGTGGAGTTGGCAACTGAAAAGAAACTTTGTGTTCCCTTCAAGCTAGGTGAAGGACGGCTTTCACACACACTTATCTCTCAGAACTGAGCATGTGGAGAGACGTTCGTTCATCCAGCACAAAGGGAACGGGTTGCAGGAGAAACCCTTACTCTGGTTTCTCTGTCTGTTTCCTAGTGCCGGTTTGAAGTGCCTGCCGTTTTCACTGTAAAACCGAGTTGGAGCTTGTACCTCCCCATATATATGTATGGAGTGGAGTTGGCAACTGAAAAGAAACTTTGTGTTCCCTTCAAGCTAGTTGAAGGACGGCTTTCACACACACTTATCTCTCAGAACTGAGCATGTGGAGAGACGTTCGTTCATCCAGCACAAAGGGAACGGGTTGCAGGAGAAACCCTTACTCTGGTTTCTCAGTCTGTTTCCTAGTGCCGGTTGGAAGTGCCTGCCGTTTTCACAGTAAAACAGAGTTGGAGCTTGTACCTCACCATATATATGTATGGAGTGGAGTTGGCAACTGAAAAGAAACTTTGTGTTCCCTTCAAGCTAGGTGAAGGACGGCTTTCACACACACTTATCTCTCAGATCTGAGCATGTGGAAAGTCATTCGTTCATCCAGCACAAAGGGAACGGGTTGCAGGAGAAACCCTTACTCTGGTTTCTCAGTCTGTTTCCTAGTGCCGGTTGGAAGTGCCTGCCGTTTTCACAGTAAAACAGAGTTGGAGCTTGTACCTCACCATATATATGTATGGAGTGGAGTTGGCCACAGAAAAGAAACTTTGTGTGCCCTTTAAGCTAGGTGAAGGACGGCTTTCACACACACTTATCTCTCAGAACTGAGCATGTGGAGAGACGTTCGTTCATCTAGCACAAAGGGAACGGGTTGCAGGAGAAACCCTTACTCTGGTTTCTCAGTCTGTTTCCTAGTGCCGGTTTGAAGTGCCTGCCGTTTTCACTGTAAAACCGAGTTGGAGCTTGTACCTCCCCATATATATGTATGGAGTGGAGTTGGCCACTGAAAAGAAACTTTGTGTTCCCTTCAAGCTAGGTGAAGGACGGCTTTCACACACACTTATCTCTCAGAACTGAGCATGTGGAGAGACGTTCGTTCATCCAGCACAAAGGGAACGGGTTGCAGGAGAAACCCTTACTCTGGTTTCTCAGTCTGTTTCCTAGTGCCGGTTTGAAGTGCCTGCCGTTTTCACTGTAAAACCGAGTTGGAGCTTGTACCTCCCCATATATATGTATGGAGTGGAGTTGGCCACTGAAAAGAAACTTTGTGTTCCCTTCAAGCTAGGTGAAGGACGGCTTTCACACACACTTATCTCTCAGAACTGAGCATGTGGAGAGACGTTCGTTCATCCAGCACAAAGGGAACGGGTTGCAGGAGAAACCCTTACTCTGGTTTCTCAGTCTGTTTCCTAGTGCCGGTTTGAAGTGCCTGCCGTTTTCACTGTAAAACCGAGTTGGAGCTTGTACCTCCCCATATATATGTATGGAGTGGAGTTGGCCACTGAAAAGAAACTTTGTGTTCCCTTCAAGCTAGGTGAAGGACGGCTTTCACACACACTTATCTCTCAGAACTGAGCATGTGGAGAGACGTTCGTTCATCCAGCACAAAGGGAACGGGTTGCAGGAGAAACCCTTACTCTGGATTCTCAGTCGGTTTCCTAGTGCCGGTTTGAAGTGCCTGCCGTTTTCACTGTAAAACCGAGTTGGAGCTTGTACCTCCCCATATATATGTATGGAGTGGAGTTGGCAACTGAAAAGAAACTTTGTGTTCCCTTCAAGCTAGGTGAAGGACGGCTTTCACACACACTTATCTCTCAGAACTGAGCATGTGGAGAGACGTTCGTTCATCCAGCACAAAGGGAACGGGTTGCAGGAGAAACCCTTTCTCTGGTTTCTCAGGCTGTTTCCTAGTGCCGGTTTGAAGTGCCTGCCGTTTTCACTGTAAAACCGAGTTGGAGCTTGTACCTCCCCATATATATGTATGGAGTGGTGTTGGCCACTGAAAAGAAACTTTGTGTTCCCTTCAAGCTAGGTGAAGGACGGCTTTCACACACACTTATCTCTCAGAACTGAGCATGTGGAGAGACGTTCGTTCATCCAGCACAAAGGGAACGGGTTGCAGGAGAAACCCTTTCTCTGGTTTCTCAGGCTGTTTCCTAGTGCCGGTTTGAAGTGCCTGCCGTTTTCACTGTAAAACCGAGTTGGAGCTTGTACCTCCCCATATATATGTATGGAGTGGAGTTGGCCACTGAATAGAAACTTTGTGTTCCCTTCAAGCTAGGTGAAGGACGGCTTTCACACACACTTATCTCTCAGAACTGAGCATGTGGAGAGACGTTCGTTCATCCAGCACAAAGGGAACGGGTTGCAGGAGAAACCCTTACTCTGGTTTCTCACTCGGTTTCCTAGTGCCGGTTTGAAGTGCCTGCCGTTTTCACTGTAAAACCGAGTTGGAGCTTGTACCTCCCCATATATATGTATGGAGTGGAGTTGGCAACTGAAAAGAAACTTTGTGTTCCCTTCAAGCTAGGTGAAGGACGGCTTTCACACACACTTATCTCTCAGAACTGAGCATGTGGAGAGACGTTCGTTCATCCAGCACAAAGGGAACGGGTTGCAGGAGAAACCCTTACTCTGGTTTCTCTGTCTGTTTCCTAGTGCCGGTTTGAAATGCCTGCCGTTTTCACTGTAAAACCGAGTTGGAGCTTGTACCTCCCCATATATATGTATGGAGTGGAGTTGGCAACTGAAAAGAAACTTTGTGTTCCCTTCAAGCTAGTTGAAGGACGGCTTTCACACACACTTATCTCTCAGAACTGAGCATGTGGAGAGACGTTCGTTCATCCAGCACAAAGGGAACGGGTTGCAGGAGAAACCCTTACTCTGGTTTCTCAGTCTGTTTCCTAGTGCCGGTTGGAAGTGCCTGCCGTTTTCACAGTAAAACAGAGTTGGAGCTTGTACCTCACCATATATATGTATGGAGTGGAGTTGGCCACAGAAAAGAAACTTTGTGTGCCCTTTAAGCTAGGTGAAGGACGGCTTTCACACACACTTATCTCTCAGAACTGAGCATGTGGAGAGACGTTCGTTCATCTAGCACAAAGGGAACGGGTTGCAGGAGAAACCCTTACTCTGGTTTCTCAGTCTGTTTCCTAGTGCCGGTTTGAAGTGCCTGCCGTTTTCACTGTAAAACCGAGTTGGAGCTTGTACCTCCCCATATATATGTATGGAGTGGAGTTGGCCACTGAAAAGAAACTTTGTGTTCCCTTCAAGCTAGGTGAAGGACGGCTTTCACACACACTTATCTCTCAGAACTGAGCATGTGGAGAGACGTTCGTTCATCCAGCACAAAGGGAACGGGTTGCAGGAGAAACCCTTACTCTGGTTTCTCAGTCTGTTTCCTAGTGCCGGTTTGAAGTGCCTGCCGTTTTCACTGTAAAACCGAGTTGGAGCTTGTACCTCCCCATATATATGTATGGAGTGGAGTTGGCCACTGAAAAGAAACTTTGTGTTCCCTTCAAGCTAGGTGAAGGACGGCTTTCACACACACTTATCTCTCAGAACTGAGCATGTGGAGAGACGTTCGTTCATCCAGCACAAAGGGAACGGGTTGCAGGAGAAACCCTTACTCTGGTTTCTCAGTCTGTTTCCTAGTGCCGGTTTGAAGTGCCTGCCGTTTTCACTGTAAAACCGAGTTGGAGCTTGTACCTCCCCATATATATGTATGGAGTGGAGTTGGCCACTGAAAAGAAACTTTGTGTTCCCTTCAAGCTAGGTGAAGGACGGCTTTCACACACACTTATCTCTCAGAACTGAGCATGTGGAGAGACGTTCGTTCATCCAGCACAAAGGGAACGGGTTGCAGGAGAAACCCTTACTCTGGATTCTCAGTCGGTTTCCTAGTGCCGGTTTGAAGTGCCTGCCGTTTTCACTGTAAAACCGAGTTGGAGCTTGTACCTCCCCATATATATGTATGGAGTGGAGTTGGCAACTGAAAAGAAACTTTGTGTTCCCTTCAAGCTAGGTGAAGGACGGCTTTCACACACACTTATCTCTCAGAACTGAGCATGTGGAGAGACGTTCGTTCATCCAGCACAAAGGGAACGGGTTGCAGGAGAAACCCTTTCTCTGGTTTCTCAGTCTGTTTCCTAGTGCCGGTTTGAAGTGCCTGCCGTTTTCACTGTAAAACCGAGTTGGAGCTTGTACCTCCCCATATATATGTATGGAGTGGAGTTGGCAACTGAAAAGAAACTTTGTGTTCCCTTCAAGCTAGGTGAAGGACGGCTTTCACACACACTTATCTCTCAGAACTGAGCATGTGGAGAGACGTTCGTTCATCCAGCACAAAGGGAACGGGTTGCAGGAGAAACCCTTACTCTGGTTTCTCTGTCTGTTTCCTAGTGCCGGTTTGAAGTGCCTGCCGTTTTCACTGTAAAACCGAGTTGGAGCTTGTACCTCCCCATATATATGTATGGAGTGGAGTTGGCAACTGAAAAGAAACTTTGTGTTCCCTTCAAGCTAGGTGAAGGACGGCTTTCACACACACTTATCTCTCAGAACTGAGCATGTGGAGAGACGTTCGTTCATCCAGCACAAAGGGAACGGGTTGCAGGAGAAACCCTTTCTCTGGTTTCTCAGGCTGTTTCCTAGTGCCGGTTTGAAGTGCCTGCCGTTTTCACTGTAAAACCGAGTTGGAGCTTGTACCTCCCCATATATATGTATGGAGTGGAGTTGGCCACTGAAAAGAAACTTTGTGTTCCCTTCAAGCTAGGTGAAGGACGGCTTTCACACACACTTATCTCTCAGAACTGAGCATGTGGAGAGACGTTCGTTCATCCAGCACAAAGGGAACGGGTTGCAGGAGAAACCCTTACTCTGGATTCTCACTCGGTTTCCTAGTGCCGGTTTGAAGTGCCTGCCGTTTTCACTGTAAAACCGAGTTGGAGCTTGTACCTCCCCATATATATGTATGGAGTGGAGTTGGCAACTGAAAAGAAACTTTGTGTTCCCTTCAAGCTAGGTGAAGGACGGCTTTCACACACACTTATCTCTCAGAACTGAGCATGTGGAGAGACGTTCGTTCATCCAGCACAAAGGGAACGGGTTGCAGGAGAAACCCTTACTCTGGTTTCTCTGTCTGTTTCCTAGTGCCGGTTTGAAGTGCCTGCCGTTTTCACTGTAAAACCGAGTTGGAGCTTGTACCTCCCCATATATATGTATGGAGTGGAGTTGGCAACTGAAAAGAAACTTTGTGTTCCCTTCAAGCTAGGTGAAGGACGGCTTTCACACACACTTATCTCTCAGAACTGAGCATGTGGAGAGACGTTCGTTCATCCAGCACAAAGGGAACGGGTTGCAGGAGAAACCCTTACTCTGGTTTCTCAGTCTGTTTCCTAGTGCCGGTTTGAAGTGCCTGCCGTTTTCACTGTAAAACCGAGTTGGAGCTTGTACCTCCCCATATATATGTATGGAGTGGAGTTGGCCACTGAAAAGAAACTTTGTGTTCCCTTCAAGCTAGGTGAAGGACGGCTTTCACACACACTTATCTCTCAGAACTGAGCATGTGGAGAGACGTTCGTTCATCCAGCACAAAGGGAACGGGTTGCAGGAGAAACCCTTTCTCTGGTTTCTCAGTCTGTTCCCTAGTGCCGGTTTGAAGTGCCTGCCGTTTTCACTGTAAAACCGAGTTGGAGCTTGTACCTCCCCATATATATGTATGGAGTGGAGTTGGCCACTGAAAAGAAACTTTGTGTTCCCTTCAAGCTAGGTGAAGGACGGCTTTCACACACACTTATCTCTCAGATCTGTGCATGTGGAAAGACATTCGTTCATCCAGCACAAAGGGAACGGGTTGCAGGAGAAACCCTTACTCTGGTTTCTCAGTCTGTTTCCTAGTGCCGGTTTGAAGTGCCTGCCGTTTTCGCTGTAAAACCGAGTTGGAGCTTGTACCTCCCCATATATAAGTATGGAGTGGAGTTGGCAACTGAAAAGAAACTTTGTGTTCCCTTCAAGCTAGGTGAAGGACGGCTTTCACACACACTTATCTCTCAGAACTGAGCATGTGGAGAGACGTTCGTTCATCCAGCACAAAGGGAACGGGTTGCAGGAGAAACCCTTACTCTGGTTTCTCAGTCTGTTTCCTAGTGCCGGTTTGAAGTGCCTGCCGTTTTCACTGTAAAACCGAGTTGGAGCTTGTACCTCCCCATATATATGTATGGAGTGGAGTTGGCAACTGAAAAGAAACTTTGTGTTCCCTTCAAGCTAGGTGAAGGACGGCTTTCACACACACTTATCTCTCAGAACTGAGCATGTGGAGAGACGTTCGTTCATCCAGCACAAAGGGAACGGGTTGCAGGAGAAACCCTTACTCTGGTTTCTCAGTCTGTTTCCTAGTGCCGGTTTGAAGTGCCTGCCGTTTTCACTGTAAAACCGAGTTGGAGCTTGTACCTCCCCGTATATATGTATGGAGTGGAGTTGGCCACTGAAAAGAAACTTTGTGTTCCCTTCAAGCTAGGTGAAGGACGGCTTTCACACACACTTATCTCTCAGAACTGAGCATGTGGAGAGACGTTCGTTCATCCAGCACAAAGGGAACGGGTTGCAGGAGAAACCCTTACTCTGGTTTCTCAGTCTGTTTCCTAGTGCCGGTTTGAAGTGCCTGCCGTTTTCACTGTAAAACCGAGTTGGAGCTTGTACCTCCCCGTATATATGTATGGAGTGGAGTTGGCCACTGAAAAGAAACTTTGTGTTCCCTTCAAGCTAGGTGAAGGACGGCTTTCACACACACTTATCTCTCAGAACTGAGCATGTGGAGAGACGTTCGTTCATCCAGCACAAAGGGAACGGGTTGCAGGAGAAACCCTTACTCTGGTTTCTCAGTCTGTTTCCTAGTGCCGGTTTGAAGTGCCTGCCGTTTTCACTGTAAAACCGAGTTGGAGCTTGTACCTCCCCATATATATGTATGGAGTGGAGTTGGCCACTGAAAAGAAACTTTGTGTTCCCTTCAAGCTAGGTGAAGGACGGCTTTCACACACACTTATCTCTCAGAACTGAGCATGTGGAGAGACGTTCGTTCATCCAGCACAAAGGGAACGGGTTGCAGGAGAAACCCTTTCTCTGGTTTCTCAGTCTGTTCCCTAGTGCCGGTTTGAAGTGCCTGCCGTTTTCACTGTAAAACCGAGTTGGAGCTTGTACCTCCCCATATATATGTATGGAGTGGAGTTGGCCACTGAAAAGAAACTTTGTGTTCCCTTCAAGCTAGGTGAAGGACGGCTTTCACACACACTTATCTCTCAGATCTGAGCATGTGGAAAGACATTCGTTCATCCAGCACAAAGGGAACGGGTTGCAGGAGAAACCCTTACTCTGGTTTCTCAGTCTGTTTCCTAGTGCCGGTTTGAAGTGCCTGCCGTTTTCACTGTAAAACCGAGTTGGAGCTTGTACCTCCCCATATATAAGTATGGAGTGGAGTTGGCAACTGAAAAGAAACTTTGTGTTCCCTTCAAGCTAGGTGAAGGACGGCTTTCACACACACTTATCTCTCAGAACTGAGCATGTGGAGAGACGTTCGTTCATCCAGCACAAAGGGAACGGGTTGCAGGAGAAACCCTTACTCTGGTTTCTCAGTCTGTTTCCTAGTGCCGGTTTGAAGTGCCTGCCGTTTTCACTGTAAAACCGAGTTGGAGCTTGTACCTCCCCATATATATGTATGGAGTGGAGTTGGCAACTGAAAAGAAACTTTGTGTTCCCTTCAAGCTAGGTGAAGGACGGCTTTCACACACACTTATCTCTCAGAACTGAGCATGTGGAGAGACGTTCGTTCATCCAGCACAAAGGGAACGGGTTGCAGGAGAAACCCTTACTCTGGTTTCTCAGTCTGTTTCCTAGTGCCGGTTTGAAGTGCCTGCCGTTTTCACTGTAAAACCGAGTTGGAGCTTGTACCTCCCCATATATATGTATGGAGTGGAGTTGGCCACTGAAAAGAAACTTTGTGTTCCCTTCAAGCTAGGTGAAGGACGGCTTTCACACACACTTATCTCTCAGAACTGAGCATGTGGAGAGACGTTCGTTCATCCAGCACAAAGGGAACGGGTTGCAGGAGAAACCCTTACTGTGGTTTCTCAGTCTGTTTTTCTAGTGCCGGTTTGAAGTGCCTGCCGTTTTCACTGTAAAACCGAGTTGGAGCTTGTACCTCCCCATATATATGTATGGAGTGGAGTTGGCAACTGAAAAGAAACTTTGTGTTCCCTTCAAGCTAGGTGAAGGACGGCTTTCACACACACTTATCTCTCAGAACTGAGCATGTGGAGAGACGTTCGTTCATCCAGCACAAAGGGAACGGGTTGCAGGAGAAACCCTTACTCTGGTTTCTCAGTCTGTTTCCTAGTGCCGGTTTGAAGTGCCTGCCGTTTTCACTGTAAAACCGAGTTGGAGCTTGTACCTCCCCATATATAAGTATGGAGTGGAGTTGGCAACTGAAAAGAAACTTTGTGTTCCCTTCAAGCTAGGTGAAGGACGGCTTTCACACACACTTATCTCTCAGAACTGAGCATGTGGAGAGACGTTCGTTCATCCAGCACAAAGGGAACGGGTTGCAGGAGAAACCCTTACTCTGGTTTCTCAGTCTGTTTCCTAGTGCCGGTTTGAAGTGCCTGCCGTTTTCACTGTAAAACCGAGTTGGAGCTTGTACTTCCCCATATATAAGTATGGAGTGGAGTTGGCAACTGAAAAGAAACTTTGTGTTCCCTTCAAGCTAGGTGAAGGACGGCTTTCACACACACTTATCTCTCAGAACTGAGCATGTGGAGAGACGTTCGTTCATCCAGCACAAAGGGAACGGGTTGCAGGAGAAACCCTTACTCTGGATTCTCAGTCTGTTTCCTAGTGCCGGTTTGAAGTGCCTGCCGTTTTCACTGTAAAACCGAGTTGGAGCTTGTACCTCCCCATATATAAGTATGGAGTGGAGTTGGCAACTGAAGAGAAACTTTGTGTTCCCTTCAAGCTAGGTGAAGGACAGCTTTCACACACACTTATCTCTCAGAACTGAGCATGTGGAGAGACGTTCGTTCATCCAGCACAAAGGGAACGGGTTGCAGGAGAAACCCTTACTCTGGTTTCTCAGTCTGTTTCCTAGTGCCGGTTTGAAGTGCCTGCCGTTTTCACTGTAAAACCGAGTTGCAGCTTGTACCTCCCCATATATATATATGGAGTGGGGTTTGCAACTGAAAAGAAATTTTGTGTTCCCTTCAAGCTAGGTGAAGTTCGGCTTTCACACACACTTATCTCTCAGAACTGAGTATGTGGAGAGACCTTCGTTCATCCAGCACAAAGGCAACGGGTTGCAGGAGAAACCCTTACTCTGGTTTCTCAGTCTGTTTCCTAGCGCCGGTTTGAAGTGCCTGCCGTTTTCACTGTAAAACCGAGTTGGAGCTTGTACCTCCCCATATATATGTATGGAGTGGAGTTGGCAACTGAAAAGAAATTTTGTGTTCCCTTCAAGCTAGGTGAAGGACGGCTTTCACAGACACTTATCTCTCAGACATGAGCATGTTGAGAGACGTTCGTTCATCCAGCACAAAAGGAACGGGTTGCAGGAGAAACCCTTACTCTGGTTTCTCAGTCGGTTTCCTAGTGCCGGTTTGAAGTGCCTGCCGTTTTCACTGTAAAACCGAGTTGGAGCTTGAACCTCCCCATATATATGTATGGAGTGGAGTTGGCCACTGAAAAGAAACTTTGTGTTCCCTTCAAGCTAGGTGAAGGACGGCTTTCACACACACTTATCTCTCAGAACTGAGCATGTGGAGAGACGTTCGTTCATCCAGCACAAAGGGAACGGGTTGCAGGAGAAACCCTTACTCTGGATTCTCAGTCGGTTTCCTAGTGCCGGTTTGAAGTGCCTGCCGTTTTCACTGTAAAACCGAGTTGGAGCTTGTACCTCCCCATATATATGTATGGAGTCGAGTTGGCAACTGAAAAGAAACTTTGTGTTCCCTTCAAGCTAGGTGAAGGACGGCTTTCACACACACTTATCTCTCAGAACTGAGCATGTGGAGAGACGTTCGTTCATCCAGCACAAAGGGAACGGGTTGCAGGAGAAACCCTTTCTCTGGTTTCTCAGGCTGTTTCCTAGTGCCGGTTTGAAGTGCCTGCCGTTTTCACTGTAAAACCGAGTTGGAGCTTGTACCTCCCCATATATATGTATGGAGTGGAGTTGGCCACTGAAAAGAAACTTTGTGTTCCCTTCAAGCTAGGTGAAGGACGGCTTTCACACACACTTATCTCTCAGAACTGAGCATGTGGAGAGACGTTCGTTCATCCAGCACAAAGGGAACGGGTTGCAGGAGAAACCCTTACTCTGGATTCTCACTCGGTTTCCTAGTGCCGGTTTGAAGTGCCTGCCGTTTTCACTGTAAAACCGAGTTGGAGCTTGTACCTCCCCATATATATGTATGGAGTGGAGTTGGCCACTGAAAAGAAACTTTGTGTTCCCTTCAAGCTAGGTGAAGGACGGCTTTCACACACACTTATCTCTCAGAACTGAGCATGTGGAGAGACGTTCGTTCATCCAGCACAAAGGGAACGGGTTGCAGGAGAAACCCTTTCTCTGGTTTCTCAGTCTGTTCCCTAGTGCCGGTTTGAAGTGCCTGCCGTTTTCACTGTAAAACCGAGTTGGAGCTTGTACCTCCCCATATATATGTATGGAGTGGAGTTGGCCACTGAAAAGAAACTTTGTGTTCCCTTCAAGCTAGGTGAAGGACGGCTTTCACACACACTTATCTCTCAGATCTGAGCATGTGGAAAGACATTCGTTCATCCAGCACAAAGGGAACGGGTTGCAGGAGAAACCCTTACTCTGGTTTCTCAGTCTGTTTCCTAGTGCCGGTTTGAAGTGCCTGCCGTTTTCGCTGTAAAACCGAGTTGGAGCTTGTACCTCCCCATATATAAGTATGGAGTGGAGTTGGCAACTGAAAAGAAACTTTGTGTTCCCTTCAAGCTAGGTGAAGGACGGCTTTCACACACACTTATCTCTCAGATCTGAGCATGTGGAAAGACATTCGTTCATCCAGCACAAAGGGAACGGGTTGCAGGAGAAACCCTTACTCTGGTTTCTCAGTCTGTTTCCTAGTGCCGGTTTGAAGTGCCTGCCGTTTTCGCTGTAAAACCGAGTTGGAGCTTGTACCTCCCCATATATAAGTATGGAGTGGAGTTGGCAACTGAAAAGAAACTTTGTGTTCCCTTCAAGCTAGGTGAAGGACGGCTTTCACACACACTTATCTCTCAGAACTGAGCATGTGGAGAGACGTTCGTTCATCCAGCACAAAGGGAACGGGTTGCAGGAGAAACCCTTACTCTGGTTTCTCAGTCTGTTTCCTAGTGCCGGTTTGAAGTGCCTGCCGTTTTCACTGTAAAACCGAGTTGGAGCTTGTACCTCCCCATATATATGTATGGAGTGGAGTTGGCAACTGAAAAGAAACTTTGTGTTCCCTTCAAGCTAGGTGAAGGACGGCTTTCACACACACTTATCTCTCAGAACTGAGCATGTGGAGAGACGTTCGTTCATCCAGCACAAAGGGAACGGGTTGCAGGAGAAACCCTTACTCTGGTTTCTCAGTCTGTTTCCTAGTGCCGGTTTGAAGTGCCTGCCGTTTTCACTGTAAAACCGAGTTGGAGCTTGTACCTCCCCGTATATATGTATGGAGTGGAGTTGGCCACTGAAAAGAAACTTTGTGTTCCCTTCAAGCTAGGTGAAGGACGGCTTTCACACACACTTATCTCTCAGAACTGAGCATGTGGAGAGACGTTCGTTCATCCAGCACAAAGGGAACGGGTTGCAGGAGAAACCCTTACTGTGGTTTCTCAGTCTGTTTTTCTAGTGCCGGTTTGAAGTGCCTGCCGTTTTCACTGTAAAACCGAGTTGGAGCTTGTACCTCCCCATATATATGTATGGAGTGGAGTTGGCAACTGAAAAGAAACTTTGTGTTCCCTTCAAGCTAGATGAAGGACGGCTTTCACACACACTTATCTCTCAGAACTGAGCATGTGGAGAGACGTTCGTTCATCCAGCACAAAGGGAACGGGTTGCAGGAGAAACCCTTACTCTGGTTTCTCAGTCTGTTTCCTAGTGCCGGTTTGAAGTGCCTGCCGTTTTCACTGTAAAACCGAGTTGGAGCTTGTACCTCCCCATATATAAGTATGGAGTGGAGTTGGCAACTGAAAAGAAACTTTGTGTTCCCTTCAAGCTAGGTGAAGGACGGCTTTCACACACACTTATCTCTCAGAACTGAGCATGTGGAGAGACGTTCGTTCATCCAGCACAAAGGGAACGGGTTGCAGGAGAAACCCTTACTCTGGTTTCTCAGTCTGTTTCCTAGTGCCGGTTTGAAGTGCCTGCCGTTTTCACTGTAAAACCGAGTTGGAGCTTGTACTTCCCCATATATAAGTATGGAGTGGAGTTGGCAACTGAAAAGAAACTTTGTGTTCCCTTCAAGCTAGGTGAAGGACGGCTTTCACACACACTTATCTCTCAGAACTGAGCATGTGGAGAGACGTTCGTTCATCCAGCACAAAGGGAACGGGTTGCAGGAGAAACCCTTACTCTGGATTCTCAGTCTGTTTCCTAGTGCCGGTTTGAAGTGCCTGCCGTTTTCACTGTAAAACCGAGTTGGAGCTTGTACCTCCCCATATATAAGTATGGAGTGGAGTTGGCAACTGAAAAGAAACTTTGTGTTCCCTTCAAGCTAGGTGAAGGACAGCTTTCACACACACTTATCTCTCAGAACTGAGCATGTGGAGAGACGTTCGTTCATCCAGCACAAAGGGAACGGGTTGCAGGAGAAACCCTTACTCTGGTTTCTCAGTCTGTTTCCTAGTGCCGGTTTGAAGTGCCTGCCGTTTTCACTGTAAAACCGAGTTGCAGCTTGTACCTCCCCATATATATATATGGAGTGGGGTTTGCAACTGAAAAGAAATTTTGTGTTCCCTTCAAGCTAGGTGAAGTTCGGCTTTCACACACACTTATCTCTCAGAACTGAGTATGTGGAGAGACCTTCGTTCATCCAGCACAAAGGCAACGGGTTGCAGGAGAAACCCTTACTCTGGTTTCTCAGTCTGTTTCCTAGCGCCGGTTTGAAGTGCCTGCCGTTTTCACTGTAAAACCGAGTTGGAGCTTGTACCTCCCCATATATATGTATGGAGTGGAGTTGGCAACTGAAAAGAAATTTTGTGTTCCCTTCAAGCTAGGTGAAGGACGGCTTTCACAGACACTTATCTCTCAGACATGAGCATGTTGAGAGACGTTCGTTCATCCAGCACAAAAGGAACGGGTTGCAGGAGAAACCCTTACTCTGGTTTCTCAGTCGGTTTCCTAGTGCCGGTTTGAAGTGCCTGCCGTTTTCACTGTAAAACCGAGTTGGAGCTTGTACCTCCCCATATATATGTATGGAGTGGAGTTGGCCACTGAAAAGAAACTTTGTGTTCCCTTCAAGCTAGGTGAAGGACGGCTTTCACACACACTTATCTCTCAGAACTGAGCATGTGGAGAGACGTTCGTTCATCCAGCACAAAGGGAACGGGTTGCAGGAGAAACCCTTACTCTGGATTCTCAGTCGGTTTCCTAGTGCCGGTTTGAAGTGCCTGCCGTTTTCACTGTAAAACCGAGTTGGAGCTTGTACCTCCCCATATATATGTATGGAGTGGAGTTGGCAACTGAAAAGAAACTTTGTGTTCCCTTCAAGCTAGGTGAAGGACGGCTTTCACACACACTTATCTCTCAGAACTGAGCATGTGGAGAGACGTTCGTTCATCCAGCACAAAGGGAACGGGTTGCAGGAGAAACCCTTTCTCTGGTTTCTCAGGCTGTTTCCTAGTGCCGGTTTGAAGTGCCTGCCGTTTTCACTGTAAAACCGAGTTGGAGCTTGTACCTCCCCATATATATGTATGGAGTGGAGTTGGCCACTGAAAAGAAACTTTGTGTTCCCTTCAAGCTAGGTGAAGGACGGCTTTCACACACACTTATCTCTCAGAACTGAGCATGTGGAGAGACGTTCGTTCATCCAGCACAAAGGGAACGGGTTGCAGGAGAAACCCTTACTCTGGATTCTCACTCGGTTTCCTAGTGCCGGTTTGAAGTGCCTGCCGTTTTCACTGTAAAACCGAGTTGGAGCTTGTACCTCCCCATATATATGTATGGAGTGGAGTTGGCAACTGAAAAGAAACTTTGTGTTCCCTTCAAGCTAGGTGAAGGACGGCTTTCACACACACTTATCTCTCAGAACTGAGCATGTGGAGAGACGTTCGTTCATCCAGCACAAAGGGAACGGGTTGCAGGAGAAACCCTTACTCTGGTTTCTCTGTCTGTTTCCTAGTGCCGGTTTGAAGTGCCTGCCGTTTTCACTGTAAAACCGAGTTGGAGCTTGTACCTCCCCATATATATGTATGGAATGGAGTTGGCAACTGAAAAGAAACTTTGTGTTCCCTTCAAGCTAGTTGAAGGACGGCTTTCACACACACTTATCTCTCAGAACTGAGCATGTGGAGAGACGTTCGTTCATCCAGCACAAAGGGAACGGGTTGCAGGAGAAACCCTTACTCTGGTTTCTCAGTCTGTTTCCTAGTGCCGGTTGGAAGTGCCTGCCGTTTTCACAGTAAAACAGAGTTGGAGCTTGTACCTCACCATATATATGTATGGAGTGGAGTTGGCCACAGAAAAGAAACTTTGTGTGCCCTTTAAGCTAGGTGAAGGACGGCTTTCACACACACTTATCTCTCAGAACTGAGCATGTGGAGAGACGTTCGTTCATCTAGCACAAAGGGAACGGGTTGCAGGAGAAACCCTTACTCTGGTTTCTCAGTCTGTTTCCTAGTGCCGGTTTGAAGTGCCTGCCGTTTTCACTGTAAAACCGAGTTGGAGCTTGTACCTCCCCATATATATGTATGGAGTGGAGTTGGCCACTGAAAAGAAACTTTGTGTTCCCTTCAAGCTAGGTGAAGGACGGCTTTCACACACACTTATCTCTCAGAACTGAGCATGTGGAGAGACGTTCGTTCATCCAGCACAAAGGGAACGGGTTGCAGGAGAAACCCTTACTCTGGATTCTCAGTCGGTTTCCTAGTGCCGGTTTGAAGTGCCTGCCGTTTTCACTGTAAAACCGAGTTGGAGCTTGTACCTCCCCATATATATGTATGGAGTGGAGTTGGCAACTGAAAAGAAACTTTGTGTTCCCTTCAAGCTAGGTGAAGGACGGCTTTCACACACACTTATCTCTCAGAACTGAGCATGTGGAGAGACGTTCGTTCATCCAGCACAAAGGGAACGGGTTGCAGGAGAAACCCTTTCTCTGGTTTCTCAGGCTGTTTCCTAGTGCCGGTTTGAAGTGCCTGCCGTTTTCACTGTAAAACCGAGTTGGAGCTTGTACCTCCCCAT
Source organism: Vicugna pacos (assembly GCF_048564905.1). Taxonomy (NCBI): domain Eukaryota; kingdom Metazoa; phylum Chordata; class Mammalia; order Artiodactyla; family Camelidae; genus Vicugna; species Vicugna pacos. The sequence goes on along the minus strand of NW_027328740.1, from coordinate 74,380,720 downwards.
ATATATGTATGGAGTGGAGTTGGCCACTGAAAAGAAACTTTGTGTTCCCTTCAAGCTAGGTGAAGGACGGCTTTCACACACACTTATCTCTCAGAACTGAGCATGTGGAGAGACGTTCGTTCATCCAGCACAAAGGGAACGGGTTGCAGGAGAAACCCTTTCTCTGGTTTCTCAGTCTGTTTCCTAGTGCCGGTTTGAAGTGCCTGCCGTTTTCACTGTAAAACCGAGTTGGAGCTTGTACCTCCCCATATATATGTATGGAGTGGAGTTGGCAACTGAAAAGAAACTTTGTGTTCCCTTCAAGCTAGGTGAAGGACGGCTTTCACACACACTTATCTCTCAGAACTGAGCATGTGGAGAGACGTTCGTTCATCCAGCACAAAGGGAACGGGTTGCAGGAGAAACCCTTACTGTGGTTTCTCAGTCTGTTTTTCTAGTGCCGGTTTGAAGTGCCTGCCGTTTTCACTGTAAAACCGAGTTGGAGCTTGTACCTCCCCATATATATGTATGGAGTGGAGTTGGCAACTGAAAAGAAACTTTGTGTTCCCTTCAAGCTAGATGAAGGACGGCTTTCACACACACTTATCTCTCAGAACTGAGCATGTGGAGAGACGTTCGTTCATCCAGCACAAAGGGAACGGGTTGCAGGAGAAACCCTTACTCTGGTTTCTCAGTCTGTTTCCTAGTGCCGGTTTGAAGTGCCTGCCGTTTTCACTGTAAAACCGAGTTGGAGCTTGTACCTCCCCATATATAAGTATGGAGTGGAGTTGGCAACTGAAAAGAAACTTTGTGTTCCCTTCAAGCTAGGTGAAGGACGGCTTTCACACACACTTATCTCTCAGAACTGAGCATGTGGAGAGACGTTCGTTCATCCAGCACAAAGGGAACGGGTTGCAGGAGAAACCCTTACTCTGGTTTCTCAGTCTGTTTCCTAGTGCCGGTTTGAAGTGCCTGCCGTTTTCACTGTAAAACCGAGTTGGAGCTTGTACTTCCCCATATATAAGTATGGAGTGGAGTTGGCAACTGAAAAGAAACTTTGTGTTCCCTTCAAGCTAGGTGAAGGACGGCTTTCACACACACTTATCTCTCAGAACTGAGCATGTGGAGAGACGTTCGTTCATCCAGCACAAAGGGAACGGGTTGCAGGAGAAACCCTTACTCTGGATTCTCAGTCTGTTTCCTAGTGCCGGTTTGAAGTGCCTGCCGTTTTCACTGTAAAACCGAGTTGGAGCTTGTACCTCCCCATATATAAGTATGGAGTGGAGTTGGCAACTGAAAAGAAACTTTGTGTTCCCTTCAAGCTAGGTGAAGGACAGCTTTCACACACACTTATCTCTCAGAACTGAGCATGTGGAGAGACGTTCGTTCATCCAGCACAAAGGGAACGGGTTGCAGGAGAAACCCTTACTCTGGTTTCTCAGTCTGTTTCCTAGTGCCGGTTTGAAGTGCCTGCCGTTTTCACTGTAAAACCGAGTTGCAGCTTGTACCTCCCCATATATATATATGGAGTGGGGTTTGCAACTGAAAAGAAATTTTGTGTTCCCTTCAAGCTAGGTGAAGTTCGGCTTTCACACACACTTATCTCTCAGAACTGAGTATGTGTAGAGACCTTCGTTCATCCAGCACAAAGGCAACGGGTTGCAGGAGAAACCCTTACTCTGGTTTCTCAGTCTGTTTCCTAGCGCCGGTTTGAAGTGCCTGCCGTTTTCACTGTAAAACCGAGTTGGAGCTTGTACCTCCCCATATATATGTATGGAGTGGAGTTGGCAACTGAAAAGAAATTTTGTGTTCCCTTCAAGCTAGGTGAAGGACGGCTTTCACAGACACTTATCTCTCAGACATGAGCATGTTGAGAGACGTTCGTTCATCCAGCACAAAAGGAACGGGTTGCAGGAGAAACCCTTACTCTGGTTTCTCAGTCGGTTTCCTAGTGCCGGTTTGAAGTGCCTGCCGTTTTCACTGTAAAACCGAGTTGGAGCTTGTACCTCCCCATATATATGTATGGAGTGGAGTTGGCCACTGAAAAGAAACTTTGTGTTCCCTTCAAGCTAGGTGAAGGACGGCTTTCACACACACTTATCTCTCAGAACTGAGCATGTGGAGAGACGTTCGTTCATCCAGCACAAAGGGAACGGGTTGCAGGAGAAACCCTTACTCTGGATTCTCAGTCGGTTTCCTAGTGCCGGTTTGAAGTGCCTGCCGTTTTCACTGTAAAACCGAGTTGGAGCTTGTACCTCCCCATATATATGTATGGAGTGGAGTTGGCAACTGAAAAGAAACTTTGTGTTCCCTTCAAGCTAGGTGAAGGACGGCTTTCACACACACTTATCTCTCAGAACTGAGCATGTGGAGAGACGTTCGTTCATCCAGCACAAAGGGAACGGGTTGCAGGAGAAACCCTTTCTCTGGTTTCTCAGGCTGTTTCCTAGTGCCGGTTTGAAGTGCCTGCCGTTTTCACTGTAAAACCGAGTTGGAGCTTGTACCTCCCCATATATATGTATGGAGTGGAGTTGGCCACTGAAAAGAAACTTTGTGTTCCCTTCAAGCTAGGTGAAGGACGGCTTTCACACACACTTATCTCTCAGAACTGAGCATGTGGAGAGACGTTCGTTCATCCAGCACAAAGGGAACGGGTTGCAGGAGAAACCCTTACTCTGGATTCTCACTCGGTTTCCTAGTGCCGGTTTGAAGTGCCTGCCGTTTTCACTGTAAAACCGAGTTGGAGCTTGTACCTCCCCATATATATGTATGGAGTGGAGTTGGCAACTGAAAAGAAACTTTGTGTTCCCTTCAAGCTAGGTGAAGGACGGCTTTCACACACACTTATCTCTCAGAACTGAGCATGTGGAGAGACGTTCGTTCATCCAGCACAAAGGGAACGGGTTGCAGGAGAAACCCTTACTCTGGTTTCTCTGTCTGTTTCCTAGTGCCGGTTTGAAGTGCCTGCCGTTTTCACTGTAAAACCGAGTTGGAGCTTGTACCTCCCCATATATATGTATGGAGTGGAGTTGGCAACTGAAAAGAAACTTTGTGTTCCCTTCAAGCTAGTTGAAGGACGGCTTTCACACACACTTATCTCTCAGAACTGAGCATGTGGAGAGACGTTCGTTCATCCAGCACAAAGGGAACGGGTTGCAGGAGAAACCCTTACTCTGGTTTCTCAGTCTGTTTCCTAGTGCCGGTTGGAAGTGCCTGCCGTTTTCACAGTAAAACAGAGTTGGAGCTTGTACCTCACCATATATATGTATGGAGTGGAGTTGGCCACAGAAAAGAAACTTTGTGTGCCCTTTAAGCTAGGTGAAGGACGGCTTTCACACACACTTATCTCTCAGAACTGAGCATGTGGAGAGACGTTCGTTCATCTAGCACAAAGGGAACGGGTTGCAGGAGAAACCCTTACTCTGGTTTCTCAGTCTGTTTCCTAGTGCCGGTTTGAAGTGCCTGCCGTTTTCACTGTAAAACCGAGTTGGAGCTTGTACCTCCCCATATATATGTATGGAGTGGAGTTGGCAACTGAAAAGAAACTTTGTGTTCCCTTCAAGCTAGGTGAAGGACGGCTTTCACACACACTTATCTCTCAGAACTGAGCATGTGGAGAGACGTTCGTTCATCCAGCACAAAGGGAACGGGTTGCAGGAGAAACCCTTACTCTGGTTTCTCAGTCTGTTTCCTAGTGCCGGTTTGAAGTGCCTGCCGTTTTCACTGTAAAACCGAGTTGGAGCTTGTACCTCCCCATATATATGTATGGAGTGGAGTTGGCCACTGAAAAGAAACTTTGTGTTCCCTTCAAGCTAGGTGAAGGACGGCTTCACACACACTTATCTCTCAGAACTGAGCATGTGGAGAGACGTTCGTTCATCCAGCACAAAGGGAACGGGTTGCAGGAGAAACCCTTACTCTGGTTTCTCAGTCTGTTTCCTAGTGCCGGTTTGAAGTGCCTGCCGTTTTCACTGTAAAACCGAGTTGGAGCTTGTACCTCCCCATATATATGTATGGAGTGGAGTTGGCCACTGAAAAGAAACTTTGTGTTCCCTTCAAGCTAGGTGAAGGACGGCTTTCACACACACTTATCTCTCAGAACTGAGCATGTGGAGAGACGTTCGTTCATCCAGCACAAAGGGAACGGGTTGCAGGAGAAACCCTTACTCTGGATTCTCAGTCGGTTTCCTAGTGCCGGTTTGAAGTGCCTGCCGTTTTCACTGTAAAACCGAGTTGGAGCTTGTACCTCCCCATATATATGTATGGAGTGGAGTTGGCAACTGAAAAGAAACTTTGTGTTCCCTTCAAGCTAGGTGAAGGACGGCTTTCACACACACTTATCTCTCAGAACTGAGCATGTGGAGAGACGTTCGTTCATCCAGCACAAAGGGAACGGGTTGCAGGAGAAACCCTTTCTCTGGTTTCTCAGTCTGTTTCCTAGTGCCGGTTTGAAGTGCCTGCCGTTTTCACTGTAAAACCGAGTTGGAGCTTGTACCTCCCCATATATATGTATGGAGTGGAGTTGGCAACTGAAAAGAAACTTTGTGTTCCCTTCAAGCTAGGTGAAGGACGGCTTTCACACACACTTATCTCTCAGAACTGAGCATGTGGAGAGACGTTCGTTCATCCAGCACAAAGGGAACGGGTTGCAGGAGAAACCCTTACTCTGGTTTCTCAGTCTGTTTCCTAGTGCCGGTTGGAAGTGCCTGCCGTTTTCACAGTAAAACAGAGTTGGAGCTTGTACCTCACCATATATATGTATGGAGTGGAGTTGGCCACAGAAAAGAAACTTTGTGTGCCCTTTAAGCTAGGTGAAGGACGGCTTTCACACACACTTATCTCTCAGAACTGAGCATGTGGAGAGACGTTCGTTCATCTAGCACAAAGGGAACGGGTTGCAGGAGAAACCCTTACTCTGGTTTCTCAGTCTGTTTCCTAGTGCCGGTTTGAAGTGCCTGCCGTTTTCACTGTAAAACCGAGTTGGAGCTTGTACCTCCCCATATATATGTATGGAGTGGAGTTGGCAACTGAAAAGAAACTTTGTGTTCCCTTCAAGCTAGGTGAAGGACGGCTTTCACACACACTTATCTCTCAGAACTGAGCATGTGGAGAGACGTTCGTTCATCCAGCACAAAGGGAACGGGTTGCAGGAGAAACCCTTACTCTGGTTTCTCAGTCTGTTTCCTAGTGCCGGTTTGAAGTGCCTGCCGTTTTCACTGTAAAACCGAGTTGGAGCTTGTACCTCCCCATATATATGTATGGAGTGGAGTTGGCCACTGAAAAGAAACTTTGTGTTCCCTTCAAGCTAGGTGAAGGACGGCTTTCACACACACTTATCTCTCAGAACTGAGCATGTGGAGAGACGTTCGTTCATCCAGCACAAAGGGAACGGGTTGCAGGAGAAACCCTTACTCTGGTTTCTCAGTCTGTTTCCTAGTGCCGGTTTGAAGTGCCTGCCGTTTTCACTGTAAAACCGAGTTGGAGCTTGTACCTCCCCATATATATGTATGGAGTGGAGTTGGCCACTGAAAAGAAACTTTGTGTTCCCTTCAAGCTAGGTGAAGGACGGCTTTCACACACACTTATCTCTCAGAACTGAGCATGTGGAGAGACGTTCGTTCATCCAGCACAAAGGGAACGGGTTGCAGGAGAAACCCTTACTCTGGATTCTCAGTCGGTTTCCTAGTGCCGGTTTGAAGTGCCTGCCGTTTTCACTGTAAAACCGAGTTGGAGCTTGTACCTCCCCATATATATGTATGGAGTGGAGTTGGCAACTGAAAAGAAACTTTGTGTTCCCTTCAAGCTAGGTGAAGGACGGCTTTCACACACACTTATCTCTCAGAACTGAGCATGTGGAGAGACGTTCGTTCATCCAGCACAAAGGGAACGGGTTGCAGGAGAAACCCTTTCTCTGGTTTCTCAGTCTGTTTCCTAGTGCCGGTTTGAAGTGCCTGCCGTTTTCACTGTAAAACCGAGTTGGAGCTTGTACCTCCCCATATATATGTATGGAGTGGAGTTGGCAACTGAAAAGAAACTTTGTGTTCCCTTCAAGCTAGGTGAAGGACGGCTTTCACACACACTTATCTCTCAGAACTGAGCATGTGGAGAGACGTTCGTTCATCCAGCACAAAGGGAACGGGTTGCAGGAGAAACCCTTACTCTGGTTTCTCAGTCTGTTTCCTAGTGCCGGTTTGAAGTGCCTGCGTTTTCACTGTAAAACCGAGTTGGAGCTTGTACCTCCCCATATATATGTATGGAGTGGAGTTGGCCACTGAAAAGAAACTTTGTGTTCCCTTCAAGCTAGGTGAAGGACGGCTTTCACACACACTTATCTCTCAGAACTGAGCATGTGGAGAGACGTTCGTTCATCCAGCACAAAGGGAACGGGTTGCAGGAGAAACCCTTACTCTGGATTCTCAGTCGGTTTCCTAGTGCCGGTTTGAAGTGCCTGCCGTTTTCACTGTAAAACCGAGTTGGAGCTTGTACCTCCCCATATATATGTATGGAGTGGAGTTGGCAACTGAAAAGAAACTTTGTGTTCCCTTCAAGCTAGGTGAAGGACGGCTTTCACACACACTTATCTCTCAGAACTGAGCATGTGGAGAGACGTTCGTTCATCCAGCACAAAGGGAACGGGTTGCAGGAGAAACCCTTTCTCTGGTTTCTCAGGCTGTTTCCTAGTGCCGGTTTGAAGTGCCTGCCGTTTTCACTGTAAAACCGAGTTGGAGCTTGTACCTCCCCATATATATGTATGGAGTGGAGTTGGCCACTGAAAAGAAACTTTGTGTTCCCTTCAAGCTAGGTGAAGGACGGCTTTCACACACACTTATCTCTCAGAACTGAGCATGTGGAGAGACGTTCGTTCATCCAGCACAAAGGGAACGGGTTGCAGGAGAAACCCTTACTCTGGATTCTCACTCGGTTTCCTAGTGCCGGTTTGAAGTGCCTGCCGTTTTCACTGTAAAACCGAGTTGGAGCTTGTACCTCCCCATATATATGTATGGAGTGGAGTTGGCAACTGAAAAGAAACTTTGTGTTCCCTTCAAGCTAGGTGAAGGACGGCTTTCACACACACTTATCTCTCAGAACTGAGCATGTGGAGAGACGTTCGTTCATCCAGCACAAAGGGAACGGGTTGCAGGAGAAACCCTTACTCTGGTTTCTCTGTCTGTTTCCTAGTGCCGGTTTGAAGTGCCTGCCGTTTTCACTGTAAAACCGAGTTGGAGCTTGTACCTCCCCATATATATGTATGGAGTGGAGTTGGCAACTGAAAAGAAACTTTGTGTTCCCTTCAAGCTAGGTGAAGGACGGCTTTCACACACACTTATCTCTCAGAACTGAGCATGTGGAGAGACGTTCGTTCATCCAGCACAAAGGGAACGGGTTGCAGGAGAAACCCTTACTCTGGTTTCTCAGTCTGTTTCCTAGAGCCGGTTTGAAGTGCCTGCCGTTTTCACTGTAAAACCGAGTTGGAGCTTGTACCTCACCATATATATGTATGGAGTGGAGTTGGCCACAGAAAAGAAACTTTGTGTGCCCTTCAAGCTAGGTGAAGGACGGCTTTCACACACACTTATCTCTCAGAACTGAGCATGTGGAGAGACGTTCGTTCATCTAGCACAAAGGGAACGGGTTGCAGGAGAAACCCTTACTCTGGTTTCTCAGTCTGTTTCCTAGTGCCGGTTTGAAGTGCCTGCCGTTTTCACTGTAAAACCGAGTTGGAGCTTGTACCTCCCCATATATATGTATGGAGTGGAGTTGGCAACTGAAAAGAAACTTTGTGTTCCCTTCAAGCTAGGTGAAGGACGGCTTTCACACACACTTATCTCTCAGAACTGAGCATGTGGAGAGACGTTCGTTCATCCAGCACAAAGGGAACGGGTTGCAGGAGAAACCCTTACTCTGGATTCTCACTCGGTTTCCTAGTGCCGGTTTGAAGTGCCTGCCGTTTTCACTGTAAAACCGAGTTGGAGCTTGTACCTCCCCATATATATGTATGGAGTGGAGTTGGCAACTGAAAAGAAACTTTGTGTTCCCTTCAAGCTAGGTGAAGGACGGCTTTCACACACACTTATCTCTCAGAACTGAGCATGTGGAGAGACGTTCGTTCATCCAGCACAAAGGGAACGGGTTGCAGGAGAAACCCTTACTCTGGTTTCTCTGTCTGTTTCCTAGTGCCGGTTTGAAGTGCCTGCCGTTTTCACTGTAAAACCGAGTTGGAGCTTGTACCTCCCCATATATATGTATGGAGTGGAGTTGGCAACTGAAAAGAAACTTTGTGTTCCCTTCAAGCTAGTTGAAGGACGGCTTTCACACACACTTATCTCTCAGAACTGAGCATGTGGAGAGACGTTCGTTCATCCAGCACAAAGGGAACGGGTTGCAGGAGAAACCCTTACTCTGGTTTCTCAGTCTGTTTCCTAGTGCCGGTTGGAAGTGCCTGCCGTTTTCACAGTAAAACAGAGTTGGAGCTTGTACCTAACCATATATATGTATGGAGTGGAGTTGGCCACAGAAAAGAAACTTTGTGTGCCCTTTAAGCTAGGTGAAGGACGGCTTTCACACACACTTATCTCTCAGAACTGAGCATGTGGAGAGACGTTCGTTCATCTAGCACAAAGGGAACGGGTTGCAGGAGAAACCCTTACTCTGGTTTCTCAGTCTGTTTCCTAGTGCCGGTTTGAAGTGCCTGCCGTTTTCACTGTAAAACCGAGTTGGAGCTTGTACCTCCCCATATATATGTATGGAGTGGAGTTGGCCACTGAAAAGAAACTTTGTGTTCCCTTCAAGCTAGGTGAAGGACGGCTTTCACACACACTTATCTCTCAGAACTGAGCATGTGGAGAGACGTTCGTTCATCCAGCACAAAGGGAACGGGTTGCAGGAGAAACCCTTACTCTGGTTTCTCAGTCTGTTTCCTAGTGCCGGTTTGAAGTGCCTGCCGTTTTCACTGTAAAACCGAGTTGGAGCTTGTACCTCCCCATATATATGTATGGAGTGGAGTTGGCCACTGAAAAGAAACTTTGTGTTCCCTTCAAGCTAGGTGAAGGACGGCTTTCACACACACTTATCTCTCAGAACTGAGCATGTGGAGAGACGTTCGTTCATCCAGCACAAAGGGAACGGGTTGCAGGAGAAACCCTTACTCTGGTTTCTCAGTCTGTTTCCTAGTGCCGGTTTGAAGTGCCTGCCGTTTTCACTGTAAAACCGAGTTGGAGCTTGTACCTCCCCATATATATGTATGGAGTGGAGTTGGCCACTGAAAAGAAACTTTGTGTTCCCTTCAAGCTAGGTGAAGGACGGCTTTCACACACACTTATCTCTCAGAACTGAGCATGTGGAGAGACGTTCGTTCATCCAGCACAAAGGGAACGGGTTGCAGAAGAAACCCTTACTCTGGATTCTCAGTCGGTTTCCTAGTGCCGGTTTGAAGTGCCTGCCGTTTTCACTGTAAAACCGAGTTGGAGCTTGTACCTCCCCATATATATGTATGGAGTGGAGTTGGCAACTGAAAAGAAACTTTGTGTTCCCTTCAAGCTAGGTGAAGGACGGCTTTCACACACACTTATCTCTCAGAACTGAGCATGTGGAGAGACGTTCGTTCATCCAGCACAAAGGGAACGGGTTGCAGGAGAAACCCTTCCTCTGGTTTCTCAGTCTGTTTCCTAGTGCCGGTTTGAAGTGCCTGCCGTTTTCACTGTAAAACCGAGTTGGAGCTTGTACCTCCCCATATATATGTATGGAGTGGAGTTGGCAACTGAAAAGAAACTTTGTGTTCCCTTCAAGCTAGGTGAAGGACGGCTTTCACACACACTTATCTCTCAGAACTGAGCATGTGGAGAGACGTTCGTTCATCCAGCACAAAGGGAACGGGTTGCAGGAGAAACCCTTACTCTGGATTCTCAGTCGGTTTCCTAGTGCCGGTTTGAAGTGCCTGCCGTTTTCACTGTAAAACCGAGTTGGAGCTTGTACCTCCCCATATATATGTATGGAGTGGAGTTGGCAACTGAAAAGAAACTTTGTGTTCCCTTCAAGCTAGGTGAAGGACGGCTTTCACACACACTTATCTCTCAGAACTGAGCATGTGGAGAGACGTTCGTTCATCCAGCACAAAGGGAACGGGTTGCAGGAGAAACCCTTTCTCTGGTTTCTCAGTCTGTTTCCTAGTGCCGGTTTGAAGTGCCTGCCGTTTTCACTGTAAAACCGAGTTGGAGCTTGTACCTCCCCATATATATGTATGGAGTGGAGTTGGCCACTGAAAAGAAACTTTGTGTTCCCTTCAAGCTAGGTGAAGGACGGCTTTCACACACACTTATCTCTCAGAACTGAGCATGTGGAGAGACGTTCGTTCATCCAGCACAAAGGGAACGGGTTGCAGGAGAAACCCTTACTCTGGTTTCTCAGTCTGTTTCCTAGTGCCGGTTTGAAGTGCCTGCCGTTTTCACTGTAAAACCGAGTTGGAGCTTGTACCTCCCCATATATATGTATGGAGTGGAGTTGGCCACTGAAAAGAAACTTTGTGTTCCCTTCAAGCTAGGTGAAGGACGGCTTTCACACACACTTATCTCTCAGAACTGAGCATGTGGAGAGACGTTCGTTCATCCAGCACAAAGGGAACGGGTTGCAGGAGAAACCCTTACTCTGGATTCTCAGTCGGTTTCCTAGTGCCGGTTTGAAGTGCCTGCCGTTTTCACTGTAAAACCGAGTTGGAGCTTGTACCTCCCCATATATATGTATGGAGTGGAGTTGGCAACTGAAAAGAAACTTTGTGTTCCCTTCAAGCTAGGTGAAGGACGGCTTTCACACACACTTATCTCTCAGGACTGAGCATGTGGAGAGACGTTCGTTCATCCAGCACAAAGGGAACGGGTTGCAGGAGAAACCCTTTCTCTGGTTTCTCAGTCTGTTTCCTAGTGCCGGTTTGAAGTGCCTGCCGTTTTCACTGTAAAACCGAGTTGGAGCTTGTACCTCCCCATATATATGTATGGAGTGGAGTTGGCAACTGAAAAGAAACTTTGTGTTCCCTTCAAGCTAGTTGAAGGACGGCTTTCACACACACTTATCTCTCAGAACTGAGCATGTGGAGAGACGTTCGTTCATCCAGCACAAAGGGAACGGGTTGCAGGAGAAACCCTTACTCTGGTTTCTCAGTCTGTTTCCTAGTGCCGGTTGGAAGTGCCTGCCGTTTTCACTGTAAAACCGAGTTGGAGCTTGTACCTCACCATATATATGTATGGAGTGGAGTTGGCCACAGAAAAGAAACTTTGTGTGCCCTTTAAGCTAGGTGAAGGACGGCTTTCACACACACTTATCTCTCAGAACTGAGCATGTGGAGAGACGTTCGTTCATCTAGCACAAAGGGAACGGGTTGCAGGAGAAACCCTTACTCTGGTTTCTCAGTCTGTTTCCTAGTGCCGGTTTGAAGTGCCTGCCGTTTTCACTGTAAAACCGAGTTGGAGCTTGTACCTCCCCATATATATGTATGGAGTGGAGTTGGCAACTGAAAAGAAACTTTGTGTTCCCTTCAAGCTAGGTGAAGGACGGCTTTCACACACACTTATCTCTCAGAACTGAGCATGTGGAGAGACGTTCGTTCATCCAGCACAAAGGGAACGGGTTGCAGGAGAAACCCTTACTGTGGTTTCTCAGTCTGTTTTTCTAGTGCCGGTTTGAAGTGCCTGCCGTTTTCACTGTAAAACCGAGTTGGAGCTTGTACCTCCCCATATATATGTATGGAGTGGAGTTGGCCACTGAAAAGAAACTTTGTGTTCCCTTCAAGCTAGGTGAAGGACGGCTTTCACACACACTTATCTCTCAGAACTGAGCATGTGGAGAGACGTTCGTTCATCCAGCACAAAGGGAACGGGTTGCAGGAGAAACCCTTACTCTGGTTTCTCAGTCTGTTTCCTAGTGCCGGTTTGAAGTGCCTGCCGTTTTCACTGTAAAACCGAGTTGGAGCTTGTACCTCCCCATATATATGTATGGAGTGGAGTTGGCCACTGAAAAGAAACTTTGTGTTCCCTTCAAGCTAGGTGAAGGACGGCTTTCACACACACTTATCTCTCAGAACTGAGCATGTGGAGAGACGTTCGTTCATCCAGCACAAAGGGAACGGGTTGCAGGAGAAACCCTTACTCTGGATTCTCAGTCGGTTTCCTAGTGCCGGTTTGAAGTGCCTGCCGTTTTCACTGTAAAACCGAGTTGGAGCTTGTACCTCCCCATATATATGTATGGAGTGGAGTTGGCAACTGAAAAGAAACTTTGTGTTCCCTTCAAGCTAGGTGAAGGACGGCTTTCACACACACTTATCTCTCAGAACTGAGCATGTGGAGAGACGTTCGTTCATCCAGCACAAAGGGAACGGGTTGCAGGAGAAACCCTTTCTCTGGTTTCTCAGTCTGTTTCCTAGTGCCGGTTTGAAGTGCCTGCCGTTTTCACTGTAAAACCGAGTTGGAGCTTGTACCTCCCCATATGTATGTATGGAGTGGAGTTGGCAACTGAAAAGAAACTTTGTGTTCCCTTCAAGCTAGTTGAAGGACGGCTTTCACACACACTTATCTCTCAGAACTGAGCATGTGGAGAGACGTTCGTTCATCCAGCACAAAGGGAACGGGTTGCAGGAGAAACCCTTTCTCTGGTTTCTCAGTCTGTTTCCTAGTGCCGGTTTGAAGTGCCTGCCGTTTTCACTGTAAAACCGAGTTGGAGCTTGTACCTCCCCATATATATGTATGGAGTGGAGTTGGCCACTGAAAAGAAACTTTGTGTTCCCTTCAAGCTAGGTGAAGGACGGCTTTCACACACACTTATCTCTCAGAACTGAGCATGTGGAGAGACGTTCGTTCATCCAGCACAAAGGGAACGGGTTGCAGGAGAAACCCTTACTCTGGATTCTCACTCGGTTTCCTAGTGCCGGTTTGAAGTGCCTGCCGTTTTCACTGTAAAACCGAGTTGGAGCTTGTACCTCCCCATATATATGTATGGAGTGGAGTTGGCAACTGAAAAGAAACTTTGTGTTCCCTTCAAGCTAGGTGAAGGACGGCTTTCACACACACTTATCTCTCAGAACTGAGCATGTGGAGAGACGTTCGTTCATCCAGCACAAAGGGAACGGGTTGCAGGAGAAACCCTTACTCTGGTTTCTCTGTCTGTTTCCTAGTGCCGGTTTGAAGTGCCTGCCGTTTTCACTGTAAAACCGAGTTGGAGCTTGTACCTCCCCATATATATGTATGGAGTGGAGTTGGCAACTGAAAAGAAACTTTGTGTTCCCTTCAAGCTAGGTGAAGGACGGCTTTCACACACACTTATCTCTCAGAACTGAGCATGTGGAGAGACGTTCGTTCATCCAGCACAAAGGGAACGGGTTGCAGGAGAAACCCTTACTCTGGTTTCTCAGTCTGTTTCCTAGTGCCGGTTTGAAGTGCCTGCCGTTTTCACTGTAAAACCGAGTTGGAGCTTGTACCTCCCCATATATATGTATGGAGTGGAGTTGGCCACTGAAAAGAAACTTTGTGTTCCCTTCAAGCTAGGTGAAGGACGGCTTTCACACACACTTATCTCTCAGAACTGAGCATGTGGAGAGACGTTCGTTCATCCAGCACAAAGGGAACGGGTTGCAGGAGAAACCCTTACTCTGGTTTCTCAGTCTGTTTCCTAGTGCCGGTTTGAAGTGCCTGCCGTTTTCACTGTAAAACCGAGTTGGAGCTTGTACCTCCCCATATATAAGTATGGAGTGGAGTTGGCCACTGAAATGAAACTTTGTGTTCCCTTCAAGCTAGGTGAAGGACGGCTTTCACACACACTTATCTCTCAGATCTGAGCATGTGGAAAGACGTTCGTTCATCCAGCACAAAGGGAACGGGTTGCAGGAGAAACCCTTACTCTGGTTTCTCAGTCTGTTTCCTAGTGCCGGTTTGAAGTGCCTGCCGTTTTCGCTGTAAAACCGAGTTGGAGCTTGTACCTCCCCATATATAAGTATGGAGTGGAGTTGGCAACTGAAAAGAAACTTTGTGTTCCCTTCAAGCTAGGTGAAGGACGGCTTTCACACACACTTATCTCTCAGAACTGAGCATGTGGAGAGACGTTCGTTCATCCAGCACAAAGGGAACGGGTTGCAGGAGAAACCCTTACTCTGGTTTCTCAGTCTGTTTCCTAGTGCCGGTTTGAAGTGCCTGCCGTTTTCACTGTAAAACCGAGTTGGAGCTTGTACCTCCCCATATATATGTATGGAGTGGAGTTGGCAACTGAAAAGAAACTTTGTGTTCCCTTCAAGCTAGGTGTAGGACGGCTTTCACACACACTTATCTCTCAGAACTGAGCATGTGGAGAGACCTTCGTTCATCCAGCACAAAGGGAACGGGTTGCAGGAGAAACCCTTACTCTGGTTTCTCAGTCTGTTTCCTAGTGCCGGTTTGAAGTGCCTGCCGTTTTCACTGTAAAACCGAGTTGGAGCTTGTACCTCCCCATATATATGTATGGAGTGGAGTTGGCAACTGAAAAGAAACTTTGTGTTCCCTTCAAGCTAGGTGAAGGACGGCTTTCACACACACTTATCTCTCAGAACTGAGCATGTGGAGAGACGTTCGTTCATCCAGCACAAAGGGAACGGGTTGCAGGAGAAACCCTTACTGTGGTTTCTCAGTCTGTTTTTCTAGTGCCGGTTTGAAGTGCCTGCCGTTTTCACTGTAAAACCGAGTTGGAGCTTGTACCTCCCCATATATATGTATGGAGTGGAGTTGGCAACTGAAAAGAAACTTTGTGTTCCCTTCAAGCTAAGTGAAGGACGGCTTTCACACACACTTATCTCTCAGAACTGAGCATGTGGAGAGACGTTCGTTCATCCAGCACAAAGAGAACGGGTTGCAGGAGAAACCCTTACTCTGGTTTCTCAGTCTGTTTCCTAGTGCCGGTTTGAAGTGCCTGACGTTTTCATTGTAAAACCGAGTTGGAGCTTGTACCTCCCCATATATAAGTATGGAGTGGAGTTGGCAACTGAAAAGAAACTTTGTGTTCCCTTCAAGCTAGGTGAAGGACGGCTTTCACACACACTTATCTCTCAGACCTGAGCATGTGGAGAGACGTTCGTTCATCCAGCACAAATGGAACTGGTTGCAGGGGAAACCCTTACTGTGGTTTCTCAGTCTGTTTTTCTAGTGCCGGTTTGAAGTGCCTGCCGTTTTCACTGTAAAACCGAGTTGGAGCTTGTACCTCCCCATATATATGTATGGAGTGGAGTTGGCAACTGAAAAGAAACTTTGTGTTCCCTTCAAGCTAGGTGAAGGACGGCTTTCACACACACTTATCTCTCAGAACTGAGCATGTGGAGAGCCGTTCTTTCATCCAGCACAAAGGGAACGGGTTGCAGGAGAAACCCTTACTCTGGTTTCTCAGTCTGTTTCCTAGTGCCGGTTTGAAGTGCCTGCCGTTTTCACTGTAAAACCGAGTTGGAGCTTGTACCTCCCCATATATATGTATGGAGTGGAGTTGGCAACTGAAAAGAAACTTTGTGTTCCCTTCAAGCTAGGTGAAGGACGGCTTTCACACACACTTATCTCTCAGAACTGAGCATGTGGAGAGACGTTCGTTCATCCAGCACAAAGGGAACGGGTTGCAGGAGAAACCCTTACTCTGGTTTCTCAGTCTGTTTCCTAGTGCCGGTTTAAGTGCCTGCCGTTTTCACTGTAAAACCGAGTTGGAGCTTGTACCTCCCCATATATATGTATGGAGTGGAGTTGGCCACTGAAAAGAAACTTTGTGTTCCCTTCAAGCTAGGTGAAGGACGGCTTTCACACACACTTATCTCTCAGAACTGAGCATGTGGAGAGACGTTCGTTCATCCAGCACAAAGGGAACGGGTTGCAGGAGAAACCCTTACTCTGGTTTCTCAGTCTGTTTCCTAGTGCCGGTTTGAAGTGCCTGCCGTTTTCACTGTAAAACCGAGTTGGAGCTTGTACCTCCCCATATATAAGTATGGAGTGGAGTTGGCCACTGAAAAGAAACTTTGTGTTCCCTTCAAGCTAGGTGAAGGACGGCTTTCACACACACTTATCTCTCAGATCTGAGCATGTGGAAAGACGTTCGTTCATCCAGCACAAAGGGAACGGGTTGCAGGAGAAACCCTTACTCTGGTTTCTCAGTCTGTTTCCTAGTGCCGGTTTGAAGTGCCTGCCGTTTTCGCTGTAAAACCGAGTTGGAGCTTGTACCTCCCCATATATAAGTATGGAGTGGAGTTGGCAACTGAAAAGAAACTTTGTGTTCCCTTCAAGCTTGTTGAAGGACGGCTTTCACACACACTTATCTCTCAGAACTGAGCATGTGGAGAGACGTTCGTTCATCCAGCACAAAGGGAACGGGTTGCAGGAGAAACCCTTACTCTGGTTTCTCAGTCTGTTTCCTAGTGCCGGTTTGAAGTGCCTGCCGTTTTCACTGTAAAACCGAGTTGGAGCTTGTACCTCCCCATATATATGTATGGAGTGGAGTTGGCAACTGAAAAGAAACTTTGTGTTCCCTTCAAGCTAGGTGTAGGACGGCTTTCACACACACTTATCTCTCAGAACTGAGCATGTGGAGAGACCTTCGTTCATCCAGCACAAAGGGAACGGGTTGCAGGAGAAACCCTTACTCTGGTTTCTCAGTCTGTTTCCTAGTGCCGGTTTGAAGTGCCTGCCGTTTTCACTGTAAAACCGAGTTGGAGCTTGTACCTCCCCATATATATGTATGGAGTGGAGTTGGCAACTGAAAAGAAACTTTGTGTTCCCTTCAAGCTAGGTGAAGGACGGCTTTCACACACACTTATCTCTCAGAACTGAGCATGTGGAGAGACGTTCGTTCATCCAGCACAAAGGGAACGGGTTGCAGGAGAAACCCTTACTGTGGTTTCTCAGTCTGTTTTTCTAGTGCCGGTTTGAAGTGCCTGCCGTTTTCACTGTAAAACCGAGTTGGAGCTTGTACCTCCCCATATATATGTATGGAGTGGAGTTGGCAACTGAAAAGAAACTTTGTGTTCCCTTCAAGCTAAGTGAAGGACGGCTTTCACACACACTTATCTCTCAGAACTGAGCATGTGGAGAGACGTTCGTTCATCCAGCACAAAGAGAACGGGTTGCAGGAGAAACCCTTACTCTGGTTTCTCAGTCTGTTTCCTAGTGCCGGTTTGAAGTGCCTGACGTTTTCATTGTAAAACCGAGTTGGAGCTTGTACCTCCCCATATATAAGTATGGAGTGGAGTTGGCAACTGAAAAGAAACTTTGTGTTCCCTTCAAGCTAGGTGAAGGACGGCTTTCACACACACTTATCTCTCAGACCTGAGCATGTGGAGAGACGTTCGTTCATCCAGCACAAAGGGAACGGGTTGCAGGAGAAACCCTTACTCTGGTTTCTCAGTCTGTTTCCTAGTGCCGATTTGAAGTGCCTGCCGTTTTCACTGTAAAACCGAGTTGGAGCTTGTACCTCCCCATATATATGTATGGAGTGGAGTTGGCAACTGAAAAGAAACTTTGTGTTCCCTTCAAGCTAGGTGAAGGACGGCTTTCACAGACACTTATCTCTCAGAACTGAGCATGTGGAGAGACGTTCGTTCATCCAGCACAAATGGAACTGGTTGCAGGGGAAACCCTTACTGTGGTTTCTCAGTCTGTTTTTCTAGTGCCGGTTTGAAGTGCCTGCCGTTTTCACTGTAAAACCGAGTTGGAGCTTGTACCTCCCCATATATATGTATGGAGTGGAGTTGGCAACTGAAAAGAAACTTTGTGTTCCCTTCAAGCTAGGTGAAGGACGGCTTTCACACACACTTATCTCTCAGAACTGAGCATGTGGAGAGCCGTTCTTTCATCCAGCACAAAGGGAACGGGTTGCAGGAGAAACCCTTACTCTGGTTTCTCAGTCTGTTTCCTAGTGCCGGTTTGAAGTGCCTGCCGTTTTCACTGTAAAACCGAGTTGGAGCTTGTACCTCCCCATATATATGTATGGAGTGGAGTTGGCAACTGAAAAGAAACTTTGTGTTCCCTTCAAGCTAGGTGAAGGACGGCTTTCACACACACTTATCTCTCAGAACTGAGCATGTGGAGAGACGTTCGTTCATCCAGCACAAAGGGAACGGGTTGCAGGAGAAACCCTTACTCTGGTTTCTCAGTCTGTTTCCTAGTGCCGGTTTGAAGTGCCTGCCGTTTTCACTGTAAAACCGAGTTGGAGCTTGTACCTCCCCATATATATGTATGGAGTGGAGTTGGCAACTGAAAAGAAACTTTGTGTTCCCTTCAAGCTAGGTGAAGGACGGCTTTCACACACACTTATCTCTCAGAACTGAGCATGTGGAGAGACGTTCGTTCATCCAGCACAAAGGGAACGGGTTGCAGGAGAAACCCTTACTCTGGTTTCTCAGTCTGTTTCCTAGTGCCGGTTTGAAGTGCCTGCCGTTTTCACTTTAAAACCGAGTTGGAGCTTGTACCTCCCCATATATAAGTATGGAGTGGAGTTGGCAACTGAAAAGAAACTTTGTGTTCCCTTCAAGCTAGGTGAAGGACAGCTTTCACACACACTTATCTCTCAGAACTGAGCATGTGGAGAGACGTTCGTTCATCCAGCACAAAGGGAACGGGTTGCAGGAGAAACCCTTACTGTGGTTTCTCAGTCTGTTTCCTAGTGCCGGTTTGAAGTGCCTGCCGTTTTCACTGTAAAACCGAGTTGGAGCTTGTACCTCCCCATATATATGTATGGAGTGGAGTTGGCAACTGAAAAGAAACTTTGTGTTCCCTTCAAGCTAGGTGAAGGACGGCTTTCACACACACTTATCTCTCAGAACTGAGCATGTGGAGAGACGTTCGTTCATCCAGCACAAAGGGAACGGGTTGCAGGAGAAACCCTTACTCTGGTTTCTCAGTCTGTTTCCTAGTGCCGGTTTGAAGTGCCTGCCGTTTTCACTGTAAAACCGAGTTGGAGCTTGTACCTCCCCATATATATGTATGGAGTGGAGTTGGCAACTGAAAAGAAACTTTGTGTTCCCTTCAAGCTAGGTGAAGGACGGCTTTCACACACACTTATCTCTCAGAACTGAGCATGTGGAGAGACGTTCGTTCATCCAGCACAAAGGGAACGGGTTGCAGGAGAAACCCTTACTCTGGTTTCTCAGTCTGTTTCCTAGTGCCGGTTTGAAGTGCCTGCCGTTTTCACTGTAAAACCGAGTTGGAGCTTGTACCTCCCCATATATATGTATGGAGTGGAGTTGGCAACTGAAAAGAAACTTTGTGTTCCCTTCAAGCTAGGTGAAGGACGGCTTTCACACACACTTATCTCTCAGAACTGAGCATGTGGAGAGACGTTCGTTCATCCAGCACAAAGGGAACGGGTTGCAGGAGAAACCCTTTCTCTGGTTTCTCAGTCTGTTTCCTAGTGCCGGTTTGAAGTGCCTGCCGTTTTCACTGTAAAACCGAGTTGGAGCTTGTACCTCCCCATATATATGTATGGAGTGGAGTTGGCCACTGAAAAGAAACTTTGTGTTCCCTTCAAGCTAGGTGAAGGACGGCTTTCACACACACTTATCTCTCAGAACTGAGCATGTGGAGAGACGTTCGTTCATCCAGCACAAAGGGAACGGGTTGCAGGAGAAACCCTTACTCTGGTTTCTCAGTCTGTTTCCTAGTGCCGGTTTGAAGTGCCTGCCGTTTTCACTGTAAAACCGAGTTGGAGCTTGTACCTCCCCATATATATGTATGGAGTGGAGTTGGCCACTGAAAAGAAACTTTGTGTTCCCTTCAAGCTAGGTGAAGGACGGCTTTCACACACACTTATCTCTCAGAACTGAGCATGTGGAGAGACGTTCGTTCATCCAGCACAAAGGGAACGGGTTGCAGGAGAAACCCTTACTCTGGTTTCTCAGTCTGTTTCCTAGTGCCGGTTTGAAGTGCCTGCCGTTTTCACTGTAAAACCGAGTTGGAGCTTGTACCTCCCCATATATATGTATGGAGTGGAGTTGGCCACTGAAAAGAAACTTTGTGTTCCCTTCAAGCTAGGTGAAGGACGGCTTTCACACACACTTATCTCTCAGAACTGAGCATGTGGAGAGACGTTCGTTCATCCAGCACAAAGGGAACGGGTTGCAGGAGAAACCCTTACTCTGGATTCTCAGTCGGTTTCCTAGTGCCGGTTTGAAGTGCCTGCCGTTTTCACTGTAAAACCGAGTTGGAGCTTGTACCTCCCCATATATATGTATGGAGTGGAGTTGGCAACTGAAAAGAAACTTTGTGTTCCCTTCAAGCTAGGTGAAGGACGGCTTTCACACACACTTATCTCTCAGAACTGAGCATGTGGAGAGACGTTCGTTCATCCAGCACAAAGGGAACGGGTTGCAGGAGAAACCCTTACTCTGGTTTCTCAGTCTGTTTCCTAGTGCCGGTTTGAAGTGCCTGCCGTTTTCACTGTAAAACCGAGTTGGAGCTTGTACCTCCCCATATATATGTATGGAGTGGAGTTGGCCACTGAAAAGAAACTTTGTGTTCCCTTCAAGCTAGGTGAAGGACGGCTTTCACACACACTTATCTCTCAGAACTGAGCATGTGGAGAGACGTTCGTTCATCCAGCACAAAGGGAACGGGTTGCAGGAGAAACCCTTACTCTGGATTCTCAGTCGGTTTCCTAGTGCCGGTTTGAAGTGCCTGCCGTTTTCACTGTAAAACCGAGTTGGAGCTTGTACCTCCCCATATATATGTATGGAGTGGAGTTGGCAACTGAAAAGAAACTTTGTGTTCCCTTCAAGCTAGGTGAAGGACGGCTTTCACACACACTTATCTCTCAGAACTGAGCATGTGGAGAGACGTTCGTTCATCCAGCACAAAGGGAACGGGTTGCAGGAGAAACCCTTTCTCTGGTTTCTCAGTCTGTTTCCTAGTGCCGGTTTGAAGTGCCTGCCGTTTTCACTGTAAAACCGAGTTGGAGCTTGTACCTCCCCATATATATGTATGGAGTGGAGTTGGCAACTGAAAAGAAACTTTGTGTTCCCTTCAAGCTAGGTGAAGGACGGCTTTCACACACACTTATCTCTCAGAACTGAGCATGTGGAGAGACGTTCGTTCATCCAGCACAAAGGGAACGGGTTGCAGGAGAAACCCTTACTCTGGTTTCTCAGTCTGTTTCCTAGTGCCGGTTTGAAGTGCCTGCCGTTTTCACTGTAAAACCGAGTTGGAGCTTGTACCTCCCCATATATATGTATGGAGTGGAGTTGGCAACTGAAAAGAAACTTTGTGTTCCCTTCAAGCTAGGTGTAGGACGGCTTTCACACACACTTATCTCTCAGAACTGAGCATGTGGAGAGACCTTCGTTCATCCAGCACAAAGGGAACGGGTTGCAGGAGAAACCCTTACTCTGGTTTCTCAGTCTGTTTCCTAGTGCCGGTTTGAAGTGCCTGCCGTTTTCACTGTAAAACCGAGTTGGAGCTTGTACCTCCCCATATATATGTATGGAGTGGAGTTGGCAACTGAAAAGAAACTTTGTGTTCCCTTCAAGCTAGGTGAAGGACGGCTTTCACACACACTTATCTCTCAGAACTGAGCATGTGGAGAGACGTTCGTTCATCCAGCACAAAGGGAACGGGTTGCAGGAGAAACCCTTACTGTGGTTTCTCAGTCTGTTTTTCTAGTGCCGGTTTGAAGTGCCTGCCGTTTTCACTGTAAAACCGAGTTGGAGCTTGTACCTCCCCATATATATGTATGGAGTGGAGTTGGCAACTGAAAAGAAACTTTGTGTTCCCTTCAAGCTAAGTGAAGGACGGCTTTCACACACACTTATCTCTCAGAACTGAGCATGTGGAGAGACGTTCGTTCATCCAGCACAAAGAGAACGGGTTGCAGGAGAAACCCTTACTCTGGTTTCTCAGTCTGTTTCCTAGTGCCGGTTTGAAGTGCCTGACGTTTTCATTGTAAAACCGAGTTGGAGCTTGTACCTCCCCATATATAAGTATGGAGTGGAGTTGGCAACTGAAAAGAAACTTTGTGTTCCCTTCAAGCTAGGTGAAGGACGGCTTTCACACACACTTATCTCTCAGACCTGAGCATGTGGAGAGACGTTCGTTCATCCAGCACAAAGGGAACGGGTTGCAGGAGAAACCCTTACTCTGGTTTCTCAGTCTGTTTCCTAGTGCCGATTTGAAGTGCCTGCCGTTTTCACTGTAAAACCGAGTTGGAGCTTGTACCTCCCCATATATATGTATGGAGTGGAGTTGGCAACTGAAAAGAAACTTTGTGTTCCCTTCAAGCTAGGTGAAGGACGGCTTTCACAGACACTTATCTCTCAGAACTGAGCATGTGGAGAGACGTTCGTTCATCCAGCACAAATGGAACTGGTTGCAGGGGAAACCCTTACTGTGGTTTCTCAGTCTGTTTTTCTAGTGCCGGTTTGAAGTGCCTGCCGTTTTCACTGTAAAACCGAGTTGGAGCTTGTACCTCCCCATATATATGTATGGAGTGGAGTTGGCAACTGAAAAGAAACTTTGTGTTCCCTTCAAGCTAGGTGAAGGACGGCTTTCACACACACTTATCTCTCAGAACTGAGCATGTGGAGAGCCGTTCTTTCATCCAGCACAAAGGGAACGGGTTGCAGGAGAAACCCTTACTCTGGTTTCTCAGTCTGTTTCCTAGTGCCGGTTTGAAGTGCCTGCCGTTTTCACTGTAAAACCGAGTTGGAGCTTGTACCTCCCCATATATATGTATGGAGTGGAGTTGGCAACTGAAAAGAAACTTTGTGTTCCCTTCAAGCTAGGTGAAGGACGGCTTTCACACACACTTATCTCTCAGAACTGAGCATGTGGAGAGACGTTCGTTCATCCAGCACAAAGGGAACGGGTTGCAGGAGAAACCCTTACTCTGGTTTCTCAGTCTGTTTCCTAGTGCCGGTTTGAAGTGCCTGCCGTTTTCACTGTAAAACCGAGTTGGAGCTTGTACCTCCCCATATATATGTATGGAGTGGAGTTGGCAACTGAAAAGAAACTTTGTGTTCCCTTCAAGCTAGGTGAAGGACGGCTTTCACACACACTTATCTCTCAGAACTGAGCATGTGGAGAGACGTTCGTTCATCCAGCACAAAGGGAACGGGTTGCAGGAGGAACCCTTACTCTGGTTTCTCAGTCTGTTTCCTAGTGCCGGTTTGAAGTGCCTGCCGTTTTCACTTTAAAACCGAGTTGGAGCTTGTACCTCCCCATATATAAGTATGGAGTGGAGTTGGCAACTGAAAAGAAACTTTGTGTTCCCTTCAAGCTAGGTGAAGGACAGCTTTCACACACACTTATCTCTCAGAACTGAGCATGTGGAGAGACGTTCGTTCATCCAGCACAAAGGGAACGGGTTGCAGGAGAAACCCTTACTGTGGTTTCTCAGTCTGTTTCCTAGTGCCGGTTTGAAGTGCCTGCCGTTTTCACTGTAAAACCGAGTTGGAGCTTGTACCTCCCCATATATATGTATGGAGTGGAGTTGGCAACTGAAAAGAAACTTTGTGTTCCCTTCAAGCTAGGTGAAGGACGGCTTTCACACACACTTATCTCTCAGAACTGAGCATGTGGAGAGACGTTCGTTCATCCAGCACAAAGGGAACGGGTTGCAGGAGAAACCCTTACTCTGGTTTCTCAGTCTGTTTCCTAGTGCCGGTTTGAAGTGCCTGCCGTTTTCACTGTAAAACCGAGTTGGAGCTTGTACCTCCCCATATATAAGTATGGAGTGGAGTTGGCAACTGAAAAGAAACTTTGTGTTCCCTTCAAGCTAGGTGAAGGACGGCTTTCACACACACTTATCTCTCAGAACTGAGCATGTGGAGAGACGTTCGTTCATCCAGCACAAAGGGAACGGGTTGCAGGAGAAACCCTTACTCTGGTTTTTCAGTCTGTTTCCTAGTGCCGGTTTGAAGTGCCTGCCGTTTTCACTGTAAAACCGAGTTGGAGCTTGTACCTCCCCATATATATGTATGGAGTGGAGTTGGCAACTGAAAAGAAACTTTGTGTTCCCTTCAAGCTAGGTGAAGGACGGCTTTCACACACACTTATCTCTCAGAACTGAGCATGTGGAGAGACGTTCGTTCATCCAGCACAAAGGGAACGGGTTGCAGGAGAAACCCTTTCTCTGGTTTCTCAGTCTGTTTCCTAGTGCCGGTTTGAAGTGCCTGCCGTTTTCACTGTAAAACCGAGTTGGAGCTTGTACCTCCCCATATATATGTATGGAGTGGAGTTGGCCACTGAAAAGAAACTTTGTGTTCCCTTCAAGCTAGGTGAAGGACGGCTTTCACACACACTTATCTCTCAGAACTGAGCATGTGGAGAGACGTTCGTTCATCCAGCACAAAGGGAACGGGTTGCAGGAGAAACCCTTACTCTGGTTTCTCTGTCTGTTTCCTAGTGCCGGTTTGAAGTGCCTGCCGTTTTCACTGTAAAACCGAGTTGGAGCTTGTACCTCCCCATATATATGTATGGAGTGGAGTTGGCCACTGAAAAGAAACTTTGTGTTCCCTTCAAGCTAGGTGAAGGACGGCTTTCACACACACTTATCTCTCAGAACTGAGCATGTGGAGAGACGTTCGTTCATCCAGCACAAAGGGAACGGGTTGCAGGAGAAACCCTTACTCTGGTTTCTCAGTCTGTTTCCTAGTGCCGGTTTGAAGTGCCTGCCGTTTTCACTGTAAAACCGAGTTGGAGCTTGTACCTCCCCATATATATGTATGGAGTGGAGTTGGCCACTGAAAAGAAACTTTGTGTTCCCTTCAAGCTAGGTGAAGGACGGCTTTCACACACACTTATCTCTCAGAACTGAGCATGTGGAGAGACGTTCGTTCATCCAGCACAAAGGGAACGGGTTGCAGGAGAAACCCTTACTCTGGATTCTCAGTCGGTTTCCTAGTGCCGGTTTGAAGTGCCTGCCGTTTTCACTGTAAAACCGAGTTGGAGCTTGTACCTCCCCATATATATGTATGGAGTGGAGTTGGCAACTGAAAAGAAACTTTGTGTTCCCTTCAAGCTAGGTGAAGGACGGCTTTCACACACACTTATCTCTCAGAACTGAGCATGTGGAGAGACGTTCGTTCATCCAGCACAAAGGGAACGGGTTGCAGGAGAAACCCTTACTCTGGTTTCTCAGTCTGTTTCCTAGTGCCGGTTTGAAGTGCCTGCCGTTTTCACTGTAAAACCGAGTTGGAGCTTGTACCTCCCCATATATATGTATGGAGTGGAGTTGGCCACTGAAAAGAAACTTTGTGTTCCCTTCAAGCTAGGTGAAGGACGGCTTTCACACACACTTATCTCTCAGAACTGAGCATGTGGAGAGACGTTCGTTCATCCAGCACAAAGGGAACGGGTTGCAGGAGAAACCCTTACTCTGGATTCTCAGTCGGTTTCCTAGTGCCGGTTTGAAGTGCCTGCCGTTTTCACTGTAAAACCGAGTTGGAGCTTGTACCTCCCCATATATATGTATGGAGTGGAGTTGGCAACTGAAAAGAAACTTTGTGTTCCCTTCAAGCTAGGTGAAGGACGGCTTTCACACACACTTATCTCTCAGAACTGAGCATGTGGAGAGACGTTCGTTCATCCAGCACAAAGGGAACGGGTTGCAGGAGAAACCCTTTCTCTGGTTTCTCAGTCTGTTTCCTAGTGCCGGTTTGAAGTGCCTGCCGTTTTCACTGTAAAACCGAGTTGGAGCTTGTACCTCCCCATATATATGTATGGAGTGGAGTTGGCAACTGAAAAGAAACTTTGTGTTCCCTTCAAGCTAGGTGAAGGACGGCTTTCACACACACTTATCTCTCAGAACTGAGCATGTGGAGAGACGTTCGTTCATCCAGCACAAAGGGAACGGGTTGCAGGAGAAACCCTTACTCTGGTTTCTCAGTCTGTTTCCTAGTGCCGGTTTGAAGTGCCTGCGTTTTCACTGTAAAACCGAGTTGGAGCTTGTACCTCCCCATATATATGTATGGAGTGGAGTTGGCCACTGAAAAGAAACTTTGTGTTCCCTTCAAGCTAGGTGAAGGACGGCTTTCACACACACTTATCTCTCAGAACTGAGCATGTGGAGAGACGTTCGTTCATCCAGCACAAAGGGAACGGGTTGCAGGAGAAACCCTTACTCTGGATTCTCAGTCGGTTTCCTAGTGCCGGTTTGAAGTGCCTGCCGTTTTCACTGTAAAACCGAGTTGGAGCTTGTACCTCCCCATATATATGTATGGAGTGGAGTTGGCAACTGAAAAGAAACTTTGTGTTCCCTTCAAGCTAGGTGAAGGACGGCTTTCACACACACTTATCTCTCAGAACTGAGCATGTGGAGAGACGTTCGTTCATCCAGCACAAAGGGAACGGGTTGCAGGAGAAACCCTTTCTCTGGTTTCTCAGGCTGTTTCCTAGTGCCGGTTTGAAGTGCCTGCCGTTTTCACTGTAAAACCGAGTTGGAGCTTGTACCTCCCCATATATATGTATGGAGTGGAGTTGGCCACTGAAAAGAAACTTTGTGTTCCCTTCAAGCTAGGTGAAGGACGGCTTTCACACACACTTATCTCTCAGAACTGAGCATGTGGAGAGACGTTCGTTCATCCAGCACAAAGGGAACGGGTTGCAGGAGAAACCCTTACTCTGGTTTCTCTGTCTGTTTCCTAGTGCCGGTTTGAAGTGCCTGCCGTTTTCACTGTAAAACCGAGTTGGAGCTTGTACCTCCCCATATATATGTATGGAGTGGAGTTGGCAACTGAAAAGAAACTTTGTGTTCCCTTCAAGCTAGTTGAAGGACGGCTTTCACACACACTTATCTCTCAGAACTGAGCATGTGGAGAGACGTTCGTTCATCCAGCACAAAGGGAACGGGTTGCAGGAGAAACCCTTACTCTGGTTTCTCAGTCTGTTTCCTAGTGCCGGTTGGAAGTGCCTGCCGTTTTCACAGTAAAACAGAGTTGGAGCTTGTACCTCACCATATATATGTATGGAGTGGAGTTGGCCACAGAAAAGAAACTTTGTGTGCCCTTTAAGCTAGGTGAAGGACGGCTTTCACACACACTTATCTCTCAGAACTGAGCATGTGGAGAGACGTTCGTTCATCTAGCACAAAGGGAACGGGTTGCAGGAGAAACCCTTACTCTGGTTTCTCAGTCTGTTTCCTAGTGCCGGTTTGAAGTGCCTGCCGTTTTCACTGTAAAACCGAGTTGGAGCTTGTACCTCCCCATATATATGTATGGAGTGGAGTTGGCCACTGAAAAGAAACTTTGTGTTCCCTTCAAGCTAGGTGAAGGACGGCTTTCACACACACTTATCTCTCAGAACTGAGCATGTGGAGAGACGTTCGTTCATCCAGCACAAAGGGAACGGGTTGCAGGAGAAACCCTTACTCTGGATTCTCAGTCGGTTTCCTAGTGCCGGTTTGATGTGCCTGCCGTTTTCACTGTAAAACCGAGTTGGAGCTTGTACCTCCCCATATATATGTATGGAGTGGAGTTGGCAACTGAAAAGAAACTTTGTGTTCCCTTCAAGCTAGGTGAAGGACGGCTTTCACACACACTTATCTCTCAGAACTGAGCATGTGGAGAGACGTTCGTTCATCCAGCACAAAGGGAACGGGTTGCAGGAGAAACCCTTACTCTGGTTTCTCAGTCTGTTTCCTAGTGCCGGTTTGAAGTGCCTGCCGTTTTCACTGTAAAACCGAGTTGGAGCTTGTACCTCCCCATATATATGTATGGAGTGGAGTTGGCCACTGAAAAGAAACTTTGTGTTCCCTTCAAGCTAGGTGAAGGACGGCTTTCACACACACTTATCTCTCAGAACTGAGCATGTGGAGAGACGTTCGTTCATCCAGCACAAAGGGAACGGGTTGCAGGAGAAACCCTTACTCTGGATTCTCAGTCGGTTTCCTAGTGCCGCTTGGAAGTGCCTGCCGTTTTCACTGTAAAACCGAGTTGGAGCTTGTACCTCCCCATATATATGTATGGAGTGGAGTTGGCAACTGAAAAGAAACTTTGTGTTCCCTTCAAGCTAGGTGAAGGACGGCTTTCACACACACTTATCTCTCAGAACTGAGCATGTGGAGAGACGTTCGTTCATCCAGCACAAAGGGAACGGGTTGCAGGAGAAACCCTTTCTCTGGTTTCTCAGTCTGTTTCCTAGTGCCGGTTTGAAGTGCCTGCCGTTTTCACTGTAAAACCGAGTTGGAGCTTGTACCTCCCCATATATATGTATGGAGTGGAGTTGGCAACTGAAAAGAAACTTTGTGTTCCCTTCAAGCTAGGTGTAGGACGGCTTTCACACACACTTATCTCTCAGAACTGAGCATGTGGAGAGACCTTCGTTCATCCAGCACAAAGGGAACGGGTTGCAGGAGAAACCCTTACTCTGGTTTCTCAGTCTGTTTCCTAGTGCCGGTTTGAAGTGCCTGCCGTTTTCACTGTAAAACCGAGTTGGAGCTTGTACCTCCCCATATATATGTATGGAGTGGAGTTGGCAACTGAAAAGAAACTTTGTGTTCCCTTCAAGCTAGGTGAAGGACGGCTTTCACACACACTTATCTCTCAGAACTGAGCATGTGGAGAGACGTTCGTTCATCCAGCACAAAGGGAACGGGTTGCAGGAGAAACCCTTACTGTGGTTTCTCAGTCTGTTTTTCTAGTGCCGGTTTGAAGTGCCTGCCGTTTTCACTGTAAAACCGAGTTGGAGCTTGTACCTCCCCATATATATGTATGGAGTGGAGTTGGCAACTGAAAAGAAACTTTGTGTTCCCTTCAAGCTAAGTGAAGGACGGCTTTCACACACACTTATCTCTCAGAACTGAGCATGTGGAGAGACGTTCGTTCATCCAGCACAAAGAGAACGGGTTGCAGGAGAAACCCTTACTCTGGTTTCTCAGTCTGTTTCCTAGTGCCGGTTTGAAGTGCCTGACGTTTTCATTGTAAAACCGAGTTGGAGCTTGTACCTCCCCATATATAAGTATGGAGTGGAGTTGGCAACTGAAAAGAAACTTTGTGTTCCCTTCAAGCTAGGTGAAGGACGGCTTTCACACACACTTATCTCTCAGACCTGAGCATGTGGAGAGACGTTCGTTCATCCAGCACAAAGGGAACGGGTTGCAGGAGAAACCCTTACTCTGGTTTCTCAGTCTGTTTCCTAGTGCCGGTTTGAAGTGCCTGCCGTTTTCACTGTAAAACCGAGTTGGAGCTTGTACCTCCCCATATATATGTATGGAGTGGAGTTGGCAACTGAAAAGAAACTTTGTGTTCCCTTCAAGCTAGGTGAAGGACGGCTTTCACAGACACTTATCTCTCAGAACTGAGCATGTGGAGAGACGTTCGTTCATCCAGCACAAATGGAACTGGTTGCAGGGGAAACCCTTACTGTGGTTTCTCAGTCTGTTTTTCCAGTGCCGGTTTGAAGTGCCTGCCGTTTTCACTGTAAAACCGAGTTGGAGCTTGTACCTCCCCATATATATGTATGGAGTGGAGTTGGCAACTGAAAAGAAACTTTGTGTTCCCTTCAAGCTAGGTGAAGGACGGCTTTCACACACACTTATCTCTCAGAACTGAGCATGTGGAGAGACGTTCGTTCATCCAGCACAAAGGGAACGGGTTGCAGGAGAAACCCTTACTCTGGTTTCTCAGTCTGTTTCCTAGTGCCGGTTTGAAGTGCCTGCCGTTTTCACTGTAAAACCGAGTTGGAGCTTGTACCTCCCCATATATATGTATGGAGTGGAGTTGGCAACTGAAAAGAAACTTTGTGTTCCCTTCAAGCTAGGTGAAGGACGGCTTTCACACACACTTATCTCTCAGAACTGAGCATGTGGAGAGACGTTCGTTCATCCAGCACAAAGGGAACGGGTTGCAGGAGAAACCCTTACTCTGGTTTCTCAGTCTGTTTCCTAGTGCCGGTTTGAAGTGCCTGCCGTTTTCACTGTAAAACCGAGTTGGAGCTTGTACCTCCCCATATATAAGTATGGAGTGGAGTTGGCAACTGAAAAGAAACTTTGTGTTCCCTTCAAGCTAGGTGAAGGACGGCTTTCACACACACTTATCTCTCAGATCTGAGCATGTGGAAAGACGTTCGTTCATCCAGCACAAAGGGAACGGGTTGCAGGAGAAACCCTTACTCTGGATTCTCAGTCTGTTTCCTAGTGCCGGTTTGAAGTGCCTGCCGTTTTCGCTGTAAAACCGAGTTGGAGCTTGTACCTCCCCATATATAAGTATGGAGTGGAGTTGGCAACTGAAAAGAAACTTTGTGTTCCCTTCAAGCTAGGTGAAGGACGGCTTTCACACACACTTATCTCTCAGAACTGAGCATGTGGAGAGACGTTCGTTCATCCAGCACAAAGGGAACGGGTTGCAGGAGAAACCCTTACTCTGGTTTCTCAGTCTGTTTCCTAGTGCCGGTTTGAAGTGCCTGCCGTTTTCACTGTAAAACCGAGTTGGAGCTTGTACCTCCCCATATATATGTATGGAGTGGAGTTGGCAACTGAAAAGAAACTTTGTGTTCCCTTCAAGCTAGGTGTAGGACGGCTTTCACACACACTTATCTCTCAGAACTGAGCATGTGGAGAGACCTTCGTTCATCCAGCACAAAGGGAACGGGTTGCAGGAGAAACCCTTACTCTGGTTTCTCAGTCTGTTTCCTAGTGCCGGTTTGAAGTGCCTGCCGTTTTCACTGTAAAACCGAGTTGGAGCTTGTACCTCCCCATATATATGTATGGAGTGGAGTTGGCAACTGAAAAGAAACTTTGTGTTCCCTTCAAGCTAGGTGAAGGACGGCTTTCACACACACTTATCTCTCAGAACTGAGCATGTGGAGAGACGTTCGTTCATCCAGCACAAAGGGAACGGGTTGCAGGAGAAACCCTTACTCTGGTTTCTCAGTCTGTTTTTCTAGTGCCGGTTTGAAGTGCCTGCCGTTTTCACTGTAAAACCGAGTTGGAGCTTGTACCTCCCCATATATATGTATGGAGTGGAGTTGGCAACTGAAAAGAAACTTTGTGTTCCCTTCAAGCTAAGTGAAGGACGGCTTTCACACACACTTATCTCTCAGAACTGAGCATGTGGAGAGACGTTCGTTCATCCAGCACAAAGAGAACGGGTTGCAGGAGAAACCCTTACTCTGGTTTCTCAGTCTGTTTCCTAGTGCCGGTTTGAAGTGCCTGACGTTTTCATTGTAAAACCGAGTTGGAGCTTGTACCTCCCCATATATAAGTATGGAGTGGAGTTGGCAACTGAAAAGAAACTTTGTGTTCCCTTCAAGCTAGGTGAAGGACGGCTTTCACACACACTTATCTCTCAGACCTGAGCATGTGGAGAGACGTTCGTTCATCCAGCACAAAGGGAACGGGTTGCAGGAGAAACCCTTACTCTGGATTCTCAGTCTGTTTCCTAGTGCCGATTTGAAGTGCCTGCCGTTTTCACTGTAAAACCGAGTTGGAGCTTGTACCTCCCCATATATATGTATGGAGTGGAGTTGGCAACTGAAAAGAAACTTTGTGTTCCCTTCAAGCTAGGTGAAGGACGGCTTTCACAGACACTTATCTCTCAGAACTGAGCATGTGGAGAGACGTTCGTTCATCCAGCACAAATGGAACTGGTTGCAGGGGAAACCCTTACTGTGGTTTCTCAGTCTGTTTTTCTAGTGCCGGTTTGAAGTGCCTGCCGTTTTCACTGTAAAACCGAGTTGGAGCTTGTACCTCCCCATATATATGTATGGAGTGGAGTTGGCAACTGAAAAGAAACTTTGTGTTCCCTTCAAGCTAGGTGAAGGACGGCTTTCACACACACTTATCTCTCAGAACTGAGCATGTGGAGAGCCGTTCTTTCATCCAGCACAAAGGGAACGGGTTGCAGGAGAAACCCTTACTCTGGTTTCTCAGTCTGTTTCCTAGTGCCGGTTTGAAGTGCCTGCCGTTTTCACTGTAAAACCGAGTTGGAGCTTGTACCTCCCCATATATATGTATGGAGTGGAGTTGGCAACTGAAAAGAAACTTTGTGTTCCCTTCAAGCTAGGTGAAGGACGGCTTTCACACACACTTATCTCTCAGAACTGAGCATGTGGAGAGACGTTCGTTCATCCAGCACAAAGGGAACGGGTTGCAGGAGAAACCCTTACTCTGGTTTCTCAGTCTGTTTCCTAGCGCCGGTTTGAAGTGCCTGCCGTTTTCACTGTAAAACCGAGTTGGAGCTTGTACCTCCCCATATATATGTATGGAGTGGAGTTGGCAACTGAAAAGAAACTTTGTGTTCCCTTCAAGCTAGGTGAAGGACGGCTTTCACACACACTTATCTCTCAGAACTGAGCATGTGGAGAGACGTTCGTTCATCCAGCACAAAGGGAACGGGTTGCAGGAGAAACCCTTACTCTGGTTTCTCAGTCTGTTTCCTAGTGCCGGTTTGAAGTGCCTGCCGTTTTCACTTTAAAACCGAGTTGGAGCTTGTACCTCCCCATATATAAGTATGGAGTGGAGTTGGCAACTGAAAAGAAACTTTGTGTTCCCTTCAAGCTAGGTGAAGGACAGCTTTCACACACACTTATCTCTCAGAACTGAGCATGTGGAGAGACGTTCGTTCATCCAGCACAAAGGGAACGGGTTGCAGGAGAAACCCTTACTGTGGTTTCTCAGTCTGTTTCCTAGTGCCGGTTTGAAGTGCCTGCCGTTTTCACTGTAAAACCGAGTTGGAGCTTGTACCTCCCCATATATATGTATGGAGTGGAGTTGGCAACTGAAAAGAAACTTTGTGTTCCCTTCAAGCTAGGTGAAGGACGGCTTTCACACACACTTATCTCTCAGAACTGAGCATGTGGAGAGACGTTCGTTCATCCAGCACAAAGGGAACGGGTTGCAGGAGAAACCCTTACTCTGGTTTCTCAGTCTGTTTCCTAGTGCCGGTTGAAGTGCCTGCCGTTTTCACTGTAAAACCGAGTTGGAGCTTGTACCTCCCCATATATATGTATGGAGTGGAGTTGGCAACTGAAAAGAAACTTTGTGTTCCCTTCAAGCTAGGTGAAGGACGGCTTTCACACACACTTATCTCTCAGAACTGAGCATGTGGAGAGACGTTCGTTCATCCAGCACAAAGGGAACGGGTTGCAGGAGAAACCCTTACTCTGGTTTCTCAGTCTGTTTCCTAGTGCCGGTTTGAAGTGCCTGCCGTTTTCACTGTAAAACCGAGTTGGAGCTTGTACCTCCCCATATATATGTATGGAGTGGAGTTGGCAACTGAAAAGAAACTTTGTGTTCCCTTCAAGCTAGGTGAAGGACGGCTTTCACACACACTTATCTCTCAGAACTGAGCATGTGGAGAGACGTTCGTTCATCCAGCACAAAGGGAACGGGTTGTAGGAGAAACCCTTTCTCTGGTTTCTCAGTCTGTTTCCTAGTGCCGGTTTGAAGTGCCTGCCGTTTTCACTGTAAAACCGAGTTGGAGCTTGTACCTCCCCATATATATGTATGGAGTGGAGTTGGCCACTGAAAAGAAACTTTGTGTTCCCTTCAAGCTAGGTGAAGGACGGCTTTCACACACACTTATCTCTCAGAACTGAGCATGTGGAGAGACGTTCGTTCATCCAGCACAAAGGGAACGGGTTGCAGGAGAAACCCTTACTCTGGTTTCTCAGTCTGTTTCCTAGTGCCGGTTTGAAGTGCCTGCCGTTTTCACTGTAAAACCGAGTTGGAGCTTGTACCTCCCCATATATATGTATGGAGTGGAGTTGGCCACTGAAAAGAAACTTTGTGTTCCCTTCAAGCTAGGTGAAGGACGGCTTTCACACACACTTATCTCTCAGAACTGAGCATGTGGAGAGACGTTCGTTCATCCAGCACAAAGGGAACGGGTTGCAGGAGAAACCCTTACTCTGGTTTCTCAGTCGGTTTCCTAGTGCCGGTTTGAAGTGCCTGCCGTTTTCACTGTAAAACCGAGTTGGAGCTTGTACCTCCCCATATATATGTATGGAGTGGAGTTGGCCACTGAAAAGAAACTTTGTGTTCCCTTCAAGCTAGGTGAAGGACGGCTTTCACACACACTTATCTCTCAGAACTGAGCATGTGGAGAGACGTTCGTTCATCCAGCACAAAGGGAACGGGTTGCAGGAGAAACCCTTACTCTGGATTCTCAGTCGGTTTCCTAGTGCCGGTTTGAAGTGCCTGCCGTTTTCACTGTAAAACCGAGTTGGAGCTTGTACCTCCCCATATATATGTATGGAGTGGAGTTGGCAACTGAAAAGAAACTTTGTGTTCCCTTCAAGCTAGGTGAAGGACGGCTTTCACACACACTTATCTCTCAGAACTGAGCATGTGGAGAGACGTTCGTTCATCCAGCACAAAGGGAACGGGTTGCAGGAGAAACCCTTACTCTGGTTTCTCAGTCTGTTTCCTAGTGCCGGTTTGAAGTGCCTGCCGTTTTCACTGTAAAACCGAGTTGGAGCTTGTACCTCCCCATATATATGTATGGAGTGGAGTTGGCCACTGAAAAGAAACTTTGTGTTCCCTTCAAGCTAGGTGAAGGACGGCTTTCACACACACTTATCTCTCAGAACTGAGCATGTGGAGAGACGTTCGTTCATCCAGCACAAAGGGAACTGGTTGCAGGAGAAACCCTTACTCTGGATTCTCAGTCGGTTTCCTAGTGCCGGTTTGAAGTGCCTGCCGTTTTCACTGTAAAACCGAGTTGGAGCTTGTACCTCCCCATATATATGTATGGAGTGGAGTTGGCAACTGAAAAGAAACTTTGTGTTCCCTTCAAGCTAGGTGAAGGACGGCTTTCACACACACTTATCTCTCAGAACTGAGCATGTGGAGAGACGTTCGTTCATCCAGCACAAAGGGAACGGGTTGCAGGAGAAACCCTTTCTCTGGTTTCTCAGTCTGTTTCCTAGTGCCGGTTTGAAGTGCCTGCCGTTTTCACTGTAAAACCGAGTTGGAGCTTGTACCTCCCCATATATATGTATGGAGTGGAGTTGGCAACTGAAAAGAAACTTTGTGTTCCCTTCAAGCTAGGTGAAGGACGGCTTTCACACACACTTATCTCTCAGAACTTAGCATGTGGAGAGACGTTCGTTCATCCAGCACAAAGGGAACGGGTTGCAGGAGAAACCCTTACTCTGGTTTCTCAGTCTGTTTCCTAGTGCCGGTTTGAAGTGCCTGCGTTTTCACTGTAAAACCGAGTTGGAGCTTGTACCTCCCCATATATATGTATGGAGTGGAGTTGGCCACTGAAAAGAAACTTTGTGTTCCCTTCAAGCTAGGTGAAGGACGGCTTTCACACACACTTATCTCTCAGAACTGAGCATGTGGAGAGACGTTCGTTCATCCAGCACAAAGGGAACGGGTTGCAGGAGAAACCCTTACTCTGGATTCTCACTCGGTTTCCTAGTGCCGGTTTGAAGTGCCTGCCGTTTTCACTGTAAAACCGAGTTGGAGCTTGTACCTCCCCATATATATGTATGGAGTGGAGTTGGCAACTGAAAAGAAACTTTGTGTTCCCTTCAAGCTAGGTGAAGGACGGCTTTCACACACACTTATCTCTCAGAACTGAGCATGTGGAGAGACGTTCGTTCATCCAGCACAAAGGGAACGGGTTGCAGGAGAAACCCTTTCTCTGGTTTCTCAGGCTGTTTCCTAGTGCCGGTTTGAAGTGCCTGCCGTTTTCACTGTAAAACCGAGTTGGAGCTTGTACCTCCCCATATATATGTATGGAGTGGAGTTGGCCACTGAAAAGAAACTTTGTGTTCCCTTCAAGCTAGGTGAAGGACGGCTTTCACACACACTTATCTCTCAGAACTGAGCATGTGGAGAGACGTTCGTTCATCCAGCACAAAGGGAACGGGTTGCAGGAGAAACCCTTACTCTGGATTCTCACTCGGTTTCCTAGTGCCGGTTTGAAGTGCCTGCCGTTTTCACTGTAAAACCGAGTTGGAGCTTGTACCTCCCCATATATATGTATGGAGTGGAGTTGGCAACTGAAAAGAAACTTTGTGTTCCCTTCAAGCTAGGTGAAGGACGACTTTCACACACACTTATCTCTCAGAACTGAGCATGTGGAGAGACGTTCGTTCATCCAGCACAAAGGGAACGGGTTGCAGGAGAAACCCTTACTCTGGTTTCTCTGTCTGTTTCCTAGTGCCGGTTTGAAGTGCCTGCCGTTTTCACTGTAAAACCGAGTTGGAGCTTGTACCTCCCCATATATATGTATGGAGTGGAGTTGGCAACTGAAAAGAAACTTTGTGTTCCCTTCAAGCTAGTTGAAGGACGGCTTTCACACACACTTATCTCTCAGAACTGAGCATGTGGAGAGACGTTCGTTCATCCAGCACAAAGGGAACGGGTTGCAGGAGAAACCCTTACTCTGGTTTCTCAGTCTGTTTCCTAGTGCCGGTTGGAAGTGCCTGCCGTTTTCACAGTAAAACAGAGTTGGAGCTTGTACCTCACCATATATATGTATGGAGTGGAGTTGGCCACAGAAAAGAAACTTTGTGTGCCCTTTAAGCTAGGTGAAGGACGGCTTTCACACACACTTATCTCTCAGAACTGAGCATGTGGAGAGACGTTCGTTCATCTAGCACAAAGGGAACGGGTTGCAGGAGAAACCCTTACTCTGGTTTCTCAGTCTGTTTCCTAGTGCCGGTTTGAAGTGCCTGCCGTTTTCACTGTAAAACCGAGTTGGAGCTTGTACCTCCCCATATATATGTATGGAGTGGAGTTGGCCACTGAAAAGAAACTTTGTGTTCCCTTCAAGCTAGGTGAAGGACGGCTTTCACACACACTTATCTCTCAGAACTGAGCATGTGGAGAGACGTTCGTTCATCCAGCACAAAGGGAACGGGTTGCAGGAGAAACCCTTACTCTGGTTTCTCAGTCTGTTTCCTAGTGCCGGTTTGAAGTGCCTGCCGTTTTCACTGTAAAACCGAGTTGGAGCTTGTACCTCCCCATATATATGTATGGAGTGGAGTTGGCCACTGAAAAGAAACTTTGTGTTCCCTTCAAGCTAGGTGAAGGACGGCTTTCACACACACTTATCTCTCAGAACTGAGCATGTGGAGAGACGTTCGTTCATCCAGCACAAAGGGAACGGGTTGCAGGAGAAACCCTTACTCTGGTTTCTCAGTCTGTTTCCTAGTGCCGGTTTGAAGTGCCTGCCGTTTTCACTGTAAAACCGAGTTGGAGCTTGTACCTCCCCATATATATGTATGGAGTGGAGTTGGCAACTGAAAAGAAACTTTGTGTTCCCTTCAAGCTAGGTGAAGGACGGCTTTCACACACACTTATCTCTCAGAACTGAGCATGTGGAGAGACGTTCGTTCATCCAGCACAAAGGGAACGGGTTGCAGGAGAAACCCTTTCTCTGGTTTCTCAGTCTGTTTCCTAGTGCCGGTTTGAAGTGCCTGCCGTTTTCACTGTAAAACCGAGTTGGAGCTTATACCTCCCCATATATATGTATGGAGTGGAGTTGGCAACTGAAAAGAAACTTTGTGTTCCCTTCAAGCTAGGTGAAGGACGGCTTTCACACACACTTATCTCTCAGAACTGAGCATGTGGAGAGACGTTCGTTCATCCAGCACAAAGGGAACGGGTTGCAGGAGAAACCCTTACTCTGGTTTCTCAGTCTGTTTCCTAGTGCCGGTTTGAAGTGCCTGCGTTTTCACTGTAAAACCGAGTTGGAGCTTGTACCTCCCCATATATATGTATGGAGTGGAGTTGGCCACTGAAAAGAAACTTTGTGTTCCCTTCAAGCTAGGTGAAGGACGGCTTTCACACACACTTATCTCTCAGAACTGAGCATGTGGAGAGACGTTCGTTCATCCAGCACAAAGGGAACGGGTTGCAGGAGAAACCCTTACTCTGGATTCTCAGTCGGTTTCCTAGTGCCGGTTTGAAGTGCCTGCCGTT
This sequence comes from Vicugna pacos, assembly GCF_048564905.1. Classification (NCBI taxonomy): domain Eukaryota; kingdom Metazoa; phylum Chordata; class Mammalia; order Artiodactyla; family Camelidae; genus Vicugna; species Vicugna pacos. The sequence continues at coordinate 74,342,905 of NW_027328740.1, read as the reverse complement.
TTCACTGTAAAACCGAGTTGGAGCTTGTACCTCCCCATATATATGTATGGAGTGGAGTTGGCAACTGAAAAGAAACTTTGTGTTCCCTTCAAGCTAGGTGAAGGACGGCTTTCACACACACTTATCTCTCAGAACTGAGCATGTGGAGAGACGTTCGTTCATCCAGCACAAAGGGAACGGGTTGCAGGAGAAACCCTTTCTCTGGTTTCTCAGGCTGTTTCCTAGTGCCGGTTTGAAGTGCCTGCCGTTTTCACTGTAAAACCGAGTTGGAGCTTGTACCTCCCCATATATATGTATGGAGTGGAGTTGGCCACTGAAAAGAAACTTTGTGTTCCCTTCAAGCTAGGTGAAGGACGGCTTTCACACACACTTATCTCTCAGAACTGAGCATGTGGAGAGACGTTCGTTCATCCAGCACAAAGGGAACGGGTTGCAGGAGAAACCCTTACTCTGGATTCTCACTCGGTTTCCTAGTGCCGGTTTGAAGTGCCTGCCGTTTTCACTGTAAAACCGAGTTGGAGCTTGTACCTCCCCATATATATGTATGGAGTGGAGTTGGCAACTGAAAAGAAACTTTGTGTTCCCTTCAAGCTAGGTGAAGGACGGCTTTCACACACACTTATCTCTCAGAACTGAGCATGTGGAGAGACGTTCGTTCATCCAGCACAAAGGGAACGGGTTGCAGGAGAAACCCTTACTCTGGATTCTCAGTCGGTTTCCTAGTGCCGGTTTGAAGTGCCTGCCGTTTTCACTGTAAAACCGAGTTGGAGCTTGTACCTCCCCATATATATGTATGGAGTGGAGTTGGCAACTGAAAAGAAACTTTGTGTTCCCTTCAAGCTAGGTGAAGGACGGCTTTCACACACACTTATCTCTCAGAACTGAGCATGTGGAGAGACGTTCGTTCATCCAGCACAAAGGGAACGGGTTGCAGGAGAAACCCTTACTCTGGTTTCTCAGTCTGTTTCCTAGTGCCGGTTTGAAGTGCCTGCCGTTTTCACTGTAAAACCGAGTTGGAGCTTGTACCTCCCCATATATATGTATGGAGTGGAGTTGGCCACTGAAAAGAAACTTTGTGTTCCCTTCAAGCTAGGTGAAGGACGGCTTTCACACACACTTATCTCTCAGAACTGAGCATGTGGAGAGACGTTCGTTCATCCAGCACAAAGGGAACGGGTTGCAGGAGAAACCCTTTCTCTGGTTTCTCAGTCTGTTCCCTAGTGCCGGTTTGAAGTGCCTGCCGTTTTCACTGTAAAACCGAGTTGGAGCTTGTACCTCCCCATATATATGTATGGAGTGGAGTTGGCCACTGAAAAGAAACTTTGTGTTCCCTTCAAGCTAGGTGAAGGACGGCTTTCACACACACTTATCTCTCAGATCTGAGCATGTGGAAAGACATTCGTTCATCCAGCACAAAGGGAACGGGTTGCAGGAGAAACCCTTACTCTGGTTTCTCAGTCTGTTTCCTAGTGCCGGTTTGAAGTGCCTGCCGTTTTCGCTGTAAAACCGAGTTGGAGCTTGTACCTCCCCATATATAAGTATGGAGTGGAGTTGGCAACTGAAAAGAAACTTTGTGTTCCTTTCAAGCTAGGTGAAGGACGGCTTTCACACACACTTATCTCTCAGAACTGAGCATGTGGAGAGACGTTCGTTCATCCAGCACAAAGGGAACGGGTTGCAGGAGAAACCCTTACTCTGGTTTCTCAGTCTGTTTCCTAGTGCCGGTTTGAAGTGCCTGCCGTTTTCACTGTAAAACCGAGTTGGAGCTTGTACCTCCCCATATATATGTATGGAGTGGAGTTGGCAACTGAAAAGAAACTTTGTGTTCCCTTCAAGCTAGGTGAAGGACGGCTTTCACACACACTTATCTCTCAGAACTGAGCATGTGGAGAGACGTTCGTTCATCCAGCACAAAGGCAACGGGTTGCAGGAGAAACCCTTACTCTGGTTTCTCAGTCTGTTTCCTAGTGCCGGTTTGAAGTGCCTGCCGTTTTCACTGTAAAACCGAGTTGGAGCTTGTACCTCCCCGTATATATGTATGGAGTGGAGTTGGCCACTGAAAAGAAACTTTGTGTTCCCTTCAAGCTAGGTGAAGGACGGCTTTCACACACACTTATCTCTCAGAACTGAGCATGTGGAGAGACGTTCGTTCATCCAGCACAAAGGGAACGGGTTGCAGGAGAAACCCTTACTCTGGTTTCTCAGTCTGTTTCCTAGCGCCGGTTTGAAGTGCCTGCCGTTTTCACTGTAAAACCGAGTTGGAGCTTGTACCTCCCCATATATATGTATGGAGTGGAGTTGGCAACTGAAAAGAAATTTTGTGTTCCCTTCAAGCTAGGTGAAGGACGGCTTTCACACACACTTATCTCTCAGAACTGAGCATGTGGAGAGACGTTCGTTCATCCAGCACAAAAGGAACAGGTTGCAGGAGAAACCCTTACTCTGGTTTCTCAGTCGGTTTCCTAGTGCCGGTTTGAAGTGCCTGCCGTTTTCACTGTAAAACCGAGTTGGAGCTTGTACCTCCCCATATATATGTATGGAGTGGAGTTGGCCACTGAAAAGAAACTTTGTGTTCCCTTCAAGCTAGGTGAAGGACGGCTTTCACACACACTTATCTCTCAGAACTGAGCATGTGGAGAGACGTTCGTTCATCCAGCACAAAGAGAACGGGTTGCAGGAGAAACCCTTACTCTGGATTCTCAGTCGGTTTCCTAGTGCCGGTTTGAAGTGCCTGCCGTTTTCACTGTAAAACCGAGTTGGAGCTTGTACCTCCCCATATATATGTATGGAGTGGGGTTGGCAACTGAAAAGAAACTTTGTGTTCCCTTCAAGCTAGGTGAAGGACGGCTTTCACACACACTTATCTCTCAGAACTGAGCATGTGGAGAGACGTTCGTTCATCCAGCACAAAGGGAACGGGTTGCAGGAGAAACCCTTTCTCTGGTTTCTCAGGCTGTTTCCTAGTGCCGGTTTGAAGTGCCTGCCGTTTTCACTGTAAAACCGAGTTGGAGCTTGTACCTCCCCATATATATGTATGGAGTGGAGTTGGCCACTGAAAAGAAACTTTGTGTTCCCTTCAAGCTAGGTGAAGGACGGCTTTCACACACACTTATCTCTCAGAACTGAGCATGTGGAGAGACGTTCGTTCATCCAGCACAAAGGGAACGGGTTGCAGGAGAAACCCTTACTCTGGATTCTCACTCGGTTTCCTAGTGCCGGTTTGAAGTGCCTGCCGTTTTCACTGTAAAACCGAGTTGGAGCTTGTACCTCCCCATATATATGTATGGAGTGGAGTTGGCAACTGAAAAGAAACTTTGTGTTCCCTTCAAGCTAGGTGAAGGACGGCTTTCACACACACTTATCTCTCAGAACTGAGCATGTGGAGAGACGTTCGTTCATCCAGCACAAAGGGAACGGGTTGCAGGAGAAACCCTTACTCTGGTTTCTCAGTCTGTTTCCTAGTGCCGGTTTGAAGTGCCTGCCGTTTTCACTGTAAAACCGAGTTGGAGCTTGTACCTCCCCATATATATGTATGGAGTGGAGTTGGCAACTGAAAAGAAACTTTGTGTTCCCTTCAAGCTAGTTGAAGGACGGCTTTCACACACACTTATCTCTCAGAACTGAGCATGTGGAGAGACGTTCGTTCATCCAGCACAAAGGGAACGGGTTGCAGGAGAAACCCTTACTCTGGTTTCTCAGTCTGTTTCCTAGTGCCGGTTGGAAGTGCCTGCCGTTTTCACAGTAAAACAGAGTTGGAGCTTGTACCTCACCATATATATGTATGGAGTGGAGTTGGCCACAGAAAAGAAACTTTGTGTGCCCTTTAAGCTAGGTGAAGGACGGCTTTCACACACACTTATCTCTCAGAACTGAGCATGTGGAGAGACGTTCGTTCATCTAGCACAAAGGGAACGGGTTGCAGGAGAAACCCTTACTCTGGTTTCTCAGTCTGTTTCCTAGTGCCGGTTTGAAGTGCCTGCCGTTTTCACTGTAAAACCGAGTTGGAGCTTGTACCTCCCCGTATATATGTATGGAGTGGAGTTGGCCACTGAAAAGAAACTTTGTGTTCCCTTCAAGCTAGGTGAAGGACGGCTTTCACACACACTTATCTCTCAGAACTGAGCATGTGGAGAGACGTTCGTTCATCCAGCACAAAGGGAACGGGTTGCAGGAGAAACCCTTACTCTGGTTTCTCAGTCTGTTTCCTAGTGCCGGTTTGAAGTGCCTGCCGTTTTCACTGTAAAACCGAGTTGGAGCTTGTACCTCCCCATATATATGTATGGAGTGGAGTTGGCCACTGAAAAGAAACTTTGTGTTCCCTTCAAGCTAGGTGAAGGACGGCTTTCACACACACTTATCTCTCAGAACTGAGCATGTGGAGAGACGTTCGTTCATCCAGCACAAAGGGAACGGGTTGCAGGAGAAACCCTTACTCTGGTTTCTCAGTCTGTTTCCTAGTGCCGGTTTGAAGTGCCTGCCGTTTTCACTGTAAAACCGAGTTGGGGCTTGTACCTCCCCATATATATGTATGGAGTGGAGTTGGCCACTGAAAAGAAACTTTGTGTTCCCTTCAAGCTAGGTGAAGGACGGCTTTCACACACACTTATCTCTCAGAACTGAGCATGTGGAGAGACGTTCGTTCATCCAGCACAAAGGGAACGGGTTGCAGGAGAAACCCTTACTCTGGATTCTCAGTCGGTTTCCTAGTGCCGGTTTGAAGTGCCTGCCGTTTTCACTGTAAAACCGAGTTGGAGCTTGTACCTCCCCATATATATGTATGGAGTGGAGTTGGCAACTGAAAAGAAACTTTGTGTTCCCTTCAAGCTAGGTGAAGGACGGCTTTCACACACACTTATCTCTCAGAACTGAGCATGTGGAGAGACGTTCGTTCATCCAGCACAAAGGGAACGGGTTGCAGGAGAAACCCTTTCTCTGGTTTCTCAGTCTGTTTCCTAGTGCCGGTTTGAAGTGCCTGCCGTTTTCACTGTAAAACCGAGTTGGAGCTTGTACCTCCCCATATATATGTATGGAGACGAGTTGGCCACTGTAAAGAAACTTTGTGTTCCCTTCAAGCTAGGTGAAGGACGGCTTTCACACACACTTATCTCTCAGAACTGAGCATGTGGAGAGACGTTCGTTCATCCAGCACAAAGGGAACGGGTTGCAGGAGAAACCCTTACTCTGGTTTCTCAGTCTGTTTCCTAGTGCTGGTTTGAAGTGCCTGCGTTTTCACTGTAAAACCGAGTTGGAGCTTGTACCTCCCCATATATATGTATGGAGTGGAGTTGGCCACTGAAAAGAAACTTTGTGTTCCCTTCAAGCTAGGTGAAGGACGGCTTTCACACACACTTATCTCTCAGAACTGAGCATGTGGAGAGACGTTCGTTCATCCAGCACAAAGGGAACGGGTTGCAGGAGAAACCCTTACTCTGGATTCTCAGTCGGTTTCCTAGTGCCGGTTTGAAGTGCCTGCCGTTTTCACTGTAAAACCGAGTTGGAGCTTGTACCTCCCCATATATATGTATGGAGTGGAGTTGGCAACTGAAAAGAAACTTTGTGTTCCCTTCAAGCTAGGTGAAGGACGGCTTTCACACACACTTATCTCTCAGAACTGAGCATGTGGAGAGACGTTCGTTCATCCAGCACAAAGGGAACGGGTTGCAGGAGAAACCCTTACTCTGGTTTCTCAGTCTGTTTCCTAGTGCCGGTTTGAAGTGCCTGCCGTTTTCACTGTAAAACCGAGTTGGAGCTTGTACCTCCCCATATATAAGTATGGAGTGGAGTTGGCAACTGAAAAGAAACTTTGTGTTCCCTTCAAGCTAGGTGAAGGACGGCTTTCACACACACTTATCTCTCAGAACTGAGCATGTGGAGAGACGTTCGTTCATCCAGCACAAAGGGAACGGGTTGCAGGAGAAACCCTTACTCTGGTTTCTCAGTCTGTTTCCTAGTGCCGGTTTGAAGTGCCTGCCGTTTTCACTGTAAAACCGAGTTGGAGCTTGTACTTCCCCATATATAAGTATGGAGTGGAGTTGGCAACTGAAAAGAAACTTTGTGTTCCCTTCAAGCTAGGTGAAGGACGGCTTTCACACACACTTATCTCTCAGAACTGAGCATGTGGAGAGACGTTCGTTCATCCAGCACAAAGGGAACGGGTTGCAGGAGAAACCCTTACTCTGGATTCTCAGTCTGTTTCCTAGTGCCGGTTTGAAGTGCCTGCCGTTTTCACTGTAAAACCGAGTTGGAGCTTGTACCTCCCCATATATAAGTATGGAGTGGAGTTGGCAACTGAAAAGAAACTTTGTGTTCCCTTCAAGCTAGGTGAAGGACAGCTTTCACACACACTTATCTCTCAGAACTGAGCATGTGGAGAGACGTTCGTTCATCCAGCACAAAGGGAACGGGTTGCAGGAGAAACCCTTACTCTGGTTTCTCAGTCTGTTTCCTAGTGCCGGTTTGAAGTGCCTGCCGTTTTCACTGTAAAACCGAGTTGCAGCTTGTACCTCCCCATATATATATATGGAGTGGGGTTTGCAACTGAAAAGAAATTTTGTGTTCCCTTCAAGCTAGGTGAAGGTCGGCTTTCACACTCATTTATCTCTCAGAACTGAGTATGTGGAGAGACCTTCGTTCATCCAGCACAAAGGCAACGGGTTGCAGGAGAAACCCTTACTCTGGTTTCTCAGTCTGTTTCCTAGCGCCGGTTTGAAGTGCCTGCCGTTTTCACTGTAAAACCGAGTTGGAGCTTGTACCTCCCCATATATATGTATGGAGTGGAGTTGGCAACTGAAAAGAAATTTTGTGTTCCCTTCAAGCTAGGTGAAGGACGGCTTTCACAGACACTTATCTCTCAGACATGAGCATGTTGAGAGACGTTCGTTCATCCAGCACAAAAGGAACGGGTTGCAGGAGAAACCCTTACTCTGGTTTCTCAGTCGGTTTCCTAGTGCCGGTTTGAAGTGCCTGCCGTTTTCACTGTAAAACCGAGTTGGAGCTTGTACCTCCCCATATATATGTATGGAGTGGAGTTGGCCACTGAAAAGAAACTTTGTGTTCCCTTCAAGCTAGGTGAAGGACGGCTTTCACACACACTTATCTCTCAGAACTGAGCATGTGGAGAGACGTTCGTTCATCCAGCACAAAGGGAACGGGTTGCAGGAGAAACCCTTACTCTGGATTCTCAGTCGGTTTCCTAGTGCCGGTTTGAAGTGCCTGCCGTTTTCACTGTAAAACCGAGTTGGAGCTTGTACCTCCCCTTATATATGTATGGAGTGGAGTTGGCAACTGAAAAGAAACTTTGTGTTCCCTTCAAGCTAGGTGAAGGACGGCTTTCACACACACTTATCTCTCAGAACTGAGCATGTGGAGAGACGTTCGTTCATCCAGCACAAAGGGAACGGGTTGCAGGAGAAACCCTTTCTCTGGTTTCTCAGGCTGTTTCCTAGTGCCGGTTTGAAGTGCCTGCCGTTTTCACTGTAAAACCGAGTTGGAGCTTGTACCTTCCCATATATATGTATGGAGTGGAGTTGGCCACTGAAAAGAAACTTTGTGTTCCCTTCAAGCTAGGTGAAGGACGGCTTTCACACACACTTATCTCTCAGAACTGAGCATGTGGAGAGACGTTCGTTCATCCAGCACAAAGGGAACGGGTTGCAGGAGAAACCCTTACTCTGGATTCTCACTCGGTTTCCTAGTGCCGGTTTGAAGTGCCTGCCGTTTTCACTGTAAAACCGAGTTGGAGCTTGTACCTCCCCATATATATGTATGGAGTGGAGTTGGCAACTGAAAAGAAACTTTGTGTTCCCTTCAAGCTAGGTGAAGGACGGCTTTCACACACACTTATCTCTCAGAACTGAGCATGTGGAGAGACGTTCGTTCATCCAGCACAAAGGGAACGGGTTGCAGGAGAAACCCTTACTCTGGTTTCTCTGTCTGTTTCCTAGTGCCGGTTTGAAGTGCCTGCCGTTTTCACTGTAAAACCGAGTTGGAGCTTGTACCTCCCCATATATATGTATGGAGTGGAGTTGGCAACTGAAAAGAAACTTTGTGTTCCCTTCAAGCTAGTTGAAGGACGGCTTTCACACACACTTATCTCTCAGAACTGAGCATGTGGAGAGACGTTCGTTCATCCAGCACAAAGGGAACGGGTTGCAGGAGAAACCCTTACTCTGGTTTCTCAGTCTGTTTCCTAGTGCCGGTTGGAAATGCCTGCCGTTTTCACACTAAAACAGAGTTGGAGCTTGTACCTCACCATATATATGTATGGAGTGGAGTTGGCCACAGAAAAGAAACTTTGTGTGCCCTTTAAGCTAGGTGAAGGACGGCTTTCACACACACTTATCTCTCAGAACTGAGCATGTGGAGAGACGTTCGTTCATCTAGCACAAAGGGAACGGGTTGCAGGAGAAACCCTTACTCTGGTTTCTCAGTCTGTTTCCTAGTGCCGGTTTGAAGTGCCTGCCGTTTTCACTGTAAAACCGAGTTGGAGCTTGTACCTCCCCATATATATGTATGGAGTGGAGTTGGCCACTGAAAAGAAACTTTGTGTTCCCTTCAAGCTAGGTGAAGGACGGCTTTCACACACACTTATCTCTCAGAACTGAGCATGTGGAGAGACGTTCGTTCATCCAGCACAAAGGGAACGGGTTGCAGGAGAAACCCTTACTCTGGTTTCTCAGTCTGTTTCCTAGTGCCGGTTTGAAGTGCCTGCCGTTTTCACTGTAAAACCGAGTTGGAGCTTGTACCTCCCCGTATATATGTATGGAGTGGAGTTGGCCACTGAAAAGAAACTTTGTGTTCCCTTCAAGCTAGGTGAAGGACGGCTTTCACACACACTTATCTCTCAGAACTGAGCATGTGGAGAGACGTTCGTTCATCCAGCACAAAGGGAACGGGTTGCAGGAGAAACCCTTACTCTGGATTCTCAGTCGGTTTCCTAGTGCCGGTTTGAAGTGCCTGCCGTTTTCACTGTAAAACCGAGTTGGAGCTTGTACCTCCCCATATATATGTATGGAGTGGAGTTGGCAACTGAAAAGAAACTTTGTGTTCCCTTCAAGCTAGGTGAAGGACGGCTTTCACACACACTTATCTCTCAGAACTGAGCATGTGGAGAGACGTTCGTTCATCCAGCACAAAGGGAACGGGTTGCAGGAGAAACCCTTTCTCTGGTTTCTCAGTCTGTTTCCTAGTGCCGGTTTGAAGTGCCTGCCGTTTTCACTGTAAAACCGAGTTGGAGCTTGTACCTCCCCATATATATGTATGGAGTGGAGTTGGCCACTGAAAAGAAACTTTGTGTTCCCTTCAAGCTAGGTGAAGGACGGCTTTCACACACACTTATCTCTCAGAACTGAGCATGTGGAGAGACGTTCGTTCATCCAGCACAAAGGGAACGGGTTGCAGGAGAAACCCTTACTCTGGTTTCTCAGTCTGTTTCCTAGTGCCGGTTTGAAGTGCCTGCCGTTTTCACTGTAAAACCGAGTTGGAGCTTGTACCTCCCCATATATATGTATGGAGTGGAGTTGGCCACTGAAAAGAAACTTTGTGTTCCCTTCAAGCTAGGTGAAGGACGGCTTTCACACACACTTATCTCTCAGAACTGAGCATGTGGAGAGACGTTCGTTCATCCAGCACAAAGGGAACGGGTTGCAGGAGAAACCCTTACTCTGGTTTCTCAGTCTGTTTCCTAGTGCCGGTTTGAAGTGCCTGCCGTTTTCACTGTAAAACCGAGTTGGAGCTTGTACCTCCCCGTATATATGTATGGAGTGGAGTTGGCCACTGAAAAGAAACTTTGTGTTCCCTTCAAGCTAGGTGAAGGACGGCTTTCACACACACTTATCTCTCAGAACTGAGCATGTGGAGAGACGTTCGTTCATCCAGCACAAAGGGAACGGGTTGCAGGAGAAACCCTTACTCTGGATTCTCAGTCGGTTTCCTAGTGCCGGTTTGAAGTGCCTGCCGTTTTCACTGTAAAACCGAGTTGGAGCTTGTACCTCCCCATATATATGTATGGAGTGGAGTTGGCCACTGAAAAGAAACTTTGTGTTCCCTTCAAGCTAGGTGAAGGACGGCTTTCACACACACTTATCTCTCAGAACTGAGCATGTGGAGAGACGTTCGTTCATCCAGCACAAAGGGAACGGGTTGCAGGAGAAACCCTTTCTCTGGTTTCTCAGTCTGTTTCCTAGTGCCGGTTTGAAGTGCCTGCCGTTTTCACTGTAAAACCGAGTTGGAGCTTGTACCTCCCCATATATATGTATGGAGTGGAGTTGGCAACTGAAAAGAAACTTTGTGTTCCCTTCAAGCTAGGTGAAGGACGGCTTTCACACACACTTATCTCTCAGAACTGAGCATGTGGAGAGACGTTCGTTCATCCAGCACAAAGGGAACGGGTTGCAGGAGAAACCCTTACTCTGGTTTCTCAGTCTGTTTCCTAGTGCCGGTTTGAAGTGCCTGCGTTTTCACTGTAAAACCGAGTTGGAGCTTGTACCTCCCCATATATATGTATGGAGTGGAGTTGGCCACTGAAAAGAAACTTTGTGTTCCCTTCAAGCTAGGTGAAGGACGGCTTTCACACACACTTATCTCTCAGAACTGAGCATGTGGAGAGACGTTCGTTCATCCAGCACAAAGGGAACGGGTTGCAGGAGAAACCCTTTCTCTGGTTTCTCAGGCTGTTTCCTAGTGCCGGTTTGAAGTGCCTGCCGTTTTCACTGTAAAACCGAGTTGGAGCTTGTACCTCCCCATATATATGTATGGAGTGGAGTTGGCCACTGAAAAGAAACTTTGTGTTCCCTTCAAGCTAGGTGAAGGACGGCTTTCACACACACTTATCTCTCAGAACTGAGCATGTGGAGAGACGTTCGTTCATCCAGCACAAAGGGAACGGGTTGCAGGAGAAACCCTTACTCTGGATTCTCACTCGGTTTCCTAGTGCCGGTTTGAAGTGCCTGCCGTTTTCACTGTAAAACCGAGTTGGAGCTTGTACCTCCCCATATATATGTATGGAGTGGAGTTGGCAACTGAAAAGAAACTTTGTGTTCCCTTCAAGCTAGGTGAAGGACGGCTTTCACACACACTTATCTCTCAGAACTGAGCATGTGGAGAGACGTTCGTTCAATCAGCACAAAGGGAACGGGTTGCAGGAGAAACCCTTACTCTGGTTTCTCAGTCTGTTTCCTAGTGCCGGTTGGAAGTGCCTGCCGTTTTCACAGTAAAACAGAGTTGGAGCTTGTACCTCACCATATATATGTATGGAGTGGAGTTGGCCACAGAAAAGAAACTTTGTGTGCCCTTTAAGCTAGGTGAAGGACGGCTTTCACACACACTTATCTCTCAGAACTGAGCATGTGGAGAGACGTTCGTTCATCTAGCACAAAGGGAACGGTTTGCAGGAGAAACCCTTACTCTGGTTTCTCAGTCTGTTTCCTAGTGCCGGTTTGAAGTGCCTGCCGTTTTCACTGTAAAACCGAGTTGGAGCTTGTACCTCCCCATATATATGTATGGAGTGGAGTTGGCCACTGAAAAGAAACTTTGTGTTCCCTTCAAGCTAGGTGAAGGACGGCTTTCACACACACTTATCTCTCAGAACTGAGCATGTGGAGAGACGTTCGTTCATCCAGCACAAAGGGAACGGGTTGCAGGAGAAACCCTTACTCTGGTTTCTCAGTCTGTTTCCTAGTGCCGGTTTGAAGTGCCTGCCGTTTTCACTGTAAAACCGAGTTGGAGCTTGTACCTCCCCGTATATATGTATGGAGTGGAGTTGGCCACTGAAAAGAAACTTTGTGTTCCCTTCAAGCTAGGTGAAGGACGGCTTTCACACACACTTATCTCTCAGAACTGAGCATGTGGAGAGACGTTCGTTCATCCAGCACAAAGGGAACGGGTTGCAGGAGAAACCCTTACTCTGGATTCTCAGTCGGTTTCCTAGTGCCGGTTTGAAGTGCCTGCCGTTTTCACTGTAAAACCGAGTTGGAGCTTGTACCTCCCCATATATATGTATGGAGTGGAGTTGGCAACTGAAAAGAAACTTTGTTCCCTTCAAGCTAGGTGAAGGACGGCTTTCACACACACTTATCTCTCAGAACTGAGCATGTGGAGAGACGTTCGTTCATCCAGCACAAAGGGAACGGGTTGCAGGAGAAACCCTTTCTCTGGTTTCTCAGTCTGTTTCCTAGTGCCGGTTTGAAGTGCCTGCCGTTTTCACTGTAAAACCGAGTTGGAGCTTGTACCTCCCCATATATATGTATGGAGTGGAGTTGGCCACTGAAAAGAAACTTTGTGTTCCCTTCAAGCTAGGTGAAGGACGGCTTTCACACACACTTATCTCTCAGAACTGAGCATGTGGAGAGACGTTCGTTCATCCAGCACAAAGGGAACGGGTTGCAGGAGAAACCCTTACTCTGGTTTCTCAGTCTGTTTCCTAGTGCCGGTTTGAAGTGCCTGCCGTTTTCACTGTAAAACCGAGTTGGAGCTTGTACCTCCCCATATATATGTATGGAGTGGAGTTGGCCACTGAAAAGAAACTTTGTGTTCCCTTCAAGCTAGGTGAAGGACGGCTTTCACACACACTTATCTCTCAGAACTGAGCATGTGGAGAGACGTTCGTTCATCCAGCACAAAGGGAACGGGTTGCAGGAGAAACCCTTACTCTGGTTTCTCAGTCTGTTTCCTAGTGCCGGTTTGAAGTGCCTGCCGTTTTCACTGTAAAACCGAGTTGGAGCTTGTACCTCCCCGTATATATGTATGGAGTGGAGTTGGCCACTGAAAAGAAACTTTGTGTTCCCTTCAAGCTAGGTGAAGGACGGCTTTCACACACACTTATCTCTCAGAACTGAGCATGTGGAGAGACGTTCGTTCATCCAGCACAAAGGGATCGGGTTGCAGGAGAAACCCTTACTCTGGATTCTCAGTCGGTTTCCTAGTCCCGGTTTGAAGTGCCTGCCGTTTTCACTGTAAAACCGAGTTGGAGCTTGTACCTCCCCATATATATGTATGGAGTGGAGTTGGCAACTGAAAAGAAACTTTGTGTTCCCTTCAAGCTAGGTGAAGGACGGCTTTCACACACACTTATCTCTCAGAACTGAGCATGTGGAGAGACGTTCGTTCATCCAGCACAAAGGGAACGGGTTGCAGGAGAAACCCTTTCTCTGGTTTCTCAGTCTGTTTCCTAGTGCCGGTTTGAAGTGCCTGCCGTTTTCACTGTAAAACCGAGTTGGAGCTTGTACCTCCCCATATATATGTATGGAGTGGAGTTGGCAACTGAAAAGAAACTTTGTGTTCCCTTCAAGCTAGGTGAAGGACGGCTTTCACACACACTTATCTCTCAGAACTGAGCATGTGGAGAGACGTTCGTTCATCCAGCACAAAGGGAACGGGTTGCAGGAGAAACCCTTACTCTGGTTTCTCAGTCTGTTTCCTAGTGCCGGTTTGAAGTGCCTGCGTTTTCACTGTAAAACCGAGTTGGAGCTTGTACCTCCCCATATATATGTATGGAGTGGAGTTGGCCACTGAAAAGAAACTTTGTGTTCCCTTCAAGCTAGGTGAAGGACGGCTTTCACACACACTTATCTCTCAGAACTGAGCATGTGGAGAGACGTTCGTTCATCCAGCACAAAGGGAACGGGTTGCAGGAGAAACCCTTTCTCTGGTTTCTCAGGCTGTTTCCTAGTGCCGGTTTGAAGTGCCTGCCGTTTTCACTGTAAAACCGAGTTGGAGCTTGTACCTCCCCATATATATGTATGGAGTGGAGTTGGCCACTGAAAAGAAACTTTGTGTTCCCTTCAAGCTAGGTGAAGGACGGCTTTCACACACACTTATCTCTCAGAACTGAGCATGTGGAGAGACGTTCGTTCATCCAGCACAAAGGGAACGGGTTGCAGGAGAAACCCTTACTCTGGATTCTCACTCGGTTTCCTAGTGCCGGTTTGAAGTGCCTGCCGTTTTCACTGTAAAACCGAGTTGGAGCTTGTACCTCCCCATATATATGTATGGAGTGGAGTTGGCAACTGAAAAGAAACTTTGTGTTCCCTTCAAGCTAGGTGAAGGACGGCTTTCACACACACTTATCTCTCAGAACTGAGCATGTGGAGAGACGTTCGTTCATCCAGCACAAAGGGAACGGGTTGCAGGAGAAACCCTTACTCTGGTTTCTCTGTCTGTTTCCTAGTGCCGGTTTGAAGTGCCTGCCGTTTTCACTGTAAAACCGAGTTGGAGCTTATACCTCCCCATATATATGTATGGAGTGGAGTTGGCAACTGAAAAGAAACTTTGTGTTCCCTTCAAGCTAGGTGAAGGACGGCTTTCACACACACTTATCTCTCAGAACTGAGCATGTGGAGAGACGTTCGTTCATCCAGCACAAAGGGAACGGGTTGCAGGAGAAACCCTTACTCTGGTTTCTCAGTCTGTTTCCTAGAGCCGGTTTGAAGTGCCTGCCGTTTTCACTGTAAAACCGAGTTGGAGCTTGTACCTCACCATATATATGTATGGAGTGCAGTTGGCCACAGAAAAGAAACTTTGTGTGCCCTTCAAGCTAGGTGAAGGACGGCTTTCACACACACTTATCTCTCAGAACTGAGCATGTGGAGAGACATTCGTTCATCTAGCACAAAGGGAACGGGTTGCAGGAGAAACCCTTACTCTGGTTTCTCAGTCTGTTTCCTAGTGCCGGTTTGAAGTGCCTGCCGTTTTCACTGTAAAACCGAGTTGGAGCTTGTACCTCCCCATATATATGTATGGAGTGGAGTTGGCAACTGAAAAGAAACTTTGTGTTCCCTTCAAGCTAGGTGAAGGACGGCTTTCACACACACTTATCTCTCAGAACTGAGCATGTGGAGAGACGTTCGTTCATCCAGCACAAAGGGAACGGGTTGCAGGAGAAACCCTTACTCTGGATTCTCACTCGGTTTCCTAGTGCCGGTTTGAAGTGCCTGCCGTTTTCACTGTAAAACCGAGTTGGAGCTTGTACCTCCCCATATATATGTATGGAGTGGAGTTGGCAACTGAAAAGAAACTTTGTGTTCCCTTCAAGCTAGGTGAAGGACGGCTTTCACACACACTTATCTCTCAGAACTGAGCATGTGGAGAGACGTTCGTTCATCCAGCACAAAGGGAACGGGTTGCAGGAGAAACCCTTACTCTGGTTTCTCAGTCTGTTTCCTAGTGCCGGTTTGAAGTGCCTGCCGTTTTCACTGTAAAACCGAGTTGGAGCTTGTACCTCCCCATATATATGTATGGAGTGGAGTTGGCAACTGAAAAGAAACTTTGTGTTCCCTTCAAGCTAGTTGAAGGACGGCTTTCACACACACTTATCTCTCAGAACTGAGCATGTGGAGAGACGTTCGTTCATCCAGCACAAAGGGAACGGGTTGCAGGAGAAACCCTTACTCTGGTTTCTCAGTCTGTTTCCTAGTGCCGGTTGGAAGTGCCTGCCGTTTTCACAGTAAAACAGAGTTGGAGCTTGTACCTCACCATATATATGTATGGAGTGGAGTTGGCCACAGAAAAGAAACTTTGTGTGCCCTTTAAGCTAGGTGAAGGACGGCTTTCACACACACTTATCTCTCAGAACTGAGCATGTGGAGAGACGTTCGTTCATCTAGCACAAAGGGAACGGGTTGCAGGAGAAACCCTTACTCTGGTTTCTCAGTCTGTTTCCTAGTGCCGGTTTGAAGTGCCTGCCGTTTTCACTGTAAAACCGAGTTGGAGCTTGTACCTCCCCATATATATGTATGGAGTGGAGTTGGCCACTGAAAAGAAACTTTGTGTTCCCTTCAAGCTAGGTGAAGGACGGCTTTCACACACACTTATCTCTCAGAACTGAGCATGTGGAGAGACGTTCGTTCATCCAGCACAAAGGGAACGGGTTGCAGGAGAAACCCTTACTCTGGTTTCTCAGTCTGTTTCCTAGTGCCGGTTTGAAGTGCCTGCCGTTTTCACTGTAAAACCGAGTTGGAGCTTGTACCTCCCCATATATATGTATGGAGTGGAGTTGGCCATTGAAAAGAAACTTTGTGTTCCCTTCAAGCTAGGTGAAGGACGGCTTTCACACACACTTATCTCTCAGAACTGAGCATGTGGAGAGACGTTCGTTCATCCAGCACAAAGGGAACGGGTTGCAGGAGAAACCCTTACTCTGGTTTCTCAGTCTGTTTCCTAGTGCCGGTTTGAAGTGCCTGCCGTTTTCACTGTAAAACCGAGTTGGAGCTTGTACCTCCCCATATATATGTATGGAGTGGAGTTGGCCACTGAAAAGAAACTTTGTGTTCCCTTCAAGCTAGGTGAAGGACGGCTTTCACACACACTTATCTCTCAGAACTGAGCATGGGGAGAGACGTTCGTTCATCCAGCACAAAGGGAACGGGTTGCAGGAGAATCCCTTACTCTGGATTCTCAGTCGGTTTCCTAGTGCCGGTTTGAAGTGCCTGCCGTTTTCACTGTAAAACCGAGTTGGAGCTTGTACCTCCCCATATATATGTATGGAGTGGAGTTGGCAACTGAAAAGAAACTTTGTGTTCCCTTCAAGCTAGGTGAAGGACGGCTTTCACACACACTTATCTCTCAGAACTGAGCATGTGGAGAGACGTTCGTTCATCCAGCACAAAGGGAACGGGTTGCAGGAGAAACCCTTTCTCTGGTTTCTCAGTCTGTTTCCTAGTGCCGGTTTGAAGTGCCTGCCGTTTTCACTGTAAAACCGAGTTGGAGCTTGTACCTCCCCATATATATGTATGGAGTGGAGTTGGCAACTGAAAAGAAACTTTGTGTTCCCTTCAAGCTAGGTGAAGGACGGCTTTCACACACACTTATCTCTCAGAACTGAGCATGTGGAGAGACGTTCGTTCATCCAGCACAAAGGGAACGGGTTGCAGGAGAAACCCTTACTCTGGTTTCTCAGTCTGTTTCCTAGTGCCGGTTTGAAGTGCCTGCGTTTTCACTGTAAAACCGAGTTGGAGCTTGTACCTCCCCATATATATGTATGGAGTGGAGTTGGCCACTGAAAAGAAACTTTGTGTTCCCTTCAAGCTAGGTGAAGGACGGCTTTCACACACACTTATCTCTCAGAACTGAGCATGTGGAGAGACGTTCGTTCATCCAGCACAAAGGGAACGGGTTGCAGGAGAAACCCTTACTCTGGATTCTCAGTCGGTTTCCTAGTGCCGGTTTGAAGTGCCTGCCGTTTTCACTGTAAAACCGAGTTGGAGCTTGTACCTCCCCATATATATGTATGGAGTGGAGTTGGCAACTGAAAAGAAACTTTGTGTTCCCTTCAAGCTAGGTGAAGGACGGCTTTCACACACACTTATCTCTCAGAACTGAGCATGTGGAGAGACGTTCGTTCATCCAGCACAAAGGGAACGGGTTGCAGGAGAAACCCTTTCTCTGGTTCCTCAGGCTGTTTCCTAGTGCCGGTTTGAAGTGCCTGCCGTTTTCACTGTAAAACCGAGTTGGAGCTTGTACCTCCCCATATATATGTATGGAGTGGAGTTGGCCACTGAAAAGAAACTTTGTGTTCCCTTCAAGCTAGGTGAAGGACGGCTTTCACACACACTTATCTCTCAGAACTGAGCATGTGGAGAGACGTTCGTTCATCCAGCACAAAGGGAACGGGTTGCAGGAGAAACCCTTACTCTGGATTCTCACTCGGTTTCCTAGTGCCGGTTTGAAGTGCCTGCCGTTTTCACTGTAAAACCGAGTTGGAGCTTGTACCTCCCCATATATATGTATGGAGTGGAGTTGGCAACTGAAAAGAAACTTTGTGTTCCCTTCAAGCTAGGTGAAGGACGGCTTTCACACACACTTATCTCTCAGAACTGAGCATGTGGAGAGACGTTCGTTCATCCAGCACAAAGGGAACGGGTTGCAGGAGAAACCCTTACTCTGGTTTCTCTGTCTGTTTCCTAGTGCCGGTTTTAAGTGCCTGCCGTTTTCACTGTAAAACCGAGTTGGAGCTTGTACCTCCCCATATATATGTATGGAGTGGAGTTGGCAACTGAAAAGAAACTTTGTGTTCCCTTCAAGCTAGGTGAAGGACGGCTTTCACACACACTTATCTCTCAGAACTGAGCATGTGGAGAGACGTTCGTTCATCCAGCACAAAGGGAACGGGTTGCAGGAGAAACCCTTACTCTGGTTTCTCAGTCTGTTTCCTAGAGCCGGTTTGAAGTGCCTGCCGTTTTCACTGTAAAACCGAGTTGGAGCTTGTACCTCACCATATATATGTATGGAGTGGAGTTGGCCACAGAAAAGAAACTTTGTGTGCCCTTCAAGCTAGGTGAAGGACGGCTTTCACACACACTTATCTCTCAGAACTGAGCATGTGGAGAGACGTTCGTTCATCTAGCACAAAGGGAACGGGTTGCAGGAGAAACCCTTACTCTGGTTTCTCAGTCTGTTTCCTAGTGCCGGTTTGAAGTGCCTGCCGTTTTCACTGTAAAACCGAGTTGGAGCTTGTACCTCCCCATATATATGTATGGAGTGGAGTTGGCAACTGAAAAGAAACTTTGTGTTCCCTTCAAGCTAGGTGAAGGACGGCTTTCACACACACTTATCTCTCAGAACTGAGCATGTGGAGAGACGTTCGTTCATCCAGCACAAAGGGAACGGGTTTCAGGAGAAACCCTTACTCTGGTTTCTCAGTCTGTTTCCTAGTGCCGGTTTGAAGTGCCTGCCGTTTTCACTGTAAAACCGAGTTGGAGCTTGTACCTCCCCATATATATGTATGGAGTGGAGTTGGCCACTGAAAAGAAACTTTGTGTTCCCTTCAAGCTAGGTGAAGGACGGCTTTCACACACACTTATCTCTCAGAACTGAGCATGTGGAGAGACGTTCGTTCATCCAGCACAAAGGGAACGGGTTGCAGGAGAAACCCTTACTCTGGTTTCTCAGTCTGTTTCCTAGTGCCGGTTTGAAGTGCCTGCCGTTTTCACTGTAAAACCGAGTTGGAGCTTGTACCTCCCCATATATATGTATGGAGTGGAGTTGGCCACTGAAAAGAAACTTTGTGTTCCCTTCAAGCTAGGTGAAGGACGGCTTTCACACACACTTATCTCTCAGAACTGAGCATGTGGAGAGACGTTCGTTCATCCAGCACAAAGGGAACGGGTTGCAGGAGAAACCCTTACTCTGGATTCTCAGTCGGTTTCCTAGTGCCGGTTTGAAGTGCCTGCCGTTTTCACTGTAAAACCGAGTTGGAGCTTGTACCTCCCCATATATATGTATGGAGTGGAGTTGGCAACTGAAAAGAAACTTTGTGTTCCCTTCAAGCTAGGTGAAGGACGGCTTTCACACACACTTATCTCTCAGAACTGAGCATGTGGAGAGACGTTCGTTCATCCAGCACAAAGGGAACGGGTTGCAGGAGAAACCCTTTCTCTGGTTTCTCAGTCTGTTTCCTAGTGCCGGTTTGAAGTGCCTGCCGTTTTCACTGTAAAACCGAGTTGGAGCTTGTACCTCCCCATATATATGTATGGAGTGGAGTTGGCAACTGAAAAGAAACTTTGTGTTCCCTTCAAGCTAGGTGAAGGACGGCTTTCACACACACTTATCTCTCAGAACTGAGCATGTGGAGAGACGTTCGTTCATCCAGCACAAAGGGAACGGGTTGCAGGAGAAACCCTTACTCTGGTTTCTCAGTCTGTTTCCTAGTGCCGGTTTGAAGTGCCTGCGTTTTCACTGTAAAACCGAGTTGGAGCTTGTACCTCCCCATATATATGTATGGAGTGGAGTTGGCCACTGAAAAGAAACTTTGTGTTCCCTTCAAGCTAGGTGAAGGACGGCTTTCACACACACTTATCTCTCAGAACTGAGCATGTGGAGAGACGTTCGTTCATCCAGCACAAAGGGAACGGGTTGCAGGAGAAACCCTTACTCTGGATTCTCAGTCGGTTTCCTAGTGCCGGTTTGAAGTGCCTGCCGTTTTCACTGTAAAACCGAGTTGGAGCTTGTACCTCCCCATATATATGTATGGAGTGGAGTTGGCAACTGAAAAGAAACTTTGTGTTCCCTTCAAGCTAGGTGAAGGACGGCTTTCACACACACTTATCTCTCAGAACTGAGCATGTGGAGAGACGTTCGTTCATCCAGCACAAAGGGAACGGGTTGCAGGAGAAACCCTTTCTCTGGTTTCTCAGGCTGTTTCCTAGTGCCGGTTTGAAGTGCCTGCCGTTTTCACTGTAAAACCGAGTTGGAGCTTGTACCTCCCCATATATATGTATGGAGTGGAGTTGGCCACTGAAAAGAAACTTTGTGTTCCCTTCAAGCTAGGTGAAGGACGGCTTTCACACACACTTATCTCTCAGAACTGAGCATGTGGAGAGACGTTCGTTCATCCAGCACAAAGGGAACGGGTTGCAGGAGAAACCCTTACTCTGGATTCTCAGTCGGTTTCCTAGTGCCGGTTTGAAGTGCCTGCCGTTTTCACTGTAAAACCGAGTTGGAGCTTGTACCTCCCCATATATATGTATGGAGTGGAGTTGGCAACTGAAAAGAAACTTTGTGTTCCCTTCAAGCTAGGTGAAGGACGGCTTTCACACACACTTATCTCTCAGAACTGAGCATGTGGAGAGACGTTCGTTCATCCAGCACAAAGGGAACGGGTTGCAGGAGAAACCCTTACTCTGGTTTCTCTGTCTGTTTCCTAGTGCCGGTTTGAAGTGCCTGCCGTTTTCACTGTAAAACCGAGTTGGAGCTTGTACCTCCCCATATATATGTATGGAGTGGAGTTGGCAACTGAAAAGAAACTTTGTGTTCCCTTCAAGCTAGGTGAAGGACGGCTTTCACACACACTTATCTCTCAGAACTGAGCATGTGGAGAGACGTTCGTTCATCCAGCACAAAGGGAACGGGTTGCAGGAGAAACCCTTACTCTGGTTTCTCAGTCTGTTTCCTAGAGCCGGTTTGAAGTGCCTGCCGTTTTCACTGTAAAACCGAGTTGGAGCTTGTACCTCACCATATATATGTATGGAGTGGAGTTGGCCACAGAAAAGAAACTTTGTGTGCCCTTCAAGCTAGGTGAAGGACGGCTTTCACACACACTTATCTCTCAGAACTGAGCATGTGGAGAGACGTTCGTTCATCTAGCACAAAGGGAACGGGTTGCAGGAGAAACCCTTACTGTGGTTTCTCAGTCTGTTTCCTAGTGCCGGTTTGAAGTGCCTGCCGTTTTCACTGTAAAACCGAGTTGGAGCTTGTACCTCCCCATATATATGTATGGAGTGGAGTTGGCAACTGAAAAGAAACTTTGTGTTCCCTTCAAGCTAGGTGAAGGACGGCTTTCACACACACTTATCTCTCAGAACTGAGCATGTGGAGAGACGTTCGTTCATCCAGCACAAAGGGAACGGGTTGCAGGAGAAACCCTTACTCTGGTTTCTCAGTCTGTTTCCTAGTGCCGGTTTGAAGTGCCTGCCGTTTTCACTGTAAAACCGAGTTGGAGCTTGTACCTCCCCATATATATGTATGGAGTGGAGTTGGCCACTGAAAAGAAACTTTGTGTTCCCTTCAAGCTAGGTGAAGGACGGCTTTCACACACACTTATCTCTCAGAACTGAGCATGTGGAGAGACGTTCGTTCATCCAGCACAAAGGGAACGGGTTGCAGGAGAAACCCTTACTCTGGTTTCTCAGTCTGTTTCCTAGTGCCGGTTTGAAGTGCCTGCCGTTTTCACTGTAAAACCGAGTTGGAGCTTGTACCTCCCCATATATAAGTATGGAGTGGAGTTGGCAACTGAAAAGAAACTTTGTGTTCCCTTCAAGCTAGGTGAAGGACGGCTTTCACACACACTTATCTCTCAGAACTGAGCATGTGGAGAGACGTTCGTTCATCCAGCACAAAGGGAACGGGTTGCAGGAGAAACCCTTACTCTGGTTTCTCAGTCTGTTTCCTAGTGCCGGTTTGAAGTGCCTGCCTTTTTCACTGTAAAACCGATTTGGAGCTTGTACCTCCCCATATATATGTATGGAGTGGAGTTGGCTACTGAAAAGAAACTTTGTGTTCCCTTCAAGCTAGGTGAAGGACGGCTTTCACACACACTTATCTCTCAGAACTGAGCATGTGGAGAGACGTTCGTTCATCCAGCACAAAGGGAACGGGTTGCAGGAGAAACCCTTACTCTGGTTTCTCAGTCTGTTTCCTAGTGCCGGTTTGAAGTGCCTGCCGTTTTCACTGTAAAACCGAGTTGGAGCTTGTACCTCCCCATATATATGTATGGAGTGGAGTTGGCCACTGAAAAGAAACTTTGTGTTCCCTTCAAGCTAGGTGAAGGACGGCTTTCACACACACTTATCTCTCAGGACTGAGCATGTGGAGAGACGTTCGTTCATCCAGCACAAAGGGAACGGGTTGCAGGAGAAACCCTTACTCTGGTTTCTCAGTCTGTTTCCTAGTGCCGGTTGGAAGTGCCTGCCGTTTTCACTGTAAAACCGAGTTGGAGCTTGTACCTCACCATATATATGTATGGAGTGGAGTTGGCCACAGAAAAGAAACTTTGTGTGCCCTTTAAGCTAGGTGAAGGACGGCTTTCACACACACTTATCTCTCAGAACTGAGCATGTGGAGAGACGTTCGTTCATCTAGCACAAAGGGAACGGGTTGCAGGAGAAACCCTTACTCTGGTTTCTCAGTCTGTTTCCTAGTGCCGGTTTGAAGTGCCTGCCGTTTTCACTGTAAAACCGAGTTGGAGCTTGTACCTCCCCATATATATGTATGGAGTGGAGTTGGCAACTGAAAAGAAACTTTGTTTTCCCTTCAAGCTAGGTTAAGGACGGCTTTCACACACACTTATCTCTCAGAACTGAGCATGTGGAGAGACGTTCGTTCATCCAGCACAAAGGGAACGGGTTGCAGGAGAAACCCTTACTCTGGTTTCTCAGTCTGTTTTTCTAGTGCCGGTTTGAAGTGCCTGCCGTTTTCACTGTAAAACCGAGTTGGAGCTTGTACCTCCCCATATATATGTATGGAGTGGAGTTGGCAACTGAAAAGAAACTTTGTGTTCCCTTCAAGCTAGGTGAAGGACGGCTTTCACACACACTTATCTCTCAGAACTGAGCATGTGGAGAGACGTTCGTTCATCCAGCACAAAGGGAACGGGTTGCAGGAGAAACCCTTACTCTGGTTTCTCAGTCTGTTTCCTAGTGCCGGTTTGAAGTGCCTGCCGTTTTCACTGTAAAACCGAGTTGGAGCTTGTACCTCCCCATATATATGTATGGAGTGGAGTTGGCCACTGAAAAGAAACTTTGTGTTCCCTTCAAGCTAGGTGAAGGACGGCTTTCACACACACTTATCTCTCAGAACTGAGCATGTGGAGAGACGTTCGTTCATCCAGCACAAAGGGAACGGGTTGCAGGAGAAACCCTTACTCTGGATTCTCACTCGGTTTCCTAGTGCCGGTTTGAAGTGCCTGCCGTTTTCACTGTAAAACCGAGTTGGAGCTTGTACCTCCCCATATATATGTATGGAGTGGAGTTGGCAACTGAAAAGAAACTTTGTGTTCCCTTCAAGCTAGGTGAAGGACGGCTTTCACACACACTTATCTCTCAGAACTGAGCATGTGGAGAGACGTTCGTTCATCCAGCACAAAGGGAACGGGTTGCAGGAGAAACCCTTTCTCTGGTTTCTCAGTCTGTTTCCTAGTGCCGGTTTGAAGTGCCTGCCGTTTTCACTGTAAAACCGAGTTGGAGCTTGTACCTCCCCATATATATGTATGGAGTGGAGTTGGCAACTGAAAAGAAACTTTGTGTTCCCTTCAAGCTAGTTGAAGGACGGCTTTCACACACACTTATCTCTCAGAACTGAGCATGTGGAGAGACGTTCGTTCATCCAGCACAAAGGGAACGGGTTGCAGGAGAAACCCTTACTCTGGTTTCTCAGTCTGTTTCCTAGTGCCGGTTGGAAGTGCCTGCCGTTTTCACTGTAAAACCGAGTTGGAGCTTGTACCTCACCATATATATGTATGGAGTGGAGTTGGCCACAGAAAAGAAACTTTGTGTGCCCTTTAAGCTAGGTGAAGGACGGCTTTCACACACACTTATCTCTCAGAACTGAGCATGTGGAGAGACGTTCGTTCATCTAGCACAAAGGGAACGGGTTGCAGGAGAAACCCTTACTCTGGTTTCTCAGTCTGTTTCCTAGTGCCGGTTTGAAGTGCCTGCCGTTTTCACTGTAAAACCGAGTTGGAGCTTGTACCTCCCCATATATATGTATGGAGTGGAGTTGGCAACTGAAAAGAAACTTTGTGTTCCCTTCAAGCTAGGTGAAGGACGGCTTTCACACACACTTATCTCTCAGAACTGAGCATGTGGAGAGACGTTCGTTCATCCAGCACAAAGGGAACGGGTTGCAGGAGAAACCCTTACTGTGGTTTCTCAGTCTGTTTTTCTAGTGCCGGTTTGAAGTGCCTGCCGTTTTCACTGTAAAACCGAGTTGGAGCTTGTACCTCCCCATATATATGTATGGAGTGGAGTTGGCAACTGAAAAGAAACTTTGTGTTCCCTTCAAGCTAGGTGAAGGACGGCTTTCACACACACTTATCTCTCAGAACTGAGCATGTGGAGAGACGTTCGTTCATCCAGCACAAAGGGAACGGGTTGCAGGAGAAACCCTTACTCTGGTTTCTCAGTCTGTTTCCTAGTGCCGGTTTGAAGTGCCTGCCGTTTTCACTGTAAAACCGAGTTGGAGCTTGTACCTCCCCATATATATGTATGGAGTGGAGTTGGCCACTGAAAAGAAACTTTGTGTTCCCTTCAAGCTAGGTGAAGGACGGCTTTCACACACACTTATCTCTCAGAACTGAGCATGTGGAGAGACGTTCGTTCATCCAGCACAAAGGGAACGGTTTGCAGGAGAAACCCTTACTCTGGATTCTCAGTCGGTTTCCTAGTGCCGGTTTGAAGTGCCTGCCGTTTTCACTGTAAAACCGAGTTGGAGCTTGTACCTCCCCATATATATGTATGGAGTGGAGTTGGCAACTGAAAAGAAACTTTGTGTTCCCTTCAAGCTAGGTGAAGGACGGCTTTCACACACACTTATCTCTCAGAACTGAGCATGTGGAGAGACGTTCGTTCATCCAGCACAAAGGGAACGGGTTGCAGGAGAAACCCTTTCTCTGGTTTCTCAGTCTGTTTCCTAGTGCCGGTTTGAAGTGCCTGCCGTTTTCACTGTAAAACCGAGTTGGAGCTTGTACCTCCCCATATGTATGTATGGAGTGGAGTTGGCAACTGAAAAGAAACTTTGTGTTCCCTTCAAGCTAGTTGAAGGACGGCTTTCACACACACTTATCTCTCAGAACTGAGCATGTGGAGAGACGTTCGTTCATCCAGCACAAAGGGAACGGGTTGCAGGAGAAACCCTTTCTCTGGTTTCTCAGTCTGTTTCCTAGTGCCGGTTTGAAGTGCCTGCCGTTTTCACTGTAAAACCGAGTTGGAGCTTGTACCTCCCCATATATATGTATGGAGTGGAGTTGGCCACTGAAAAGAAACTTTGTGTTCCCTTCAAGCTAGGTGAAGGACGGCTTTCACACACACTTATCTCTCAGAACTGAGCATGTGGAGAGACGTTCGTTCATCCAGCACAAAGGGAATGGGTTGCAGGAGAAACCCTTACTCTGGATTCTCACTCGGTTTCCTAGTGCCGGTTTGAAGTGCCTGCCGTTTTCACTGTAAAACCGAGTTGGAGCTTGTACCTCCCCATATATATGTATGGAGTGGAGTTGGCAACTGAAAAGAAACTTTGTGTTCCCTTCAAGCTAGGTGAAGGACGGCTTTCACACACACTTATCTCTCAGAACTGAGCATGTGGAGAGACGTTCGTTCATCCAGCACAAAGGGAACGGGTTGCAGGAGAAACCCTTACTCTGGTTTCTCTGTCTGTTTCCTAGTGCCGGTTTGAAGTGCCTGCCGTTTTCACTGTAAAACCGAGTTGGAGCTTGTACCTCCCCATATATATGTATGGAGTGGAGTTGGCAACTGAAAAGAAACTTTGTGTTCCCTTCAAGCTAGGTGAAGGACGGCTTTCACACACACTTATCTCTCAGAACTGAGCATGTGGAGAGACGTTCGTTCATCCAGCACAAAGGGAACGGGTTGCAGGAGAAACCCTTACTCTGGTTTCTCAGTCTGTTTCCTAGTGCCGGTTTGAAGTGCCTGCCGTTTTCACTGTAAAACCGAGTTGGAGCTTGTACCTCCCCATATATATGTATGGAGTGGAGTTGGCCACTGAAAAGAAACTTTGTGTTCCCTTCAAGCTAGGTGAAGGACGGCTTTCACACACACTTATCTCTCAGAACTGAGCATGTGGAGAGACGTTCGTTCATCCAGCACAAAGGGAACGGGTTGCAGGAGAAACCCTTACTCTGGTTTCTCAGTCTGTTTCCTAGTGACGGTTTGAAGTGCCTGCCGTTTTCACTGTAAAACCGAGTTGGAGCTTGTACCTCCCCATATATAAGTATGGAGTGGAGTTGGCCACTGAAAAGAAACTTTGTGTTCCCTTCAAGCTAGGTGAAGGACGGCTTTCACACACACTTATCTCTCAGATCTGAGCATGTGGAAAGACGTTCGTTCATCCAGCACAAAGGGAACGGGTTGCAGGAGAAACCCTTACTCTGGTTTCTCAGTCTGTTTCCTAGTGCCGGTTTGAAGTGCCTGCCGTTTTCGCTGTAAAACCGAGTTGGAGCTTGTACCTCCCCATATATAAGTATGGAGTGGAGTTGGCAACTGAAAAGAAACTTTGTGTTCCCTTCAAGCTAGGTGAAGGACGGCTTTCACACACACTTATCTCTCAGAACTGAGCATGTGGAGAGACGTTCGTTCATCCAGCACAAAGGGAACGGGTTGCAGGAGAAACCCTTACTCTGGTTTCTCAGTCTGTTTCCTAGTGCCGGTTTGAAGTGCCTGCCGTTTTCACTGTAAAACCGAGTTGGAGCTTGTACCTCCCCATATATATGTATGGAGTGGAGTTGGCAACTGAAAAGAAACTTTGTGTTCCCTTCAAGCTAGGTGTAGGACGGCTTTCACACACACTTATCTCTCAGAACTGAGCATGTGGAGAGACGTTCGTTCATCCAGCACAAAGGGAACGGGTTGCAGGAGAAACCCTTACTCTGGTTTCTCAGTCTGTTTCCTAGTGCCGGTTTGAAGTGCCTGCCGTTTTCACTGTAAAACCGAGTTGGAGCTTGTACCTCCCCATATATATGTATGGAGTGGAGTTGTCAACTGAAAAGAAACTTTGTGTTCCCTTCAAGCTAGGTGAAGGACGGCTTTCACACACACTTATCTCTCAGAACTGAGCATGTGGAGAGACGTTCGTTCATCCAGCACAAAGGGAACGGGTTGCAGGAGAAACCCTTACTGTGGTTTCTCAGTCTGTTTTTCTAGTGCCGGTTTGAAGTGCCTGCCGTTTTCACTGTAAAACCGAGTTGGAGCTTGTACCTCCCCATATATATGTATGGAGTGGAGTTGGCAACTGAAAAGAAACTTTGTGTTCCCTTCAAGCTAAGTGAAGGACGGCTTTCACACACACTTATCTCTCAGAACTGAGCATGTGGAGAGACGTTCGTTCATCCAGCACAAAGAGAACGGGTTGCAGGAGAAACCCTTACTCTGGTTTCTCAGTCTGTTTCCTAGTGCCGGTTTGAAGTGCCTGACGTTTTCATTGTAAAACCGAGTTGGAGCTTGTACCTCCCCATATATAAGTATGGAGTGGAGTTGGCAACTGAAAAGAAACTTTGTGTTCCCTTCAAGCTAGGTGAAGGACGGCTTTCACACACACTTATCTCTCAGACCTGAGCATGTGGAGAGACGTTCGTTCATCCAGCACAAAGGGAACGGGTTGCAGGAGAAACCCTTACTCTGGTTTCTCAGTCTGTTTCCTAGTGCCGATTTGAAGTGCCTGCCGTTTTCACTGTAAAACCGAGTTGGAGCTTGTACCTCCCCATATATATGTATGGAGTGGAGTTGGCAACTGAAAAGAAACTTTGTTTTCCCTTCAAGCTAGGTGAAGGACGGCTTTCACAGACACTTATCTCTCAAAACTGAGCATGTGGAGAGACGTTCGTTCATCCAGCACAAATGGAACTGGTTGCAGGGGAAACCCTTACTGTGGTTTCTCAGTCTGTTTTTCTAGTGCCGGTTTGAAGTGCCTGCCGTTTTCACTGTAAAACCGAGTTGGAGCTTGTACCTCCCCATATATATGTATGGAGTGGAGTTGGCAACTGAAAAGAAACTTTGTGTTCCCTTCAAGCTAGGTGAAGGACGGCTTTCACACACACTTATCTCTCAGAACTGAGCATGTGGAGAGCCGTTCTTTCATCCAGCACAAAGGGAACGGGTTGCAGGAGAAACCCTTACTCTGGTTTCTCAGTCTGTTTCCTAGTGCCGGTTTGAAGTGCCTGCCGTTTTCACTGTAAAACCGAGTTGGAGCTTGTACCTCCCCACATATATGTATGGAGTGGAGTTGGCAACTGAAAAGAAACTTTGTGTTCCCTTCAAGCTAGGTGAAGGACGGCTTTCACACACACTTATCTCTCAGAACTGAGCATGTGGAGAGACGTTCGTTCATCCAGCACAAAGGGAACGGGTTGCAGGAGAAACCCTTACTCTGGTTTCTCAGTCTGTTTCCTAGTGCCGGTTTGAAGTGCCTGCCGTTTTCACTTTAAAACCGAGTTGGAGCTTGTACCTCCCCATATATAAGTATGGAGTGGAGTTGGCAACTGAAAAGAAACTTTGTGTTCCCTTCAAGCTAGGTGAAGGACAGCTTTCACACACACTTATCTCTCAGAACTGAGCATGTAGAGAGACGTTCGTTCATCCAGCACAAAGGGAACGGGTTGCAGGAGAAACCCTTACTCTGGTTTCTCAGTCTGTTTCCTAGTGCCGGTTTGAAGTGCCTGCCGTTTTCACTGTAAAACCGAGTTGGAGCTTTTATCTCCCCATATATATATATGGAGTGGTGTTTGTAACTGAAAAGAAATTTTGTGTTCCCTTCAAGCTAGGTGAAGGTCGGCTTTCACACTCATTTATCTCTCAGACCTGAGTATGTGCAGAGACCGTCGTTCATCCAGCACAAAGGCAACGGGTTGCAGGAGAAACCCTTACTCTGGTTTCTCAGTTTGTTTCCTAGCGCCGGTTTGAAGTGCCTGCCGTTTTCACTGTAAAACCGAGTTGGAGCTTGTACCTCCCCATATATATGTATGGAGTGGAGTTGGCCACTGAAAAGAAACTTTGTGTTCCCTTCAAGCTAGGTGAAGGACGGCTTTCACACACACTTATCTCTCAGAACTGAGCATGTGGAGAGACGTTCGTTCATCCAGCACAAAGGGAACGGGTTGCAGGAGAAACCCTTACTCTGGATTCTCAGTCGGTTTCCTAGTGCCGGTTTGAAGTGCCTGCCGTTTTCACTGTAAAACCGAGTTGGAGCTTGTACCTCCCCATATATATGTATGGAGTGGAGTTGGCAACTGAAAAGAAACTTTGTGTTCCCTTCAAGCTAGGTGAAGGACGGCTTTCACACACACTTATCTCTCAGAACTGAGCATGTGGAGAGACGTTCGTTCATCCAGCACAAAGGGAACGGGTTGCAGGAGAAACCCTTTCTCTGGTTTCTCAGTCTGTTTCCTAGTGCCGGTTTGAAGTGCCTGCCGTTTTCACTGTAAAACCGAGTTGGAGCTTGTACCTCCCCATATATATGTATGGAGTGGAGTTGGCAACTGAAAAGAAACTTTGTGTTCCCTTCAAGCTAGTTGAAGGACGGCTTTCACACACACTTATCTCTCAGAACTGAGCATGTGGAGAGACGTTCGTTCATCCAGCACAAAGGGAACGGGTTGCAGGAGAAACCCTTACTCTGGTTTCTCAGTCTGTTTCCTAGTGCCGGTTGGAAGTGCCTGCCGTTTTCACTGTAAAACCGAGTTGGAGCTTGTACCTCACCATATATATGTATGGAGTGGAGTTGGCCACAGAAAACAAACTTTGTGTGCCCTTTAAGCTAGGTGAAGGACAGCTTTCACACACACTTATCTCTCAGAACTGAGCATGTGGAGAGACGTTCGTTCATCTAGCACAAAGGGAACGGGTTGCAGGAGAAACCCTTACTCTGGTTTCTCAGTCTGTTTCCTAGTGCCGGTTTGAAGTGCCTGCCGTTTTCACTGTAAAACCGAGTTGGAGCTTGTACCTCCCCATATATATGTATGGAGTGGAGTTGGCAACTGAAAAGAAACTTTGTGTTCCCTTCAAGCTAGGTGAAGGACGGCTTTCACACACACTTATCTCTCAGAACTGAGCATGTGGAGAGACGTTCGTTCATCCAGCACAAAGGGAACGGGTTGCAGGAGAAACCCTTACTGTGGTTTCTCAGTCTGTTTTTCTAGTGCCGGTTTGAAGTGCCTGCCGTTTTCACTGTAAAACCGAGTTGGAGCTTGTACCTCCCCATATATATGTATGGAGTGGAGTTGGCAACTGAAAAGAAACTTTGTGTTCCCTTCAAGCTAGGTGAAGGACGGCTTTCACACACACTTATCTCTCAGAACTGAGCATGTGGAGAGACGTTCGTTCATCCAGCACAAAGGGAACGGGTTGCAGGAGAAACCCTTACTCTGGTTTCTCAGTCTGTTTCCTAGTGCCGGTTTGAAGTGCCTGCCGTTTTCACTGTAAAACCGAGTTGGAGCTTGTACCTCCCCATATATATGTATGGAGTGGAGTTGGCCACTGAAAAGAAACTTTGTGTTCCCTTCAAGCTAGGTGAAGGACGGCTTTCACACACACTTATCTCTCAGAACTGAGCATGTGGAGAGACGTTCGTTCATCCAGCACAAAGGGAACGGGTTGCAGGAGAAACCCTTACTCTGGATTCTCAGTCGGTTTCCTAGTGCCGGTTTGAAGTGCCTGCCGTTTTCACTGTAAAACCGAGTTGGAGCTTGTACCTCCCCATATATATGTATGGAGTGGAGTTGGCAACTGAAAAGAAACTTTGTGTTCCCTTCAAGCTAGGTGAAGGACGGCTTTCACACACACTTATCTCTCAGAACTGAGCATGTGGAGAGACGTTCGTTCATCCAGCACAAAGGGAACGGGTTGCAGGAGAAACCCTTTCTCTTGTTTCTCAGTCTGTTTCCTAGTGCCGGTTTGAAGTGCCTGCCGTTTTCACTGTAAAACCGAGTTGGAGCTTGTACCTCCCCATATGTATGTATGGAGTGGAGTTGGCAACTGAAAAGAAACTTTGTGTTCCCTTCAAGCTAGTTGAAGGACGGCTTTCACACACACTTATCTCTCAGAACTGAGCATGTGGAGAGACGTTCGTTCATCCAGCACAAAGGGAACGGGTTGCAGGAGAAACCCTTTCTCTGGTTTCTCAGTCTGTTTCCTAGTGCCGGTTTGAAGTGCCTGCCGTTTTCACTGTAAAACCGAGTTGGAGCTTGTACCTCCCCATATATATGTATGGAGTGGAGTTGGCCACTGAAAAGAAACTTTGTGTTCCCTTCAAGCTAGGTGAAGGACGGCTTTCACACACAATTATCTCTCAGAACTGAGCATGTGGAGAGACGTTCGTTCATCCAGCACAAAGGGAACGGGTTGCAGGAGAAACCCTTACTCTGGATTCTCACTCGGTTTCCTAGTGCCGGTTTGAAGTGCCTGCCGTTTTCACTGTAAAACCGAGTTGGAGCTTGTACCTCCCCATATATATGTATGGAGTGGAGTTGGCAACTGAAAAGAAACTTTGTGTTCCCTTCAAGCTAGGTGAAGGACGGCTTTCACACACACTTATCTCTCAGAACTGAGCATGTGGAGAGACGTTCGTTCATCCAGCACAAAGGGAACGGGTTGCAGGAGAAACCCTTACTCTGGTTTCTCTGTCTGTTTCCTAGTGCCGGTTTGAAGTGCCTGCCGTTTTCACTGTAAAACCGAGTTGGAGCTTGTACCTCCCCATATATATGTATGGAGTGGAGTTGGCAACTGAAAAGAAACTTTGTGTTCCCTTCAAGCTAGGTGAAGGACGGCTTTCACACACACTTATCTCTCAGAACTGAGCATGTGGAGAGACGTTCGTTCATCCAGCACAAAGGGAACGGGTTGCAGGAGAAACCCTTACTCTGGTTTCTCAGTCTGTTTCCTAGTGCCGGTTTGAAGTGCCTGCCGTTTTCACTGTAAAACCGAGTTGGAGCTTGTACCTCCCCATATATATGTATGGAGTGGAGTTGGCCACTGAAAAGAAACTTTGTGTTCCCTTCAAGCTAGGTGAAGGACGGCTTTCACACACACTTATCTCTCAGAACTGAGCATGTGGAGAGACGTTCGTTCATCCAGCACAAAGGGAACGGGTTGCAGGAGAAACCCTTACTCTGGTTTCTCAGTCTGTTTCCTAGTGCCGGTTTGAAGTGCCTGCCGTTTTCACTGTAAAACCGAGTTGGAGCTTGTACCTCCCCATATATAAGTATGGAGTGGAGTTGGCCACTGAAAAGTAACTTTGTGTTCCCTTCAAGCTAGGTGAAGGACGGCTTTCACACACACTTATCTCTCAGATCTGAGCATGTGGAAAGACGTTCGTTCATCCAGCACAAAGGGAACGGGTTGCAGGATAAACCCTTACTCTGGTTTCTCAGTCTGTTTCCTAGTGCCGGTTTGAAGTGCCTGCCGTTTTCGCTGTAAAACCGAGTTGGAGCTTGTACCTCCCCATATATAAGTATGGAGTGGAGTTGGCAACTGAAAAGAAACTTTGTGTTCCCTTCAAGCTAGGTGAAGGACGGCTTTCACACACACTTATCTCTCAGAACTGAGCATGTGGAGAGACGTTCGTTCATCCAGCAAAAAGGGAACGGGTTGCAGGAGAAACCCTTACTCTGGTTTCTCAGTCTGTTTCCTAGTGCCGGTTTGAAGTGCCTGCCGTTTTCACTGTAAAACCGAGTTGGAGCTTGTACCTCCCCATATATATGTATGGAGTGGAGTTGGCAACTGAAAAGAAACTTTGTGTTCCCTTCAAGCTAGGTGTAGGACGGCTTTCACACACACTTATCTCTCAGAACTGAGCATGTGGAGAGACCTTCGTTCATCCAGCACAAAGGGAACGGGTTGCAGGAGAAACCCTTACTCTGGTTTCTCAGTCTGTTTCCTAGTGCCGGTTTGAAGTGCCTGCCGTTTTCACTGTAAAACCGAGTTGGAGCTTGTACCTCCCCATATATAAGTATGGAGTGGAGTTGGCAACTGAAAAGAAACTTTGTGTTCCCTTCAAGCTAGGTGAAGGACGGCTTTCACACACACTTATCTCTCAGAACTGAGCATGTGGAGAGACGTTCGTTCATCCAGCACAAAGGGAACGGGTTGCAGGAGAAACCCTTACTGTGGTTTCTCAGTCTGTTTTTCTAGTGCCGGTTTGAAGTGCCTGCCGTTTTCACTGTAAAACCGAGTTGGAGCTTGTACCTCCCCATATATATGTATGGAGTGGAGTTGGCAACTGAAAAGAAACTTTGTGTTCCCTTCAAGCTAAGTGAAGGACGGCTTTCACACACACTTATCTCTCAGAACTGAGCATGTGGAGAGACGATCGTTCATCCAGCACAAAGAGAACGGGTTGCAGGAGAAACCCTTACTCTGGTTTCTCAGTCTGTTTCCTAGTGCCGGTTTGAAGTGCCTGACGTTTTCATTGTAAAACCGAGTTGGAGCTTGTACCTCCCCATATATAAGTATGGAGTGGAGTTGGCAAATGAAAAGAAACTTTGTGTTCCCTTCAAGCTAGGTGAAGGACGGCTTTCACACACACTTATCTCTCAGACCTGAGCATGTGGAGAGACGTTCGTTCATCCAGCACAAAGGGAACGGGTTGCAGGAGAAACCCTTACTCTGGTTTCTCAGTCTGTTTCCTAGTGCCGATTTGAAGTGCCTGCCGTTTTCACTGTAAAACCGAGTTGGAGCTTGTACCTCCCCATATATATGTATGGAGTGGAGTTGGCAACTGAAAAGAAACTTTGTGTTCCCTTCAAGCTAGGTGAAGGACGGCTTTCACACACACTTATCTCTCAGAACTGAGCATGTGGAGAGACGTTCGTTCATCCAGCACAAATGGAACTGGTTGCAGGGGAAACCCTTACTGTGGTTTCTCAGTCTGTTTTTCTAGTGCCGGTTTGAAGTGCCTGCCGTTTTCACTGTAAAACCGAGTTGGAGCTTGTACCTCCCCATATATATGTATGGAGTGGAGTTGGCAACTGAAAAGAAACTTTGTGTTCCCTTCAAGCTAGGTGAAGGACGGCTTTCACACACACTTATCTCTCAGAACTGAGCATGTGGAGAGCCGTTCTTTCATCCAGCACAAAGGGAACGGGTTGCAGGAGAAACCCTTACTCTGGTTTCTCAGTCTGTTTCCTAGTGCCGGTTTGAAGTGCCTGCCGTTTTCACTGTAAAACCGAGTTGGAGCTTGTACCTCCCCATATATATGTATGGAGTGGAGTTGGCAACTGAAAAGAAACTTTGTGTTCCCTTCAAGCTAGGTGAAGGACGGCTTTCACACACACTTATCTCTCAGAACTGAGCATGTGGAGAGACGTTCGTTCATCCAGCACAAAGGGAACGGGTTGCAGGAGAAACCCTTACTCTGGTTTCTCAGTCTGTTTCCTAGTGCCGGTTTGAAGTGCCTGCCGTTTTCACTGTAAAACCGAGTTGGAGCTTGTACCTCCCCATATATATGTATGGAGTGGAGTTGGCAACTGAAAAGAAACTTTGTGTTCCCTTCAAGCTAGGTGAAGGACGGCTTTCACACACACTTATCTCTCAGAACTGAGCATGTGGAGAGACGTTCGTTCATCCAGCACAAAGGGAACGGGTTGCAGGAGAAACCCTTACTCTGGTTTCTCAGTCTGTTTCCTAGTGCCGGTTTGAAGTGCCTGCCGTTTTCACTTTAAAACCGAGTTGGAGCTTGTACCTCCCCATATATAAGTATGGAGTGGAGTTGGCAACTGAAAAGAAACTTTGTGTTCCCTTCAAGCTAGGTGAAGGACAGCTTTCACACACACTTATCTCTCAGAACTGAGCATGTGGAGAGACGTTCGTTCATCCAGCACAAAGGGAACGGGTTGCAGGAGAAACCCTTACTCTGGTTTCTCAGTCTGTTTCCTAGTGCCGGTTTGAAGTGCCTGCCGTTTTCACTGTAAAACCGAGTTGGAGCTTTTATCTCCCCATATATATATATGGAGTGGTGTTTGTAACTGAAAAGAAATTTTGTGTTCCCTTCAAGCTAGGTGAAGGTCGGCTTTCACACTCATTTATCTCTCAGACCTGAGTATGTGGAGAGACCGTCGTTCATCCAGCACAAAGGCAACGGGTTGCAGGAGAAACCCTTACTCTGGTTTCTCAGTTTGTTTCCTAGCGCCGGTTTGAAGTGCCTGCCGTTTTCACTGTAAAACCGAGTTGGAGCTTGTACCTCCCCATATATATGTATGGAGTGGAGTTGGCAACTGAAAAGAAACTTTGTGTTCCCTTCAAGCTAGGTGAAGGACGGCTTTCACACACACTTATCTCTCAGACATGAGCATGTGGAGAGACGTTCGTTCATCCAGCACAAAGGGAACGGGTTGCAGGAGAAACCCTTACTCTGGTTTCTCAGTCTGTTTCCTAGTGCCGGTTTGAAGTGCCTGCCGTTTTCACTGTAAAACCGAGTTGGAGCTTGTACCTCCCCATATATATGTATGGAGTGGAGTTGGCAACTGAAAAGAAACTTTGTGTTCCCTTCAAGCTAGGTGAAGGACGGCTTTCACACACACTTATCTCTCAGAACTGAGCATGTGGAGAGACGTTCGTTCATCCAGCACAAAGGGAACGGGTTGCAGGAGAAACCCTTACTCTGGTTTCTCAGTCTGTTTCCTAGTGCCGGTTTGAAGTGCCTGCCGTTTTCACTGTAAAACCGAGTTGGAGCTTGTACCTCCCCATATATATGTATGGAGTGGAGTTGGCAACTGAAAAGAAACTTTGTGTTCCCTTCAAGCTAGGTGAAGGACGGCTTTCACACACACTTATCTCTCAGAACTGAGCATGTGGAGAGACGTTCGTTCATCCAGCACAAAGGGAACGGGTTGCAGGAGAAACCCTTACTCTGGTTTCTCAGTCTGTTTTCTAGTGCCGGTTTGAAGTGCCTGCCGTTTTCACTTTAAAACCGAGTTGGAGCTTGTACCTCCCCATATATAAGTATGGAGTGGAGTTGGCAACTGAAAAGAAACTTTGTGTTCCCTTCAAGCTAGGTGAAGGACAGCTTTCACACACACTTATCTCTCAGAACTGAGCATGTGGAGAGACGTTCGTTCATCCAGCACAAAGGGAACGGGTTGCAGGAGAAACCCTTACTCTGGTTTCTCAGTCTGTTTCCTAGTGCCGGTTTGAAGTGCCTGCCGTTTTCACTGTAAAACCGAGTTGGAGCTTTTATCTCCCCATATATATATATGGAGTGGTGTTTGTAACTGAAAAGAAATTTTGTGTTCCCTTCAAGCTAGGTGAAGGTCGGCTTTCACACTCATTTATCTCTCAGACCTGAGTATGTGCAGAGACCGTCGTTCATCCAGCACAAAGGCAACGGGTTGCAGGAGAAACCCTTACTCTGGTTTCTCAGTTTGTTTCCTAGCGCCGGTTTGAAGTGCCTGCCGTTTTCACTGTAAAACCGAGTTGGAGCTTGTACCTCCCCATATATATGTATGGAGTGGAGTTGGCAACTGAAAAGAAACTTTGTGTTCCCTTCAAGCTAGGTGAAGGACGGCTTTCACACACACTTATCTCTCAGACATGAGCATGTGGAGAGACGTTCGTTCATCCAGCACAAAGGGAACGGGTTGCAGGAGAAACCCTTACTCTGGTTTCTCAGTCTGTTTCCTAGTGCCGGTTTGAAGTGCCTGCCGTTTTCACTGTAAAACCGAGTTGGAGCTTGTACCTCCCCATATATATGTATGGAGTGGAGTTGGCAACTGAAAAGAAACTTTGTGTTCCCTTCAAGCTAGGTGAAGGACGGCTTTCACACACACTTATCTCTCAGAACTGAGCATGTGGAGAGACGTTCGTTCATCCAGCACAAAGGGAACGGGTTGCAGGAGAAACCCTTACTGTGGTTTCTCAGTCTGTTTTTCTAGTGCCGGTTTGAAGTGCCTGCCGTTTTCACTGTAAAACCGAGTTGGAGCTTGTACCTCCCCATATATATGTATGGAGTGGAGTTGGCAGCTGAAAAGAAACTTTGTGTTCCCTTCAAGCTAGGTGAAGGACGGCTTTCACACACACTTATCTCTCAGAACTGAGCATGTGGAGAGACGTTCGTTCATCCAGCACAAAGGGAACGGGTTGCAGGAGAAACCCTTACTCTGGTTTCTCAGTCTGTTTCCTAGTGCCGGTTTGAAGTGCCTGCCGTTTTCACAGTAAAACCGAGTTGGAGCTTGTACCTCCCCATATATATGTATGGAGTGGAGTTGGCAACTGAAAAGAAACTTTGTGTTCCCTTCAAGCTAGGTGAAGGACGGCTTTCACACACACTTATCTCTCAGAACTGAGTATGTGGAGAGACTTTCGTTCATCCAGCACAAATGGAACTGGTTGCAGGAGAAACCCTTACTGTGGTTTCTCAGTCT
This sequence comes from Vicugna pacos, assembly GCF_048564905.1. Lineage (NCBI taxonomy): Eukaryota > Metazoa > Chordata > Mammalia > Artiodactyla > Camelidae > Vicugna > Vicugna pacos. The sequence goes on along the minus strand of NW_027328740.1, from coordinate 74,305,338 downwards.
GTTTTTCTAGTGCCGGTTTGAAGTGCCTGCCGTTTTCACTGTAAAACCGAGTTGGAGCTTGTACCTCCCCATATATATGTATGGAGTGGAGTTGGCAACTGAAAAGAAACTTTGTGTTCCCTTCAAGCTAGGTGAAGGACGGCTTTCACACACACTTATCTCTCAGAACTGAGCATGTGGAGAGACGTTCGTTCATCCAGCACAAAGGGAACGGGTTGCAGGAGAAACCCTTACTCTGGATTCTCAGTCGGTTTCCTAGTGCCGGTTTGAAGTGCCTGCAGTTTTCACTGTAAAACCGAGTTGGAGCTTGTACCTCCCCATATATATGTATGGAGTGGAGTTGGCAACTGAAAAGAAACTTTGTGTTCCCTTCAAGCTAGGTGAAGGACGGCTTTCACACACACTTATCTCTCAGAACTGAGCATGTGGAGAGACGTTCGTTCATCCAGCACAAAGGGAACGGGTTGCAGGAGAAACCCTTACTCTGGTTTCTCAGTCTGTTTCCTAGTGCCGGTTTGAAGTGCCTGCCGTTTTCACTGTAAAACCGAGTTGGAGCTTGTACCTCCCCATATATAAGTATGGAGTGGAGTTGGCAACTGAAAAGAAACTTTGTGTTCCCTTCAAGCTAGGTGAAGGACGGCTTTCACACACACTTATCTCTCAGAACTGAGCATGTGGAGAGACGTTCGTTCATCCAGCACAAAGGGAACGGGTTGCAGGAGAAACCCTTACTCTGGTTTCTCAGTCTGTTTCCTAGTGCCGGTTTGAAGTGCCTGCCGTTTTCACTGTAAAACCGAGTTGGAGCTTGTACCTCCCCATATATATGTATGGAGTGGAGTTGGCCACTGAAAAGAAACTTTGTGTTCCCTTCAAGCTAGGTGAAGGACGGCTTTCACACACACTTATCTCTCAGAACTGAGCATGTGGAGAGACGTTCGTTCATCCAGCACAAAGGGAACGGGTTGCAGGAGAAACCCTTACTCTGGTTTCTCAGTCTGTTTCCTAGTGCCGGTTTGAAGTGCCTGCCGTTTTCACTGTAAAACCGAGTTGGAGCTTGTACCTCACCATATATATGTATGGAGTGGAGTTGGCCACAGAAAAGAAACTTTGTGTGCCCTTCAAGCTAGGTGAAGGACGGCTTTCACACACACTTATCTCTCAGAACTGAGCATGTGGAGAGACGTTCGTTCATCCAGCACAAAGGGAACGGGTTGCAGGAGAAACCCTTACTCTGGTTTCTCAGTCTGTTTCCTAGTGCCGATTTGAAGTGCCTGCCGTTTTCACTGTAAAACCGAGTTGGAGCTTGTACCTCCCCATATATATGTATGGAGTGGAGTTGGCAACTGAAAAGAAACTTTGTGTTCCCTTCAAGCTAGGTGAAGGACGGCTTTCACACACACTTATCTCTCAGAACTGAGCATGTGGAGAGACGTTCGTTCATCCAGCACAAAGGGAACGGGTTGCAGGAGAAACCCTTACTCTAGATTCTCAGTCGGTTTCCTAGTGCCGGTTTGAAGTGCCTGCCGTTTTCACTGTAAAACCGAGTTGGAGCTTGTACCTCCCCATATATATGTATGGAGTGGAGTTGGCAACTGAAAAGAAACTTTGTGTTCCCTTCAAGCTAGGTGAAGGACGGCTTTCACACACACTTATCTCTCAGAACTGAGCATGTGGAGAGACGTTCGTTCATCCAGCACAAAGGGAACGGGTTGCAGGAGAAACCCTTACTCTGGTTTCTCAGTCTGTTTCCTAGTGCCGGTTTGAAGTGCCTGCCGTTTTCACTGTAAAACCGAGTTGGAGCTTGTACCTCCCCATATATATGTATGGAGTGGAGTTGGCAACTGAAAAGAAACTTTGTGTTCCCTTCAAGCTAGGTGAAGGACGGCTTTCACACACACTTATCTCTCAGAACTGAGCATGTGGAGAGACGTTCGTTCATCCAGCACAAAGGGAACGGGTTGCAGGAGAAACCCTTACTCTGGTTTCTCAGTCTGTTTCCTAGTGCCGGTTTGAAGTGCCTGCCGTTTTCACTGTAAAACCGAGTTGGAGCTTGTACCTCCCCATATATATGTATGGAGTGGAGTTGGCAACTGAAAAGAAACTTTGTGTTCCCTTCAAGCTAGGTGAAGGACGGCTTTCACACACACTTATCTCTCAGAACTGAGCATGTGGAGAGACGTTCGTTCATCCAGCACAAAGGGAACGGGTTGCAGGAGAAACCCTTACTCTGGTTTCTCAGTCTGTTTTTCTAGTGCCGGTTTGAAGTGCCTGCCGTTTTCACTGTAAAACCGAGTTGGAGCTTGTACCTCCCCATATATATGTATGGAGTGGAGTTGGCAACTGAAAAGAAACTTTGTGTTCCCTTCAAGCTAGGTGAAGGACGGCTTTCACACACACTTATCTCTCAGAACTGAGCATGTGGAGAGACGTTCGTTCATCCAGCACAAAGGGAACGGGTTGCAGGAGAAACCCTTACTCTGGATTCTCAGTCGGTTTCGTAGTGCCGGTTTGAAGTGCCTGCAGTTTTCACTGTAAAACCGAGTTGGAGCTTGTACCTCCCCATATATATGTATGGAGTGGAGTTGGCAACTGAAAAGAAACTTTGTGTTCCCTTCAAGCTAGGTGAAGGACGGCTTTCACACACACTTATCTCTCAGAACTGAGCATGTGGAGAGACGTTCGTTCATCCAGCACAAAGGGAACGGGTTGCAGGAGAAACCCTTACTCTGTTTTCTCAGTCTGTTTCCTAGTGCCGGTTTGAAGTGCCTGCCGTTTTCACTGTAAAACCGAGTTGGAGCTTGTACCTCCCCTTATATATGTATGGAGTGGAGTTGGCAACTGAAAAGAAACTTTGTGTTCCCTTCAAGCTAGGTGAAGGACGGCTTTCACACACACTTATCTCTCAGAACTGAGCATGTGGAGAGACGTTCGTTCATCCAGCACAAAGGGAACGGGTTGCAGGAGAAACCCTTACTCTGGTTTCTCAGTCTGTTTCCTAGTGCCGGTTTGAAGTGCCTGCCGTTTTCACTGTAAAACCGAGTTGGAGCTTGTACCTCCCCATATATAAGTATGGAGTGGAGTTGGCAACTGAAAAGAAACTTTGTGTTCCCTTCAAGCTAGGTGAAGGACGGCTTTCACACACACTTATCTCTCAGAACTGAGCATGTGGAGAGACGTTCGTTCATCCAGCACAAAGGGAACGGGTTGCAGGAGAAACCCTTACTCTGGTTTCTCAGTCTGTTTCCTAGTGCCGGTTTGAAGTGCCTGCCGTTTTCACTGTAAAACCGAGTTGGAGCTTGTACCTCCCCATATATATGTATGGAGTGGAGTTGGCCACTGAAAAGAAACTTTGTGTTCCCTTCAAGCTAGGTGAAGGACGGCTTTCACACACACTTATCTCTCAGAACTGAGCATGTGGAGAGACGTTCGTTCATCCAGCACAAAGGGAACGGGTTGCAGGAGAAACCCTTACTCTGGTTTCTCAGTCTGTTTCCTAGTGCCGGTTTGAAGTGCCTGCCGTTTTCACTGTAAAACCGAGTTGGAGCTTGTACCTCACCATATATATGTATGGAGTGGAGTTGGCCACAGAAAAGAAACTTTGTGTGCCCTTCAAGCTAGGTGAAGGACGGCTTTCACACACACTTATCTCTCAGAACTGAGCATGTGGAGAGACGTTCGTTCATCCAGCACAAAGGGAACGGGTTGCAGGAGAAACCCTTACTCTGGTTTCTCAGTCTGTTTCCTAGTGCCGATTTGAAGTGCCTGCCGTTTTCACTGTAAAACCGAGTTGGAGCTTGTACCTCCCCATATATATGTATGGAGTGGAGTTGGCAACTGAAAAGAAACTTTGTGTTCCCTTCAAGCTAGGTGAAGGAAGGCTTTCACACACACTTATCTCTCAGAACTGAGCATGTGGAGAGACGTTCGTTCATCCAGCACAAAGGGAACGGGTTGCAGGAGAAACCCTTACTCTGGATTCTCAGTCGGTTTCCTAGTGCCGGTTTGAAGTGCCTGCCGTTTTCACTGTAAAACCGAGTTGGAGCTTGTACCTCCCCATATATATGTATGGAGTGGAGTTGGCAACTGAAAAGAAACTTTGTGTTCCCTTCAAGCTAGGTGAAGGACGGCTTTCACACACACTTATCTCTCAGAACTGAGCATGTGGAGAGACGTTCGTTCATCCAGCACAAAGGGAACGGGTTGCAGGAGAAACCCTTACTCTGGTTTCTCAGTCTGTTTCCTAGTGCCGGTTTGAAGTGCCTGCCGTTTTCACTGTAAAACCGAGTTGGAGCTTGTACCTCCCCATATATATGTATGGAGTGGAGTTGGCAACTGAAAAGAAACTTTGTGTTCCCTTCAAGCTAGGTGAAGGACGGCTTTCACACACACTTATCTCTCAGAACTGAGCATGTGGAGAGACGTTCGTTCATCCAGCACAAAGGGAACGGGTTGCAGGAGAAACCCTTACTCTGGTTTCTCAGTCTGTTTCCTAGTGCCGGTTTGAAGTGCCTGCCGTTTTCACTGTAAAACCGAGTTGGAGCTTGTACCTCCCCATATATATGTATGGAGTGGAGTTGGCAACTGAAAAGAAACTTTGTGTTCCCTTCAAGCTAGGTGAAGGACGGCTTTCACACACACTTATCTCTCAGAACTGAGCATGTGGAGAGACGTTCGTTCATCCAGCACAAAGGGAACGGGTTGCAGGAGAAACCCTTACTGTGGTTTCTCAGTCTGTTTTTCTAGTGCCGGTTTGAAGTGCCTGCCGTTTTCACTGTAAAACCGAGTTGGAGCTTGTACCTCCCCATATATATGTATGGAGTGGAGTTGGCAACTGAAAAGAAACTTTGTGTTCCCTTCAAGCTAGGTGAAGGACGGCTTTCACACACACTTATCTCTCAGAACTGAGCATGTGGAGAGACGTTCGTTCATCCAGCACAAAGGGAACGGGTTGCAGGAGAAACCCTTACAGTGGTTTCTCAGTCTGTTTTTCTAGTGCCGGTTTGAAGTGCCTGCCGTTTTCACTGTAAAACCGAGTTGGAGCTTGTACCTCCCCATATATATGTATGGAGTGGAGTTGGCAACTGAAAAGAAACTTTGTGTTCCCTTCAAGCTAGGTGAAGGACGGCTTTCACACACACTTATCTCTCAGAACTGAGCATGTGGAGAGACGTTCGTTCATCCAGCACAAAGGGAACGGGTTGCAGGAGAAACCCTTACTCTGGTTTCTCAGTCTGTTTCCTAGTGCCGGTTTGAAGTGCCTGCCGTTTTCACTGTAAAACCGAGTTGGAGCTTGTACCTCCCCATATATATGTATGGAGTGGAGTTGGCAACTGAAAAGAAACTTTGTGTTCCCTTCAAGCTAGGTGAAGGACGGCTTTCACACACACTTATCTCTCAGAACTGAGCATGTGGAGAGACGTTCGTTCATCCAGCACAAAGGGAACGGGTTGCAGGAGAAACCCTTACTCTGGTTTCTCAGTCTGTTTCCTATTGCCGGTTTGAAGTGCCTGCCGTTTTCACTGTAAAACCGAGTTGGAGCTTGTACCTCCCCATATATAAGTATGGAGTGGAGTTGGCAACTGAAAAGAAACTTTGTGTTCCCTTCAAGCTAGGTGAAGGACGGCTTTCACACACACTTATCTCTCAGAACTGAGCATGTGGAGAGACGTTCGTTCATCCAGCACAAAGGGAACGGGTTGCAGGAGAAACCCTTACTCTGGTTTCTCAGTCTGTTTCCTAGTGCCGGTTTGAAGTGCCTGCCGTTTTCACTGTAAAACCGAGTTGGAGCTTGTACCTCCCCATATATATGTATGGAGTGGAGTTGGCAACTGAAAAGAAACTTTGTGTTCCCTTCAAGCTAGGTGAAGGACAGCTTTCACACACACTTATCTCTCAGAACTGAGCATGTGGAGAGACGTTCGTTCATCCAGCACAAAGGGAACGGGTTGCAGGAGAAACCCTTACTCTGGTTTCTCAGTCTGTTTCCTAGTGCCGGTTTGAAGTGCCAGCCGTTTTCACTGTAAAACCGAGTTGGAGCTTGTACCTGCCCATATATATATATGGAGTGGTGTTTGTAACTGAAAAGAAATTTTGTGTTCCCTTCAAGCTAGGTGAAGGTCGGCTTTCACACTCATTTATCTCTCAGACCTGAGTATGTGGAGAGACCGTCGTTCATCCAGCACAAAGGCAACGGGTTGCAGGAGAAACCCTTACTCTGGTTTCTCAGTCTGTTTCCTAGCGCCGGTTTGAAGTGCCTGCCGTTTTCACTGTAAAACCGAGTTGGAGCTTGTACCTCCCCATATATATGTATGGAGTGGAGTTGGCAACTGAAAAGAAACTTTGTGTTCCCTTCAAGCTAGGTGAAGGACGGCTTTCACACACACTTATCTCTCAGACATGAGCATGTGGAGAGACGTTCGTTCATCCAGCACAAAGGGAACGGGTTGCAGGAGAAACCCTTACTCTGGTTTCTCAGTCTGTTTCCTAGTGCCGGTTTGAAGTGCCTGCCGTTTTCACTGTAAAACCGAGTTGGAGCTTGTACCTCCCCATATATATGTATGGAGTGGAGTTGGCAGCTGAAAAGAAACTTTGTGTTCCCTTCAAGCTAGGTGAAGGACGGCTTTCACACACACTTATCTCTCAGAACTGAGCATGTGGAGAGACGTTCGTTCATCCAGCACAAAGGGAACGGGTTGCAGGAGAAACCCTTACTCTGGTTTCTCAGTCTGTTTCCTAGTGCCGGTTTGAAGTGCCTGCCGTTTTCACAGTAAAACCGAGTTGGAGCTTGTACCTCCCCATATATATGTATGGAGTGGAGTTGGCAACTGAAAAGAAACTTTGTGTTCCCTTCAAGCTAGGTGAAGGACGGCTTTCACACACACTTATCTCTCAGAACTGAGCATGTGGAGAGACTTTCGTTCATCCAGCACAAATGGAACTGGTTGCAGGAGAAACCCTTACTGTGGTTTCTCAGTCTGTTTTTCTAGTGCCGGTTTGAAGTGCCTGCCGTTTTCACTGTAAAACCGAGTTGGAGCTTGTACCTCCCCATATATATGTATGGAGTGGAGTTGGCAACTGAAAAGAAACTTTGTGTTCCCTTCAAGCTAGGTGAAGGACGGCTTTCACACACACTTATCTCTCAGAACTGAGCATGTGGAGAGACGTTCGTTCATCCAGCACAAAGGGAACGGGTTGCAGGAGAAACCCTTACTCTGGATTCTCAGTCGGTTTCCTAGTGCCGGTTTGAAGTGCCTGCCGTTTTCACTGTAAAACCGAGTTGGAGCTTGTACCTCCCCATATATATGTATGGAGTGGAGTTGGCAACTGAAAAGAAACTTTGTGTTCCCTTCAAGCTAGGTGAAGGACGGCTTTCACACACACTTATCTCTCAGAACTGAGCATGTGGAGAGACGTTCGTTCATCCAGCACAAAGGGAACGGGTTGCAGGAGAAACCCTTACTCTGGTTTCTCAGTCTGTTTCCTAGTGCCGGTTTGAAGTGCCTGCCGTTTTCACTGTAAAACCGAGTTGGAGCTTGTACCTCCCCATATATATGTATGGAGTGGAGTTGGCAACTGAAAAGAAACTTTGTGTTCCCTTCAAGCTAGGTGAAGGACGGCTTTCACACACACTTATCTCTCAGAACTGAGCATGTGGAGAGACGTTCGTTCATCCAGCACAAAGGGAACGGGTTGCAGGAGAAACCCTTACTCTGGTTTCTCAGTCTGTTTCCTAGTGCCGGTTTGAAGTGCCTGCCGTTTTCACTGTAAAACCGAGTTGGAGCTTGTACCTCCCCATATATAAGTATGGAGTGGAGTTGGCAACTGAAAAGAAACTTTGTGTTCCCTTCAAGCTAGTTGAAGGACGGCTATCACACACACTTATCTCTCAGAACTGAGCATGTGGAGAGACGTTCGTTCATCCAGCACAAAGGGAACGGGTTGCAGGAGAAACCCTTACTCTGGTTTCTCAGTCTGTTTCCTAGTGCCGGTTTGAAGTGCCTGCCGTTTTCACTGTAAAACCGAGTTGGAGCTTGTACCTCCCCATATATATGTATGGAGTGGAGTTGGCAACTGAAAAGAAACTTTGTGTTCCCTTCAAGCTAGGTGAAGGACAGCTTTCACACACACTTATCTCTCAGAACTGAGCATGTGGAGAGACGTTCGTTCATCCAGCACAAAGGGAACGGGTTGCAGGAGAAACCCTTACTCTGGTTTCTCAGTCTGTTTCCTAGTGCCGGTTTGAAGTGCCAGCCGTTTTCACTGTAAAACCGAGTTGGAGCTTGTACCTCCCCATATATATATATGGAGTGGTGTTTGTAACTGAAAAGAAATTTTGTGTTCCCTTCAAGCTAGGTGAAGGTCGGCTTTCACACTCATTTATCTCTCAGACCTGAGTATGTGGAGAGACCGTCGTTCATCCAGCACAAAGGCAACGGGTTGCAGGAGAAACCCTTACTCTGGTTTCTCAGTCTGTTTCCTAGCGCCGGTTTGAAGTGCCTGCCGTTTTCACTGTAAAACCGAGTTGGAGCTTGTACCTCCCCATATATATGTATGGAGTGGAGTTGGCAACTGAAAAGAAACTTTGTGTTCCCTTCAAGCTAGGTGAAGGACGGCTTTCACACACACTTATCTCTCAGACATGAGCATGTGGAGAGACGTTCGTTCATCCAGCACAAAGGGAACGGGTTGCATGAGAAACCCTTACTCTGGTTTCTCAGTCTGTTTCCTAGTGCCGGTTTGAAGTGCCTGCCGTTTTCACTGTAAAATCGAGTTGGAGCTTGTACCTCCCCATATATATGTATGGAGTGGAGTTGGCAGCTGAAAAGAAACTTTGTGTTCCCTTCAAGCTAGGTGAAGGACGGCTTTCACACACACTTATCTCTCAGAACTGAGCATGTGGAGAGACGTTCGTTCATCCAGCACAAAGGGAACGGGTTGCAGGAGAAACCCTTACTCTGGTTTCTCAGTCTGTTTCCTAGTGCCGGTTTGAAGTGCCTGCCGTTTTCACAGTAAAACCGAGTTGGAGCTTGTACCTCCCCATATATATGTATGGAGTGGAGTTGGCAACTGAAAAGAAACTTTGTGTTCCCTTCAAGCTAGGTGAAGGACGGCTTTCACACACACTTATCTCTCAGAACTGAGCATGTGGAGAGACTTTCGTTCATCCAGCACAAATGGAACTGGTTGCAGGAGAAACCCTTACTGTGGTTTCTCAGTCTGTTTTTCTAGTGCCGGTTTGAAGTGCCTGCCGTTTTCACTGTAAAACCGAGTTGGAGCTTGTACCTCCCCATATATATGTATGGAGTGGAGTTGGCAACTGAAAAGAAACTTTGTGTTCCCTTCAAGCTAGGTGAAGGAAGGCTTTCACACACACTTATCTCTCAGAACTGAGCATGTGGAGAGACGTTCGTTCATCCAGCACAAAGGGAACGGGTTGCAGGAGAAACCCTTACTCTGGTTTCTCAGTCTGTTTCCTAGTGCCGGTTTGAAGTGCCTGCCGTTTTCACTGTAAAACCGAGTTGGAGCTTGTACCTCCCCATATATATGAATGGAGTGGAGTTGGCAACTGAAAAGAAACTTTGTGTTCCCTTCAAGCTAGGTGAAGGACGGCTTTCACACACACTTATCTCTCAGAACTGAGCATGTGGAGAGACGTTCGTTCATCCAGCACAAAGGGAACGGGTTGCAGGAGAAACCCTTACTCTGGTTTCTCAGTCTGTTTCCTAGTGCCGGTTTGAAGTGCCTGCCGTTTTAACTGTAAAACCGAGTTGGAGCTTGTACCTCCCCATATATAAGTATGGAGTGGAGTTGGCAACTGAAAAGAAACTTTGTGTTCCCTTCAAGCTAGTTGAAGGACGGCTTTCACACACACTTATCTCTCAGAACTGAGCATGTGGAGAGACGTTCGTTCATCCAGCACAAAGGGAACGGGTTGCAGGAGAAACCCTTACTCTGGTTTCTCAGTCTGTTTCCTAGTGCCGGTTTGAAGTGCCTGCCGTTTTCACTGTAAAACCGAGTTGGAGCTTGTACCTCCCCATATATATGTATGGAGTGGAGTTGGCAACTGAAAAGAAACTTTGTGTTCCCTTCAAGCTAGGTGAAGGACGGCTTTCACACACACTTATCTCTCAGAACTGAGCATGTGGAGAGACGTTCGTTCATCCAGCACAAAGGGAACGGGTTGCAGGAGAAACCCTTACTCTGTTTTCTCAATCTGTTTCCTAGTGCCGGTTTGAAGTTCCTGCCGTTTTCACTGTAAAACCGAGTTGGAGCTTGTACCTCCCCATATATATGTATGGAGTGGAGTTGGCAACTGAAAAGAAACTTTGTGTTCCCTTCAAGCTAGGTGAAGGACGGCTTTCACACACACTTATCTCTCAGAACTGAGCATGTGGAGAGACGTTCGTTCATCCAGCACAAAGGGAACGGGTTGCAGGAGAAACCCTTACTCTGGTTTCTCAGTCTGTTTCCTAGTGCCGGTTTGAAGTGCCTGCCGTTTTCACTGTAAAACCGAGTTGGAGCTTGTACCTCCCCATATATATGTATGGAGTGGAGTTGGCAACTGAAAAGAAACTTTGTGTTCCCTTCAAGCTAGGTGAAGGACGGCTTTCACACACACTTATCTCTCAGAACTGAGCATGTGGAGAGACGTTCGTTCATCCAGCACAAAGGGAACGGGTTGCAGGAGAAACCCTTACTCTGGTTTCTCAGTCTGTTTCCTAGTGCCGGTTTGAAGTGCCTGCCGTTTTCACTGTAAAACCGAGTTGGAGCTTGTACCTCCCCATATATATGTATGGAGTGGAGTTGGCAACTGAAAAGAAACTTTGTGTTCCCTTCAAGCTAGGTGAAGGACGGCTTTCACACACACTTATCTCTCAGAACTGAGCATGTGGAGAGACGTTCGTTCATCCAGCACAAAGGGAACGGGTTGCAGGAGAAACCCTTACTCTGGATTCTTTGTCGGTTTCCTAGTGCCGGTTTGAAGTGCCTGCCGTTTTCACTGTAAAACCGAGTTGGAGCTTGTACCTCCCCATATATATGTATGGAGTGGAGTTGGCAACTGAAAAGAAACTTTGTGTTCCCTTCAAGCTAGGTGAAGGACGGCTTTCACACACACTTATCTCTCAGAACTGAGCATGTGGAGAGACGTTCGTTCATCCAGCACAAAGGGAACGGGTTGCAGGAGAAACCCTTACTCTGGTTTCTCAGTCTGTTTCCTAGTGCCGGTTTGAAGTGCCTGCCGTTTTAACTGTAAAACCGAGTTGGAGCTTGTACCTCCCCATATATAAGTATGGAGTGGAGTTGGCAACTGAAAAGAAACTTTGTGTTCCCTTCAAGCTAGTTGAAGGACGGCTTTCACACACACTTATCTCTCAGAACTGAGCATGTGGAGAGACGTTCGTTCATCCAGCACAAAGGGAACGGGTTGCAGGAGAAACCCTTACTCTGGTTTCTCAGTCTGTTTCCTAGTGCCGGTTTGAAGTGCCTGCCGTTTTCACTGTAAAACCGAGTTGGAGCTTGTACCTCCCCATATATATGTATGGAGTGGAGTTGGCAACTGAAAAGAAACTTTGTGTTCCCTTCAAGCTAGGTGAAGGACGGCTTTCACACACACTTATCTCTCAGAACTGAGCATGTGGAGAGACGTTCGTTCATCCAGCACAAAGGGAACGGGTTGCAGGAGAAACCCTTACTCTGTTTTCTCAATCTGTTTCCTAGTGCCGGTTTGAAGTTCCTGCCGTTTTCACTGTAAAACCGAATTGGAGCTTGTACCTCCCCATATATATGTATGGAGTGGAGTTGGCAACTGAAAAGAAACTTTGTGTTCCCTTCAAGCTAGGTGAAGGACGGCTTTCACACACACTTATCTCTCAGAACTGAGCATGTGGAGAGACGTTCGTTCATCCAGCACAAAGGGAACGGGTTGCAGGAGAAACCCTTACTCTGGTTTCTCAGTCTGTTTCCTAGTGCCGGTTTGAAGTGCCTGCCGTTTTCACTGTAAAACCGAGTTGGAGCTTGTACCTCCCCATATATATGTATGGAGTGGAGTTGGCAACTGAAAAGAAACTTTGTGTTCCCTTCAAGCTAGGTGAAGGACGGCTTTCACACACACTTATCTCTCAGAACTGAGCATGTGGAGAGACGTTCGTTCATCCAGCACAAAGGGAACGGGTTGCAGGAGAAACCCTTACTCTGGTTTCTCAGTCTGTTTCCTAGTGCCGGTTTGAAGTGCCTGCCGTTTTCACTGTAAAACCGAGTTGGAGCTTGTACCTCCCCATATATATGTATGGAGTGGAGTTGGCAACTGAAAAGAAACTTTGTGTTCCCTTCAAGCTAGGTGAAGGACGGCTTTCACACACACTTATCTCTCAGAACTGAGCATGTGGAGAGACGTTCGTTCATCCAGCACAAAGGGAACGGGTTGCAGGAGAAACCCTTACTCTGGTTTCTCAGTCTGTTTCCTAGTGCCGGTTTGAAGTGCCTGCCGTTTTCACTGTAAAACCGAGTTGGAGCTTGTACCTCCCCATATATATGTATGGAGTGGAGTTGGCAACTGAAAAGAAACTTTGTGTTCCCTTCAAGCTAGGTGAAGGACGGCTTTCACACACACTTATCTCTCAGAACTGAGCATGTGGAGAGACGTTCGTTCATCCAGCACAAAGGGAACGGGTTGCAGGAGAAACCCTTACTCTGGATTCTCAGTCGGTTTCCTAGTGCCGGTTTGAAGTGCCTGCCGTTTTCACTGTAAAACCGAGTTGGAGCTTGTACCTCCCCATATATATGTATGGAGTGGAGTTTGCAACTGAAAAGAAACTTTGTGTTCCCTTCAAGCTAGGTGAAGGACGGCTTTCACACACACTTATCTCTCAGAACTGAGCATGTGGAGAGACGTTCGTTCATCCAGCACAAAGGGAACGGGTTGCAGGAGAAACCCTTACTCTGGTTTCTCAGTCTGTTTCCTAGTGCCGGTTTGAAGTGCCTGCCGTTTTCACTGTAAAACCGAGTTGGAGCTTGTACCTCCCCATATATATGTATGGAGTGGAGTTGGCAACTGAAAAGAAACTTTGTGTTCCCTTCAAGCTAGGTGAAGGACGGCTTTCACACACACTTATCTCTCAGAACTGAGCATGTGGAGAGACGTTCGTTCATCCAGCACAAAGGGAACGGGTTGCAGGAGAAACCCTTACTCTGGATTCTTTGTCGGTTTCCTAGTGCCGGTTTGAAGTGCCTGCCGTTTTCACTGTAAAACCGAGTTGGAGCTTGTACCTCCCCATATATATGTATGGAGTGGAGTTGGCAACTGAAAAGAAACTTTGTGTTCCCTTCAAGCTAGGTGAAGGACGGCTTTCACACACACTTATCTCTCAGAACTGAGCATGTGGAGAGACGTTCGTTCATCCAGCACAAAGGGAACGGGTTGCAGGAGAAACCCTTACTCTGGTTTCTCAGTCTGTTTCCTAGTGCCGGTTTGAAGTGCCTGCCGTTTTCACTGTAAAACCGAGTTGGAGCTTGTACCTCCCCATATATATGTATGGAGTGGAGTTGGCAACTGAAAAGAAACTTTGTGTTCCCTTCAAGCTAGGTGAAGGACGGCTTTCACACACACTTATCTCTCAGAACTGAGCATGTGGAGAGACGTTCGTTCATCCAGCACAAAGGGAACGGGTTGCAGGAGAAACCCTTACTCTGGTTTCTCAGTCTGTTTCCTAGTGCCGGTTTGAAGTGCCTGCCGTTTTCACTGTAAAACCGAGTTGGAGCTTGTACCTCCCCATATATATGTATGGAGTGGAGTTGGCAACTGAAAAGAAACTTTGTGTTCCCTTCAAGCTAGGTGAAGGACGGCTTTCACACACACTTATCTCTCAGAACTGAGCATGTGGAGAGACGTTCGTTCATCCAGCACAAAGGGAACGGGTTGCAGGAGAAACCCTTACTCTGGATTCTTTGTCGGTTTCCTAGTGCCGGTTTGAAGTGCCTGCCGTTTTCACTGTAAAACCGAGTTGGAGCTTGTACCTCCCCATATATATGAATGGAGTGGAGTTGGCAACTGAAAAGAAACTTTGTGTTCCCTTCAAGCTAGGTGAAGGACGGCTTTCACACACACTTATCTCTCAGAACTGAGCATGTGGAGAGACGTTCGTTCATCCAGCACAAAGGGAACGGGTTGCAGGAGAAACCCTTACTCTGGTTTCTCAGTCTGTTTCCTAGTGCCGGTTTGAAGTGCCTGCCGTTTTAACTGTAAAACCGAGTTGGAGCTTGTACCTCCCCATATATAAGTATGGAGTGGAGTTGGCAACTGAAAAGAAACTTTGTGTTCCCTTCAAGCTAGTTGAAGGACGGCTTTCACACACACTTATCTCTCAGAACTGAGCATGTGGAGAGACGTTCGTTCATCCAGCACAAAGGGAACGGGTTGCAGGAGAAACCCTTACTCTGGTTTCTCAGTCTGTTTCCTAGTGCCGGTTTGAAGTGCCTGCCGTTTTCACTGTAAAACCGAGTTGGAGCTTGTACCTCCCCATATATATGTATGGAGTGGAGTTGGCAACTGAAAAGAAACTTTGTGTTCCCTTCAAGCTAGGTGAAGGACGGCTTTCACACACACTTATCTCTCAGAACTGAGCATGTGGAGAGACGTTCGTTCATCCAGCACAAAGGGAACGGGTTGCAGGAGAAACCCTTACTCTGTTTTCTCAATCTGTTTCCTAGTGCCGGTTTGAAGTTCCTGCCGTTTTCACTGTAAAACCGAGTTGGAGCTTGTACCTCCCCATATATATGTATGGAGTGGAGTTGGCAACTGAAAAGAAACTTTGTGTTCCCTTCAAGCTAGGTGAAGGACGGCTTTCACACACACTTATCTCTCAGAACTGAGCATGTGGAGAGACGTTCGTTCATCCAGCACAAAGGGAACGGGTTGCAGGAGAAACCCTTACTCTGGTTTCTCAGTCTGTTTCCTAGTGCCGGTTTGAAGTGCCTGCCGTTTTCACTGTAAAACCGAGTTGGAGCTTGTACCTCCCCATATATATGTATGGAGTGGAGTTGGCAACTGAAAAGAAACTTTGTGTTCCCTTCAAGCTAGGTGAAGGACGGCTTTCACACACACTTATCTCTCAGAACTGAGCATGTGGAGAGACGTTCGTTCATCCAGCACAAAGGGAACGGGTTGCAGGAGAAACCCTTACTCTGGTTTCTCAGTCTGTTTCCTAGTGCCGGTTTGAAGTGCCTGCCGTTTTCACTGTAAAACCGAGTTGGAGCTTGTACCTCCCCATATATATGTATGGAGTGGAGTTGGCAACTGAAAAGAAACTTTGTGTTCCCTTCAAGCTAGGTGAAGGACGGCTTTCACACACACTTATCTCTCAGAACTGAGCATGTGGAGAGACGTTCGTTCATCCAGCACAAAGGGAACGGGTTGCAGGAGAAACCCTTACTCTGGTTTCTCAGTCTGTTTCCTAGTGCCGGTTTGAAGTGCCTGCCGTTTTCACTGTAAAACCGAGTTGGAGCTTGTACCTCCCCATATATATGTATGGAGTGGAGTTGGCAACTGAAAAGAAACTTTGTGTTCCCTTCAAGCTAGGTGAAGGACGGCTTTCACACACACTTATCTCTCAGAACTGAGCATGTGGAGAGACGTTCGTTCATCCAGCACAAAGGGAACGGGTTGCAGGAGAAACCCTTACTCTGGTTTCTCAGTCTGTTTCCTAGTGCCGGTTTGAAGTGCCTGCCGTTTTCACTGTAAAACCGAGTTGGAGCTTGTACCTCCCCATATATATGTATGGAGTGGAGTTGGCAACTGAAAAGAAACTTTGTGTTCCCTTCAAGCTAGGTGAAGGACGGCTTTCACACACACTTATCTCTCAGAACTGAGCATGTGGAGAGACGTTCGTTCATCCAGCACAAAGGGAACGGGTTGCAGGAGAAACCCTTACTCTGGTTTCTCAGTCTGTTTCCTAGTGCCGGTTTGAAGTGCCTGCCGTTTTCACTGTAAAACCGAGTTGGAGCTTGTACCTCCCCATATATATGTATGGAGTGGAGTTGGCAACTGAAAAGAAACTTTGTGTTCCCTTCAAGCTAGGTGAAGGACGGCTTTCACACACACTTATCTCTCAGAACTGAGCATGTGGAGAGACGTTCGTTCATCCAGCACAAAGGGAACGGGTTGCAGGAGAAACCCTTACTCTGGTTTCTCAGTCTGTTTCCTAGTGCCGGTTTGAAGTGCCTGCCGTTTTCACTGTAAAACCGAGTTGGAGCTTGTACCTCCCCATATATATGTATGGAGTGGAGTTGGCAACTGAAAAGAAACTTTGTGTTCCCTTCAAGCTAGGTGAAGGACGGCTTTCACACACACTTATCTCTCAGAACTGAGCATGTGGAGAGACGTTCGTTCATCCAGCACAAAGGGAACGGGTTGCAGGAGAAACCCTTACTCTGGTTTCTCAGTCTGTTTCCTAGTGCCGGTTTGAAGTGCCTGCCGTTTTCACTGTAAAACCGAGTTGGAGCTTGTACCTCCCCATATATAAGTATGGAGTGGAGTTGGCAACTGAAAAGAAACTTTGTGTTCCCTTCAAGCTAGTTGAAGGACGGCTATCACACACACTTATCTCTCAGAACTGAGCATGTGGAGAGACGTTCGTTCATCCAGCACAAAGGGAACGGGTTGCAGGAGAAACCCTTACTCTGGTTTCTCAGTCTGTTTCCTAGTGCCGGTTTGAAGTGCCTGCCGTTTTCACTGTAAAACCGAGTTGGAGCTTGTACCTCCCCATATATATGTATGGAGTGGAGTTGGCAACTGAAAAGAAACTTTGTGTTCCCTTCAAGCTAGGTGAAGGACGGCTTTCACACACACTTATCTCTCAGAACTGAGCATGTGGAGAGACGTTCGTTCATCCAGCACAAAGGGAACGGGTTGCAGGAGAAACCCTTACTCTGGATTCTCAGTCGGTTTCCTAGTGCCGGTTTGAAGTGCCTGCCGTTTTCACTGTAAAACCGAGTTGGAGCTTGTACCTCCC
Source organism: Vicugna pacos (assembly GCF_048564905.1). Classification (NCBI taxonomy): domain Eukaryota; kingdom Metazoa; phylum Chordata; class Mammalia; order Artiodactyla; family Camelidae; genus Vicugna; species Vicugna pacos. The sequence goes on along the minus strand of NW_027328740.1, from coordinate 74,288,332 downwards.
CATATATATGTATGGAGTGGAGTTTGCAACTGAAAAGAAACTTTGTGTTCCCTTCAAGCTAGGTGAAGGACGGCTTTCACACACACTTATCTCTCAGAACTGAGCATGTGGAGAGACGTTCGTTCATCCAGCACAAAGGGAACGGGTTGCAGGAGAAACCCTTACTCTGGTTTCTCAGTCTGTTTCCTAGTGCCGGTTTGAAGTGCCTGCCGTTTTCACTGTAAAACCGAGTTGGAGCTTGTACCTCCCCATATATATGTATGGAGTGGAGTTGGCAACTGAAAAGAAACTTTGTGTTCCCTTCAAGCTAGGTGAAGGACGGCTTTCACACACACTTATCTCTCAGAACTGAGCATGTGGAGAGACGTTCGTTCATCCAGCACAAAGGGAACGGGTTGCAGGAGAAACCCTTACTCTGGATTCTTTGTCGGTTTCCTAGTGCCGGTTTGAAGTGCCTGCCGTTTTCACTGTAAAACCGAGTTGGAGCTTGTACCTCCCCATATATATGTATGGAGTGGAGTTGGCAACTGAAAAGAAACTTTGTGTTCCCTTCAAGCTAGGTGAAGGACGGCTTTCACACACACTTATCTCTCAGAACTGAGCATGTGGAGAGACGTTCGTTCATCCAGCACAAAGGGAACGGGTTGCAGGAGAAACCCTTACTCTGGTTTCTCAGTCTGTTTCCTAGTGCCGGTTTGAAGTGCCTGCCGTTTTCACTGTAAAACCGAGTTGGAGCTTGTACCTCCCCATATATATGTATGGAGTGGAGTTGGCAACTGAAAAGAAACTTTGTGTTCCCTTCAAGCTAGGTGAAGGACGGCTTTCACACACACTTATCTCTCAGAACTGAGCATGTGGAGAGACGTTCGTTCATCCAGCACAAAGGGAACGGGTTGCAGGAGAAACCCTTACTCTGGTTTCTCAGTCTGTTTCCTAGTGCCGGTTTGAAGTGCCTGCCGTTTTCACTGTAAAACCGAGTTGGAGCTTGTACCTCCCCATATATATGTATGGAGTGGAGTTGGCAACTGAAAAGAAACTTTGTGTTCCCTTCAAGCTAGGTGAAGGACGGCTTTCACACACACTTATCTCTCAGAACTGAGCATGTGGAGAGACGTTCGTTCATCCAGCACAAAGGGAACGGGTTGCAGGAGAAACCCTTACTCTGGATTCTTTGTCGGTTTCCTAGTGCCGGTTTGAAGTGCCTGCCGTTTTCACTGTAAAACCGAGTTGGAGCTTGTACCTCCCCATATATATGTATGGAGTGGAGTTGGCAACTGAAAAGAAACTTTGTGTTCCCTTCAAGCTAGGTGAAGGACGGCTTTCACACACACTTATCTCTCAGAACTGAGCATGTGGAGAGACGTTCGTTCATCCAGCACAAAGGGAACGGGTTGCAGGAGAAACCCTTACTCTGGTTTCTCAGTCTGTTTCCTAGTGCCGGTTTGAAGTGCCTGCCGTTTTAACTGTAAAACCGAGTTGGAGCTTGTACCTCCCCATATATAAGTATGGAGTGGAGTTGGCAACTGAAAAGAAACTTTGTGTTCCCTTCAAGCTAGTTGAAGGACGGCTTTCACACACACTTATCTCTCAGAACTGAGCATGTGGAGAGACGTTCATTCATCCAGCACAAAGGGAACGGGTTGCAGGAGAAACCCTTACTCTGGTTTCTCAGTCTGTTTCCTAGTGCCGGTTTGAAGTGCCTGCCGTTTTCACTGTAAAACCGAGTTGGAGCTTGTACCTCCCCATATATATGTATGGAGTGGAGTTGGCAACTGAAAAGAAACTTTGTGTTCCCTTCAAGCTAGGTGAAGGACGGCTTTCACACACACTTATCTCTCAGAACTGAGCATGTGGAGAGACGTTCGTTCATCCAGCACAAAGGGAACGGGTTGCAGGAGAAACCCTTACTCTGTTTTCTCAATCTGTTTCCTAGTGCCGGTTTGAAGTTCCTGCCGTTTTCACTGTAAAACCGAGTTGGAGCTTGTACCTCCCCATATATATGTATGGAGTGGAGTTGGCAACTGAAAAGAAACTTTGTGTTCCCTTCAAGCTAGGTGAAGGACGGCTTTCACACACACTTATCTCTCAGAACTGAGCATGTGGAGAGACGTTCGTTCATCCAGCACAAAGGGAACGGGTTGCAGGAGAAACCCTTACTCTGGATTCTTTGTCGGTTTCCTAGTGCCGGTTTGAAGTGCCTGCCGTTTTCACTGTAAAACCGAGTTGGAGCTTGTACCTCCCCATATATATGTATGGAGTGGAGTTGGCAACTGAAAAGAAACTTTGTGTTCCCTTCAAGCTAGGTGAAGGACGGCTTTCACACACACTTATCTCTCAGAACTGAGCATGTGGAGAGACGTTCGTTCATCCAGCACAAAGGGAACGGGTTGCAGGAGAAACCCTTACTCTGGTTTCTCAGTCTGTTTCCTAGTGCCGGTTTGAAGTGCCTGCCGTTTTAACTGTAAAACCGAGTTGGAGCTTGTACCTCCCCATATATAAGTATGGAGTGGAGTTGGCAACTGAAAAGAAACTTTGTGTTCCCTTCAAGCTAGTTGAAGGACGGCTTTCACACACACTTATCTCTCAGAACTGAGCATGTGGAGAGACGTTCGTTCATCCAGCACAAAGGGAACGGGTTGCAGGAGAAACCCTTACTCTGGTTTCTCAGTCTGTTTCCTAGTGCCGGTTTGAAGTGCCTGCCGTTTTCACTGTAAAACCGAGTTGGAGCTTGTACCTCCCCATATATATGTATGGAGTGGAGTTGGCAACTGAAAAGAAACTTTGTGTTCCCTTCAAGCTAGGTGAAGGACGGCTTTCACACACACTTATCTCTCAGAACTGAGCATGTGGAGAGACGTTCGTTCATCCAGCACAAAGGGAACGGGTTGCAGGAGAAACCCTTACTCTGTTTTCTCAATCTGTTTCCTAGTGCCGGTTTGAAGTTCCTGCCGTTTTCACTGTAAAACCGAGTTGGAGCTTGTACCTCCCCATATATATGTATGGAGTGGAGTTGGCAACTGAAAAGAAACTTTGTGTTCCCTTCAAGCTAGGTGAAGGACGGCTTTCACACACACTTATCTCTCAGAACTGAGCATGTGGAGAGACGTTCGTTCATCCAGCACAAAGGGAACGGGTTGCAGGAGAAACCCTTACTCTGGTTTCTCAGTCTGTTTCCTAGTGCCGGTTTGAAGTGCCTGCCGTTTTCACTGTAAAACCGAGTTGGAGCTTGTACCTCCCCATATATATGTATGGAGTGGAGTTGGCAACTGAAAAGAAACTTTGTGTTCCCTTCAAGCTAGGTGAAGGACGGCTTTCACACACACTTATCTCTCAGAACTGAGCATGTGGAGAGACGTTCGTTCATCCAGCACAAAGGGAACGGGTTGCAGGAGAAACCCTTACTCTGGTTTCTCAGTCTGTTTCCTAGTGCCGGTTTGAAGTGCCTGCCGTTTTCACTGTAAAACCGAGTTGGAGCTTGTACCTCCCCATATATATGTATGGAGTGGAGTTGGCAACTGAAAAGAAACTTTGTGTTCCCTTCAAGCTAGGTGAAGGACGGCTTTCACACACACTTATCTCTCAGAACTGAGCATGTGGAGAGACGTTCGTTCATCCAGCACAAAGGGAACGGGTTGCAGGAGAAACCCTTACTCTGGATTCTTTGTCGGTTTCCTAGTGCCGGTTTGAAGTGCCTGCCGTTTTCACTGTAAAACCGAGTTGGAGCTTGTACCTCCCCATATATATGTATGGAGTGGAGTTGGCAACTGAAAAGAAACTTTGTGTTCCCTTCAAGCTAGGTGAAGGACGGCTTTCACACACACTTATCTCTCAGAACTGAGCATGTGGAGAGACGTTCGTTCATCCAGCACAAAGGGAACGGGTTGCAGGAGAAACCCTTACTCTGGTTTCTCAGTCTGTTTCCTAGTGCCGGTTTGAAGTGCCTGCCGTTTTAACTGTAAAACCGAGTTGGAGCTTGTACCTCCCCATATATAAGTATGGAGTGGAGTTGGCAACTGAAAAGAAACTTTGTGTTCCCTTCAAGCTAGTTGAAGGACGGCTTTCACACACACTTATCTCTCAGAACTGAGCATGTGGAGAGACGTTCGTTCATCCAGCACAAAGGGAACGGGTTGCAGGAGAAACCCTTACTCTGGTTTCTCAGTCTGTTTCCTAGTGCCGGTTTGAAGTGCCTGCCGTTTTCACTGTAAAACCGAGTTGGAGCTTGTACCTCCCCATATATATGTATGGAGTGGAGTTGGCAACTGAAAAGAAACTTTGTGTTCCCTTCAAGCTAGGTGAAGGACGGCTTTCACACACACTTATCTCTCAGAACTGAGCATGTGGAGAGACGTTCGTTCATCCAGCACAAAGGGAACGGGTTGCAGGAGAAACCCTTACTCTGTTTTCTCAATCTGTTTCCTAGTGCCGGTTTGAAGTTCCTGCCGTTTTCACTGTAAAACCGAGTTGGAGCTTGTACCTCCCCATATATATGTATGGAGTGGAGTTGGCAACTGAAAAGAAACTTTGTGTTCCCTTCAAGCTAGGTGAAGGACGGCTTTCACACACACTTATCTCTCAGAACTGAGCATGTGGAGAGACGTTCGTTCATCCAGCACAAAGGGAACGGGTTGCAGGAGAAACCCTTACTCTGGTTTCTCAGTCTGTTTCCTAGTGCCGGTTTGAAGTGCCTGCCGTTTTCACTGTAAAACCGAGTTGGAGCTTGTACCTCCCCATATATATGTATGGAGTGGAGTTGGCAACTGAAAAGAAACTTTGTGTTCCCTTCAAGCTAGGTGAAGGACGGCTTTCACACACACTTATCTCTCAGAACTGAGCATGTGGAGAGACGTTCGTTCATCCAGCACAAAGGGAACGGGTTGCAGGAGAAACCCTTACTCTGGTTTCTCAGTCTGTTTCCTAGTGCCGGTTTGAAGTGCCTGCCGTTTTCACTGTAAAACCGAGTTGGAGCTTGTACCTCCCCATATATATGTATGGAGTGGAGTTGGCAACTGAAAAGAAACTTTGTGTTCCCTTCAAGCTAGGTGAAGGACGGCTTTCACACACACTTATCTCTCAGAACTGAGCATGTGGAGAGACGTTCGTTCATCCAGCACAAAGGGAACGGGTTGCAGGAGAAACCCTTACTCTGGTTTCTCAGTCTGTTTCCTAGTGCCGGTTTGAAGTGCCTGCCGTTTTCACTGTAAAACCGAGTTGGAGCTTGTACCTCCCCATATATATGTATGGAGTGGAGTTGGCAACTGAAAAGAAACTTTGTGTTCCCTTCAAGCTAGGTGAAGGACGGCTTTCACACACACTTATCTCTCAGAACTGAGCATGTGGAGAGACGTTCGTTCATCCAGCACAAAGGGAACGGGTTGCAGGAGAAACCCTTACTCTGGTTTCTCAGTCTGTTTCCTAGTGCCGGTTTGAAGTGCCTGCCGTTTTCACTGTAAAACCGAGTTGGAGCTTGTACCTCCCCATATATAAGTATGGAGTGGAGTTGGCAACTGAAAAGAAACTTTGTGTTCCCTTCAAGCTAGTTGAAGGACGGCTATCACACACACTTATCTCTCAGAACTGAGCATGTGGAGAGACGTTCGTTCATCCAGCACAAAGGGAACGGGTTGCAGGAGAAACCCTTACTCTGGTTTCTCAGTCTGTTTCCTAGTGCCGGTTTGAAGTGCCTGCCGTTTTCACTGTAAAACCGAGTTGGAGCTTGTACCTCCCCATATATATGTATGGAGTGGAGTTGGCAACTGAAAAGAAACTTTGTGTTCCCTTCAAGCTAGGTGAAGGACGGCTTTCACACACACTTATCTCTCAGAACTGAGCATGTGGAGAGACGTTCGTTCATCCAGCACAAAGGGAACGGGTTGCAGGAGAAACCCTTACTCTGGATTCTCAGTCGGTTTCCTAGTGCCGGTTTGAAGTGCCTGCCGTTTTCACTGTAAAACCGAGTTGGAGCTTGTACCTCCCCATATATATGTATGGAGTGGAGTTTGCAACTGAAAAGAAACTTTGTGTTCCCTTCAAGCTAGGTGAAGGACGGCTTTCACACACACTTATCTCTCAGAACTGAGCATGTGGAGAGACGTTCGTTCATCCAGCACAAAGGGAACGGGTTGCAGGAGAAACCCTTACTCTGGTTTCTCAGTCTGTTTCCTAGTGCCGGTTTGAAGTGCCTGCCGTTTTCACTGTAAAACCGAGTTGGAGCTTGTACCTCCCCATATATATGTATGGAGTGGAGTTGGCAACTGAAAAGAAACTTTGTGTTCCCTTCAAGCTAGGTGAAGGACGGCTTTCACACACACTTATCTCTCAGAACTGAGCATGTGGAGAGACGTTCGTTCATCCAGCACAAAGGGAACGGGTTGCAGGAGAAACCCTTACTCTGGTTTCTCAGTCTGTTTCCTAGTGCCGGTTTGAAGTGCCTGACGTTTTCATTGTAAAACCGAGTTGGAGCTTGTACCTCCCCATATATATGTATGGAGTGGAGTTGGCAACTGAAAAGAAACTTTGTGTTCCCTTCAAGCTAGGTGAAGGACGGCTTTCACACACACTTATCTCTCAGAACTGAGCATGTGGAGAGACGTTCGTTCATCCAGCACAAAGGGAACGGGTTGCAGGAGAAACCCTTACTCTGGTTTCTCAGTCTGTTTCCTAGTGCCGATTTGAAGTGCCTGCCGTTTTCACTGTAAAACCGAGTTGGAGCTTGTACCTCCCCATATATATGTATGGAGTGGAGTTGGCAACTGAAAAGAAATTTTGTGTTCCCTTCAAGTTAGGTGAAGGACGGCTTTCACAGACACTTATCTCTCAGACATGAGCATGTTGAGAGACGTTCGTTCATCCAGCACAAAAGGAACGGGTTGCAGGAGAAACCCCTACTCTGGTTTCTCAGTCGGTTTCCTAGTGCCGGTTTGAAGTGCCTGCCGTTTTCACTGTAAAACCGAGTTGGAGCTTGTACCTCCCCATATATATGTATGGAGTGGAGTTGGCAACTGAAAAGAAACTTTGTGTTCCCTTCAAGCTAGGTGAAGGACGGCTTTCACACACACTTATCTCTCAGAACTGAGCATGTGGAGAGCCGTTCTTTCATCCAGCACAAAGGGAACGGGTTGCAGGAGAAACCCTTACTCTGGTTTCTCAGTCTGTTTCCTAGTGCCGGTTTGAAGTGCCTGCCGTTTTCACTGTAAAACCGAGTTGGAGCTTGTACCTCCCCATATATATGTATGGAGTGGGGTTGGCAACTGAAAAGAAACTTTGTGTTCCCTTCAAGCTAGGTGAAGGACGGCTTTCACACACACTTATCTCTCAGAACTGAGCATGTGGAGAGACGTTCGTTCATCCAGCACAAAGGGAACGGGTTGCAGGAGAAACCCTTACTCTGGTTTCTCAGTCTGTTTCCTAGTGCCGGTTTGAAGTGCCTGCCGTTTTCACTGTAAAACCGAGTTGGAGCTTGTACCTCCCCATATATATGTATGGAGTGGAGTTGGCAACTGAAAAGAAACTTTGTGTTCCCTTCAAGCTAGGTGAAGGACGGCTTTCACACACACTTATCTCTCAGAACTGAGCATGTGGAGAGACGTTCGTTCATCCAGCACAAAGGGAACGGGTTGCAGGAGAAACCCTTACTCTGGTTTCTCAGTCTGTTTCCTAGTGCCGGTTTGAAGTGCATGCCGTTTTCACTTTAAAACCGAGTTGGAGCTTGTACTTCCCCCTATATAAGTATGGAGTGGAGTTGGCAACTGAAAAGAAACTTTGTGTTCCCTTCAAGCTAGGTGAAGGACAGCTTTCACACACACTTATCTCTCAGAACTGAGCATGTGGAGAGACGTTCGTTCATCCAGCACAAAGGGAACGGGTTGCAGGAGAAACCCTTACTCTGGTTTCTCAGTCTGTTTCCTAGTGCCGGTTTGAAGTGCCTGACGTTTTCATTGTAAAACCGAGTTGGAGCTTGTACCTCCCCATATATATGTATGGAGTGGAGTTGGCAACTGAAAAGAAACTTTGTGTTCCCTTCAAGCTAGGTGAAGGACGGCTTTCACACACACTTATCTCTCAGAACTGAGCATGTGGAGAGACGTTCGTTCATCCAGCACAAAGGGAACGGGTTGCAGGAGAAACCCTTACTCTGGTTTCTCAGTCTGTTTCCTAGTGCCGATTTGAAGTGCCTGCCGTTTTCACTGTAAAACCGAGTTGGAGCTTGTACCTCCCCATATATATGTATGGAGTGGAGTTGGCATCTGAAAAGAAATTTTGTGTTCCCTTCAAGTTAGGTGAAGGACGGCTTTCACAGACACTTATCTCTCAGACATGAGCATGTTGAGAGACGTTCGTTCATCCAGCACAAAAGGAACGGGTTGCAGGAGAAACCCCTACTCTGGTTTCTCAGTCGGTTTCCTAGTGCCGGTTTGAAGTGCCTGCCGTTTTCACTGTAAAACCGAGTTGGAGCTTGTACCTCCCCATATATATGTATGGAGTGGAGTTGGCAACTGAAAAGAAACTTTGTGTTCCCTTCAAGCTAGGTGAAGGACGGCTTTCACACACACTTATCTCTCAGAACTGAGCATGTGGAGAGCCGTTCTTTCATCCAGCACAAAGGGAACGGGTTGCAGGAGAAACCCTTACTCTGGTTTCTCAGTCTGTTTCCTAGTGCCGGTTTGAAGTGCCTGCCGTTTTCACTGTAAAACCGAGTTGGAGCTTGTACCTCCCCATATATATGTATGGAGTGGGGTTGGCAACTGAAAAGAAACTTTGTGTTCCCTTCAAGCTAGGTGAAGGACGGCTTTCACACACACTTATCTCTCAGAACTGAGCATGTGGAGAGACGTTCGTTCATCCAGCACAAAGGGAACGGGTTGCAGGAGAAACCCTTACTCTGGTTTCTCAGTCTGTTTCCTAGTGCCGGTTTGAAGTGCCTGCCGTTTTCACTGTAAAACCGAGTTGGAGCTTGTACCTCCCCATATATATGTATGGAGTGGAGTTGGCAACTGAAAAGAAACTTTGTGTTCCCTTCAAGCTAGGTGAAGGACGGCTTTCACACACACTTATCTCTCAGAACTGAGCATGTGGAGAGACGTTCGTTCATCCAGCACAAAGGGAACGGGTTGCAGGAGAAACCCTTACTCTGGTTTCTCAGTCTGTTTCCTAGTGCCGGTTTGAAGTGCATGCCGTTTTCACTTTAAAACCGAGTTGGAGCTTGTACTTCCCCCTATATAAGTATGGAGTGGAGTTGGCAACTGAAAAGAAACTTTGTGTTCCCTTCAAGCTAGGTGAAGGACAGCTTTCACACACACTTATCTCTCAGAACTGAGCATGTGGAGAGACGTTCGTTCATCCAGCACAAAGGGAACGGGTTGCAGGAGAAACCCTTACTCTGGTTTCTCAGTCTGTTTCCTAGTGCCGGTTTGAAGTGCCTGCCGTTTTCACTGTAAAACCGAGTTGCAGCTTGTACCTCCCCATATATATATATGGAGTGGTGTTTGTAACTGAAAAGAAATTTTGTGTTCCCTTCAAGCTAGGTGAAGGTCGGCTTTCACACTCATTTATCTCTCAGACCTGAGTATGTGCAGAGACCGTCGTTCATCCAGCACAAAGGCAACGGTTTGCAGGAGAAACCCTTACTCTGGTTTCTCAGTTTGTTTCCTAGCGCCGGTTTGAAGTGCCTGCCGTTTTCACTGTAAAACCGAGTTGGAGCTTGTACCTCCCCATATATATGTATGGAGTGGAGTTGGCAACTGAAAAGAAACTTTGTGTTCCCTTCAAGCTAGGTGAAGGACGGCTTTCACACACACTTATCTCTCAGACATGAGCATGTGGAGAGACGTTCGTTCATCCAGCACAAAGGGAACGGGTTGCAGGAGAAACCCTTACTCTGGTTTCTCAGTCTGTTTCCTAGTGCCGGTTTGAAGTGCCTGCCGTTTTCACTGTAAAACCGAGTTGGAGCTTGTACCTCCCCATATATATGTATGGAGTGGAGTTGGCAACTGAAAAGAAACTTTGTGTTCCCTTCAAGCTAGGTGAAGGACGGCTTTCACACACACTTATCTCTCAGAACTGAGCATGTGGAGAGACGTTCGTTCATCCAGCACAAAGGGAACGGGTTGCAGGAGAAACCCTTACTGTGGTTTCTCAGTCTGTTTTTCTAGTGCCGGTTTGAAGTGCCTGCCGTTTTCACTGTAAAACCGAGTTGGAGCTTGTACCTCCCCATATATATGTATGGAGTGGAGTTGGCAGCTGAAAAGAAACTTTGTGTTCCCTTCAAGCTAGGTGAAGGACGGCTTTCACACACACTTATCTCTCAGAACTGAGCATGTGGAGAGACGTTCGTTCATCCAGCACAAAGGGAACGGGTTGCAGGAGAAACCCTTACTCTGGTTTCTCAGTCTGTTTCCTAGTGCCGGTTTGAAGTGCCTGCCGTTTTCACAGTAAAACCGAGTTGGAGCTTGTACCTCCCCATATATATGTATGGAGTGGAGTTGGCAACTGAAAAGAAACTTTGTGTTCCCTTCAAGCTAGGTGAAGGACGGCTTTCACACACACTTATCTCTCAGAACTGAGTATGTGGAGAGACTTTCGTTCATCCAGCACAAATGGAACTGGTTGCAGGAGAAACCCTTACTGTGGTTTCTCAGTCTGTTTTTCTAGTGCCGGTTTGAAGTGCCTGCCGTTTTCACTGTAAAACCGAGTTGGAGCTTGTACCTCCCCATATATATGTATGGAGTGGAGTTGGCAACTGAAAAGAAACTTTGTGTTCCCTTCAAGCTAGGTGAAGGACGGCTTTCACACACACTTATCTCTCAGAACTGAGCATGTGGAGAGACGTTCGTTCATCCAGCACAAAGGGAACGGGTTGCAGGAGAAACCCTTACTCTGGATTCTCAGTCGGTTTCCTAGTGCCGGTTTGAAGTGCCTGCCGTTTTCACTGTAAAACCGAGTTGGAGCTTGTACCTCCCCATATATATGTATGGAGTGGAGTTGGCAACTGAAAAGAAACTTTGTGTTCCCTTCAAGCTAGGTGAAGGACGGCTTTCACACACACTTATCTCTCAGAACTGAGCATGTGGAGAGACGTTCGTTCATCCAGCACAAAGGGAACGGGTTGCAGGAGAAACCCTTACTCTGGTTTCTCAGTCTGTTTCCTAGTGCCGGTTTGAAGTGCCTGCCGTTTTCACTGTAAAACCGAGTTGGAGCTTGTACCTCACCATATATATGTATGGAGTGGAGTTGGCCACAGAAAAGAAACTTTGTGTGCCCTTCAAGCTAGGTGAAGGACGGCTTTCACACACACTTATCTCTCAGAACTGAGCATGTGGAGAGACGTTCGTTCATCTAGCACAAAGGGAACGGGTTGCAGGAGAAACCCTTACTCTGGTTTCTCAGTCTGTTTCCTAGTGCCGGTTTGAAGTGCCTGCCGTTTTCACTGTAAAACCGAGTTGGAGCTTGTACCTCCCCATATATATGTATGGAGTGGAGTTGGCAACTGAAAAGAAACTTTGTGTTCCCTTCAAGCTAGGTGAAGGACGGCTTTCACACACACTTATCTCTCAGAACTGAGCATGTGGAGAGACGTTCGTTCATCCAGCACAAAGGGAACGGGTTGCAGGAGAAACCCTTACTCTGGATTCTCAGTCGGTTTCCTAGTGCCGGTTTGAAGTGCCTGCCGTTTTCACTGTAAAACCGAGTTGGAGCTTGTACCTCCCCATATATATGTATGGAGTGGAGTTGGCAACTGAAAAGAAACTTTGTGTTCCCTTCAAGCTAGGTGAAGGACGGCTTTCACACACACTTATCTCTCAGAACTGAGCATGTGGAGAGACGTTCGTTCATCCAGCACAAAGGGAACGGGTTTCAGGAGAAACCCTTACTCTGGTTTCTCAGTCTGTTTCCTAGTGCCGGTTTGAAGTGCCTGCCGTTTTCACTGTAAAACCGAGTTGGAGCTTGTACCTCCCCATATATATGTATGGAGTGGAGTTGGCAACTGAAAAGAAACTTTGTGTTCCCTTCAAGCTAGGTGAAGGACGGCTTTCACACACACTTATCTCTCAGAACTGAGCATGTGGAGAGACGTTCGTTCATCCAGCACAAAGGGAACGGGTTGCAGGAGAAACCCTTACTCTGGTTTCTCAGTCTGTTTCCTAGTGCCGGTTTGAAGTGCCTGCCGTTTTCACTGTAAAACCGAGTTGGAGCTTGTACCTCCCCATATATATGTATGGAGTGGAGTTGGCAACTGAAAAGAAACTTTGTGTTCCCTTCAAGCTAGGTGAAGGACGGCTTTCACACACACTTATCTCTCAGAACTGAGCATGTGGAGAGACGTTCGTTCATCCAGCACAAAGGGAACGGGTTGCAGGAGAAACCCTTACTGTGGTTTCTCAGTCTGTTTTTCTAGTGCCGGTTTGAAGTGCCTGCCGTTTTCACTGTAAAACCGAGTTGGAGCTTGTACCTCCCCATATATATGTATGGAGTGGAGTTGGCAACTGAAAAGAAACTTTGTGTTCCCTTCAAGCTAGGTGAAGGACGGCTTTCACACACACTTATCTCTCAGAACTGAGCATGTGGAGAGACGTTCGTTCATCCAGCACAAAGGGAACGGGTTGCAGGAGAAACCCTTACTCTGGTTTCTCAGTCTGTTTCCTAGTGCCGGTTTGAAGTGCCTGCCGTTTTCACTGTAAAACCGAGTTGGAGCTTGTACCTCCCCATATATATGTATGGAGTGGAGTTGGCAACTGAAAAGAAACTTTGTGTTCCCTTCAAGCTAGGTGAAGGACGGCTTTCACACACACTTATCTCTCAGAACTGAGCATGTGGAGAGACGTTCGTTCATCCAGCACAAAGGGAACGGGTTGCAGGAGAAACCCTTACTCTGGTTTCTCAGTCTGTTTCCTAGTGCCGGTTTGAAGTGCCTGCCGTTTTCACTGTAAAACCGAGTTGGAGGTTGTACCTCCCCATATATAAGTATGGAGTGGAGTTGGCAACTGAAAAGAAACTTTGTGTTCCCTTCAAGCTAGGTGACGGACGGCTTTCACACACACTTATCTCTCAGAACTGAGCATGTGGAGAGACGTTCGTTCATCCAGCACAAAGGGAACGGGTTGCAGGAGAAACCCTTACTCTGGTTTCTCAGTCTGTTTCCTAGTGCCGGTTTGAAGTGCCTGCCGTTTTCACTGTAAAACCGAGTTGGAGCTTGTACCTCCCCATATATATGTATGGAGTGGAGTTGGCAACTGAAAAGAAACTTTGTGTTCCCTTCAAGCTAGGTGAAGGACAGCTTTCACACACACTTATCTCTCAGAACTGAGCATGTGGAGAGACGTTCGTTCATCCAGCACAAAGGGAACGGGTTGCAGGAGAAACCCTTACTCTGGTTTCTCAGTCTGTTTCCTAGTGCCGGTTTGAAGTGCCTGCCGTTTTCACTGTAAAACCGAGTTGGAGCTTGTACCTCCCCATATATATATATGGAGTGGTGTTTGTAACTGAAAAGAAATTTTGTGTTCCCTTCAAGCTAGGTGAAGGTCGGCTTTCACACTCATTTATCTCTCAGACCTGAGTATGTGTAGAGACCGTCGTTCATCCAGCACAAAGGCAACGGGTTGCAGAGAAACCCTTACTCTGGTTTCTCAGTCTGTTTCCTAGCGCCGGTTTGAAGTGCCTGCCGTTTTCACTGTAAAACCGAGTTGGAGCTTGTACCTCCCCATATATAAGTATGGAGTGGAGTTGGCAACTGAAAAGAAACTTTGTGTTCCCTTCAAGCTAGGTGAAGGACGGCTTTCACACACACTTATCTCTCAGAACTGAGCATGTGGAGAGACGTTCGTTCATCCAGCACAAAGGGAACGGGTTGCAGGAGAAACCCTTACTCTGGTTTCTCAGTCTGTTTCCTAGTGCCGGTTTGAAGTGCCTGCCGTTTTCACTGTAAAACCGAGTTGGAGCTTGTACTTCCCCATATATAAGTATGGAGTGGAGTTGGCAACTGAAAAGAAACTTTGTGTTCCCTTCAAGCTAGGTGAAGGACGGCTTTCACACACACTTATCTCTCAGAACTGAGCATGTGGAGAGACGTTCGTTCATCCAGCACAAAGGGAACGGGTTGCAGGAGAAACCCTTACTCTGGTTTCTCAGTCTGTTTCCTAGTGCCGGTTTGAAGTGCCTGCCGTTTTCACTGTAAAACCGAGTTGGAGCTTGTACCTCCCCATATATAAGTATGGAGTGGAGTTGGCAACTGAAAAGAAACTTTGTGTTCCCTTCAAGCTAGGTGAAGGACAGCTTTCACACACACTTATCTCTCAGAACTGAGCATGTGGAGAGACGTTCGTTCATCCAGCACAAAGGGAACGGGTTGCAGGAGAAACCCTTACTCTGGTTTCTCAGTCTGTTTCCTAGTGCCGGTTTGAAGTGCCTGCCGTTTTCACTGTAAAACCGAGTTGCAGCTTGTACCTCCCCATATATATATATGGAGTGGGGTTTGCAACTGAAAAGAAATTTTGTGTTCCCTTCAAGCTAGGTGAAGTTCGGCTTTCACACTCATTTATCTCTCAGACCTGAGTATGTGGAGAGACCTTCGTTCATCCAGCACAAAGGCAACGGGTTGCAGGAGAAACCCTTACTCTGGTTTCTCAGTCTGTTTCCTAGCGCCGGTTTGAAGTGCCTGCCGTTTTCACTGTAAAACCGAGTTGGAGCTTGTACCTCCCCATATATATGTATGGAGTGGAGTTGGCAACTGAAAAGAAATTTTGTGTTCCCTTCAAGCTAGGTGAAGGACGGCTTTCACAGACACTTATCTCTCAGACATGAGCATGTTGAGAGACGTTCGTTCATCCAGCACAAAAGGAACGGGTTGCAGGAGAAACCCTTACTCTGGTTTCTCAGTCGGTTTCCTAGTGCCGGTTTGAAGTGCCTGCCGTTTTCACTGTAAAACCGAGTTGGAGCTTGTACCTCCCCATATATATGTATGGAGTGGAGTTGGCAACTGAAAAGAAACTTTGTGTTCCCTTCAAGCTAGGTGAAGGACGGCTTTCACACACACTTATCTCTCAGACCTGAGCATGTGGAGAGACGTTCGTTCATCCAGCACAAAGGGAAGGGTTGCAGGAGAAACCCTTACTCTGGTTTCTCAGTCTGTTTCCTAGTGCCGGTTTGAAGTGCCTGCCGTTTTCACTGTAAAACCGAGTTGGAGCTTGTACTTCCCCATATATAAGTATGGAGTGGAGTTGGCAACTGAAAAGAAACTTTGTGTTCCCTTCAAGCTAGGTGAAGGACGGCTTTCACACACACTTATCTCTCAGAACTGAGCATGTGGAGAGACGTTCGTTCATCCAGCACAAAGGGAACGGGTTGCAGGAGAAACCCTTACTCTGGTTTCTCAGTCTGTTTCCTAGTGCCGGTTTGAAGTGCCTGCCGTTTTCACTGTAAAACCGAGTTGGAGCTTGTACCTCCCCATATATAAGTATGGAGTGGTGTTGGCAACTGAAAAGAAACTTTGTGTTCCCTTCAAGCTAGTTGAAGGACAGCTTTCACACACACTTATCTCTCAGAACTGAGCATGTGGAGAGACGTTCGTTCATCCAGCACAAAGGGAACGGGTTGCAGGAGAAACCCTTACTCTGGTTTCTCAGTCTGTTTCCTAGTGCCGGTTTGAAGTGCCTGCCGTTTTCACTGTAAAACCGAGTTGGAGCTTGTACCTCCCCATATATATGTATGGAGTGGAGTTGGCAACTGAAAAGAAACTTTGTGTTCCCTTCAAGCTAGGTGAAGGACGGCTTTCACACACACTTATCTCTCAGAACTGAGCATGTGGAGAGACGTTCGTTCATCCAGCACAAAGGGAACGGGTTGCAGGAGAAACCCTTACTCTGGTTTCTCAGTCTGTTTCCTAGTGCCGGTTTGAAGTGCCTGCCGTTTTCACAGTAAAACCGAGTTGGAGCTTGTACCTCCCCATATATATGTATGGAGTGGAGTTGGCAACTGAAAAGAAACTTTGTGTTCCCTTCAAGCTAGGTGAAGGACGGCTTTCACACACACTTATCTCTCAGAACTGAGCATGTGGAGAGACTTTCGTTCATCCAGCACAAATGGAACTGGTTGCAGGAGAAACCCTTACTGTGGTTTCTCAGTCTGTTTTACTAGTGCCGGTTTGAAGTGCCTGCCGTTTTCACTGTAAAACCGAGTTGGAGCTTGTACCTCCCCATATATATGTATGGAGTGGAGTTGGCAACTGAAAAGAAACTTTGTGTTCCCTTCAAGCTAGGTGAAGGACGGCTTTCACACACACTTATCTCTCAGAACTGAGCATGTGGAGAGACGTTCGTTCATCCAGCACAAAGGGAACGGGTTGCAGGAGAAACCCTTACTCTGGATTCTTTGTCGGTTTCCTAGTGCCGGTTTGAAGTGCCTGCCGTTTTCACTGTAAAACCGAGTTGGAGCTTGTACCTCCCCATATATATGTATGGAGTGGAGTTGGCAACTGAAAAGAAACTTTGTGTTCCCTTCAAGCTAGGTGAAGGACGGCTTTCACACACACTTATCTCTCAGAACTGAGCATGTGGAGAGACGTTCGTTCATCCAGCACAAAGGGAACGGGTTGCAGGAGAAACCCTTACTCTGGTTTCTCAGTCTGTTTCCTAGTGCCGGTTTGAAGTGCCTGCCGTTTTAACTGTAAAACCGAGTTGGAGCTTGTACCTCCCCATATATAAGTATGGAGTGGAGTTGGCAACTGAAAAGAAACTTTGTGTTCCCTTCAAGCTAGTTGAAGGACGGCTTTCACACACACTTATCTCTCAGAACTGAGCATGTGGAGAGACGTTCGTTCATCCAGCACAAAGGGAACGGGTTGCAGGAGAAACCCTTACTCTGGTTTCTCAGTCTGTTTCCTAGTGCCGGTTTGAAGTGCCTGCCGTTTTCACTGTAAAACCGAGTTGGAGCTTGTACCTCCCCATATATATGTATGGAGTGGAGTTGGCAACTGAAAAGAAACTTTGTGTTCCCTTCAAGCTAGGTGAAGGACGGCTTTCACACACACTTATCTCTCAGAACTGAGCATGTGGAGAGACGTTCGTTCATCCAGCACAAAGGGAACGGGTTGCAGGAGAAACCCTTACTCTGGATTCTTTGTCGGTTTCCTAGTGCCGGTTTGAAGTGCCTGCCGTTTTCACTGTAAAACCGAGTTGGAGCTTGTACCTCCCCATATATATGTATGGAGTGGAGTTGGCAACTGAAAAGAAACTTTGTGTTCCCTTCAAGCTAGGTGAAGGACGGCTTTCACACACACTTATCTCTCAGAACTGAGCATGTGGAGAGACGTTCGTTCATCCAGCACAAAGGGAACGGGTTGCAGGAGAAACCCTTACTCTGGTTTCTCAGTCTGTTTCCTAGTGCCGGTTTGAAGTGCCTGCCGTTTTAACTGTAAAACCGAGTTGGAGCTTGTACCTCCCCATATATAAGTATGGAGTGGAGTTGGCAACTGAAAAGAAACTTTGTGTTCCCTTCAAGCTAGTTGAAGGACGGCTTTCACACACACTTATCTCTCAGAACTGAGCATGTGGAGAGACGTTCGTTCATCCAGCACAAAGGGAACGGGTTGCAGGAGAAACCCTTACTCTGGTTTCTCAGTCTGTTTCCTAGTGCCGGTTTGAAGTGCCTGCCGTTTTCACTGTAAAACCGAGTTGGAGCTTGTACCTCCCCATATATATGTATGGAGTGGAGTTGGCAACTGAAAAGAAACTTTGTGTTCCCTTCAAGCTAGGTGAAGGACGGCTTTCACACACACTTATCTCTCAGAACTGAGCATGTGGAGAGACGTTCGTTCATCCAGCACAAAGGGAACGGGTTGCAGGAGAAACCCTTACTCTGTTTTCTCAATCTGTTTCCTAGTGCCGGTTTGAAGTTCCTGCCGTTTTCACTGTAAAACCGAGTTGGAGCTTTTACCTCCCCATATATATGTATGGAGTGGAGTTGGCAACTGAAAAGAAACTTTGTGTTCCCTTCAAGCTAGGTGAAGGACGGCTTTCACACACACTTATCTCTCAGAACTGAGCATGTGGAGAGACGTTCGTTCATCCAGCACAAAGGGAACGGGTTGCAGGAGAAACCCTTACTCTGGTTTCTCAGTCTGTTTCCTAGTGCCGGTTTGAAGTGCCTGCCGTTTTCACTGTAAAACCGAGTTGGAGCTTGTACCTCCCCATATATATGTATGGAGTGGAGTTGGCAACTGAAAAGAAACTTTGTGTTCCCTTCAAGCTAGGTGAAGGACGGCTTTCACACACACTTATCTCTCAGAACTGAGCATGTGGAGAGACGTTCGTTCATCCAGCACAAAGGGAACGGGTTGCAGGAGAAACCCTTACTCTGGTTTCTCAGTCTGTTTCCTAGTGCCGGTTTGAAGTGCCTGCCGTTTTCACTGTAAAACCGAGTTGGAGCTTGTACCTCCCCATATATATGTATGGAGTGGAGTTGGCAACTGAAAAGAAACTTTGTGTTCCCTTCAAGCTAGGTGAAGGACGGCTTTCACACACACTTATCTCTCAGAACTGAGCATGTGGAGAGACGTTCGTTCATCCAGCACAAAGGGAACGGGTTGCAGGAGAAACCCTTACTCTGGTTTCTCAGTCTGTTTCCTAGTGCCGGTTTGAAGTGCCTGCCGTTTTCACTGTAAAACCGAGTTGGAGCTTGTACCTCCCCATATATATGTATGGAGTGGAGTTGGCAACTGAAAAGAAACTTTGTGTTCCCTTCAAGCTAGGTGAAGGACGGCTTTCACACACACTTATCTCTCAGAACTGAGCATGTGGAGAGACGTTCGTTCATCCAGCACAAAGGGAACGGGTTGCAGGAGAAACCCTTACTCTGGTTTCTCAGTCTGTTTCCTAGTGCCGGTTTGAAGTGCCTGCCGTTTTCACTGTAAAACCGAGTTGGAGCTTGTACCTCCCCATATATATGTATGGAGTGGAGTTGGCAACTGAAAAGAAACTTTGTGTTCCCTTCAAGCTAGGTGAAGGACGGCTTTCACACACACTTATCTCTCAGAACTGAGCATGTGGAGAGACGTTCGTTCATCCAGCACAAAGGGAACGGGTTGCAGGAGAAACCCTTACTCTGGATTCTTTGTCGGTTTCCTAGTGCCGGTTTGAAGTGCCTGCCGTTTTCACTGTAAAACCGAGTTGGAGCTTGTACCTCCCCATATATATGTATGGAGTGGAGTTGGCAACTGAAAAGAAACTTTGTGTTCCCTTCAAGCTAGGTGAAGGACGGCTTTCACACACACTTATCTCTCAGAACTGAGCATGTGGAGAGACGTTCGTTCATCCAGCACAAAGGGAACGGGTTGCAGGAGAAACCCTTACTCTGGTTTCTCAGTCTGTTTCCTAGTGCCGGTTTGAAGTGCCTGCGGTTTTAACTGTAAAACCGAGTTGGAGCTTGTACCTCCCCATATATAAGTATGGAGTGGAGTTGGCAACTGAAAAGAAACTTTGTGTTCCCTTCAAGCTAGTTGAAGGACGGCTTTCACACACACTTATCTCTCAGAACTGAGCATGTGGAGAGACGTTCGTTCATCCAGCACAAAGGGAACGGGTTGCAGGAGAAACCCTTACTCTGGTTTCTCAGTCTGTTTCCTAGTGCCGGTTTGAAGTGCCTGCCGTTTTCACTGTAAAACCGAGTTGGAGCTTGTACCTCCCCATATATATGTATGGAGTGGAGTTGGCAACTGAAAAGAAACTTTGTGTTCCCTTCAAGCTAGGTGAAGGACGGCTTTCACACACACTTATCTCTCAGAACTGAGCATGTGGAGAGACGTTCGTTCATCCAGCACAAAGGGAACGGGTTGCAGGAGAAACCCTTACTCTGTTTTCTCAATCTGTTTCCTAGTGCCGGTTTGAAGTTCCTGCCGTTTTCACTGTAAAACCGAGTTGGAGCTTGTACCTCCCCATATATATGTATGGAGTGGAGTTGGCAACTGAAAAGAAACTTTGTGTTCCCTTCAAGCTAGGTGAAGGACGGCTTTCACACACACTTATCTCTCAGAACTGAGCATGTGGAGAGACGTTCGTTCATCCAGCACAAAGGGAACGGGTTGCAGGAGAAACCCTTACTCTGGTTTCTCAGTCTGTTTCCTAGTGCCGGTTTGAAGTGCCTGCCGTTTTCACTGTAAAACCGAGTTGGAGCTTGTACCTCCCCATATATATGTATGGAGTGGAGTTGGCAACTGAAAAGAAACTTTGTGTTCCCTTCAAGCTAGGTGAAGGACGGCTTTCACACACACTTATCTCTCAGAACTGAGCATGTGGAGAGACGTTCGTTCATCCAGCACAAAGGGAACGGGTTGCAGGAGAAACCCTTACTCTGGTTTCTCAGTCTGTTTCCTAGTGCCGGTTTGAAGTGCCTGCCGTTTTCACTGTAAAACCGAGTTGGAGCTTGTACCTCCCCATATATATGTATGGAGTGGAGTTGGCAACTGAAAAGAAACTTTGTGTTCCCTTCAAGCTAGGTGAAGGACGGCTTTCACACACACTTATCTCTCAGAACTGAGCATGTGGAGAGACGTTCGTTCATCCAGCACAAAGGGAACGGGTTGCAGGAGAAACCCTTACTCTGGTTTCTCAGTCTGTTTCCTAGTGCCGGTTTGAAGTGCCTGCCGTTTTCACTGTAAAACCGAGTTGGAGCTTGTACCTCCCCATATATATGTATGGAGTGGAGTTGGCAACTGAAAAGAAACTTTGTGTTCCCTTCAAGCTAGGTGAAGGACGGCTTTCACACACACTTATCTCTCAGAACTGAGCATGTGGAGAGACGTTCGTTCATCCAGCACAAAGGGAACGGGTTGCAGGAGAAACCCTTACTCTGGTTTCTCAGTCTGTTTCCTAGTGCCGGTTTGAAGTGCCTGCCGTTTTCACTGTAAAACCGAGTTGGAGCTTGTACCTCCCCATATATAAGTATGGAGTGGAGTTGGCAACTGAAAAGAAACTTTGTGTTCCCTTCAAGCTAGTTGAAGGACGGCTATCACACACACTTATCTCTCAGAACTGAGCATGTGGAGAGACGTTCGTTCATCCAGCACAAAGGGAACGGGTTGCAGGAGAAACCCTTACTCTGGTTTCTCAGTCTGTTTCCTAGTGCCGGTTTGAAGTGCCTGCCGTTTTCACTGTAAAACCGAGTTGGAGCTTGTACCTCCCCATATATATGTATGGAGTGGAGTTGGCAACTGAAAAGAAACTTTGTGTTCCCTTCAAGCTAGGTGAAGGACGGCTTTCACACACACTTATCTCTCAGAACTGAGCATGTGGAGAGACGTTCGTTCATCCAGCACAAAGGGAACGGGTTGCAGGAGAAACCCTTACTCTGGATTCTCAGTCGGTTTCCTAGTGCCGGTTTGAAGTGCCTGCCGTTTTCACTGTAAAACCGAGTTGGAGCTTGTACCTCCCCATATATATGTATGGAGTGGAGTTTGCAACTGAAAAGAAACTTTGTGTTCCCTTCAAGCTAGGTGAAGGACGGCTTTCACACACACTTATCTCTCAGAACTGAGCATGTGGAGAGACGTTCGTTCATCCAGCACAAAGGGAACGGGTTGCAGGAGAAACCCTTACTCTGGTTTCTCAGTCTGTTTCCTAGTGCCGGTTTGAAGTGCCTGCCGTTTTCACTGTAAAACCGAGTTGGAGCTTGTACCTCCCCATATATATGTATGGAGTGGAGTTGGCAACTGAAAAGAAACTTTGTGTTCCCTTCAAGCTAGGTGAAGGACGGCTTTCACACACACTTATCTCTCAGAACTGAGCATGTGGAGAGACGTTCGTTCATCCAGCACAAAGGGAACGGGTTGCAGGAGAAACCCTTACTCTGGTTTCTCAGTCTGTTTCCTAGTGCCGGTTTGAAGTGCCTGCCGTTTTCACTGTAAAACCGAGTTGGAGCTTGTACCTCCCCATATATATGTATGGAGTGGAGTTGGCAACTGAAAAGAAACTTTGTGTTCCCTTCAAGCTAGGTGAAGGACGGCTTTCACACACACTTATCTCTCAGAACTGAGCATGTGGAGAGACGTTCGTTCATCCAGCACAAAGGGAACGGGTTGCAGGAGAAACCCTTACTGTGGTTTCTCAGTCTGTTTTTCTAGTGCCGGTTTGAAGTGCCTGCCGTTTTCACTGTAAAACCGAGTTGGAGCTTGTACCTCCCCATATATATGTATGGAGTGGAGTTGGCAGCTGAAAAGAAACTTTGTGTTCCCTTCAAGCTAGGTGAAGGACGGCTTTCACACACACTTATCTCTCAGAACTGAGCATGTGGAGAGACGTTCGTTCATCCAGCACAAAGGGAACGGGTTGCAGGAGAAACCCTTACTCTGGTTTCTCAGTCTGTTTCCTAGTGCCGGTTTGAAGTGCCTGCCGTTTTCACTGTAAAACCGAGTTGGAGCTTGTACCTCCCCATATATAAGTATGGAGTGGAGTTGGCAACTGAAAAGAAACTTTGTGTTCCCTTCAAGCTAGGTGAAGGACGGCTTTCACACACACTTATCTCTCAGAACTGAGCATGTGGAGAGACGTTCGTTCATCCAGCACAAAGGGAACGGTTTGCAGGAGAAACCCTTACTCTGGTTTCTCAGTCTGTTTCCTAGTGCCGGTTTGAAGTGCCTGCCGTTTTCACTGTAAAACCGAGTTGGAGCTTGTACTTCCCCATATATAAGTATGGAGTGGAGTTGGCAACTGAAAAGAAACTTTGTGTTCCCTTCAAGCTAGGTGAAGGACGGCTTTCACACACACTTATCTCTCAGAACTGAGCATGTGGAGAGACGTTCGTTCATCCAGCACAAAGGGAACGGGTTGCAGGAGAAACCCTTACTCTGGTTTCTCAGTCTGTTTCCTAGTGCCGGTTTGAAGTGCCTGCCGTTTTCACTGTAAAACTGAGTTGGAGCTTGTACCTCCCCATATATAAGTATGGAGTGGAGTTGGCAACTGAAAAGAAACTTTGTGTTCCCTTCAAGCTAGGTGAAGGACAGCTTTCACACACACTTATCTCTCAGAACTGAGCATGTGGAGAGACGTTCGTTCATCCAGCACAAAGGGAACGGGTTGCAGGAGAAACCCTTACTCTGGTTTCTCAGTCTGTTTCCTAGTGCCGGTTTGAAGTGCCTGCCGTTTTCACTGTAAAACCGAGTTGCAGCTTGTACCTCCCCATGTATATATATGGAGTGGGGTTTGCAACTGAAAAGAAATTTTGTGTTCCCTTCAAGCTAGGTGAAGTTCGGCTTTCACACTCATTTATCTCTCAGACCTGAGTATGTGGAGAGACCTTCGTTCATCCAGCACAAAGGGAACGGGTTGCAGGAGAAACCCTTACTCTGGTTTCTCAGTCTGTTTCCTAGCGCCGGTTTGAAGTGCCTGCCGTTTTCACTGTAAAACCGAGTTGGAGCTTGTACCTCCCCATATATATGTATGGAGTGGAGTTGGCAACTGAAAAGAAATTTTGTGTTCCCTTCAAGCTAGGTGAAGGACGGCTTTCACAGACACTTATCTCTCAGACATGAGCATTTTGAGAGACGTTCGTTCATCCAGCACAAAAGGAACGGGTTGCAGGAGAAACCCTTACTCTGGTTTCTCAGTCGGTTTCCTAGTGCCGGTTTGAAGTGCCTGCCGTTTTCACTGTAAAACCGAGTTGGAGCTTGTACCTCCCCATATATATGTATGGAGTGGAGTTGGCAACTGAAAAGAAACTTTGTGTTCCCTTCAAGCTAGGTGAAGGACGGCTTTCACACACACTTATCTCTCAGAACTGAGCATGTGGAGAGACGTTCGTTCATCCAGCACAAAGGGAAGGGTTGCAGGAGAAACCCTTACTCTGGTTTCTCAGTCTGTTTCCTAGTGCCGGTTTGAAGTGCCTGCCGTTTTCACTGTAAAACCGAGTTGGAGCTTGTACTTCCCCATATATAAGTATGGAGTGGAGTTGGCAACTGAAAAGAAACTTTGTGTTCCCTTCAAGCTAGGTGAAGGACGGCTTTCACACACACTTATCTCTCAGAACTGAGCATGTGGAGAGACGTTCGTTCATCCAGCACAAAGGGAACGGGTTGCAGGAGAAACCCTTACTGTGGTTTCTCAGTCTGTTTTTCTAGTGCCGGTTTGAAGTGCCTGCCGTTTTCACTGTAAAACCGAGTTGGAGCTTGTACCTCCCCATATATATGTATGGAGTGGAGTTGGCAGCTGAAAAGAAACTTTGTGTTCCCTTCAAGCTAGGTGAAGGACGGCTTTCACACACACTTATCTCTCAGAACTGAGCATGTGGAGAGACGTTCGTTCATCCAGCACAAAGGGAACGGGTTGCAGGAGAAACCCTTACTCTGGTTTCTCAGTCTGTTTCCTAGTGCCGGTTTGAAGTGCCTGCCGTTTTCACTGTAAAACCGAGTTGGAGCTTGTACCTCCCCATATATAAGTATGGAGTGGAGTTGGCAACTGAAAAGAAACTTTGTGTTCCCTTCAAGCTAGGTGAAGGACGGCTTTCACACACACTTATCTCTCAGAACTGAGCATGTGGAGAGACGTTCGTTCATCCAGCACAAAGGGAACGGTTTGCAGGAGAAACCCTTACTCTGGTTTCTCAGTCTGTTTCCTAGTGCCGGTTTGAAGTGCCTGCCGTTTTCACTGTAAAACCGAGTTGGAGCTTGTACTTCCCCATATATAAGTATGGAGTGGAGTTGGCAACTGAAAAGAAACTTTGTGTTCCCTTCAAGCTAGGTGAAGGACGGCTTTCACACACACTTATCTCTCAGAACTGAGCATGTGGAGAGACGTTCGTTCATCCAGCACAAAGGGAACGGGTTGCAGGAGAAACCCTTACTCTGGTTTCTCAGTCTGTTTCCTAGTGCCGGTTTGAAGTGCCTGCCGTTTTCACTGTAAAACTGAGTTGGAGCTTGTACCTCCCCATATATAAGTATGGAGTGGAGTTGGCAACTGAAAAGAAACTTTGTGTTCCCTTCAAGCTAGGTGAAGGACAGCTTTCACACACACTTATCTCTCAGAACTGAGCATGTGGAGAGACGTTCGTTCATCCAGCACAAAGGGAACGGGTTGCAGGAGAAACCCTTACTCTGGTTTCTCAGTCTGTTTCCTAGTGCCGGTTTGAAGTGCCTGCCGTTTTCACTGTAAAACCGAGTTGCAGCTTGTACCTCCCCATGTATATATATGGAGTGGGGTTTGCAACTGAAAAGAAATTTTGTGTTCCCTTCAAGCTAGGTGAAGTTCGGCTTTCACACTCATTTATCTCTCAGACCTGAGTATGTGGAGAGACCTTCGTTCATCCAGCACAAAGGCAACGGGTTGCAGGAGAAACCCTTACTCTGGTTTCTCAGTCTGTTTCCTAGCGCCGGTTTGAAGTGCCTGCCGTTTTCACTGTAAAACCGAGTTGGAGCTTGTACCTCCCCATATATATGTATGGAGTGGAGTTGGCAACTGAAAAGAAATTTTGTGTTCCCTTCAAGCTAGGTGAAGGACGGCTTTCACAGACACTTATCTCTCAGACATGAGCATTTTGAGAGACGTTCGTTCATCCAGCACAAAAGGAACGGGTTGCAGGAGAAACCCTTACTCTGGTTTCTCAGTCGGTTTCCTAGTGCCGGTTTGAAGTGCCTGCCGTTTTCACTGTAAAACCGAGTTGGAGCTTGTACCTCCCCATATATATGTATGGAGTGGAGTTGGCAACTGAAAAGAAACTTTGTGTTCCCTTCAAGCTAGGTGAAGGACGGCTTTCACACACACTTATCTCTCAGAACTGAGCATGTGGAGAGACGTTCGTTCATCCAGCACAAAGGGAAGGGTTGCAGGAGAAACCCTTACTCTGGTTTCTCAGTCTGTTTCCTAGTGCCGGTTTGAAGTGCCTGCCGTTTTCACTGTAAAACCGAGTTGGAGCTTGTACTTCCCCATATATAAGTATGGAGTGGAGTTGGCAACTGAAAAGAAACTTTGTGTTCCCTTCAAGCTAGGTGAAGGACGGCTTTCACACACACTTATCTCTCAGAACTGAGCATGTGGAGAGACGTTCGTTCATCCAGCACAAAGGGAACGGGTTGCAGGAGAAACCCTTACTCTGGTTTCTCAGTCTGTTTCCTAGTGCCGGTTTGAAGTGCCTGCCGTTTTCACTGTAAAACCGAGTTGGAGCTTGTACCTCCCCATATATAAGTATGGAGTGGTGTTGGCAACTGAAAAGAAACTTTGTGTTCCCTTCAAGCTAGGTGAAGGACAGCTTTCACACACACTTATCTCTCAGAACTGAGCATGTGGAGAGACGTTCGTTCATCCAGCACAAAGGGAACGGGTTGCAGGAGAAACCCTTACTCTGGTTTCTCAGTCTGTTTCCTAGTGCCGGTTTGAAGTGCCTGCCGTTTTCACTGTAAAACCGAGTTGCAGCTTGTACCTCCCCTATATATATATGGAGTGGGGTTTGCAACTGAAAAGAAATTTTGTGTTCCCTTCAAGCTAGGTGAAGGTCGGCTTTCACACTCATTTATCTCTCAGACCTGAGTATGTGGAGAGACCTTCGTTCATCCAGCACAAAGGCAACGGGTTGCAGGAGAAACCCTTACTCTGGTTTCTCAGTCTGTTTCCTAGCGCCGGTTTGAAGTGCCTGCAGTTTTCACTGTAAAACCGAGTTGGAGCTTGTACCTCCCCATATATATGTATGGAGTGGAGTTGGCAACTGAAAAGAAACTTTGTGTTCCCTTCAAGCTAGGTGAAGGACGGCTTTCACACACACTTATCTCTCAGAACTGAGCATGTGGAGAGACGTTCGTTCATCCAGCACAAAGGGAACGGGTTGCAGGAGAAACCCTTACTCTGTTTTCTCAGTCTGTTTCCTAGTGCCGGTTTGAAGTTCCTGCCGTTTTCACTGTAAAACCGAGTTGGAGCTTGTACCTCCCCATATATATGTATGGAGTGGAGTTGGCAACTGAAAAGAAACTTTGTGTTCCCTTCAAGCTATGTGAAGGACGGCTTTCACACACACTTATCTCTCAGAACTGAGCATGTGGAGAGACGTTCGTTCATCCAGCACAAAGGGAACGGGTTGCAGGAGAAACCCTTACTCTGGTTTCTCAGTCTGTTTCCTAGCGCCGGTTTGAAGTGCCTGCCGTTTTCACTGTAAAACCGAGTTGGAGCTTGTACCTCCCCATATATATGTATGGAGTGGAGTTGGCAACTGAAAAGAAACTTTGTGTTCCCTTCAAGCTAGGTGAAGGACGGCTTTCACACACACTTATCTCTCAGAACTGAGCATGTGGAGAGACGTTCGTTCATCCAGCACAAAGGGAACGGGTTGCAGGAGAAACCCTTACTCTGGTTTCTCAGTCGGTTTCCTAGTGCCGGTTTGAAGTGCCTGCCGTTTTCACTGTAAAACCGAGTTGGAGCTTGTACCTCCCCATATATATGTATGGAGTGGAGTTGGCCACTGAAAAGAAACTTTGTGTTCCCTTCAAGCTAGGTGAAGGACGGCTTTCACACACACTTATCTCTCAGAACTGAGCATGTGGAGAGACGTTCGTTCATCCAGCACAAAGGGAACGGGTTGCAGGAGAAACCCTTACTGTGGTTTCTCAGTCTGTTCTTCTAGTGCCGGTTTGAAGTGCCTGCCGTTTTCACTGTAAAACCGAGTTGGAGCTTGTACCTCCCCATATAAATGTATGGAGTGGAGTTGGCAGCTGAAAAGAAACTTTGTGTTCCCTTCAAGCTAGGTGAAGGACGGCTTTCACACACACTTATCTCTCAGAACTGAGCATGTGGAGAGACGTTCGTTCATCCAGCACAAAGGGAACGGGTTGCAGGAGAAACCCTTACTCTGGTTTCTCAGTCTGTTTCCTAGTGCCGGTTTGAAGTGCCTGCCGTTTTCACTGTAAAATCGAGTTGGAGCTTGTACCTCCCCATATATAAGTATGGAGTGGAGTTGGCAACTGAAAAGAAACTTTGTGTTCCCTTCAAGCTAGGTGAAGGACGGCTTTCACACACACTTATCTCTCAGAACTGAGCATGTGGAGAGACGTTCGTTCATCCAGCACAAAGGGAACGGGTTGCAGGAGAAACCCTTACTCTGGTTTCACAGTCTGTTTCCTAGTGCCGGTTTGAAGTGCCTGCCGTTTTCACTGTAAAACTGAGTTGGAGCTTGTACCTCCCCATATATAAGTATGGAGTGGAGTTGGCAACTGAAAAGAAACTTTGTGTTCCCTTCAAGCTAGGTGAAGGACAGCTTTCACACACACTTATCTCTCAGAACTGAGCATGTGGAGAGACGTTCGTTCATCCAGCACAAAGGGAACGGGTTGCAGGAGAAACCCTTACTCTGGTTTCTCAGTCTGTTTCCTAGTGCCGGTTTGAAGTGCCTGCCGTTTTCACTGTAAAACCGAGTTGCAGCTTGTACCTCCCCATGTATATATATGGAGTGGGGTTTGCAACTGAAAAGAAATTTTGTGTTCCCTTCAAGCTAGGTGAAGTTCGGCTTTCACACTCATTTATCTCTCAGACCTGAGTATGTGGAGAGACCTTCGTTCATCCAGCACAAAGGCAACGGGTTGCAGGAGAAACCCTTACTCTGGTTTCTCAGTCTGTTTCCTAGCGCCGGTTTGAAGTGCCTGCCGTTTTCACTGTAAAACCGAGTTGGAGCTTGTACCTCCCCATATATATGTATGGAGTGGAGTTGGCAACTGAAAAGAAATTTTGTGTTCCCTTCAAGCTAGGTGAAGGACGGCTTTCACAGACACTTATCTCTCAGACATGAGCATGTTGAGAGACGTTCGTTCATCCAGCACAAAAGGAACGGGTTGCAGGAGAAACCCTTACTCTGGTTTCTCAGTCGGTTTCCTAGTGCCGGTTTGAAGTGCCTGCCGTTTTCACTGTAAAACCGAGTTGGAGCTTGTACCTCCCCATATATATGTATGGAGTGGAGTTGGCAACTGAAAAGAAACTTTGTGTTCCCTTCAAGCTAGGTGAAGGACGGCTTTCACACACACTTATCTCTCAGACCTGAGCATGTGGAGAGACGTTCGTTCATCCAGCACAAAGGGAAGGGTTGCAGGAGAAACCCTTACTCTGGTTTCTCAGTCTGTTTCCTAGTGCCGGTTTGAAGTGCCTGCCGTTTTCACTGTAAAACCGAGTTGGAGCTTGTACTTCCCCATATATAAGTATGGAGTGGTGTTGGCAACTGAAAAGAAACTTTGTGTTCCCTTCAAGCTAGGTGAAGGACGGCTTTCACACACACTTATCTCTCAGAACTTAGCATGTGGAGAGACGTTCGTTCATCCAGCACAAAGGGAAGGGTTGCAGGAGAAACCCTTACTCTGGTTTCTCAGTCTGTTTCCTAGTGCCGGTTTGAAGTGCCTGCCGTTTTCACTGTAAAACCGAGTTGGAGCTTGTACCTCCCCATATATAAGTATGGAGTGGTGTTGGCAACTGAAAAGAAACTTTGTGTTCCCTTCAAGCTAGGTGAAGGACAGCTTTCACACACACTTATCTCTCAGAACTGAGCATGTGGAGAGACGTTCGTTCATCCAGCACAAAGGGAACGGGTTGCAGGAGAAACCCTTACTCTGGTTTCTCAGTCTGTTTCCTAGTGCCGGTTTGAAGTGCCTGCCGTTTTCACTGTAAAACCGAGTTGCAGCTTGTACCTCCCCATGTATATATATGGAGTGGGGTTTGCAACTGAAAAGAAATTTTGTGTTCCCTTCAAGCTAGGTGAAGTTCGGCTTTCACACTCATTTATCTCTCAGACCTGAGTATGTGGAGAGACCTTCGTTCATCCAGCACAAAGGCAACGGGTTGCAGGAGAAACCCTTACTCTGGTTTCTCAGTCTGTTTCCTAGCGCCGGTTTGAAGTGCCTGCCGTTTTCACTGTAAAACCGAGTTGGAGCTTGTACCTCCCCATATATATGTATGGAGTGGAGTTGGCAACTGAAAAGAAATTTTGTGTTCCCTTCAAGCTAGGTGAAGGACGGCTTTCACAGACACTTATCTCTCAGACATGAGCATGTTGAGAGACGTTCGTTCATCCAGCACAAAAGGAACGGGTTGCAGGAGAAACCCTTACTCTGGTTTCTCAGTCGGTTTCCTAGTGCCGGTTTGAAGTGCCTGCCGTTTTCACTGTAAAACCGAGTTGGAGCTTGTACCTCCCCATATATATGTATGGAGTGGAGTTGGCAACTGAAAAGAAACTTTGTGTTCCCTTCAAGCTAGGTGAAGGACGGCTTTCACACACACTTATCTCTCAGACCTGAGCATGTGGAGAGACGTTCGTTCATCCAGCACAAAGGGAAGGGTTGCAGGAGAAACCCTTACTCTGGTTTCTCAGTCTGTTTCCTAGTGCCGGTTTGAAGTGCCTGCCGTTTTCACTGTAAAACCGAGTTGGAGCTTGTACTTCCCCATATATAAGTATGGAGTGGTGTTGGCAACTGAAAAGAAACTTTGTGTTCCCTTCAAGCTAGGTGAAGGACGGCTTTCACACACACTTATCTCTCAGAACTTAGCATGTGGAGAGACGTTCGTTCATCCAGCACAAAGGGAAGGGTTGCAGGAGAAACCCTTACTCTGGTTTCTCAGTCTGTTTCCTAGTGCCGGTTTGAAGTGCCTGCCGTTTTCACTGTAAAACCGAGTTGGAGCTTGTACCTCCCCATATATAAGTATGGAGTGGTGTTGGCAACTGAAAAGAAACTTTGTGTTCCCTTCAAGCTAGGTGAAGGACAGCTTTCACACACACTTACCTCTCAGAACTGAGCATGTGGAGAGACGTTCGTTCATCCAGCACAAAGGGAACGGGTTGCAGGAGAAACCCTTACTCTGGTTTCTCAGTCTGTTTCCTAGTGCCGGTTTGAAGTGCCTGCCGTTTTCACTGTAAAACCGAGTTGCAGCTTGTACCTCCCCATATATATATATGGAGTGGGGTTTGCAACTGAAAAGAAATTTTGTGTTCCCTTCAAGCTAGGTGAAGGTCGGCTTTCACACTCATTTATCTCTCAGACCTGAGTATGTGGAGAGACCTTCGTTCATCCAGCACAAAGGCAACGGGTTGCAGGAGAAACCCTTACTCTGGTTTCTCAGTCTGTTTCCTAGTGCCGGTTTGAAGTGCCTGCCGTTTTCACTGTAAAACCGAGTTGGAGCTTGTACCTCCCCATATATATGTATGGAGTGGAGTTGGCAACTGAAAAGAAACTTTGTGTTCCCTTCAAGCTAGGTGAAGGACGGCTTTCACACACACTTATCTCTCAGAACTGAGCATGTGGAGAGACGTTCGTTCATCCAGCACAAAGGGAACGGGTTGCAGGAGAAACCCTTACTCTGGTTTCTCAGTCTGTTTCCTAGTGCCGGTTTGAAGTTCCTGCCGTTTTCACTGTAAAACCGAGTTGGAGCTTGTACCTCCCCATATATATGTATGGAGTGGAGTTGGCAACTGAAAAGAAACTTTGTGTTCCCTTCAAGCTAGGTGAAGGACGGCTTTCACACACACTTATCTCTCAGAACTGAGCATGTGGAGAGACGTTCGTTCATCCAGCACAAAGGGAACGGGTTGCAGGAGAAACCCTTACTCTGTTTTCTCAGTCTGTTTCCTAGTGCCGGTTTGAAGTTCCTGCCGTTTTCACTGTAAAACCGAGTTGGAGCTTGTACCTCCCCATATATATGTATGGAGTGGAGTTGGCAACTGAAAAGAAACTTTGTGTTCCCTTCAAGCTAGGTGAAGGACGGCTTTCACACACACTTATCTCTCAGAACTGAGCATGTGGAGAGACGTTCGTTCATCCAGCACAAAGGGAACGGGTTGCAGGAGAAACCCTTACTCTGGTTTCTCAGTCTGTTTCCTAGTGCCGGTTTGAAGTGCCTGCCGTTTTCACTGTAAAACCGAGTTGAAGCTTGTACCTCCCCATATATAAGTATGGAGTGGTGTTGGCAACTGAAAAGAAACTTTGTGTTCCCTTCAAGCTAGGTGAAGGACAGCTTTCACACACACTTATCTCTCAGAACTGAGCATGTGGAGAGACGTTCGTTCATCCAGCACAAAGGGAACGGGTTGCAGGAGAAACCCTTACTCTGGTTTCTCAGTCTGTTTCCTAGTGCCGGTTTGAAGTGCCTGCCGTTTTCACTGTAAAACCGAGTTGCAGCTTGTACCTCCCCATATATATATATGGAGTGGGGTTTGCAACTGAAAAGAAATTTTGTGTTCCCTTCAAGCTAGGTGAAGGTCGGCTTTCACACTCATTTATCTCTCAGACCTGAGTATGTGGAGAGACCTTCGTTCATCCAGCACAAAGGCAACGGGTTGCAGGAGAAACCCTTACTCTGGTTTCTCAGTCTGTTTCCTAGTGCCGGTTTGAAGTTCCTGCCGTTTTCACTGTAAAACCGAGTTGGAGCTTGTACCTCCCCATATATATGTATGGAGTGGAGTTGGCAACTGAAAAGAAACTTTGTGTTCCCTTCAAGCTAGGTGAAGGACGGCTTTCACACACACTTATCTCTCAGAACTGAGCATGTGGAGAGACGTTCGTTCATCCAGCACAAAGGGAACGGGTTGCAGGAGAAACCCTTACTCTGGTTTCTCAGTCTGTTTCCTAGTGCCGGTTTGAAGTTCCTGCCGTTTTCACTGTAAAACCGAGTTGGAGCTTGTACCTCCCCATATATATGTATGGAGTGGAGTTGGCAACTGAAAAGAAACTTTGTGTTCCCTTCAAGCTAGGTGAAGGACGGCTTTCACACACACTTATCTCTCAGAACTGAGCATGTGGAGAGACGTTCGTTCATCCAGCACAAAGGGAACGGGTTGCAGGAGAAACCCTTACTCTGTTTTCTCAGTCTGTTTCCTAGTGCCGGTTTGAAGTTCCTGCCGTTTTCACTGTAAAACCGAGTTGGAGCTTGTACCTCCCCATATATATGTATGGAGTGGAGTTGGCAACTGAAAAGAAACTTTGTGTTCCCTTCAAGCTAGGTGAAGGACGGCTTTCACACACACTTATCTCTCAGAACTGAGCATGTGGAGAGACGTTCGTTCATCCAGCACAAAGGGAACGGGTTGCAGGAGAAACCCTTACTCTGGTTTCTCAGTCTGTTTCCTAGTGCCGGTTTGAAGTGCCTGCCGTTTTCACTGTAAAACCGAGTTGAAGCTTGTACCTCCCCATATATAAGTATGGAGTGGTGTTGGCAACTGAAAAGAAACTTTGTGTTCCCTTCAAGCTAGGTGAAGGACAGCTTTCACACACACTTATCTCTCAGAACTGAGCATGTGGAGAGACGTTTGTTCATCCAGCACAAAGGGAACGGGTTGCAGGAGAAACCCTTACTCTGGTTTCTCAGTCTGTTTCCTAGTGCCGGTTTGAAGTGCCTGCCATTTTCACTGTAAAACCGAGTTGCAGCTTGTACCTCCCCATATATATATATGGAGTGGGGTTTGCAACTGAAAAGAAATTTTGTGTTCCCTTCAAGCTAGGTGAAGGTCGGCTTTCACACTCATTTATCTCTCAGACCTGAGTATGTGGAGAGACCTTCGTTCATCCAGCACAAAGGCAACGGGTTGCAGGAGAAACCCTTACTCTGGTTTCTCAGTCTGTTTCCTAGCGCCGGTTTGAAGTGCCTGCCGTTTTCACTGTAAAACCGAGTTGGAGCTTGTACCTCCCCATATATATGTATGGAGTGGAGTTGGCAACTGAAAAGAAACTTTGTGTTCCCTTCAAGCTAGGTGAAGGACGGCTTTCACACACACTTATCTCTCAGAACTGAGCATGTGGAGAGACGTTCGTTCATCCAGCACAAAGGGAACGGGTTGCAGGAGAAACCCTTACTCTGGTTTCTCAGTCTGTTTCCTAGTTCCGGTTTGAAGTGCCTGCCGTTTTCACTGTAAAACCGAGTTGGAGCTTGTACCTCCCCATATATAAGTATGGAGTGGAGTTGGCAACTGAAAAGAAACTTTGTGTTCCCTTCAAGCTAGTTGAAGGACGGCTTTCACACACACTTATCTCTCAGAACTGAGCATGTGGAGAGACGTTCGTTCATCCAGCACAAAGGGAACGGGTTGCAGGAGAAACCCTTACTCTGGTTTCTCAGTCTGTTTCCTAGTGCCGGTTTGAAGTGCCTGCCGTTTTCACTGTAAAACCGAGTTGGAGCTTGTACCTCCCCATATATATGTATGGAGTGGAGTTGGCAACTGAAAAGAAACTTTGTGTTCCCTTCAAGCTAGGTGAAGGACGGCTTTCACACACACTTATCTCTCAGAACTGAGCATGTGGAGAGACGTTCGTTCATCCAGCACAAAGGGAACGGGTTGCAGGAGAAACCCTTACTCTGGTTTCTCAGTCTGTTTCCTAGTGCCGGTTTGAAGTGCCTGCCGTTTTCACTGTAAAACCGAGTTGGAGCTTGTACCTCCCCATATATATGTATGGAGTGGAGTTGGCCACTGAAAAGAAACTTCGTGTTCCCTTCAAGCTAGGTGAAGGACGGCTTTCACACACACTTATCTCTCAGAACTGAGCATGTGGAGAGACGTTCGTTCATCCAGCACAAAGGGAACGGGTTGCAGGAGAAACCCTTACTGTGGTTTCTCAGTCTGTTTTTCTAGTGCCGGTTTGAAGTGCCTGCCGTTTTCACTGTAAAACCGAGTTGGAGCTTGTACCTCCCCATATATATGTATGGAGTGGAGTTGGCAGCTGAAAAGAAACTTTGTGTTCCCTTCAAGCTAGGTGAAGGACGGCTTTCACACACACTTATCTCTCAGAACTGAGCATGTGGAGAGACGTTCGTTCATCCAGCACAAAGGGAACGGGTTGCAGGAGAAACCCTTACTCTGGTTTCTCAGTCTGTTTCCTAGTGCCGGTTTGAAGTGCCTGCCGTTTTCACTGTAAAACCGAGTTGGAGCTTGTACCTCCCCATATATAAGTATGGAGTGGAGTTGGCAACTGAAAAGAAACTTTGTGTTCCCTTCAAGCTAGGTGAAGGACGGCTTTCACACACACTTATCTCTCAGAACTGAGCATGTGGAGAGACGTTCGTTCATCCAGCACAAAGGGAACGGTTTGCAGGAGAAACCCTTACTCTGGTTTCTCAGTCTGTTTCCTAGTGCCGGTTTGAAGTGCCTGCCGTTTTCACTGTAAAACCGAGTTGGAGCTTGTACTTCCCCATATATAAGTATGGAGTGGAGTTGGCAACTGAAAAGAAACTTTGTGTTCCCTTCAAGCTAGGTGAAGGACGGCTTTCACACACACTTATCTCTCAGAACTGAGCATGTGGAGAGACGTTCGTTCATCCAGCACAAAGGGAACGGGTTGCAGGAGAAACCCTTACTCTGGTTTCTCAGTCTGTTTCCTAGTGCCTGTTTGAAGTGCCTGCCGTTTTCACTGTAAAACTGAGTTGGAGCTTGTACCTCCCCATATATAAGTATGGAGTGGAGTTGGCAACTGAAAAGAAACTTTGTGTTCCCTTCAAGCTAGGTGAAGGACAGCTTTCACACACACTTATCTCTCAGAACTGAGCATGTGGAGAGACGTTCGTTCATCCAGCACAAAGGGAACGGGTTGCAGGAGAAACCCTTACTCTGGTTTCTCAGTCTGTTTCCTAGTGCCGGTTTGAAGTGCCTGCCGTTTTCACTGTAAAACCGAGTTGCAGCTTGTACCTCCCCATGTATATATATGGAGTGGGGTTTGCAACTGAAAAGAAATTTTGTGTTCCCTTCAAGCTAGGTGAAGTTCGGCTTTCACACTCATTTATCTCTCAGACCTGAGTATGTGGAGAGACCTTCGTTCATCCAGCACAAATGCAACGGGTTGCAGGAGAAACCCTTACTCTGGTTTCTCAGTCTGTTTCCTAGCGCCGGTTTGAAGTGCCTGCCGTTTTCACTGTAAAACCGAGTTGGAGCTTGTACCTCCCCATATATATGTATGGAGTGGAGTTGGAAACTGAAAAGAAATTTTGTGTTCCCTTTAAGCTAGGTGAAGGACGGCTTTCACAGACACTTATCTCTCAGACATGAGCATGTTGAGAGACGTTCGTTCATCCAGCACAAAAGGAACGGGTTGCAGGAGAAACCCTTACTCTGGTTTCTCAGTCGGTTTCCTAGTGCCGGTTTGAAGTGCCTGCCGTTTTCACTGTAAAACCGAGTTGGAGCTTGTACCTCCCCATATATAAGTATGGAGTGGAGTTGTCAACTGAAAAGAAACTTTGTGTTCCCTTCAAGCTAGGTGAAGGACGGCTTTCACACACACTTATCTCTCAGAACTGAGCATGTGGAGAGACGTTCGTTCATCCAGCACAAAGGGAACGGGTTGCAGGAGAAACCCTTACTCTGGTTTCTCAGTCTGTTTCCTAGTGCCGGTTTGAAGTGCCTGCCGTTTTCACTGTAAAACCGAGTTGGAGCTTGTACTTCCCCATATATAAGTATGAAGTGGAGTTGGCAACTGAAAAGAAACTTTGTGTTCCCTTCAAGCTAGGTGAAGGACGGCTTTCACACACACTTATCTCTCAGAACTGAGCATGTGGAGAGACGTTCGTTCATCCAGCACAAAGGGAACGGGTTGCAGGAGAAACCCTTACTCTGGTTTCTCAGTGTGTTTCCTAGTGCCGGTTTGAAGTGCCTGCCGTTTTCACTGTAAAACTGAGTTGGAGCTTGTACCTCCCCATATATAAGTATGGAGTGGAGTTGGCAACTGAAAAGAAACTTTGTGTTCCCTTCAAGCTAGGTGAAGGACAGCTTTCACACACACTTATCTCTCAGAACTGAGCATGTGGAGAGACGTTCGTTCATCCAGCACAAAGGGAACGGGTTGCAGGAGAAACCCTTACTCTGGTTTCTCAGTCTGTTTCCTAGTGCCGGTTTGAAGTGCCTGCCGTTTTCACTGTAAAACCGAGTTGCAGCTTGTACCTCCCCATGTATATATATGGAGTGGGGTTTGCAACTGAAAAGAAATTTTGTGTTCCCTTCAAGCTAGGTGAAGTTCGGCTTTCACACTCATTTATCTCTCAGACCTGAGTATGTGGAGAGACCTTCGTTCATCCAGCACAAAGGCAACGGGTTGCAGGAGAAACCCTTACTCTGGTTTCTCAGTCTGTTTCCTAGCGCCGGTTTGAAGTGCCTGCCGTTTTCACTGTAAAACCGAGTTGGAGCTTGTACCTCCCCATATATATGTATGGAGTGGAGTTGGCAACTGAAAAGAAATTTTGTGTTCCCTTCAAGCTAGGTGAAGGACGGCTTTCACAGACACTTATCTCTCAGACATGAGCATGTTGAGAGACGTTCGTTCATCCAGCACAAAAGGAACGGGTTGCAGGAGAAACCCTTACTCTGGTTTCTCAGTCGGTTTCCTAGTGCCGGTTTGAAGTGCCTGCCGTTTTCACTGTAAAACCGAGTTGGAGCTTGTACCTCCCCATATATATGTATGGAGTGGAGTTGGCAACTGAAAAGAAACTTTGTGTTCCCTTCAAGCTAGGTGAAGGACGGCTTTCACACACACTTATCTCTCAGACCTGAGCATGTGGAGAGACGTTCGTTCATCCAGCACAAAGGGAAGGGTTGCAGGAGAAACCCTTACTCTGGTTTCTCAGTCTGTTTCCTAGTGCCGGTTTGAAGTGCCTGCCGTTTTCACTGTAAAACCGAGTTGGAGCTTGTACTTCCCCATATATAAGTATGGAGTGGTGTTGGCAACTGAAAAGAAACTTTGTGTTCCCTTCAAGCTAGGTGAAGGACGGCTTTCACACACACTTATCTCTCAGAACTTAGCATGTGGAGAGACGTTCGTTCATCCAGCACAAAGGGAAGGGTTGCAGGAGAAACCCTTACTCTGGTTTCTCAGTCTGTTTCCTAGTGCCGGTTTGAAGTGCCTGCCGTTTTCACTGTAAAACCGAGTTGGAGCTTGTACCTCCCCATATATAAGTATGGAGTGGTGTTGGCAACTGAAAAGAAACTTTGTGTTCCCTTCAAGCTAGGTGAAGGACAGCTTTCACACACACTTATCTCTCAGAACTGAGCATGTGGAGAGACGTTCGTTCATCCAGCACAAAGGGAACGGGTTGCAGGAGAAACCCTTACTCTGGTTTCTCAGTCTGTTTCCTAGTGCCGGTTTGAAGTGCCTGCCGTTTTCACTGTAAAACCGAGTTGCAGCTTGTACCTCCCCATATATATATATGGAGTGGGGTTTGCAACTGAAAAGAAATTTTGTGTTCCCTTCAAGCTAGGTGAAGGTCGGCTTTCACACTCATTTATCTCTCAGACCTGAGTATGTGGATAGACCTTCGTTCATCCAGCACAAAGGCAACGGGTTGCAGGAGAAACCCTTACTCTGGTTTCTCAGTCTGTTTCCTAGCGCCGGTTTGAAGTGCCTGCCGTTTTCACTGTAAAACCGAGTTGGAGCTTGTACCTCCCCATATATATGTATGGAGTGGAGTTGGCAACTGAAAAGAAACTTTGTGTTCCCTTCAAGCTAGGTGAAGGACGGCTTTCACACACACTTATCTCTCAGAACTGAGCATGTGGAGAGACGTTCGTTCATCCAGCACAAAGGGAACGGGTTGCAGGAGAAACCCTTACTCTGTTTTCTCAGTCTGTTTCCTAGTGCCGGTTTGAAGTTCCTGCCGTTTTCACTGTAAAACCGAGTTGGAGCTTGTACCTCCCCATATATATGTATGGAGTGGAGTTGGCAACTGAAAAGAAACTTTGTGTTCCCTTCAAGCTAGGTGAAGGACGGCTTTCACACACACTTATCTCTCAGAACTGAGCATGTGGAGAGACGTTCGTTCATCCAGCACAAAGGGAACGGGTTGCAGGAGAAACCCTTACTCTGGTTTCTCAGTCTGTTTCCTAGTGCCGGTTTGAAGTGCCTGCCGTTTTCACTGTAAAACCGAGTTGAAGCTTGTACCTCCCCATATATAAGTATGGAGTGGTGTTGGCAACTGAAAAGAAACTTTGTGTTCCCTTCAAGCTAGGTGAAGGACAGCTTTCACACATACTTATCTCTCAGAACTGAGCATGTGGAGAGACGTTCGTTCATCCAGCATAAAGGGAACGGGTTGCAGGAGAAACCCTTACTCTGGTTTCTCAGTCTGTTTCCTAGTGCCGGTTTGAAGTGCCTGCCGTTTTCACTGTAAAACCGAGTTGCAGCTTGTACCTCCCCATATATATATATGGAGAGGGGTTTGCAACTGAAAAGAAATTTTGTGTTCCCTTCAAGCTATGTGAAGGTCGGCTTTCACACTCATTTATCTCTCAGACCTGAGTATGTGGAGAGACCTTCGTTCATCCAGCACAAAGGCAACGGGTTGCAGGAGAAACCCTTACTCTGGTTTCTCAGTCTGTTTCCTAGCGCCGGTTTGAAGTGCCTGCCGTTTTCACTGTAAAACCGAGTTGGAGCTTGTACCTCCCCATATATATGTATGGAGTGGAGTTGGCAACTGAAAAGAAAGTTTGTGTTCCCTTCAAGCTAGGTGAAGGACGGCTTTCACACACACTTATCTCTCAGAACTGAGCATGTGGAGAGACGTTCGTTCATCCAGCACAAAGGGAACGGGTTGCAGGAGAAACCCTTACTCTGTTTTCTCAGTCTGTTTCCTAGTGCCGGTTTGAAGTTCCTGCCGTTTTCACTGTAAAACCGTGTTGGAGCTTGTACCTCCCCATATATATGTATGGAGTGGAGTTGGCAACTGAAAAGAAACTTTGTGTTCCCTTCAAGCTAGGTGAAGGACGGCTTTCACACACACTTATCTCTCAGAACTGAGCATGTGGAGAGACGTTCGTTCATCCAGCACAAAGGGAACGGGTTGCAGGAGAAACCCTTACTCTGGTTTCTCAGTCTGTTTCCTAGTGCCGGTTTGAAGTGCCTGCCGTTTTCACTGTAAAACCGAGTTGGAGCTTGTACCTCCCCATATATAAGTATGGAGTGGAGTTGGCAACTGAAAAGAAACTTTGTGTTCCCTTCAAGCTAGTTGAAGGACGGCTTTCACACACACTTATCTCTCAGAACTGAGCATGTGGAGAGACGTTCGTTCATCCAGCACAAAGGGAACGGGTTGCAGGAGAAACCCTTACTCTGGTTTCTCAGTCTGTTTCCTAGTGCCGGTTTGAAGTGCCTGCCGTTTTCACTGTAAAACCGAGTTGGAGCTTGTACCTCCCCATATATATGTATGGAGTGGAGTTGGCAACTGAAAAGAAACTTTGTGTTCCCTTCAAGCTAGGTGAAGGACGGCTTTCACACACACTTATCTCTCAGAACTGAGCATGTGGAGAGACGTTCGTTCATCCAGCACAAAGGGAACGGGTTGCAGGAGAAACCCTTACTCTGGTTTCTCAGTCTGTTTCCTAGTGCCGGTTTGAAGTGCCTGCCGTTTTCACTGTAAAACCGAGTTGGAGCTTGTACCTCCCCATATATATGTATGGAGTGGAGTTGGCCACTGAAAAGAAACTTCGTGTTCCCTTCAAGCTAGGTGAAGGACGGCTTTCACACACACTTATCTCTCAGAACTGAGCATGTGGAGAGACGTTCGTTCATCCAGCACAAAGGGAACGGGTTGCAGGAGAAACCCTTACTCTGGTTTCTCAGTCTGTTTCCTAGTGCCGGTTTGAAGTGCCTGCCGTTTTCACTGTAAAACCGAGTTGCAGCTTGTACCTCCCCATGTATATATATGGAGTGGGGTTTGCAACTGAAAAGAAATTTTGTGTTCCCTTCAAGCTAGGTGAAGTTCGGCTTTCACACTCATTTATCTCTCAGACCTGAGTATGTGGAGAGACCTTCGTTCATCCAGCACAAATGTAACGGGTTGCAGGAGAAACCCTTACTCTGGTTTCTCAGTCTGTTTCCTAGCGCCGGTTTGAAGTGCCTGCCGTTTTCACTGTAAAACCGAGTTGGAGCTTGTACCTCCCCATATATAAGTATGGAGTGGAGTTGTCAACTGAAAAGAAACTTTGTGTTCCCTTCAAGCTAGGTGAAGGACGGCTTTCACACACACTTATCTCTCAGAACTGAGCATGTGGAGAGACGTTCGTTCATCCAGCACAAAGGGAACGGGTTGCAGGAGAAACCCTTACTCTGGTTTCTCAGTCTGTTTCCTAGTGCCGGTTTGAAGTGCCTGCCGTTTTCACTGTAAAACCGAGTTGGAGCTTGTACTTCCCCATATATAAGTATGGAGTGGAGTTGGCAACTGAAAAGAAACTTTGTGTTCCCTTCAAGCTAGGTGAAGGACGGCTTTCACACACACTTATCTCTCAGAACTGAGCATGTGGAGAGACGTTCGTTCATCCAGCACAAAGGGAACGGGTTGCAGGAGAAACCCTTACTCTGGTTTCTCAGTCTGTTTCCTAGTGCCGGTTTGAAGTGCCTGCCGTTTTCACTGTAAAACTGAGTTGGAGCTTGTACCTCCCCATATATAAGTATGGAGTGGAGTTGGCAACTGAAAAGAAACTTTGTGTTCCCTTCAAGCTAGGTGAAGGACAGCTTTCACACACACTTATCTCTCAGAACTGAGCATGTGGAGAGACGTTCGTTCATCCAGCACAAAGGGAACGGGTTGCAGGAGAAACCCTTACTCTGGTTTCTCAGTCTGTTTCCTAGTGCCGGTTTGAAGTGCCTGCCGTTTTCACTGTAAAACCGAGTTGCAGCTTGTACCTCCCCATGTATATATATGGAGTGGGGTTTGCAACTGAAAAGAAATTTTGTGTTCCCTTCAAGCTAGGTGAAGTTCGGCTTTCACACTCATTTATCTCTCAAACCTGAGTATGTGGAGAGACCTTCGTTCATCCAGCACAAAGGCAACGGGTTGCAGGAGAAACCCTTACTCTGGTTTCTCAGTCTGTTTCCTAGCGCCGGTTTGAAGTGCCTGCCGTTTTCACTGTAAAACCGAGTTGGAGCTTGTACCTCCCCATATATATGTATGGAGTGGAGTTGGCAACTGAAAAGAAATTTTGTGTTCCCTTCAAGCTAGGTGAAGGACGGCT
Organism: Vicugna pacos; assembly: GCF_048564905.1. Classification (NCBI taxonomy): domain Eukaryota; kingdom Metazoa; phylum Chordata; class Mammalia; order Artiodactyla; family Camelidae; genus Vicugna; species Vicugna pacos. The sequence goes on along the minus strand of NW_027328740.1, from coordinate 74,246,428 downwards.
TTCACAGACACTTATCTCTCAGACATGAGCATGTTGAGAGACGTTCGTTCATCCAGCACAAAAGGAACGGGTTGCAGGAGAAACCCTTACTCTGGTTTCTCAGTCGGTTTCCTAGTGCCGGTTTGAAGTGCCTGCCGTTTTCACTGTAAAACCGAGTTGGAGCTTGTACCTCCCCATATATATGTATGGAGTGGAGTTGGCAACTGAAAAGAAACTTTGTGTTCCCTTCAAGCTAGGTGAAGGACGGCTTTCACACACACTTATCTCTCAGACCTGAGCATGTGGAGAGACGTTCGTTCATCCAGCACAAAGGGAAGGGTTGCAGGAGAAACCCTTACTCTGGTTTCTCAGTCTGTTTCCTAGTGCCGGTTTGAAGTGCCTGCCGTTTTCACTGTAAAACCGAGTTGGAGCTTGTACTTCCCCATATATAAGTATGGAGTGGTGTTGGCAACTGAAAAGAAACTTTGTGTTCCCTTCAAGCTAGGTGAAGGACGGCTTTCACACACACTTATCTCTCAGAACTTAGCATGTGGAGAGACGTTCGTTCATCCAGCACAAAGGGAAGGGTTGCAGGAGAAACCCTTACTCTGGTTTCTCAGTCTGTTTCCTAGTGCCGGTTTGAAGTGCCTGCCGTTTTCACTGTAAAACCGAGTTGGAGCTTGTACCTCCCCATATATAAGTATGGAGTGGTGTTGGCAACTGAAAAGAAACTTTGTGTTCCCTTCAAGCTAGGTGAAGGACAGCTTTCACACACACTTATCTCTCAGAACTGAGCATGTGGAGAGACGTTCGTTCATCCAGCACAAAGGGAACGGGTTGCAGGAGAAACCCTTACTCTGGTTTCTCAGTCTGTTTCCTAGTGCCGGTTTGAAGTGCCTGCCGTTTTCACTGTAAAACCGAGTTGCAGCTTGTACCTCCCCATATATATATATGGAGTGGGGTTTGCAACTGAAAAGAAATTTTGTGTTCCCTTCAAGCTAGGTGAAGGTCGGCTTTCACACTCATTTATCTCTCAGACCTGAGTATGTGGATAGACTTTCGTTCATCCAGCACAAAGGCAACGGGTTGCAGGAGAAACCCTTACTCTGGTTTCTCAGTCTGTTTCCTAGCGCCGGTTTGAAGTGCCTGCCGTTTTCACTGTAAAACCGAGTTGGAGCTTGTACCTCCCCATATATATGTATGGAGTGGAGTTGGCAACTGAAAAGAAACTTTGTGTTCCCTTCAAGCTAGGTGAAGGACGGCTTTCACACACACTTATCTCTCAGAACTGAGCATGTGGAGAGACGTTCGTTCATCCAGCACAAAGGGAACGGGTTGCAGGAGAAACCCTTACTCTGTTTTCTCAGTCTGTTTCCTAGTGCCGGTTTGAAGTTCCTGCCGTTTTCACTGTAAAACCGAGTTGGAGCTTGTACCTCCCCATATATATGTATGGAGTGGAGTTGGCAACTGAAAAGAAACTTTGTGTTCCCATCAAGCTAGGTGAAGGACGGCTTTCACACACACTTATCTCTCAGAACTGAGCATGTGGAGAGACGTTCGTTCATCCAGCACAAAGGGAACGGGTTGCAGGAGAAACCCTTACTCTGGTTTCTCAGTCTGTTTCCTAGTGCCGGTTTGAAGTGCCTGCCGTTTTCACTGTAAAACCGAGTTGAAGCTTGTACCTCCCCATATATAAGTATGGAGTGGTGTTGGCAACTGAAAAGAAACTTTGTGTTCCCTTCAAGCTAGGTGAAGGACAGCTTTCACACACACTTATCTCTCAGAACTCAGCATGTGGAGAGACGTTCGTTCATCCAGCACAAAGGGAACGGGTTGCAGGAGAAACCCTTACTCTGGTTTCTCAGTCTGTTTCCTAGTGCCGGTTTGAAGTGCCTGCCGTTTTCACTGTAAAACCGAGTTGCAGCTTGTACCTCCCCATATATATATATGGAGAGGGGTTTGCAACTGAAAAGAAATTTTGTGTTCCCTTCAAGCTAGGTGAAGGTCGGCTTTCACACTCATTTATCTCTCAGACCTGAGTATGTGGAGAGACCTTCGTTCATCCAGCACAAAGGCAACGGGTTGCAGGAGAAACCCTTACTCTGGTTTCTCAGTCTGTTTCCTAGCGCCGGTTTGAAGTGCCTGCCGTTTTCACTGTAAAACCGAGTTGGAGCTTGTACCTCCCCATATATATGTATGGAGTGGAGTTGGCAACTGAAAAGAAAGTTTGTGTTCCCTTCAAGCTAGGTGAAGGACGGCTTTCACACACACTTATCTCTCAGAACTGAGCATGTGGAGAGACGTTCGTTCATCCAGCACAAAGGGAACGGGTTGCAGGAGAAACCCTTACTCTGTTTTCTCAGTCTGTTTCCTAGTGCCGGTTTGAAGTTCCTGCCGTTTTCACTGTAAAACCGTGTTGGAGCTTGTACCTCCCCATATATATGTATGGAGTGGAGTTGGCAACTGAAAAGAAACTTTGTGTTCCCTTCAAGCTAGGTGAAGGACGGCTTTCACACACACTTATCTCTCAGAACTGAGCATGTGGAGAGACGTTCGTTCATCCAGCACAAAGGGAACGGGTTGCAGGAGAAACCCTTACTCTGGTTTCTCAGTCTGTTTCCTAGTGCCGGTTTGAAGTGCCTGCCGTTTTCACTGTAAAACCGAGTTGGAGCTTGTACCTCCCCATATATAAATATGGAGTGGAGTTGGCAACTGAAAAGAAACTTTGTGTTCCCTTCAAGCTAGTTGAAGGACGGCTTTCACACACACTTATCTCTCAGAACTGAGCATGTGGAGAGACGTTCGTTCATCCAGCACAAAGGGAACGGGTTGCAGGAGAAACCCTTACTCTGGTTTCTCAGTCTGTTTCCTAGTGCCGGTTTGAAGTGCCTGCCGTTTTCACTGTAAAACCGAGTTGGAGCTTGTACCTCCCCATATATATGTATGGAGTGGAGTTGGCAACTGAAAAGAAACTTTGTGTTCCCTTCAAGCTAGGTGAAGGACGGCTTTCACACACACTTATCTCTCAGAACTGAGCATGTGGAGAGACGTTCGTTCATCCAGCACAAAGGGAACGGGTTGCAGGAGAAACCCTTACTCTGGTTTCTCAGTCTGTTTCCTAGTGCCGGTTTGAAGTGCCTGCCGTTTTCACTGTAAAACCGAGTTGGAGCTTGTACCTCCCCATATATATGTATGGAGTGGAGTTGGCCACTGAAAAGAAACTTCGTGTTCCCTTCAAGCTAGGTGAAGGACGGCTTTCACACACACTTATCTCTCAGAACTGAGCATGTGGAGAGACGTTCGTTCATCCAGCACAAAGGGAACGGGTTGCAGGAGAAACCCTTACTGTGGTTTCTCAGTCTGTTTTTCTAGTGCCGGTTTGAAGTGCCTGCCGTTTTCACTGTAAAACCGAGTTGGAGCTTGTACCTCCCCATATATATGTATGGAGTGGAGTTGGCAGCTGAAAAGAAACTTTGTGTTCCCTTCAAGCTAGGTGAAGGACGGCTTTCACACACACTTATCTCTCAGAACTGAGCATGTGGAGAGACGTTCGTTCATCCAGCACAAAGGGAACGGGTTGCAGGAGAAACCCTTACTCTGGTTTCTCAGTCTGTTTCCTAGTGCCGGTTTGAAGTGCCTGCCGTTTTCACTGTAAAACCGAGTTGGAGCTTGTACCTCCCCATATATAAGTATGGAGTGGAGTTGGCAACTGAAAAGAAACTTTGTGTTCCCTTCAAGCTAGGTGAAGGACGGCTTTCACACACACTTATCTCTCAGAACTGAGCATGTGGAGAGACGTTCGTTCATCCAGCACAAAGGGAACGGTTTACAGGAGAAACCCTTACTCTGGTTTCTCAGTCTGTTTCCTAGTGCCGGTTTGAAGTGCCTGCCGTTTTCACTGTAAAACCGAGTTGGAGCTTGTACTTCCCCATATATAAGTATGGAGTGGAGTTGGCAACTGAAAAGAAACTTTGTGTTCCCTTCAAGCTAGGTGAAGGACGGCTTTCACACACACTTATCTCTCAGAACTGAGCATGTGGAGAGACGTTCGTTCATCCAGCACAAAGGGAACGGGTTGCAGGAGAAACCCTTACTCTGGTTTCTCAGTCTGTTTCCTAGTGCCGGTTGGAAGTGCCTGCCGTTTTAACTGTAAAACCGAGTTGGAGCTTGTACCTCCCCATATATAAGTATGGAGTGGAGTTGGCAACTGAAAAGAAACTTTGTGTTCCCTTCAAGCTAGGTGAAGGACAGCTTTCACACACACTTATCTCTCAGAACTGAGCATGTGGAGAGACGTTCGTTCATCCAGCACAAAGGGAACGGGTTGCAGGAGAAACCCTTACTCTGGTTTCTCAGTCTGTTTCCTAGTGCCGGTTTGAAGTGCCTGCCGTTTTCACTGTAAAACCGAGTTGCAGCTTGTACCTCCCCATGTGTATATATGGAGTGGGGTTTGCAACTGAAAAGAAATTTTGTGTTCCCTTCAAGCTAGGTGAAGTTCGGCTTTCACACTCATTTATCTCTCAGACCTGAGTATGTGGAGAGACCTTCGTTCATCCAGCACAAATGCAACGGGTTGCAGGAGAAACCCTTACTCTGGTTTCTCAGTCTGTTTCCTAGCGCCGGTTTGAAGTGCCTGCCGTTTTCACTGTAAAACCGAGTTGGAGCTTGTACCTCCCCATATATATGTATGGAGTGGAGTTGGCAACTGAAAAGAAATTTTGTGTTCCCTTTAAGCTAGGTGAAGGACGGCTTTCACAGACACTTATCTCTCAGACATGAGCATGTTGAGAGACGTTCGTTCATCCAGCACAAAAGGAACGGGTTGCAGGAGAAACCCTTACTCTGGTTTCTCAGTCGGTTTCCTAGTGCCGGTTTGAAGTGCCTGCCGTTTTCACTGTAAAACCGAGTTGGAGCTTGTACCTCCCCATATATATGTATGGAGTGGAGTTGGCAACTGAAAAGAAACTTTGTGTTCCCTTCAAGCTAGGTGAAGGACGGCTTTCACACACACTTATCTCTCAGACATGAGCATGTGGAGAGACGTTCGTTCATCCAGCACAAAGGGAAGGGTTGCAGGAGAAACCCTTACTCTGGTTTCTCAGTCTGTTTCCTAGTGCCGGTTTGAAGTGCCTGCCGTTTTCACTGTAAAACCGAGTTGGAGCTTGTACTTCCCCATATATAAGTATGGAGTGGAGTTGGCAACTGAAAAGAAACTTTGTGTTCCCTTCAAGCTAGGTGAAGGACGGCTTTCACACACACTTATCTCTCAGAACTGAGCATGTGGAGAGACGTTCGTTCATCCAGCACAAAGGGAACGGGTTGCAGGAGAAACCCTTACTCTGGTTTCTCAGTCTGTTTCCTAGTGCCGGTTTGAAGTGCCTGCCGTTTTCACTGTAAAACCGAGTTGGAGCTTGTACCTCCCCATATATAAGTATGGAGTGGTGTTGGCAACTGAAAAGAAACTTTGTGTTCCCTTCAAGCTAGGTGAGGGACAGCTTTCACACACACTTATCTCTCAGAACTGAGCATGTGGAGAGACGTTCGTTCATCCAGCACAAAGGGAACGGGTTGCAGGAGAAACCCTTACTCTGGTTTCTCAGTCTGTTTCCTAGTGCCGGTTTGAAGTGCCTGCCGTTTTCACTGTAAAACCGAGTTGCAGCTTGTACCTCCCCATATATATATATGGAGTGGGGTTTGCAACTGAAAAGAAATTTTGTGTTCCCTTCAAGCTAGGTGAAGGTCGGCTTTCACACTCATTTATCTCTCAGACCTGAGTATGTGGAGAGACCTTCGTTCATCCAGCACAAAGGCAACGGGTTGCAGGAGAAACCCTTACTCTGGTTTCTCAGTCTGTTTCCTAGCGCCGGTTTGAAGTGCCTGCCGTTTTCACTGTAAAACCGAGTTGGAGCTTGTACCTCCCCATATATATGTATGGAGTGGAGTTGGCAACTGAAAAGAAACTTTGTGTTCCCTTCAAGCCAGGTGAAGGACGGCTTTCACACACACTTATCTCTCAGAAGTGAGCATGTGGAGAGACGTTCGTTCATCCAGCACAAAGGGAACGGGTTGCAGGAGAAACCCTTACTCTGTTTTCTCAGTCTGTTTCCTAGTGCCGGTTTGAAGTTCCTGCCGTTTTCACTGTAAAACCGAGTTGGAGCTTGTACCTCCCCATATATATGTATGGAGTGGAGTTGGCAACTGAAAAGAAACTTTGTGTTCCCTTCAAGCTAGGTGAAGGACGGCTTTCACACACACTTATCTCTCAGAACTGAGCATGTGGAGAGACGTTCGTTCATCCAGCACAAAGGGAACGGGTTGCAGGAGAAACCCTTACTCTGGTTTCTCAGTCGGTTTCCTAGTGCCGGTTTGAAGTGCCTGCCGTTTTCACTGTAAAACCGAGTTGGAGCTTGTACCTCCCCATATATATGTATGGAGTTGAGTTGGCCACTGAAAAGAAACTTCGTGTTCCCTTCAAGCTAGGTGAAGGACGGCTTTCACACACACTTATCTCTCAGAACTGAGCATGTGGAGAGACGTTCGTTCATCCAGCACAAAGGGAACGGGTTGCAGGAGAAACCCTTACTCTGGTTTCTCAGTCTGTTTCCTAGTGCCGGTTTGAAGTGCCTGCCGTTTTCACTGTAAAACCGAGTTGGAGCTTGTACCTCACCATATATATGTATGGAGTGGAGTTGGCCACAGAAAAGAAACTTTGTGTGCCCTTCAAGCTAGGTGAAGGACGGCTTTCACACACACTTATCTCTCAGAACTGAGCATGTGGAGAGACGTTCGTTCATCTAGCACAAAGGGAACGGGTTGCAGGAGAAACCCTTACTCTGGTTTCTCAGTCTGTTTCCTAGTGCCGGTTTGAAGTGCCTGCCGTTTTCACTGTAAAACCGAGTTGGAGCTTGTACCTCCCCATATATATGTATGGAGTGGAGTTGGCAACTGAAAAGAAACTTTGTGTTCCCTTCAAGCTAGGTGAAGGACGGCTTTCACACACACTTATCTCTCAGAACTGAGCATGTGGAGAGACGTTCGTTCATCCAGCACAAAGGGAACGGGTTGCAGGAGAAACCCTTACTCTGGATTCTCAGTCGGTTTCCTAGTGCCGGTTTGAAGTGCCTGCCGTTTTCACTGTAAAACCGAGTTGGAGCTTGTACCTCCCCATATATATGTATGGAGTGGAGTTGGCAACTGAAAAGAAACTTTGTGTTCCCTTCAAGCTAGGTGAAGGACGGCTTTCACACACACTTATCTCTCAGAACTGAACATGTGGAGAGACGTTCGTTCATCCAGCACAAAGGGAACGGGTTGCAGGAGAAACCCTTACTCTGGTTTCTCAGTCTGTTTCCTAGTGCCGGTTTGAAGTGCCTGCCGTTTTCACTGTAAAACCGAGTTGGAGCTTGTACCTCCCCATATATATGTATGGAGTGGAGTTGGCAACTGAAAAGAAACTTTGTGTTCCCTTCAAGCTAGGTGAAGGACGGCTTTCACACACACTTATCTCTCAGAACTGAGCATGTGGAGAGACGTTCGTTCATCCAGCACAAAGGGAACGGGTTGCAGGAGAAACCCTTACTCTGGTTTCTCAGTCTGTTTCCTAGTGCCGGTTTGAAGTGCCTGCCGTTTTCACTGTAAAACCGAGTTGGAGCTTGTACCTCCCCATATATATGTATGGAGCGGAGTTGGCAACTGAAAAGAAACTTTGTGTTCCCTTCAAGCTAGGTGAAGGACGGCTTTCACACACACTTATCTCTCAGAACTGAGCATGTGGAGAGACGTTCGTTCATCCAGCACAAAGGGAACGGGTTGCAGGAGAAACCCTTACTGTGGTTTCTCAGTCTGTTTTTCTAGTGCCGGTTTGAAGTGCCTGCCGTTTTCACTGTAAAACCGAGTTGGAGCTTGTACCTCCCCATATATATGTATGGAGTGGAGTTGGCAACTGAAAAGAAACTTTGTGTTCCCTTCAAGCTAGGTGAAGGACGGCTTTCACACACACTTATCTCTCAGAACTGAGCATGTGGAGAGACGTTCGTTCATCCAGCACAAAGGGAACGGGTTGCAGGAGAAACCCTTACTCTGGTTTCTCAGTCTGTTTCCTAGTGCCGGTTTGAAGTGCCTGACGTTTTCATTGTAAAACCGAGTTGGAGCTTGTACCTCCCCATATATAAGTATGGAGTGGAGTTGGCAACTGAAAAGAAACTTTGTGTTCCCTTCAAGCTAGGTGAAGGACGGCTTTCACACACACTTATCTCTCAGAACTGAGCATGTGGAGAGACGTTCGTTCATCCAGCACAAAGGGAACGGGTTGCAGGAGAAACCCTTACTCTGGTTTCTCAGTCTGTTTCCTAGTGCCGATTTGAAGTGCCTGCCGTTTTCACTGTAAAACCGAGTTGGAGCTTGTACCTCCCCATATATATGTATGGAGTGGAGTTGGCAACTGAAAAGAAATTTTGTGTTCCCTTCAAGTTAGGTGAAGGACGGCTTTCACAGACACTTATCTCTCAGACATGAGCATGTTGAGAGACGTTCGTTCATCCAGCACAAAAGGAACGGGTTGCAGGAGAAACCCTTACTCTGGTTTCTCAGTCGGTTTCCTAGTGCCGGTTTGAAGTGCCTGCCGTTTTCACTGTAAAACCGAGTTGGAGCTTGTACCTCCCCATATATATGTATGGAGTGGAGTTGGCAACTGAAAAGAAACTTTGTGTTCCCTTCAAGCTAGGTGAAGGACGGCTTTCACACACACTTATCTCTCAGACCTGAGCATGTGGAGAGACGTTCGTTCATCCAGCACAAAGGGAAGGGTTGCAGGAGAAACCCTTACTCTGGTTTCTCAGTCTGTTTCCTAGTGCCGGTTTGAAGTGTCTGCCGTTTTCACTGTAAAACCGAGTTGGAGCTTGTACCTCCCCATATATATGTATGGAGTGGAGTTGGCAACTGAAAAGAAACTTTGTGTTCCCTTCAAGCTAGGTGAAGGACGGCTTTCACACACACTTATCTCTCAGAACTGAGCATGTGGAGAGACGTTCGTTCATCCAGCACAAATGGAACTGGTTGCAGGGGAAACCCTTACTGTGGTTTCTCAGTCTGTTTTTCTAGTGCCGGTTTGAAGTGCCTGCCGTTTTCACTGTAAAACCGAGTTGGAGCTTGTACCTCCCCATATATATGTATGGAGTGGAGTTGGCAACTGAAAAGAAACTTTGTGTTCCCTTCAAGCTAGGTGAAGGACGGCTTTCACACACACTTATCTCTCAGAACTGAGCATGTGGAGAGCCGTTCTTTCATCCAGCACAAAGGGAACGGGTTGCAGGAGAAACCCTTACTCTGGTTTCTCAGTCTGTTTCCTAGTGCCGGTTTGAAGTGCCTGCCGTTTTCACTGTAAAACCGAGTTGGAGCTTGTACCTCCCCATATATATGTATGGAGTGGGGTTGGCAACTGAAAAGAAACTTTGTGTTCCCTTCAAGCTAGGTGAAGGACGGCTTTCACACACACTTATCTCTCAGAACTGAGCATGTGGAGAGACGTTCGTTCATCCAGCACAAAGGGAACGGGTTGCAGGAGAAACCCTTACTCTGGTTTCTCAGTCTGTTTCCTAGTGCCGGTTTGAAGTGCCTGCCGTTTTCACTGTAAAACCGAGTTGGAGCTTGTACCTCCCCATATATATGTATGGAGTGGAGTTGGCCACAGAAAAGAAACTTTGTGTTCCCTTCAAGCTAGGTGAAGGACGGCTTTCACACACACTTATCTCTCAGAACTGAGCATGTGGAGAGACGTTCGTTCATCCAGCACAAAGGGAACGGGTTGCAGGAGAAACCCTTACTCTGGTTTCTCAGTCTGTTTCCTAGTGCCGGTTTGAAGTGCCTGCCGTTTTCACTTTAAAACCGAGTTGGAGCTTGTATTTCCCCCTATATAAGTATGGAGTGGAGTTGGCAACTGAAAAGAAACTTTGTGTTCCCTTCAAGCTAGGTGAAGGACAGCTTTCACACACACTTATCTCTCAGAACTGAGCATGTGGAGAGACGTTCGTTCATCCAGCACAAAGGGAACGGGTTGCAGGAGAAACCCTTACTCTGGTTTCTCAGTCTGTTTCCTAGTGCCGGTTTGAAGTGCCTGCCGTTTTCACTGTAAAACCGAGTTGGAGCTTGTACCTCCCCATATATATATATGGAGTGGTGTTTGTAACTGAAAAGAAATTTTGTGTTCCCTTCAAGCTAGGTGAAGGTCGGCTTTCACACTCATTTATCTCTCAGACCTGAGTATGTGCAGAGACCGTCGTTCATCCAGCACAAAGGCAACGGGTTGCAGGAGAAACCCTTACTCTGGTTTCTCAGTTTGTTTCCTAGCGCCGGTTTGAAGTGCCTGCCGTTTTCACTGTAAAACCGAGTTGGAGCTTGTACCTCCCCATATATATGTATGGAGTGGAGTTGGCAACTGAAAAGAAACTTTGTGTTCCCTTCAAGCTAGGTGAAGGACGGCTTTCACACACACTTATCTCTCAGACATGAGCATGTGGAGAGACGTTCGTTCATCCAGCACAAAGGGAACGGGTTGCAGGAGAAACCCTTACTCTGGTTTCTCAGTCTGTTTCCTAGTGCCGGTTTGAAGTGCCTGCCGTTTTCACTGTAAAACCGAGTTGGAGCTTGTACCTCCCCATATATATGTATGGAGTGGAGTTGGCAACTGAAAAGAAACTTTGTGTTCCCTTCAAGCTAGGTGAAGGACGGCTTTCACACACACTTATCTCTCAGAACTGAGCATGTGGAGAGACGTTCGTTCATCCAGCACAAAGGGAACGGGTTGCAGGAGAAACCCTTACTGTGGTTTCTCAGTCTGTTTTTCTAGTGCCGGTTTGAAGTGCCTGCCGTTTTCACTGTAAAACCGAGTTGGAGCTTGTACCTCCCCATATATATGTATGGAGTGGAGTTGGCAACTGAAAAGAAACTTTGTGTTCCCTTCAAGCTAGGTGAAGGACGGCTTTCACACACACTTATCTCTCAGAACTGAGCATGTGGAGAGACGTTCGTTCATCCAGCACAAAGGGAACGGGTTGCAGGAGAAACCCTTACTCTGGATTCTCAGTCGGTTTCCTAGTGCCGGTTTGAAGTGCCTGCCGTTTTCACTGTAAAACCGAGTTGGAGCTTGTACCTCCCCATATATATGTATGGAGTGGAGTTGGCAACTGAAAAGAAACTTTGTGTTCCCTTCAAGCTAGGTGAAGGACGGCTTTCACACACACTTATCTCTCAGAACTGAGCATGTGGAGAGACGTTCGTTCATCCAGCACAAAGGGAACGGGTTGCAGGAGAAACCCTTACTCTGTTTTCTCAGTCTGTTTCCTAGTGCCGGTTTGAAGTGCCGGCCGTTTTCACTGTAAAACCGAGTTGGAGCTTGTACCTCCCCATATATATGTATGGAGTGGAGTTGGCAACTGAAAAGAAACTTTGTGTTCCCTTCAAGTTAGGTGAAGGACGGCTTTCACACACACTTATCTCTCAGAACTGAGCATGTGGAGAGACGTTCGTTCATCCAGCACAAAGGGAACGGGTTGCAGGAGAAACCCTTACTCTGGTTTCTCAGTCTGTTTCCTAGTGCCGGTTTGAAGTGCGTGCCGTTTTCACTGTAAAACCGAGTTGGAGCTTGTACCTCCCCATATATAAGTATGGAGTGGAGTTGGCAACTGAAAAGAAACTTTGTGTTCCCTTCAAGCTAGGTGAAGGACGGCTTTCACACACACTTATCTCTCAGAACTGAGCATGTGGAGAGACGTTCGTTCATCCAGCACAAAGGGAACGGGTTGCAGGAGAAACCCTTACTCTGGTTTCTCAGTCTGTTTCCTAGTGCCGGTTTGAAGTGCCTGCCGTTTTCACTGTAAAACCGAGTTGGAGCTTGTACCTCCCCATATATATGTATGGAGTGGAGTTGGCCACTGAAAAGAAACTTTGTGTTCCCTTCAAGCTAGGTGAAGGACGGCTTTCACACACACTTATCTCTCAGAACTGAGCATGTGGAGAGACGTTCGTTCATCCAGCACAAAGGGAACGGTTTGCAGGAGAAACCCTTACTCTGGTTTCTCAGTCTGTTTCCTAGTGCCGGTTTGAAGTGCCTGCCGCTTTCACTGTAAAACCGAGTTGGAGCTTGTACCTCACCATATATATGTATGGAGTGGAGTTGGCCACAGAAAAGAAACTTTGTGTGCCCTTCAAGCTAGGTGAAGGACGGCTTTCACACACACTTATCTCTCAGAACTGAGCATGTGGAGAGACGTTCGTTCATCCAGCACAAAGGGAACGGGTTTCAGGAGAAACCCTTACTCTGGTTTCTCAGTCTGTTTCCTAGTGCCGGTTTGAAGTGCCTGCCGTTTTCACTGAAAAACCGAGTTGGAGCTTGTACCTCCCCATATATATGTATGGAGTGGAGTTGGCAACTGAAAAGAAACTTTGTGTTCCCTTCAAGCTAGGTGAAGGACGGCTTTCACACACACTTATCTCTCAGAACTGAGCATGTGGAGAGACGTTCGTTCATCCAGCACAAAGGGAACGGGTTTCAGGAGAAACCCTTACTCTGGTTTCTCAGTCTGTTTCCTAGTGCCGGTTTGAAGTGCCTACCGTTTTCACTGTAAAACCGAGTTGGAGCTTGTACCTCCCCATATATATGTATGGAGTGGAGTTGGCAACTGAAAAGAAACTTTGTGTTCCCTTCAAGCTAGGTGAAGGACGGCTTTCACACACACTTATCTCTCAGAACTGAGCATGTGGAGAGACGTTCGTTCATCCAGCACAAAGGGAACGGGTTGCAGGAGAAACCCTTACTCTGGTTTCTCAGTCTGTTTCCTAGTGCCGGTTTGAAGTGCCTGCCGTTTTCACTGTAAAACCGAGTTGGAGCTTGTACCTCCCCATATATATGTATGGAGTGGAGTTGGCAACTGAAAAGAAACTTTGTGTTCCCTTCAAGCTAGGTGAAGGACGGCTTTCACACACACTTATCTCTCAGAACTGAGCATGTGGAGAGACGTTCGTTCATCCAGCACAAAGGGAACGGGTTGCAGGAGAAACCCTTACTGTGGTTTCTCAGTCTGTTTTTCTAGTGCCGGTTTGAAGTGCCTGCCGTTTTCACTGTAAAACCGAGTTGGAGCTTGTACCTCCCCATATATATGTATGGAGTGGAGTTGGCAACTGAAAAGAAACTTTGTGTTCCCTTCAAGCTAGGTGAAGGACGGCTTTCACACACACTTATCTCTCAGAACTGAGCATGTGGAGAGACGTTCGTTCATCCAGCACAAAGGGAACGGGTTGCAGGAGGAACCCTTACTGTGGTTTCTCAGTCTGTTTTTCTAGTGCCGGTTTGAAGTGCCTGCCGTTTTCACTGTAAAACCGAGTTGGAGCTTGTACCTCCCCATATATATGTATGGAGTGGAGTTGGCAACTGAAAAGAAACTTTGTGTTCCCTTCAAGCTAGGTGAAGGACGGCTTTCACACACACTTATCTCTCAGAACTGAGCATGTGGAGAGACGTTCGTTCATCCAGCACAAAGGGAACGGGTTGCAGGAGAAACCCTTACTCTGGTTTCTCAGTCTGTTTCCTAGTGCCGGTTTGAAGTGCCTGCCGTTTTCACTGTAAAACCGAGTTGGAGCTTGTACCTCCCCATATATATGTATGGAGTGGAGTTGGCAACTGAAAAGAAACTTTGTGTTCCCTTCAAGCTAGGTGAAGGACGGCTTTCACACACACTTATCTCTCAGAACTGAGCATGTGGAGAGACGTTCGTTCATCCAGCACAAAGGGAACGGGTTGCAGGAGAAACCCTTACTCTGGTTTCTCAGTCTGTTTCCTAGTGCCGGTTTGAAGTGCCTGCCGTTTTCACTGTAAAACCGAGTTGGAGCTTGTACCTCCCCATATATAAGTATGGAGTGGAGTTGGCAACTGAAAAGAAACTTTGTGTTCCCTTCAAGCTAGGTGAAGGACGGCTTTCACACACACTTATCTCTCAGAACTGAGCATGTGGAGAGACGTTCGTTCATCCAGCACAAAGGGAACGGGTTGCAGGAGAAACCCTTACTCTGGTTTCTCAGTCTGTTTCCTAGTGCCGGTTTGAAGTGCCTGCCGTTTTCACTGTAAAACCGAGTTGAAGCTTGTACCTCCCCATATATATGTATGGAGTGGAGTTGGCAACTGAAAAGAAACTTTGTGTTCCCTTCAAGCTAGGTGAAGGACAGCTTTCACACACACTTATCTCTCAGAACTGAGCATGTGGAGAGACGTTCGTTCATCCAGCACAAAGGGAACGGGTTGCAGGAGAAACCCTTACTCTGGTTTCTCAGTCTGTTTCCTAGTGCCGGTTTGAAGTGCCTGCCGTTTTCACTGTAAAACCGAGTTGGAGCTTGTACCTCCCCATATATATATATGGAGTGGTGTTTGTAACTGAAAAGAAATTTTGTGTTCCCTTCAAGCTAGGTGAAGGTCGGCTTTCACACTCATTTATCTCTCAGACCTGAGTATGTGGAGAGACCGTCGTTCATCCAGCACAAAGGCAACGGGTTGCAGGAGAAACCCTTACTCTGGTTTCTCAGTCTGTTTCCTAGCGCCGGTTTGAAGTGCCTGCCGTTTTCACTGTAAAACCGAGTTGGAGCTTGTACCTCCCCATATATATGTATGGAGTGGAGTTGGCAACTGAAAAGAAACTTTGTGTGCCCTTCAAGCTAGGTGAAGGACGGCTTTCACACACACTTATCTCTCAGAACTGAGCATGTGGAGAGACGTTCGTTCATCCAGCACAAAGGGAACGGGTTGCAGGAGAAACCCTTACTCTGGTTTCTCAGTCTGTTTCCTAGTGCCGGTTTGAAGTGCCTGCCGTTTTCACTGTAAAACCGAGTTGGAGCTTGTACCTCCCCATATATATGTATGGAGTGGAGTTGGCAGCTGAAAAGAAACTTTGTGTTCCCTTCAAGCTAGGTGAAGGACGGCTTTCACACACACTTATCTCTCAGAACTGAGCATGTGGAGAGACGTTCGTTCATCCAGCACAAAGGGAACGGGTTGCAGGAGAAACCCTTACTCTGGTTTCTCAGTCTGTTTCCTAGTGCCGGTTTGAAGTGCCTGCCGTTTTCACAGTAAAACCGAGTTGGAGCTTGTACCTCCCCATATATATGTATGGAGTGGAGTTGGCAACTGAAAAGAAACTTTGTGTTCCCTTCAAGCTAGGTGAAGGACGGCTTTCACACACACTTATCTCTCAGAACTGAGCATGTGGAGAGACTTTCGTTCATCCAGCACAAATGGAACTGGTTGCAGGAGAAACCCTTACTGTGGTTTCTCAGTCTGTTTTTCTAGTGCCGGTTTGAAGTGCCTGCCGTTTTCACTGTAAAACCGAGTTGGAGCTTGTACCTCCCCATATATATGTATGGAGTGGAGTTGGCAACTGAAAAGAAACTTTGTGTTCCCTTCAAGCTAGGTGAAGGACGGCTTTCACACACACTTATCTCTCAGAACTGAGCATGTGGAGAGACGTTCGTTCATCCAGCACAAAGGGAACGGGTTGCAGGAGAAACCCTTACTCTGGATTCTCAGTCGGTTTCCTAGTGCCGGTTTGAAGTGCCTGCCGTTTTCACTGTAAAACCGAGTTGGAGCTTGTACCTCCCCATATATATGTGTGGAGTGGAGTTGGCAACTGAAAAGAAACTTTGTGTTCCCTTCAAGCTAGGTGAAGGACGGCTTTCACACACACTTATCTCTCAGAACTGAGCATGTGGAGAGACGTTCGTTCATCCAGCACAAAGGGAACGGGTTGCAGGAGAAACCCTTACTCTGTTTTCTCAGTCTGTTTCCTAGTGCCGGTTTGAAGTGCCTGCCGTTTTCACTGTAAAACCGAGTTGGAGCTTGTACCTCCCCATATATATGTATGGAGTGGAGTTGGCAACTGAAAAGAAACTTTGTGTTCCCTTCAAGCTAGGTGAAGGACGGCTTTCACACACACTTATCTCTCAGAACTGAGCATGTGGAGAGACGTTCGTTCATCCAGCACAAAGGGAACGGGTTGCAGGAGAAACCCTTACTCTGGTTTCTCAGTCTGTTTCCTAGTGCCGGTTTGAAGTGCCTGCCGTTTTCACTGTAAAACCGAGTTGGAGCTTGTACCTCCCCATATATAAGTATGGAGTGGAGTTGGCAACTGAAAAGAAACTTTGTGTTCCCTTCAAGCTAGTTGAAGGACGGCTTTCACACACACTTATCTCTCAGAACTGAGCATGTGGAGAGACGTTCGTTCATCCAGCACAAAGGGAACGGGTTGCAGGAGAAACCCTTACTCTGGTTTCTCAGTCTGTTTCCTAGTGCCGGTTTGAAGTGCCTGCCGTTTTCACTGTAAAACCGAGTTGGAGCTTGTACCTCCCCATATATATGTATGGAGTGGAGTTGGCAACTGAAAAGAAACTTTGTGTTCCCTTCAAGCTAGGTGAAGGACGGCTTTCACACACACTTATCTCTCAGAACTGAGCATGTGGAGAGACGTTCGTTCATCCAGCACAAAGGGAACGGGTTGCAGGAGAAACCCTTACTCTGGTTTCTCAGTCTGTTTCCTAGTGCCGGTTTGAAGTGCCTGCCGTTTTCACTGTAAAACCGAGTTGGAGCTTGTACCTCCCCATATATATGTATGGAGTGGAGTTGGCAACTGAAAAGAAACTTTGTGTTCCCTTCAAGCTAGGTGAAGGACGGCTTTCACACACACTTATCTCTCAGAACTGAGCATGTGGAGAGACGTTCGTTCATCCAGCACAAAGGGAACGGGTTGCAGGAGAAACCCTTACTCTGGTTTCTCAGTCTGTTTCCTAGTGCCGGTTTGAAGTGCCTGCCGTTTTCACTGTAAAACCGAGTTGGAGCTTGTACCTCCCCATATATAAGTATGGAGTGGAGTTGGCAACTGAAAAGAAACTTTGTGTTCCCTTCAAGCTAGGTGAAGGACGGCTTTCACACACACTTATCTCTCAGAACTGAGCATGTGGAGAGACGTTCGTTCATCCAGCACAAAGGGAACGGGTTGCAGGAGAAACCCTTACTCTGGTTTCTCAGTCTGTTTCCTAGTGCCGGTTTGAAGTGCCTGCCGTTTTCACTGTAAAACCGAGTTGAAGCTTGTACCTCCCCATATATATGTATGGAGTGGAGTTGGCAACTGAAAAGAAACTTTGTGTTCCCTTCAAGCTAGGTGAAGGACAGCTTTCACACACACTTATCTCTCAGAACTGAGCATGTGGAGAGACGTTCGTTCATCCAGCACAAAGGGAACGGGTTGCAGGAGAAACCCTTACTCTGGTTTCTCAGTCTGTTTCCTAGTGCCGGTTTGAAGTGCCTGCCGTTTTCACTGTAAAACCGAGTTGGAGCTTGTACCTCCCCATATATATATATGGAGTGGTGTTTGTAACTGAAAAGAAATTTTGTGTTCCCTTCAAGCTAGGTGAAGGTCGGCTTTCACACTCATTTATCTCTCAGACCTGAGTATGTGGAGAGACCGTCGTTCATCCAGCACAAAGGCAACGGGTTGCAGGAGAAACCCTTACTCTGGTTTCTCAGTCTGTTTCCTAGCGCCGGTTTGAAGTGCCTGCCGTTTTCACTGTAAAACCGAGTTGGAGCTTGTACCTCCCCATATATATGTATGGAGTGGAGTTGGCAACTGAAAAGAAACTTTGTGTGCCCTTCAAGCTAGGTGAAGGACGGCTTTCACACACACTTATCTCTCAGAACTGAGCATGTGGAGAGACGTTCGTTCATCCAGCACAAAGGGAACGGGTTGCAGGAGAAACCCTTACTCTGGTTTCTCAGTCTGTTTCCTAGTGCCGGTTTGAAGTGCCTGCCGTTTTCACTGTAAAACCGAGTTGGAGCTTGTACCTCCCCATATATATGTATGGAGTGGAGTTGGCAACTGAAAAGAAACTTTGTGTTCCCTTCAAGCTAGGTGAAGGACGGCTTTCACACACACTTATCTCTCAGAACTGAGCATGTGGAGAGACGTTCGTTCATCCAGCACAAAGGGAACGGGTTGCAGGAGAAACCCTTACTCTGGTTTCTCAGTCTGTTTCCTAGTGCCGGTTTGAAGTGCCTGCCGTTTTCACTGTAAAACCGAGTTGGAGCTTGTACCTCCCCATATATAAGTATGGAGTGGAGTTGGCAACTGAAAAGAAACTTTGTGTTCCCTTCAAGCTAGGTGAAGGACGGCTTTCACACACACTTATCTCTCAGAACTGAGCATGTGGAGAGACGTTCGTTCATCCAGCACAAAGGGAACGGGTTGCAGGAGAAACCCTTACTCTGGTTTCTCAGTCTGTTTCCTAGTGCCGGTTTGAAGTGCCTGCCGTTTTCACTGTAAAACCGAGTTGAAGCTTGTACCTCCCCATATATATGTATGGAGTGGAGTTGGCAACTGAAAAGAAACTTTGTGTTCCCTTCAAGCTAGGTGAAGGACAGCTTTCACACACACTTATCTCTCAGAACTGAGCATGTGGAGAGACGTTCGTTCATCCAGCACAAAGGGAACGGGTTGCAGGAGAAACCCTTACTCTGGTTTCTCAGTCTGTTTCCTAGTGCCGGTTTGAAGTGCCTGCCGTTTTCACTGTAAAACCGAGTTGGAGCTTGTACCTCCCCATATATATATATGGAGTGGTGTTTGTAACTGAAAAGAAATTTTGTGTTCCCTTCAAGCTAGGTGAAGGTCGGCTTTCACACTCATTTATCTCTCAGACCTGAGTATGTGGAGAGACCGTCGTTCATCCAGCACAAAGGCAACGGGTTGCAGGAGAAACCCTTACTCTGGTTTCTCAGTCTGTTTCCTAGCGCCGGTTTGAAGTGCCTGCCGTTTTCACTGTAAAACCGAGTTGGAGCTTGTACCTCCCCATATATATGTATGGAGTGGAGTTGGCAACTGAAAAGAAACTTTGTGTGCCCTTCAAGCTAGGTGAAGGACGGCTTTCACACACACTTATCTCTCAGAACTGAGCATGTGGAGAGACGTTCGTTCATCCAGCACAAAGGGAACGGGTTGCAGGAGAAACCCTTACTCTGGTTTCTCAGTCTGTTTCCTAGTGCCGGTTTGAAGTGCCTGCCGTTTTCACTGTAAAACCGAGTTGGAGCTTGTACCTCCCCATATATATGTATGGAGTGGAGTTGGCAGCTGAAAAGAAACTTTGTGTTCCCTTCAAGCTAGGTGAAGGACGGCTTTCACACACACTTATCTCTCAGAACTGAGCATGTGGAGAGACGTTCGTTCATCCAGCACAAAGGGAACGGGTTGCAGGAGAAACCCTTACTCTGGTTTCTCAGTCTGTTTCCTAGTGCCGGTTTGAAGTGCCTGCCGTTTTCACAGTAAAACCGAGTTGGAGCTTGTACCTCCCCATATATATGTATGGAGTGGAGTTGGCAACTGAAAAGAAACTTTGTGTTCCCTTCAAGCTAGGTGAAGGACGGCTTTCACACACACTTATCTCTCAGAACTGAGCATGTGGAGAGACTTTCGTTCATCCAGCACAAATGGAACTGGTTGCAGGAGAAACCCTTACTGTGGTTTCTCAGTCTGTTTTTCTAGTGCCGGTTTGAAGTGCCTGCCGTTTTCACTGTAAAACCGAGTTGGAGCTTGTACCTCCCCATATATATGTATGGAGTGGAGTTGGCAACTGAAAAGAAACTTTGTGTTCCCTTCAAGCTAGGTGAAGGACGGCTTTCACACACACTTATCTCTCAGAACTGAGCATGGGGAGAGACGTTCGTTCATCCAGCACAAAGGGAACGGGTTGCAGGAGAAACCCTTACTCTGGATTCTCAGTCGGTTTCCTAGTGCCGGTTTGAAGTGCCTGCCGTTTTCACTGTAAAACCGAGTTGGAGCTTGTACCTCCCCATATATATGTGTGGAGTGGAGTTGGCAACTGAAAAGAAACTTTGTGTTCCCTTCAAGCTAGGTGAAGGACGGCTTTCACACACACTTATCTCTCAGAACTGAGCATGTGGAGAGACGTTCGTTCATCCAGCACAAAGGGAACGGGTTGCAGGAGAAACCCTTACTCTGTTTTCTCAGTCTGTTTCCTAGTGCCGGTTTGAAGTGCCTGCCGTTTTCACTGTAAAACCGAGTTGGAGCTTGTACCTCCCCATATATATGTATGGAGTGGAGTTGGCAACTGAAAAGAAACTTTGTGTTCCCTTCAAGCTAGGTGAAGGACGGCTTTCACACACACTTATCTCTCAGAACTGAGCATGTGGAGAGACGTTCGTTCATCCAGCACAAAGGGAACGGGTTGCAGGAGAAACCCTTACTCTGGTTTCTCAGTCTGTTTCCTAGTGCCGGTTTGAAGTGCCTGCCGTTTTCACTGTAAAACCGAGTTGGAGCTTGTACCTCCCCATATATAAGTATGGAGTGGAGTTGGCAACTGAAAAGAAACTTTGTGTTCCCTTCAAGCTAGTTGAAGGACGGCTTTCACACACACTTATCTCTCAGAACTGAGCATGTGGAGAGACGTTCGTTCATCCAGCACAAAGGGAACGGGTTGCAGGAGAAACCCTTACTCTGGTTTCTCAGTCTGTTTCCTAGTGCCGGTTTGAAGTGCCTGCCGTTTTCACTGTAAAACCGAGTTGCAGCTTGTACCTCCCCATATATATGTATGGAGTGGAGTTGGCAACTGAAAAGAAACTTTGTGTTCCCTTCAAGCTAGGTGAAGGACGGCTTTCACACACACTTATCTCTCAGAACTGAGCATGTGGAGAGACGTTCGTTCATCCAGCACAAAGGGAACGGGTTGCAGGAGAAACCCTTACTCTGGATTCTCAGTCGGTTTCCTAGTGCCGGTTTGAAGTGCCTGCCGTTTTCACTGTAAAACCGAGTTGGAGCTTGTACCTCCCCATATATATGTATGGAGTGGAGTTGGCAACTGAAAAGAAACTTTGTGTTCCCTTCAAGCTAGGTGAAGGACGGCTTTCACACACACTTATCTCTCAGAACTGAGCATGTGGAGAGACGTTCGTTCATCCAGCACAAAGGGAACGGGTTGCAGGAGAAACCCTTACTGTGGTTTCTCAGTCTGTTTCCTAGTGCCGGTTTGAAGTGCCTGCCGTTTTCACTGTAAAACCGAGTTGGAGCTTGTACCTCCCCATATATATGTATGGAGTGGAGTTGGCAACTGAAAAGAAACTTTGTGTTCCCTTCAAGCTAGGTGAAGGACGGCTTTCACACACACTTATCTCTCAGAACTGAGCATGTGGAGAGACGTTCGTTCATCCAGCACAAAGGGAACGGGTTGCAGGAGAAACCCTTACTCTGGATTCTCAGTCTGTTTCCTAGTGCCGGTTTGAAGTGCCTGCCGTTTTCACTGTAAAACCGAGTTGGAGCTTGTACCTCCCCATATATATGTATGGAGTGGAGTTGGCAACTGAAAAGAAACTTTGTGTTTCCTTCAAGCTAGGTGAAGGACGGCTTTCACACACACTTATCTCTCAGAACTGAGCATGTGGAGAGACGTTCGTTCATCCAGCACAAAGGGAACGGGTTGCAGGAGAAACCCTTACTGTGGTTTCTCAGTCTGTTTTTCTAGTGCCGGTTTGAAGTGCCTGCCGTTTTCACTGTAAAACCGAGTTGGAGCTTGTACCTCCCCATATATATGTATGGAGTGGAGTTGGCAGCTGAAAAGAAACTTTGTGTTCCCTTCAAGCTAGGTGAAGGACGGCTTTCACACACACTTATCTCTCAGAACTGAGCATGTGGAGAGACGTTCGTTCATCCAGCACAAAGGGAACGGGTTGCAGGAGAAACCCTTACTCTGGTTTCTCAGTCTGTTTCCTAGTGCCGGTTTGAAGTGCCTGCCGTTTTCACTGTAAAACCGAGTTGGAGCTTGTACCTCC
Source organism: Vicugna pacos (assembly GCF_048564905.1). NCBI lineage: Eukaryota > Metazoa > Chordata > Mammalia > Artiodactyla > Camelidae > Vicugna > Vicugna pacos. The sequence goes on along the minus strand of NW_027328740.1, from coordinate 74,224,587 downwards.
CCATATATAAGTATGGAGTGGAGTTGGCAACTGAAAAGAAACTTTGTGTTCCCTTCAAGCTAGGTGAAGGACGGCTTTCACACACACTTATCTCTCAGAACTGAGCATGTGGAGAGACGTTCGTTCATCCAGCACAAAGGGAACGGGTTGCAGGAGAAACCCTTACTCTGGTTTCTCAGTCTGTTTCCTAGTGCCGGTTTGAAGTGCCTGCCGTTTTCACTGTAAAACCGAGTTGGAGCTTGTACTTCCCCATATATAAGTATGGAGTGGAGTTGGCAACTGAAAAGAAACTTTGTGTTCCCTTCAAGCTAGGTGAAGGACGGCTTTCACACACACTTATCTCTCAGAACTGAGCATGTGGAGAGACGTTCGTTCATCCAGCACAAAGGGAACGGGTTGCAGGAGAAACCCTTACTCTGGTTTCTCAGTCTGTTTCCTAGTGCCGGTTTGAAGTGCCTGCCGTTTTCACTGTAAAACCGAGTTGGAGCTTGTACCTACCCATATATAAGTATGGAGTGGAGTTGGCAACTGAAAAGAAACTTTGTGTTCCCTTCAAGCTAGGTGAAGGACAGCTTTCACACACACTTATCTCTCAGAACTGAGCATGTGGAGAGACGTTCGTTCATCCAGCACAAAGGGAACGGGTTGCAGGAGAAACCCTTACTCTGGTTTCTCAGTCTGTTTCCTAGTGCCGGTTTGAAGTGCCTGCCGTTTTCACTGTAAAACCGAGTTGCAGCTTGTACCTCCCCATATATATATATGGAGTGGGGTTTGCAACTGAAAAGAAATTTTGTGTTCCCTTCAAGCTAGGTGAAGTTCGGCTTTCACACTCATTTATCTCTCAGACCTGAGTATGTGGAGAGACCTTCGTTCATCCAGCACAAAGGCAACGGGTTGCAGGAGAAACCCTTACTCTGGTTTCTCAGTCTGTTTCCTAGCGCCGGTTTGAAGTGCCTGCCGTTTTCACTGTAAAACCGAGTTGGAGCTTGTACCTCCCCATATATATGTATGGAGTGGAGTTGGCAACTGAAAAGAAATTTTGTGTTCCCTTCAAGCTAGGTGAAGGACGGCTTTCACAGACACTTATCTCTCAGACATGAGCATGTTGAGAGACGTTCGTTCATCCAGCACAAAAGGAACGGGTTGCAGGAGAAACCCTTACTCTGGTTTCTCAGTCGGTTTCCTAGTGCCGGTTTGAAGTGCCTGCCGTTTTCACTGTAAAACCGAGTTGGAGCTTGTACCTCCCCATATATATGTATGGAGTGGAGTTGGCAACTGAAAAGAAACTTTGTGTTCCCTTCAAGCTAGGTGAAGGACGGCTTTCACACACACTTATCTCTCAGACCTGAGCATGTGGAGAGACGTTCGTTCATCCAGCACAAAGGGAAGGGTTGCAGGAGAAACCCTTACTCTGGTTTCTCAGTCTGTTTCCTAGTGCCGGTTTGAAGTGCCTGCCGTTTTCACTGTAAAACCGAGTTGGAGCTTGTACTTCCCCATATATAAGTATGGAGTGGAGTTGGCAACTGAAAAGAAACTTTGTGTTCCCTTCAAGCTAGGTGAAGGACGGCTTTCACACACACTTATCTCTCAGAACTGAGCATGTGGAGAGACGTTCGTTCATCCAGCACAAAGGGAACGGGTTGCAGGAGAAACCCTTACTCTGGTTTCTCAGTCTGTTTCCTAGTGCCGGTTTGAAGTGCCTGCCGTTTTCACTGTAAAACCGAGTTGGAGCTTGTACCTCCCCATATATATGTATGGAGTGGAGTTGGCAACTGAAAAGAAACTTTGTGTTCCCTTCAAGCTAGGTGAAGGACGGCTTTCACACACACTTATCTCTCAGAACTGAGCATGTGGAGAGACGTTCGTTCATCCAGCACAAAGGGAACGGGTTGCAGGAGAAACCCTTACTCTGGTTTCTCAGTCTGTTTCCTAGTGCCGGTTTGAAGTGCCTGCCGTTTTCACAGTAAAACCGAGTTGGAGCTTGTACCTCCCCATATATATGTATGGAGTGGAGTTGGCAACTGAAAAGAAACTTTGTGTTCCCTTCAAGCTAGGTGAAGGATGGCTTTCACACACACTTATCTCTCAGAACTGAGCATGTGGAGAGACTTTCGTTCATCCAGCACAAATGGAACTGGTTGCAGGAGAAACCCTTACTGTGGTTTCTCAGTCTGTTTTTCTAGTGCCGGTTTGAAGTGCCTGCCGTTTTCACTGTAAAACCGAGTTGGAGCTTGTACCTCCCCATATATATGTATGGAGTGGAGTTGGCAACTGAAAAGAAACTTTGTGTTCCCTTCAAGCTAGGTGAAGGACGGCTTTCACACACACTTATCTCTCAGAACTGAGCATGTGGAGAGACGTTCGTTCATCCAGCACAAAGGGAACGGGTTGCAGGAGAAACCCTTACTCTGGATTCTCAGTCGGTTTCCTAGTGCCGGTTTGAAGTGCCTGCCGTTTTCACTGTAAAACCGAGTTGGAGCTTGTACCTCCCCATATATATGTATGGAGTGGAGTTGGCAACTGAAAAGAAACTTTGTGTTCCCTTCAAGCTAGGTGAAGGACGGCTTTCACACACACTTATCTCTCAGAACTGAGCATGTGGAGAGACGTTCGTTCATCCAGCACAAAGGGAACGGGTTGCAGGAGAAACCCTTACTCTGGTTTCTCAGTCTGTTTCCTAGTGCCGGTTTGAAGTGCCTGCCGTTTTCACTGTAAAACCGAGTTGGAGCTTGTACCTCCCCATATATATGTATGGAGTGGAGTTGGCAACTGAAAAGAAACTTTGTGTTCCCTTCAAGCTAGGTGAAGGACGGCTTTCACACACACTTATCTCTCAGAACTGAGCATGTGGAGAGACGTTCGTTCATCCAGCACAAAGGGAACGGGTTGCAGGAGAAACCCTTACTCTGGTTTCTCAGTCTGTTTCCTAGTGCCGGTTTGAAGTGCCTGCCTTTTTAACTGTAAAACCGAGTTGGAGCTTGTACCTCCCCATATATAAGTATGGAGTGGAGTTGGCAACTGAAAAGAAACTTTGTGTTCCCTTCAAGCTAGTTGAAGGACGGCTTTCACACACACTTATCTCTCAGAACTGAGCATGTGGAGAGACGTTCGTTCATCCAGCACAAAGGGAACGGGTTGCAGGAGAAACCCTTACTCTGGTTTCTCAGTCTGTTTCCTAGTGCCGGTTTGAAGTGCCTGCAGTTTTCACTGTAAAACCGAGTTGGAGCTTGTACCTCCCCATATATATGTATGGAGTGGAGTTGGCAACTGAAAAGAAACTTTGTGTTCCCTTCAAGCTAGGTGAAGGACGGCTTTCACACACACTTATCTCTCAGAACTGAGCATGTGGAGAGACGTTCGTTCATCCAGCACAAAGGGAACGGGTTGCAGGAGAAACCCTTACTCTGGATTCTCAGTCGGTTTCCTAGTGCCGGTTTGAAGTGCCTGCCGTTTTCACTGTAAAACCGAGTTGGAGCTTGTACCTCCCCATATATATGTATGGAGTGGAGTTGGCAACTGAAAAGAAACTTTGTGTTCCCTTCAAGCTAGGTGAAGGACGGCTTTCACACACACTTATCTCTCAGAACTGAGCATGTGGAGAGACGTTCGTTCATCCAGCACAAAGGGAACGGGTTGCAGGAGAAACCCTTACTCTGGTTTCTCAGTCTGTTTCCTAGTGCCGGTTTGAAGTGCCTGCCGTTTTCACTGTAAAACCGAGTTGGAGCTTGTACCTCCCCATATATATGTATGGAGTGGAGTTGGCAACTGAAAAGAAACTTTGTGTTCCCTTCAAGCTAGGTGAAGGACGGCTTTCACACACACTTATCTCTCAGAACTGAGCATGTGGAGAGACGTTCGTTCATCCAGCACAAAGGGAACGGGTTGCAGGAGAAACCCTTACTCTGGTTTCTCAGTCTGTTTTCTAGTGCCGGTTTGAAGTGCCTGCCGTTTTCACTGTAAAACCGAGTTGGAGCTTGTACCTCCCCATATATATGTATGGAGTGGAGTTGGCAACTGAAAAGAAACTTTGTGTTCCCTTCAAGCTAGGTGAAGGACGGCTTTCACACACACTTATCTCTCAGACCTGAGCATGTGGAGAGACGTTCGTTCATCCAGCACAAAGGGAACGGGTTGCAGGAGAAACCCTTACTCTGGTTTCTCAGTCTGTTTCCTAGTGCCGGTTTGAAGTGCCTGCCGTTTTCACTGTAAAACCGAGTTGGAGCTTGTACCTCCCCATATATATGTATGGAGTGGAGTTGGCAACTGAAAAGAAACTTTGTGTTCCCTTCAAGCTAGGTGAAGGATGGCTTTCACACACACTTATCTCTCAGAACTGAGCATGTGGAGAGACTTTCGTTCATCCAGCACAAATGGAACTGGTTGCAGGAGAAACCCTTACTGTGGTTTCTCAGTCTGTTTTTCTAGTGCCGGTTTGAAGTGCCTGCCGTTTTCACTGTAAAACCGAGTTGGAGCTTGTACCTCCCCATATATATGTATGGAGTGGAGTTGGCAACTGAAAAGAAACTTTGTGTTCCCTTCAAGCTAGGTGAAGGACGGCTTTCACACACACTTATCTCTCAGAACTGAGCATGTGGAGAGACGTTCGTTCATCCAGCACAAAGGGAACGGGTTGCAGGAGAAACCCTTACTCTGGATTCTCAGTCGGTTTCCTAGTGCCGGTTTGAAGTGCCTGCCGTTTTCACTGTAAAACCGAGTTGGAGCTTGTACCTCCCCATATATATGTATGGAGTGGAGTTGGCAACTGAAAAGAAACTTTGTGTTCCCTTCAAGCTAGGTGAAGGACGGCTTTCACACACACTTATCTCTCAGAACTGAGCATGTGGAGAGACGTTCGTTCATCCAGCACAAAGGGAACGGGTTGCAGGAGAAACCCTTACTCTGGTTTCTCAGTCTGTTTCCTAGTGCCGGTTTGAAGTGCCTGCCGTTTTCACTGTAAAACCGAGTTGGAGCTTGTACCTCCCCATATATATGTATGGAGTGGAGTTGGCAACTGAAAAGAAACTTTGTGTTCCCTTCAAGCTAGGTGAAGGACGGCTTTCACACACACTTATCTCTCAGAACTGAGCATGTGGAGAGACGTTCGTTCATCCAGCACAAAGGGAACGGGTTGCAGGAGAAACCCTTACTCTGGTTTCTCAGTCTGTTTCCTAGTGCCGGTTTGAAGTGCCTGCCGTTTTAACTGTAAAACCGAGTTGGAGCTTGTACCTCCCCATATATAAGTATGGAGTGGAGTTGGCAACTGAAAAGAAACTTTGTGTTCCCTTCAAGCTAGGTGAGGGACAGCTTTCACACACACTTATCTCTCAGAACTGAGCATGTGGAGAGACGTTCGTTCATCCAGCACAAAGGGAACGGGTTGCAGGAGAAACCCTTACTCTGGTTTCTCAGTCTGTTTCCTAGTGCCGGTTTGAAGTGCCTGCCGTTTTCACTGTAAAACCGAGTTGCAGCTTGTACCTCCCCATATATATATATGGAGTGGGGTTTGCAAATGAAAAGAAATTTTGTGTTCCCTTCAAGCTAGGTGAAGGTCGGCTTTCACACTCATTTATCTCTCAGACCTGAGTATGTGGAGAGACCTTCGTTCATCCAGCACAAAGGCAACGGGTTGCAGGAGAAACCCTTACTCTGGTTTCTCAGTCTGTTTCCTAGCGCCGGTTTGAAGTGCCTGCCGTTTTCACTGTAAAACCGAGTTGGAGCTTGTACCTCCCCATATATATGTATGGAGTGGAGTTGGCAACTGAAAAGAAACTTTGTGTTCCCTTCAAGCTAGGTGAAGGACGGCTTTCACACACACTTATCTCTCAGAACTGAGCATGTGGAGAGACGTTCGTTCATCCAGCACAAAGGGAACGGGTTGCAGGAGAAACCCTTACTCTGTTTTCTCAGTCTGTTTCCTAGTGCCGGTTTGAAGTTCCTGCCGTTTTCACTGTAAAACCGAGTTGGAGCTTGTACCTCCCCATATATATGTATGGAGTGGAGTTGGCAACTGAAAAGAAACTTTGTGTTCCCTTCAAGCTAGGTGAAGGACGGCTTTCACACACACTTATCTCTCAGAACTGAGCATGTGGAGAGACGTTCGTTCATCCAGCACAAAGGGAACGGGTTGCAGGAGAAACCCTTACTCTGGTTTCTCAGTCGGTTTCCTAGTGCCGGTTTGAAGTGCCTGCCGTTTTCACTGTAAAACCGAGTTGGAGCTTGTACCTCCCCATATATATGTATGGAGTGGAGTTGGCCACTGAAAAGAAACTTCGTGTTCCCTTCAAGCTAGGTGAAGGACGGCTTTCACACACACTTATCTCTCAGAACTGAGCATGTGGAGAGACGTTCGTTCATCCAGCACAAAGGGAACGGGTTGCAGGAGAAACCCTTACTCTGGTTTCTCAGTCTGTTTCCTAGTGCCGGTTTGAAGTGCCTGCCGTTTTCACTGTAAAACCGAGTTGGAGCTTGTACCTCACCATATATATGTATGGAGTGGAGTTGGCCACAGAAAAGAAACTTTGTGTGCCCTTCAAGCTAGGTGAAGGACGGCTTTCACACACACTTATCTCTCAGAACTGAGCATGTGGAGAGACGTTCGTTCATCTAGCACAAAGGGAACGGGTTGCAGGAGAAACCCTTACTCTGGTTTCTCAGTCTGTTTCCTAGTGCCGGTTTGAAGTGCCTGCCGTTTTCACTGTAAAACCGAGTTGGAGCTTGTACCTCCCCATATATATGTATGGAGTGGAGTTGGCAACTGAAAAGAAACTTTGTGTTCCCTTCAAGCTAGGTGAAGGACGGCTTTCACACACACTTATCTCTCAGAACTGAGCATGTGGAGAGACGTTCGTTCATCCAGCACAAAGGGAACGGGTTGCAGGAGAAACCCTTACTCTGGATTCTCAGTCGGTTTCCTAGTGCCGGTTTGAAGTGCCTGCCGTTTTCACTGTAAAACCGAGTTGGAGCTTGTACCTCCCCATATATATGTATGGAGTGGAGTTGGCAACTGAAAAGAAACTTTGTGTTCCCTTCAAGCTAGGTGAAGGACGGCTTTCACACACACTTATCTCTCAGAACTGAACATGTGGAGAGACGTTCGTTCATCCAGCACAAAGGGAACGGGTTGCAGGAGAAACCCTTACTCTGGTTTCTCAGTCTGTTTCCTAGTGCCGGTTTGAAGTGCCTGCCGTTTTCACTGTAAAACCGAGTTGGAGCTTGTACCTCCCCATATATATGTATGGAGTGGAGTTGGCAACTGAAAAGAAACTTTGTGTTCCCTTCAAGCTAGGTGAAGGACGGCTTTCACACACACTTATCTCTCAGAACTGAGCATGTGGAGAGACGTTCGTTCATCCAGCACAAAGGGAACGGGTTGCAGGAGAAACCCTTACTCTGGTTTCTCAGTCTGTTTCCTAGTGCCGGTTTGAAGTGCCTGCCGTTTTCACTGTAAAACCGAGTTGGAGCTTGTACCTCCCCATATATATGTATGGAGCGGAGTTGGCAACTGAAAAGAAACTTTGTGTTCCCTTCAAGCTAGGTGAAGGACGGCTTTCACACACACTTATCTCTCAGAACTGAGCATGTGGAGAGACGTTCGTTCATCCAGCACAAAGGGAACGGTTTGCAGGAGAAACCCTTACTGTGGTTTCTCAGTCTGTTTTTCTAGTGCCGGTTTGAAGTGCCTGCCGTTTTCACTGTAAAACCGAGTTGGAGCTTGTACCTCCCCATATATATGTATGGAGTGGAGTTGGCAACTGAAAAGAAACTTTGTGTTCCCTTCAAGCTAGGTGAAGGACGGCTTTCACACACACTTATCTCTCAGAACTGAGCATGTGGAGAGACGTTCGTTCATCCAGCACAAAGGGAACGGGTTGCAGGAGAAACCCTTACTCTGGTTTCTCAGTCTGTTTCCTAGTGCCGGTTTGAAGTGCCTGACGTTTTCATTGTAAAACCGAGTTGGAGCTTGTACCTCCCCATATATAAGTATGGAGTGGAGTTGGCAACTGAAAAGAAACTTTGTGTTCCCTTCAAGCTAGGTGAAGGACGGCTTTCACACACACTTATCTCTCAGAACTGAGCATGTGGAGAGACGTTCGTTCATCCAGCACAAAGGGAACGGGTTGCAGGAGAAACCCTTACTCTGGATTCTCAGTCGGTTTCCTAGTGCCGGTTTGAAGTGCCTGCCGTTTTCACTGTAAAACCGAGTTGGAGCTTGTACCTCCCCATATATATGTATGGAGTGGAGTTGGCAACTGAAAAGAAACTTTGTGTTCCCTTCAAGCTAGGTGAAGGACGGCTTTCACACACACTTATCTCTCAGAACTGAGCATGTGGAGAGACGTTCGTTCATCCAGCACAAAGGGAACGGGTTGCAGGAGAAACCCTTACTCTGGTTTCTCAGTCTGTTTCCTAGTGCCGGTTTGAAGTGCCTGCCGTTTTCACTGTAAAACCGAGTTGGAGCTTGTACCTCCCCATATATATGTATGGAGTGGAGTTGGCAACTGAAAAGAAACTTTGTGTTCCCTTCAAGCTAGGTGAAGGACGGCTTTCACACACACTTATCTCTCAGAACTGAGCATGTGGAGAGACGTTCGTTCATCCAGCACAAAGGGAACGGGTTGCAGGAGAAACCCTTACTCTGGTTTCTCAGTCTGTTTCCTAGTGCCGGTTTGAAGTGCCTGCCGTTTTCACTGTAAAACCGAGTTGGAGCTTGTACCTCCCCATATATAAGTATGGAGTGGAGTTGGCAACTGAAAAGAAACTTTGTGTTCCCTTCAAGCTAGTTGAAGGACGGCTTTCACACACACTTATCTCTCAGAACTGAGCATGTGGAGAGACGTTCGTTCATCCAGCACAAAGGGAATGGGTTGCAGGAGAAACCCTTACTCTGGTTTCTCAGTCTGTTTCCTAGTGCCGGTTTGAAGTGCCTGCCGTTTTCACTGTAAAACCGAGTTGGAGCTTGTACCTCCCCATATATATGTATGGAGTGGAGTTGGCAACTGAAAAGAAACTTTGTGTTCCCTTCAAGCTAGGTGAAGGACGGCTTTCACACACACTTATCTCTCAGAACTGAGCATGTGGAGAGACGTTCGTTCATCCAGCACAAAGGGAACGGGTTGCAGGAGAAACCCTTACTCTGGTTTCTCAGTCTGTTTCCTAGTGCCGGTTTGAAGTGCCTGCCGTTTTCACTGTAAAACCGAGTTGGAGCTTGTACCTCCCCATATATATGTATGGAGTGGAGTTGGCAACTGAAAAGAAACTTTGTGTTCCCTTCAAGCTAGGTGAAGGACGGCTTTCACACACACTTATCTCTCAGAACTGAGCATGTGGAGAGACGTTCGTTCATCCAGCACAAAGGGAACGGGTTGCAGGAGAAACCCTTACTCTGGTTTCTCAGTCTGTTTTTCTAGTGCCGGTTTGAAGTGCCTGCCGTTTTCACTGTAAAACCGAGTTGGAGCTTGTACCTCCCCATATATATGTATGGAGTGGAGTTGGCAGCTGAAAAGAAACTTTGTGTTCCCTTCAAGCTAGGTGAAGGACGGCTTTCACACACACTTATCTCTCAGAACTGAGCATGTGGAGAGACGTTCGTTCATCCAGCACAAAGGGAACGGGTTGCAGGAGAAACCCTTACTCTGGTTTCTCAGTCTGTTTCCTAGTGCCGGTTTGAAGTGCCTGCCGTTTTCACTGTAAAACCGAGTTGGAGCTTGTACCTCCCCATATATAAGTATGGAGTGGAGTTGGCAACTGAAAAGAAACTTTGTGTTCCCTTCAAGCTATGTGAAGGACGGCTTTCACACACACTTATCTCTCAGAACTGAGCATGTGGAGAGACGTTCGTTCATCCAGCACAAAGGGAACGTGTTGCAGGAGAAACCCTTACTCTGGTTTCTCAGTCTGTTTCCTAGTGCCGGTTTGAAGTGCCTGCCGTTTTCACTGTAAAACCGAGTTGGAGCTTGTACTTCCCCATATATAAGTATGGAGTGGAGTTGGCAACTGAAAAGAAACTTTGTGTTCCCTTCAAGCTAGGTGAAGGACGGCTTTCACACACACTTATCTCTCAGAACTGAGCATGTGGAGAGACGTTCGTTCATCCAGCACAAAGGGAACGGGTTGCAGGAGAAACCCTTACTCTGGTTTCTCAGTCTGTTTCCTAGTGCCGGTTGGAAGTGCCTGCCGTTTTAACTGTAAAACCGAGTTGGAGCTTGTACCTCCCCATATATAAGTATGGAGTGGAGTTGGCAACTGAAAAGAAACTTTGTGTTCCCTTCAAGCTAGTTGAAGGACGGCTTTCACACACACTTATCTCTCAGAACTGAGCATGTGGAGAGACGTTCGTTCATCCAGCACAAAGGGAACGGGTTGCAGGAGAAACCCTTACTCTGGTTTCTCAGTCTGTTTCCTAGTGCCGGTTTGAAGTGCCTGCCGTTTTCACTGTAAAACCGAGTTGGAGCTTGTACCTCCCCATATATATGTATGGAGTGGAGTTGGCAACTGAAAAGAAACTTTGTGTTCCCTTCAAGCTAGGTGAAGGACGGCTTTCACACACACTTATCTCTCAGAACTGAGCATGTGGAGAGACGTTCGTTCATCCAGCACAAAGGGAACGGGTTGCAGGAGAAACCCTTACTCTGGATTCTCAGTCGGTTTCCTAGTGCCGGTTTGAAGTGCCTGCCGTTTTCACTGTAAAACCGAGTTGGAGCTTGTACCTCCCCATATATATGTATGGAGTGGAGTTGACAACTGAAAAGAAACTTTGTGTTCCCTTCAAGCTAGGTGAAGGACGGCTTTCACACACACTTATCTCTCAGAACTGAGCATGTGGAGAGACGTTCGTTCATCCAGCACAAAGGGAACGGGTTGCAGGAGAAACCCTTACTCTGGTTTCTCAGTCTGTTTCCTAGTGCCGGTTTGAAGTGCCTGCCGTTTTCACTGTAAAACCGAGTTGGAGCTTGTACCTCCCCATATATATGTATGGAGTGGAGTTGGCAACTGAAAAGAAACTTTGTGTTCCCTTCAAGCTAGGTGAAGGACGGCTTTCACACACACTTATCTCTCAGAACTGAGCATGTGGAGAGACGTTCGTTCATCCAGCACAAAGGGAACGGGTTGCAGGAGAAACCCTTACTCTGGTTTCTCAGTCTGTTTCCTAGTGCCGGTTTGAAGTGCCTGCCGTTTTCACTGTAAAACCGAGTTGGAGCTTGTACCTCCCCATATATAAGTATGGAGTGGAGTTGGCAACTGAAAAGAAACTTTGTGTTCCCTTCAAGCTAGGTGAAGGACGGCTTTCACACACACTTATCTCTCAGAACTGAGCATGTGGAGAGACGTTCGTTCATCCAGCACAAAGGGAACGGGTTGCAGGAGAAACCCTTACTCTGGTTTCTCAGTCTGTTTCCTAGTGCCGGTTTGAAGTGCCTGCCGTTTTCACTGTAAAACCGAGTTGCAGCTTGTACCTCCCCATATATATATATGGAGTGGGGTTTGCAACTGAAAAGAAATTTTGTGTTCCCTTCAAGCTAGGTGAAGTTCGGCTTTCACACTCATTTATCTCTCAGACCTGAGTATGTGGAGAGACCTTCGTTCATCCAGCACAAAGGCAACGGGTTGCAGGAGAAACCCTTACTCTGGTTTCTCAGTCTGTTTCCTAGCGCCGGTTTGAAGTGCCTGCCGTTTTCACTGTAAAACCGAGTTGGAGCTTGTACCTCCCCATATATATGTATGGAGTGGAGTTGGCAACTGAAAAGAAATTTTGTGTTCCCTTCAAGCTAGGTGAAGGACGGCTTTCACAGACACTTATCTCTCAGACATGAGCATGTTGAGAGACGTTCGTTCATCCAGCACAAAAGGAACGGGTTGCAGGAGAAACCCTTACTCTGGTTTCTCAGTCGGTTTCCTAGTGCCGGTTTGAAGTGCCTGCCGTTTTCACTGTAAAACCGAGTTGGAGCTTGTACCTCCCCATATATATGTATGGAGTGGAGTTGGCAACTGAAAAGAAACTTTGTGTTCCCTTCAAGCTAGGTGAAGGACGGCTTTCACACACACTTATCTCTCAGACCTGAGCATGTGGAGAGACGTTCGTTCATCCAGCACAAAGGGAAGGGTTGCAGGAGAAACCCTTACTCTGGTTTCTCAGTCTGTTTCCTAGTGCCGGTTTGAAGTGCCTGCCGTTTTCACTGTAAAACCGAGTTGGAGCTTGTACTTCCCCATATATAAGTATGGAGTGGAGTTGGCAACTGAAAAGAAACTTTGTGTTCCCTTCAAGCTAGGTGAAGGACGGCTTTCACACACACTTATCTCTCAGAACTGAGCATGTGGAGAGACGTTCGTTCATCCAGCACAAAGGGAACGGGTTGCAGGAGAAACCCTTACTCTGGTTTCTCAGTCTGTTTCCTAGTGCCGGTTTGAAGTGCCTGCCGTTTTCACTGTAAAACCGAGTTGGAGCTTGTACCTCCCCATATATAAGTATGGAGTGGTGTTGGCAACTGAAAAGAAACTTTGTGTTCCCTTCAAGCTAGGTGAAGGACAGCTTTCACACACACTTATCTCTCAGAACTGAGCATGTGGAGAGACGTTCGTTCATCCAGCACAAAGGGAACGGGTTGCAGGAGAAACCCTTACTCTGGTTTCTCAGTCTGTTTCCTAGTGCCGGTTTGAAGTGCCTGCCGTTTTCACTGTAAAACCGAGTTGGAGCTTGTACCTCCCCATATATATGTATGGAGTGGAGTTGGCAACTGAAAAGAAACTTTGTGTTCCCTTCAAGCTAGGTGAAGGACGGCTTTCACACACACTTATCTCTCAGAACTGAGCATGTGGAGAGACGTTCGTTCATCCAGCACAAAGGGAACGGGTTGCAGGAGAAACCCTTACTCTGGTTTCTCAGTCTGTTTCCTAGTGCCGGTTTGAAGTGCCTGCCGTTTTCACTGTAAAACCGAGTTGGAGCTTGTACTTCCCCATATATAAGTATGGAGTGGAGTTGGCAACTGAAAAGAAACTTTGTGTTCCCTTCAAGCTAGGTGAAGGACGGCTTTCACACACACTTATCTCTCAGAACTGAGCATGTGGAGAGACGTTCGTTCATCCAGCACAAAGGGAACGGGTTGCAGGAGAAACCCTTACTCTGGTTTCTCAGTCTGTTTCCTAGTGCCGGTTGGAAGTGCCTGCCGTTTTAACTGTAAAACCGAGTTGGAGCTTGTACCTCCCCATATATAAGTATGGAGTGGAGTTGGCAACTGAAAAGAAACTTTGTGTTCCCTTCAAGCTAGTTGAAGGACGGCTTTCACACACACTTATCTCTCAGAACTGAGCATGTGGAGAGACGTTCGTTCATCCAGCACAAAGGGAACGGGTTGCAGGAGAAACCCTTACTCTGGTTTCTCAGTCTGTTTCCTAGTGCCGGTTTGAAGTGCCTGCCGTTTTCACTGTAAAACCGAGTTGGAGCTTGTACCTCCCCATATATATGTATGGAGTGGAGTTGGCAACTGAAAAGAAACTTTGTGTTCCCTTCAAGCTAGGTGAAGGACGGCTTTCACACACACTTATCTCTCAGAACTGAGCATGTGGAGAGACGTTCGTTCATCCAGCACAAAGGGAACGGGTTGCAGGAGAAACCCTTACTCTGGATTCTCAGTCGGTTTCCTAGTGCCGGTTTGAAGTGCCTGCCGTTTTCACTGTAAAACCGAGTTGGAGCTTGTACCTCCCCATATATATGTATGGAGTGGAGTTGGCAACTGAAAAGAAACTTTGTGTTCCCTTCAAGCTAGGTGAAGGACGGCTTTCACACACACTTATCTCTCAGAACTGAGCATGTGGAGAGACGTTCGTTCATCCAGCACAAAGGGAACGGGTTGCAGGAGAAACCCTTACTCTGGTTTCTCAGTCTGTTTCCTAGTGCCGGTTTGAAGTGCCTGCCGTTTTCACTGTAAAACCGAGTTGGAGCTTGTACCTCCCCATATATATGTATGGAGTGGAGTTGGCAACTGAAAAGAAACTTTGTGTTCCCTTCAAGCTAGGTGAAGGACGGCTTTCACACACACTTATCTCTCAGAACTGAGCATGTGGAGAGACGTTCGTTCATCCAGCACAAAGGGAACGGGTTGCAGGAGAAACCCTTACTCTGGTTTCTCAGTCTGTTTCCTAGTGCCGGTTTGAAGTGCCTGCCGTTTTCACTGTAAAACCGAGTTGGAGCTTGTACCTCCCCATATATATGTATGGAGTGGAGTTGGCAACTGAAAAGAAACTTTGTGTTCCCTTCAAGCTAGGTGAAGGACGGCTTTCACACACACTTATCTCTCAGAACTGAGCATGTGGAGAGACGTTCGTTCATCCAGCACAAAGGGAACGGGTTGCAGGAGAAACCCTTACTCTGGTTTCTCAGTCTGTTTCCTAGTGCCGGTTTGAAGTGCCTGCCGTTTTCACTGTAAAACCGAGTTGGAGCTTGTACCTCCCCATATATAAGTATGGAGTGGAGTTGGCAACTGAAAAGAAACTTTGTGTTCCCTTCAAGCTAGGTGAAGGACGGCTTTCACACACACTTATCTCTCAGAACTGAGCATGTGGAGAGACGTTCGTTCATCCAGCATAAAGGGAACGGGTTGCAGGAGAAACCCTTACTCTGGTTTCTCAGTCTGTTTCCTAGTGCCGGTTTGAAGTGCCTGCCGTTTTCACTGTAAAACCGAGTTGCAGCTTGTACCTCCCCATATATATATATGGAGTGGGGTTTGCAACTGAAAAGAAATTTTGTGTTCCCTTCAAGCTAGGTGAAGTTCGGCTTTCACACTCATTTATCTCTCAGACCTGAGTATGTGGAGAGACCTTCGTTCATCCAGCACAAAGGCAACGGGTTGCAGGAGAAACCCTTACTCTGGTTTCTCAGTCTGTTTCCTAGCGCCGGTTTGAAGTGCCTGCCGTTTTCACTGTAAAACCGAGTTGGAGCTTGTACCTCCCCATATATATGTATGGAGTGGAGTTGGCAACTGAAAAGAAATTTTGTGTTCCCTTCAAGCTAGGTGAAGGACGGCTTTCACAGACACTTATCTCTCAGACATGAGCATGTTGAGAGACGTTCGTTCATCCAGCACAAAAGGAACGGGTTGCAGGAGAAACCCTTACTCTGGTTTCTCAGTCGGTTTCCTAGTGCCGGTTTGAAGTGCCTGCCGTTTTCACTGTAAAACCGAGTTGGAGCTTGTACCTCCCCATATATATGTATGGAGTGGAGTTGGCAACTGAAAAGAAACTTTGTGTTCCCTTCAAGCTAGGTGAAGGACGGCTTTCACACACACTTATCTCTCAGAACTGAGCATGTGGAGAGACGTTCGTTCATCCAGCACAAAGGGAACGGGTTGCAGGAGAAACCCTTACTCTGGTTTCTCAGTCTGTTTCCTAGTGCCGGTTTGAAGTGCCTGCCGTTTTCACTGTAAAACCGAGTTGGAGCTTGTACCTCCCCATATATATGTATGGAGTGGAGTTGGCAACTGAAAAGAAACTTTGTGTTCCCTTCAAGCTAGGTGAAGGACGGCTTTCACACACACTTATCTCTCAGAACTGAGCATGTGGAGAGACGTTCGTTCATCCAGCACAAAGGGAACGGGTTGCAGGAGAAACCCTTACTCTGGTTTCTCAGTTTGTTTTTCTAGTGCCGGTTTGAAGTGCCTGCCGTTTTCACTGTAAAACCGAGTTGGAGCTTGTACCTCCCCATATATATGTATGGAGTGGAGTTGGCAGCTGAAAAGAAACTTTGTGTTCCCTTCAAGCTAGGTGAAGGACGGCTTTCACACACACTTATCTCTCAGAACTGAGCATGTGGAGAGACGTTCGTTCATCCAGCACAAAGGGAACGGGTTGCAGGAGAAACCCTTACTCTGGTTTCTCAGTCTGTTTCCTAGTGCCGGTTTGAAGTGCCTGCCGTTTTCACTGTAAAACCGAGTTGGAGCTTGTACCTCCCCATATATAAGTATGGAGTGGAGTTGGCAACTGAAAAGAAACTTTGTGTTCCCTTCAAGCTAGGTGAAGGACGGCTTTCACACACACTTATCTCTCAGAACTGAGCATGTGGAGAGACGTTCGTTCATCCAGCACAAAGGGAACGGGTTGCAGGAGAAACCCTTACTCTGGTTTCTCAGTCTGTTTCCTAGTGCCGGTTTGAAGTGCCTGCCGTTTTCACTGTAAAACCGAGTTGGAGCTTGTACTTCCCCATATATAAGTATGGAGTGGAGTTGGCAACTGAAAAGAAACTTTGTGTTCCCTTCAAGCTAGGTGAAGGACGGCTTTCACACACACTTATCTCTCAGAACTGAGCATGTGGAGAGACGTTCGTTCATCCAGCACAAAGGGAACGGGTTGCAGGAGAAACCCTTACTCCGGTTTCTCAGTCTGTTTCCTAGTGCCGGTTGGAAGTGCCTGCCGTTTTAACTGTAAAACCGAGTTGGAGCTTGTACCTCCCCATATATAAGTATGGAGTGGAGTTGGCAACTGAAAAGAAACTTTGTGTTCCCTTCAAGCTAGTTGAAGGACGGCTTTCACACACACTTATCTCTCAGAACTGAGCATGTGGAGAGACGTTCGTTCATCCAGCACAAAGGGAACGGGTTGCAGGAGAAACCCTTACTCTGGTTTCTCAGTCTGTTTCCTAGTGCCGGTTTGAAGTGCCTGCCGTTTTCACTGTAAAACCGAGTTGGAGCTTGTACCTCCCCATATATATGTATGGAGTGGAGTTGGCAACTGAAAAGAAACTTTGTGTTCCCTTCAAGCTAGGTGAAGGACGGCTTTCACACACACTTATCTCTCAGAACTGAGCATGTGGAGAGACGTTCGTTCATCCAGCACAAAGGGAACGGGTTGCAGGAGAAACCCTTACTCTGGATTCTCAGTCGGTTTCCTAGTGCCGGTTTGAAGTGCCTGCCGTTTTCACTGTAAAACCGAGTTGGAGCTTGTACCTCCCCATATATATGTATGGAGTGGAGTTGGCAACTGAAAAGAAACTTTGTGTTCCCTTCAAGCTAGGTGAAGGACGGCTTTCACACACACTTATCTCTCAGAACTGAGCATGTGGAGAGACGTTCGTTCATCCAGCACAAAGGGAACGGGTTGCAGGAGAAACCCTTACTCTGGTTTCTCAGTCTGTTTCCTAGTGCCGGTTTGAAGTGCCTGCCGTTTTCACTGTAAAACCGAGTTGGAGCTTGTACCTCCCCATATATATGTATGGAGTGGAGTTGGCAACTGAAAAGAAACTTTGTGTTCCCTTCAAGCTAGGTGAAGGACGGCTTTCACACACACTTATCTCTCAGAACTGAGCATGTGGAGAGACGTTCGTTCATCCAGCACAAAGGGAACGGGTTGCAGGAGAAACCCTTACTCTGGTTTCTCAGTCTGTTTCCTAGTGCCGGTTTGAAGTGCCTGCCGTTTTCACTGTAAAACCGAGTTGGAGCTTGTACTTCCCCATATATAAGTATGGAGTGGAGTTGGCAACTGAAAAGAAACTTTGTGTTCCCTTCAAGCTAGGTGAAGGACGGCTTTCACACACACTTATCTCTCAGAACTGAGCATGTGGAGAGACGTTCGTTCATCCAGCACAAAGGGAACGGGTTGCAGGAGAAACCCTTACTCTGGTTTCTCAGTCTGTTTCCTAGTGCCGGTTTGAAGTGCCTGCCGTTTTCACTGTAAAACCGAGTTGGAGCTTGTACCTCCCCATATATAAGTATGGAGTGGTGTTGGCAACTGAAAAGAAACTTTGTGTTCCCTTCAAGCTAGGTGAAGGACAGCTTTCACACACACTTATCTCTCAGAACTGAGCATGTGGAGAGACGTTCGTTCATCCAGCACAAAGGGAACGGGTTGCAGGAGAAACCCTTACTCTGGTTTCTTAGTCTGTTTCCTAGTGCCGGTTTGAAGTGCCTGCCGTTTTCACTGTAAAACCGAGTTGGAGCTTGTACCTCCCCATATATATGTATGGAGTGGAGTTGGCAACTGAAAAGAAACTTTGTGTTCCCTTCAAGCTAGGTGAAGGACGGCTTTCACACACACTTATCTCTCAGAACTGAGCATGTGGAGAGACGTTCGTTCATCCAGCACAAAGGGAACGGGTTGCAGGAGAAACCCTTACTCTGGTTTCTCAGTCTGTTTCCTAGTGCCGGTTTGAAGTGCCTGCCGTTTTCACTGTAAAACCGAGTTGGAGCTTGTACTTCCCCATATATAAGTATGGAGTGGAGTTGGCAACTGAAAAGAAACTTTGTGTTCCCTTCAAGCTAGGTGAAGGACGGCTTTCACACACACTTATCTCTCAGAACTGAGCATGTGGAGAGACGTTCGTTCATCCAGCACAAAGGGAACGGGTTGCAGGAGAAACCCTTACTCTGGTTTCTCAGTCTGTTTCCTAGTGCCGGTTGGAAGTGCCTGCCGTTTTAACTGTAAAACCGAGTTGGAGCTTGTACCTCCCCATATATAAGTATGGAGTGGAGTTGGCAACTGAAAAGAAACTTTGTGTTCCCTTCAAGCTAGTTGAAGGACGGCTTTCACACACACTTATCTCTCAGAACTGAGCATGTGGAGAGACGTTCGTTCATCCAGCACAAAGGGAACGGGTTGCAGGAGAAACCCTTACTCTGGTTTCTCAGTCTGTTTCCTAGTGCCGGTTTGAAGTGCCTGCCGTTTTCACTGTAAAACCGAGTTGGAGCTTGTACCTCCCCATATATATGTATGGAGTGGAGTTGGCAACTGAAAAGAAACTTTGTGTTCCCTTCAAGCTAGGTGAAGGACGGCTTTCACACACACTTATCTCTCAGAACTGAGCATGTGGAGAGACGTTCGTTCATCCAGCACAAAGGGAACGGGTTGCAGGAGAAACCCTTACTCTGGATTCTCAGTCGGTTTCCTAGTGCCGGTTTGAAGTGCCTGCCGTTTTCACTGTAAAACCGAGTTGGAGCTTGTACCTCCCCATATATATGTATGGAGTGGAGTTGGCAACTGAAAAGAAACTTTGTGTTCCCTTCAAGCTAGGTGAAGGACGGCTTTCACACACACTTATCTCTCAGAACTGAGCATGTGGAGAGACGTTCGTTCATCCAGCACAAAGGGAACGGGTTGCAGGAGAAACCCTTACTCTGGTTTCTCAGTCTGTTTCCTAGTGCCGGTTTGAAGTGCCTGCCGTTTTCACTGTAAAACCGAGTTGGAGCTTGTACCTCCCCATATATAAGTATGGAGTGGAGTTGGCAACTGAAAAGAAACTTTGTGTTCCCTTCAAGCTAGGTGAAGGACGGCTTTCACACACACTTATCTCTCAGAACTGAGCATGTGGAGAGACGTTCGTTCATCCAGCACAAAGGGAACGGGTTGCAGGAGAAACCCTTACTCTGGTTTCTCAGTCTGTTTCCTAGTGCCGGTTTGAAGTGCCTGCCGTTTTCACTGTAAAACCGAGTTGCAGCTTGTACCTCCCCATATATATATATGGAGTGGGGTTTGCAACTGAAAAGAAATTTTGTGTTCCCTTCAAGCTAGGTGAAGTTCGGCTTTCACACTCATTTATCTCTCAGACCTGAGTATGTGGAGAGACCTTCGTTCATCCAGCACAAAGGCAACGGGTTGCAGGAGAAACCCTTACTCTGGTTTCTCAGTCTGTTTCCTAGCGCCGGTTTGAAGTGCCTGCCGTTTTCACTGTAAAACCGAGTTGGAGCTTGTACCTCCCCATATATATGTATGGAGTGGAGTTGGCAACTGAAAAGAAATTTTGTGTTCCCTTCAAGCTAGGTGAAGGACGGCTTTCACAGACACTTATCTCTCAGACATGAGCATGTTGAGAGACGTTCGTTCATCCAGCACAAAAGGAACGGGTTGCAGGAGAAACCCTTACTCTGGTTTCTCAGTCGGTTTCCTAGTGCCGGTTTGAAGTGCCTGCCGTTTTCACTGTAAAACCGAGTTGGAGCTTGTACCTCCCCATATATATGTATGGAGTGGAGTTGGCAACTGAAAAGAAACTTTGTGTTCCCTTCAAGCTAGGTGAAGGACGGCTTTCACACACACTTATCTCTCAGACCTGAGCATGTGGAGAGACGTTCGTTCATCCAGCACAAAGGGAAGGGTTGCAGGAGAAACCCTTACTCTGGTTTCTCAGTCTGTTTCCTAGTGCCGGTTTGAAGTGCCTGCCGTTTTCACTGTAAAACCGAGTTGGAGCTTGTACTTCCCCATATATAAGTATGGAGTGGAGTTGTCAACTGAAAAGAAACTTTGTGTTCCCTTCAAGCTAGGTGAAGGACGGCTTTCACACACACTTATCTCTCAGAACTGAGCATGTGGAGAGACGTTCGTTCATCCAGCACAAAGGGAACGGGTTGCAGGAGAAACCCTTACTCTGGTTTCTCAGTCTGTTTCCTAGTGCCGGTTTGAAGTGCCTGCCGTTTTCACTGTAAAACCGAGTTGGAGCTTGTACCTCCCCATATATAAGTATGGAGTGGTGTTGGCAACTGAAAAGAAACTTTGTGTTCCCTTCAAGCTAGGTGAAGGACAGCTTTCACACACACTTATCTCTCAGAACTGAGCATGTGGAGAGACGTTCGTTCATCCAGCACAAAGGGAACGGGTTGCAGGAGAAACCCTTACTCTGGTTTCTCAGTCTGTTTCCTAGTGCCGGTTTGAAGTGCCTGCCGTTTTCACTGTAAAACCGAGTTGGAGCTTGTACCTCCCCATATATATGTATGGAGTGGAGTTGGCAACTGAAAAGAAACTTTGTGTTCCCTTCAAGCTAGGTGAAGGACGGCTTTCACACACACTTATCTCTCAGAACTGAGCATGTGGAGAGACGTTCGTTCATCCAGCACAAAGGGAACGGGTTGCAGGAGAAACCCTTACTCTGGTTTCTCAGTCTGTTTCCTAGTGCCGGTTTGAAGTGCCTGCCGTTTTCACTGTAAAACCGAGTTGGAGCTTGTACCTCCCCATATATATGTATGGAGTGGAGTTGGCAACTGAAAAGAAACTTTGTGTTCCCTTCAAGCTAGGTGAAGGACGGCTTTCACACACACTTATCTCTCAGAACTGAGCATGTGGAGAGACGTTCGTTCATCCAGCACAAAGGGAACGGGTTGCAGGAGAAACCCTTACTGTGGTTTCTCAGTCTGTTTTTCTAGTGCCGGTTTGAAGTGCCTGCCGTTTTCACTGTAAAACCGAGTTGGAGCTTGTACCTCCCCATATATATGTATGGAGTGGAGTTGGCAGCTGAAAAGAAACTTTGTGTTCCCTTCAAGCTAGGTGAAGGACGGCTTTCACACACACTTATCTCTCAGAACTGAGCATGTGGAGAGACGTTCGTTCATCCAGCACAAAGGGAACGGGTTGCAGGAGAAACCCTTACTCTGGTTTCTCAGTCTGTTTCCTAGTGCCGGTTTGAAGTGCCTGCCGTTTTCACTGTAAAACCGAGTTGGAGCTTGTACCTCCCCATATATAAGTATGGATTGGAGTTGGCAACTGAAAAGAAACTTTGTGTTCCCTTCAAGCTAGGTGAAGGACGGCTTTCACACACACTTATCTCTCAGAACTGAGCATGTGGAGAGACGTTCGTTCATCCAGCACAAAGGGAACGGGTTGCAGGAGAAACCCTTACTCTGGTTTCTCAGTCTGTTTCCTAGTGCCGGTTTGAAGTGCCTGCCGTTTTCACTGTAAAACCGAGTTGGAGCTTGTACTTCCCCATATATAAGTATGGAGTGGAGTTGGCAACTGAAAAGAAACTTTGTGTTCCCTTCAAGCTAGGTGAAGGACGGCTTTCACACACACTTATCTCTCAGAACTGAGCATGTGGAGAGACGTTCGTTCATCCAGCACAAAGGGAACGGGTTGCAGGAGAAACCCTTACTCTGGTTTCTCAGTCTGTTTCCTAGTGCCGGTTTGAAGTGCCTGCCGTTTTCACTGTAAAACCGAGTTGGAGCTTGTACCTCCCCATATATAAGTATGGAGTGGAGTTGGCAACTGAAGAGAAACTTTGTGTTCCCTTCAAGCTAGGTGAAGGACAGCTTTCACACACACTTATCTCTCAGAACTGAGCATGTGGAGAGACGTTCGTTCATCCAGCACAAAGGGAACGGGTTGCAGGAGAAACCCTTACTCTGGTTTCTCAGTCTGTTTCCTAGTGCCGGTTTGAAGTGCCTGCCGTTTTCACTGTAAAACCGAGTTGCAGCTTGTACCTCCCCATATATATATATGGAGTGGGGTTTGCAACTGAAAAGAAATTTTGTGTTCCCTTCAAGCTAGGTGAAGTTCGGCTTTCACACTCATTTATCTCTCAGACCTGAGTATGTGGAGAGACCTTCGTTCATCCAGCACAAAGGCAACGGGTTGCAGGAGAAACCCTTACTCTGGTTTCTCAGTCTGTTTCCTAGCGCCGGTTTGAAGTGCCTGCCGTTTTCACTGTAAAACCGTGTTGGAGCTTGTACCTCCCCATATATAAGTATGGAGTGGAGTTGGCAACTGAAAAGAAACTTTGTGTTCCCTTCAAGCTAGGTGAAGGACGGCTTTCACACACACTTATCTCTCAGAACTGAGCATGTGGAGAGACGTTCGTTCATCCAGCACAAAGGGAACGGGTTGCAGGAGAAACCCTTACTCTGGTTTCTCAGTCTGTTTCCTAGTGCCGGTTTGAAGTGCCTGCCTTTTTCACTGTAAAACCGATTTGGAGCTTGTACCTCCCCATATATATGTATGGAGTGGAGTTGGCTACTGAAAAGAAACTTTGTGTTCCCTTCAAGCTAGGTGAAGGACGGCTTTCACACACACTTATCTCTCAGAACTGAGCATGTGGAGAGACGTTCGTTCATCCAGCACAAAGGGAACGGGTTGCAGGAGAAACCCTTACTCTGGTTTCTCAGTCTGTTTCCTAGTGCCGGTTTGAAGTGCCTGCCGTTTTCACTGTAAAACCGAGTTGGAGCTTGTACCTCCCCATATATATGTATGGAGTGGAGTTGGCCACTGAAAAGAAACTTTGTGTTCCCTTCAAGCTAGGTGAAGGACGGCTTTCACACACACTTATCTCTCAGGACTGAGCATGTGGAGAGACGTTCGTTCATCCAGCACAAAGGGAACGGGTTGCAGGAGAAACCCTTACTCTGGTTTCTCAGTCTGTTTCCTAGTGCCGGTTTGAAGTGCCTGCCGTTTTCACTGTAAAACCGAGTTGGAGCTTGTACCTCACCATATATATGTATGGAGTGGAGTTGGCCACAGAAAAGAAACTTTGTGTGCCCTTTAAGCTAGGTGAAGGACGGCTTTCACACACACTTATCTCTCAGAACTGAGCATGTGGAGAGACGTTCGTTCATCCAGCACAAAGGGAACGGGTTGCAGGAGAAACCCTTTCTCTGGTTTCTCAGGCTGTTTCCTAGTGCCGGTTTGAAGTGCCTGCCGTTTTCACTGTAAAACCGAGTTGGAGCTTGTACCTCACCATATATATGTATGGAGTGGAGTTGGCCACTGAAAAGAAACTTTGTGTTCCCTTCAAGCTAGTTGAAGGACGGCTTTCACACACACTTATCTCTCAGAACTGAGCATGTGGAGAGACGTTCGTTCATCCAGCACAAAGGGAACGGGTTGCAGGAGAAACCCTTACTCTGGTTTCTCAGTCTGTTTCCTAGTGCCGGTTGGAAGTGCCTGCCGTTTTCACTGTAAAACCGAGTTGGAGCTTGTACCTCACCATATATATGTATGGAGTGGAGTTGGCCACAGAAAAGAAACTTTGTGTGCCCTTTAAGCTAGGTGAAGGACGGCTTTCACACACACTTATCTCTCAGAACTGAGCATGTGGAGAGACGTTCGTTCATCTAGCACAAAGGGAACGGGTTGCAGGAGAAACCCTTACTCTGGTTTCTCAGTCTGTTTCCTAGTGCCGGTTTGAAGTGCCTGCCGTTTTCACTGTAAAACCGAGTTGGAGCTTGTACCTCCCCATATATATGTATGGAGTGGAGTTGGCAACTGAAAAGAAACTTTGTGTTCCCTTCAAGCTAGGTGAAGGACGGCTTTCACACACACTTATCTCTCAGAACTGAGCATGTGGAGAGACGTTCGTTCATCCAGCACAAAGGGAACGGGTTGCAGGAGAAACCCTTACTGTGGTTTCTCAGTCTGTTTTTCTAGTGCCGGTTTGAAGTGCCTGCCGTTTTCACTGTAAAACCGAGTTGGAGCTTGTACCTCCCCATATATATGTATGGAGTGGAGTTGGCAACTGAAAAGAAACTTTGTGTTCCCTTCAAGCTAGGTGAAGGACGGCTTTCACACACACTTATCTCTCAGAACTGAGCATGTGGAGAGACGTTCGTTCATCCAGCACAAAGGGAACGGGTTGCAGGAGAAACCCTTACTCTGGTTTCTCAGTCTGTTTCCTAGTGCCGGTTTGAAGTGCCTGCCGTTTTCACTGTAAAACCGAGTTGGAGCTTGTACCTCCCCATATATATGTATGGAGTGGAGTTGGCCACTGAAAAGAAACTTTGTGTTCCCTTCAAGCTAGGTGAAGGACGGCTTTCACACACACTTATCTCTCAGAACTGAGCATGTGGAGAGACGTTCGTTCATCCAGCACAAAGGGAACGGGTTGCAGGAGAAACCCTTACTCTGGATTCTCAGTCGGTTTCCTAGTGCCGGTTTGAAGTGCCTGCCGTTTTCACTGTAAAACCGAGTTGGAGCTTGTACCTCCCCATATATATGTATGGAGTGGAGTTGGCAACTGAAAAGAAACTTTGTGTTCCCTTCAAGCTAGGTGAAGGACGGCTTTCACACACACTTATCTCTCAGAACTGAGCATGTGGAGAGACGTTCGTTCATCCAGCACAAAGGGAACGGGTTGCAGGAGAAACCCTTTCTCTGGTTTCTCAGTCTGTTTCCTAGTGCCGGTTTGAAGTGCCTGCCGTTTTCACTGTAAAACCGAGTTGGAGCTTGTACCTCCCCATATGTATGTATGGAGTGGAGTTGGCAACTGAAAAGAAACTTTGTGTTCCCTTCAAGCTAGTTGAAGGACGGCTTTCACACACACTTATCTCTCAGAACTGAGCATGTGGAGAGACGTTCGTTCATCCAGCACAAAGGGAACGGGTTGCAGGAGAAACCCTTTCTCTGGTTTCTCAGTCTGTTTCCTAGTGCCGGTTTGAAGTGCCTGCCGTTTTCACTGTAAAACCGAGTTGGAGCTTGTACCTCCCCATATATATGTATGGAGTGGAGTTGGCCACTGAAAAGAAACTTTGTGTTCCCTTCAAGCTAGGTGAAGGACGGCTTTCACACACACTTATCTCTCAGAACTGAGCATGTGGAGAGACGTTCGTTCATCCAGCACAAAGGGAACGGGTTGCAGAAGAAACCCTTACTCTGGATTCTCACTCGGTTTCCTAGTGCCGGTTTGAAGTGCCTGCCGTTTTCACTGTAAAACCGAGTTGGAGCTTGTACCTCCCCATATATATGTATGGAGTGGAGTTGGCAACTGAAAAGAAACTTTGTGTTCCCTTCAAGCTAGGTGAAGGACGGCTTTCACACACACTTATCTCTCAGAACTGAGCATGTGGAGAGACGTTCGTTCATCCAGCACAAAGGGAACGGGTTGCAGGAGAAACCCTTACTCTGGTTTCTCTGTCTGTTTCCTAGTGCCGGATTGAAGTGCCTGCCGTTTTCACTGTAAAACCGAGTTGGAGCTTGTACCTCCCCATATATATGTATGGAGTGGAGTTGGCAACTGAAAAGAAACTTTGTGTTCCCTTCAAGCTAGGTGAAGGACGGCTTTCACACACACTTATCTCTCAGAACTGAGCATGTGGAGAGACGTTCGTTCATCCAGCACAAAGGGAACGGGTTGCAGGAGAAACCCTTACTCTGGTTTCTCAGTCTGTTTCCTAGTGCCGGTTTGAAGTGCCTGCCGTTTTCACTGTAAAACCGAGTTGGAGCTTGTACCTCCCCATATATATGTATGGAGTGGAGTTGGCCACTGAAAAGAAACTTTGTGTTCCCTTCAAGCTAGGTGAAGGACGGCTTTCACACACACTTATCTCTCAGAACTGAGCATGTGGAGAGACGTTCGTTCATCCAGCACAAAGGGAACGGGTTGCAGGAGAAACCCTTACTCTGGTTTCTCAGTCTGTTTCCTAGTGCCGGTTTGAAGTGCCTGCCGTTTTCACTGTAAAACCGAGTTGGAGCTTGTACCTCCCCATATATAAGTATGGAGTGGAGTTGGCCACTGAAAAGAAACTTTGTGTTCCCTTCAAGCTAGGTGAAGGACGGCTTTCACACACACTTATCTCTCAGAACTGAGCATGTGGAGAGCCGTTCTTTCATCCAGCACAAAGGGAACGGGTTGCAGGAGAAACCCTTACTCTGGTTTCTCAGTCTGTTTCCTAGTGCCGGTTTGAAGTGCCTGCCGTTTTCACTGTAAAACCGAGTTGGAGCTTGTACCTCCCCATATATATGTATGGAGTGGAGTTGGCAACTGAAAAGAAACTTTGTGTTCCCTTCAAGCTAGGTGAAGGACGGCTTTCACACACACTTATCTCTCAGAACTGAGCATGTGGAGAGACGTTCGTTCATCCAGCACAAAGGGAACGGGTTGCAGGAGAAACCCTTACTCTGGTTTCTCAGTCTGTTTCCTAGTGCCGGTTTGAAGTGCCTGCCGTTTTCACTGTAAAACCGAGTTGGAGCTTGTACCTCCCCATATATATGTATGGAGTGGAGTTGGCAACTGAAAAGAAACTTTGTGTTCCCTTCAAGCTAGGTGAAGGACGGCTTTCACACACACTTATCTCTCAGAACTGAGCATGTGGAGAGACGTTCGTTCATCCAGCACAAAGGGAACGGGTTGCAGGAGAAACCCTTACTCTGGTTTCTCAGTCTGTTTCCTAGTGCCGGTTTGAAGTGCCTGCCGTTTTCACTTTAAAACCGAGTTGGAGCTTGTACCTCCCCATATATATGTATGGAGTGGAGTTGGCAACTGAAAAGAAACTTTGTGTTCCCTTCAAGCTAGGTGAAGGACAGCTTTCACACACACTTATCTCTCAGAACTGAGCATGTGGAGAGACGTTCGTTCATCCAGCACAAAGGGAACGGGTTGCAGGAGAAACCCTTACTCTGGTTTCTCAGTCTGTTTCCTAGTGCCGGTTTGAAGTGCCTGCCGTTTTCACTGTAAAACCGAGTTGGAGCTTTTATCTCCCCATATATATATATGGAGTGGTGTTTGTAACTGAAAAGAAATTTTGTGTTCCCTTCAAGCTAGGTGAAGGTCGGCTTTCACACTCATTTATCTCTCAGACCTGAGTATGTGCAGAGACCGTCGTTCATCCAGCACAAAGGCAACGGGTTGCAGGAGAAACCCTTACTCTGGTTTCTCAGTTTGTTTCCTAGCGCCGGTTTGAAGTGCCTGCCGTTTTCACTGTAAAACCGAGTTGGAGCTTGTACCTCCCCATATATATGTATGGAGTGGAGTTGGCCACTGAAAAGAAACTTTGTGTTCCCTTCAAGCTAGGTGAAGGACGGCTTTCACACACACTTATCTCTCAGAACTGAGCATGTGGAGAGACGTTCGTTCATCCAGCACAAAGGGAACGGGTTCCAGGAGAAACCCTTACTCTGGATTCTCAGTCGGTTTCCTAGTGCCGGTTTGAAGTGCCTGCCGTTTTCACTGTAAAACCGAGTTGGAGCTTGTACCTCCCCATATATATGTATGGAGTGGAGTTGGCAACTGAAAAGAAACTTTGTGTGCCCTTTAAGCTAGGTGAAGGACGGCTTTCACACACACTTATCTCTCAGAACTGAGCATGTGGAGAGACGTTCGTTCATCCAGCACAAAGGGAACGGGTTGCAGGAGAAACCCTTTCTCTGGTTTCTCAGTCTGTTTCCTAGTGCCGGTTTGAAGTGCCTGCCGTTTTCACTGTAAAACCGAGTTGGAGCTTGTACCTCCCCATATGTATGTATGGAGTGGAGTTGGCAACTGAAAAGAAACTTTGTGTTCCCTTCAAGCTAGTTGAAGGACGGCTTTCACACACACTTATCTCTCAGAACTGAGCATGTGGAGAGACGTTCGTTCATCCAGCACAAAGGGAACGGGTTGCAGGAGAAACCCTTTCTCTGGTTTCTCAGTCTGTTTCCTAGTGCCGGTTTGAAGTGCCTGCCGTTTTCACTGTAAAACCGAGTTGGAGCTTGTACCTCCCCATATATATGTATGGAGTGGAGTTGGCCACTGAAAAGAAACTTTGTGTTCCCTTCAAGCTAGGTGAAGGACGGCTTTCACACACACTTATCTCTCAGAACTGAGCATGTGGAGAGACGTTCGTTCATCCAGCACAAAGGGAACGGGTTGCAGGAGAAACCCTTACTCTGGATTCTCACTCGGTTTCCTAGTGCCGGTTTGAAGTGCCTGCCGTTTTCACTGTAAAACCGAGTTGGAGCTTGTACCTCCCCATATATATGTATGGAGTGGAGTTGGCAACTGAAAAGAAACTTTGTGTTCCCTTCAAGCTAGGTGAAGGACGGCTTTCACACACACTTATCTCTCAGAACTGAGCATGTGGAGAGACGTTCGTTCATCCAGCACAAAGGGAACGGGTTGCAGGAGAAACCCTTACTCTGGTTTCTCTGTCTGTTTCCTAGTGCCGGTTTGAAGTGCCTGCCGTTTTCACTGTAAAACCGAGTTGGAGCTTGTACCTCCCCATATATATGTATGGAGTGGAGTTGGCAACTGAAAAGAAACTTTGTGTTCCCTTCAAGCTAGGTGAAGGACGGCTTTCACACACACTTATCTCTCAGAACTGAGCATGTGGAGAGACGTTCGTTCATCCAGCACAAAGGGAACGGGTTGCAGGAGAAACCCTTACTCTGGTTTCTCAGTCTGTTTCCTAGTGCCGGTTTGAAGTGCCTGCCGTTTTCACTGTAAAACCGAGTTGGAGCTTGTACCTCCCCATATATATGTATGGAGTGGAGTTGGCCACTGAAAAGAAACTTTGTGTTCCCTTCAAGCTAGGTGAAGGACGGCTTTCACACACACTTATCTCTCAGAACTGAGCATGTGGAGAGACGTTCGTTCATCCAGCACAAAGGGAACGGGTTGCAGGAGAAACCCTTACTCTGGTTTCTCAGTCTGTTTCCTAGTGCCGGTTTGAAGTGCCTGCCGTTTTCACTGTAAAACCGAGTTGGAGCTTGTACCTCCCCATATATAAGTATGGAGTGGAGTTGGCCACTGAAAAGAAACTTTGTGTTCCCTTCAAGCTAGGTGAAGGACGGCTTTCACACACACTTATCTCTCAGATCTGAGCATGTGGAAAGACGTTCGTTCATCCAGCACAAAGGGAACGGGTTGCAGGAGAAACCCTTACTCTGGTTTCTCAGTCTGTTTCCTAGTGCCGGTTTGAAGTGCCTGCCGTTTTCGCTGTAAAACCGAGTTGGAGCTTGTACCTCCCCATATATAAGTATGGAGTGGAGTTGGCAACTGAAAAGAAACTTTGTGTTCCCTTCAAGCTAGGTGAAGGACGGCTTTCACACACACTTATCTCTCAGAACTGAGCATGTGGAGAGACGTTCGTTCATCCAGCACAAAGGGAACGGGTTGCAGGAGAAACCCTTACTCTGGTTTCTCAGTCTGTTTCCTAGTGCCGGTTTGAAGTGCCTGCCGTTTTCACTGTAAAACCGAGTTGGAGCTTGTACCTCCCCATATATATGTATGGAGTGGAGTTGGCAACTGAAAAGAAACTTTGTGTTCCCTTCAAGCTAGGTGTAGGACGGCTTTCACACACACTTATCTCTCAGAACTGAGCATGTGGAGAGACCTTCGTTCATCCAGCACAAAGGGAACGGGTTGCAGGAGAAACCCTTACTCTGGTTTCTCAGTCTGTTTCCTAGTGCCGGTTTGAAGTGCCTGCCGTTTTCACTGTAAAACCGAGTTGGAGCTTGTACCTCCCCATATATATGTATGGAGTGGAGTTGGCAACTGAAAAGAAACTTTGTGTTCCCTTCAAGCTAGGTGAAGGACGGCTTTCACACACACTTATCTCTCAGAACTGAGCATGTGGAGAGACGTTCGTTCATCCAGCACAAAGGGAACGGGTTGCAGGAGAAACCCTTACTGTGGTTTCTCAGTCTGTTTTTCTAGTGCCGGTTTGAAGTGCCTGCCGTTTTCACTGTAAAACCGAGTTGGAGCTTGTACCTCCCCATATATATGTATGGAGTGGAGTTGGCAACTGAAAAGAAACTTTGTGTTCCCTTCAAGCTAAGTGAAGGACGGCTTTCACACACACTTATCTCTCAGAACTGAGCATGTGGAGAGACGTTCGTTCATCCAGCACAAAGAGAACGGGTTGCAGGAGAAACCCTTACTCTGGTTTCTCAGTCTGTTTCCTAGTGCCGGTTTGAAGTGCCTGACGTTTTCATTGTAAAACCGAGTTGGAGCTTGTACCTCCCCATATATAAGTATGGATTGGAGTTGGCAACTGAAAAGAAACTTTGTGTTCCCTTCAAGCTAGGTGAAGGACGGCTTTCACACACACTTATCTCTCAGACCTGAGCATGTGGAGAGACGTTCGTTCATCCAGCACAAAGGGAACGGGTTGCAGGAGAAACCCTTACTCTGGTTTCTCAGTCTGTTTCCTAGTGCCGATTTGAAGTGCCTGCCGTTTTCACTGTAAAACCGAGTTGGAGCTTGTACCTCCCCATATATATGTATGGAGTGGAGTTGGCAACTGAAAAGAAACTTTGTGTTCCCTTCAAGCTAGGTGAAGGACGGCTTTCACAGACACTTATCTCTCAGAACTGAGCATGTGGAGAGACGTTCGTTCATCCAGCACAAATGGAACTGGTTGCAGGGGAAACCCTTACTGTGGTTTCTCAGTCTGTTTTTCTAGTGCCGGTTTGAAGTGCCTGCCGTTTTCACTGTAAAACCGAGTTGGAGCTTGTACCTCCCCATATATATGTATGGAGTGGAGTTGGCAACTGAAAAGAAACTTTGTGTTCCCTTCAAGCTAGGTGAAGGACGGCTTTCACACACACTTATCTCTCAGAACTGAGCATGTGGAGAGCCGTTCTTTCATCCAGCACAAAGGGAACGGGTTGCAGGAGAAACCCTTACTCTGGTTTCTCAGTCTGTTTCCTAGTGCCGGTTTGAAGTGCCTGCCGTTTTCACTGTAAAACCGAGTTGGAGCTTGTACCTCCCCATATATATGTATGGAGTGGAGTTGGCAACTGAAAAGAAACTTTGTGTTCCCTTCAAGCTAGGTGAAGGACGGCTTTCACACACACTTATCTCTCAGAACTGAGCATGTGGAGAGACGTTCGTTCATCCAGCACAAAGGGAACGGGTTGCAGGAGAAACCCTTACTCTGGTTTCTCAGTCTGTTTCCTAGTGCCGGTTTGAAGTGCCTGCCGTTTTCACTGTAAAACCGAGTTGGAGCTTGTACCTCCCCATATATATGTATGGAGTGGAGTTGGCAACTGAAAAGAAACTTTGTGTTCCCTTCAAGCTAGGTGAAGGACGGCTTTCACACACACTTATCTCTCAGAACTGAGCATGTGGAGAGACGTTCGTTCATCCAGCACAAAGGGAACGGGTTGCAGGAGAAACCCTTACTCTGGTTTCTCAGTCTGTTTCCTAGTGCCGGTTTGAAGTGCCTGCCGTTTTCACTTTAAAACCG
Source organism: Vicugna pacos (assembly GCF_048564905.1). NCBI lineage: Eukaryota > Metazoa > Chordata > Mammalia > Artiodactyla > Camelidae > Vicugna > Vicugna pacos. Next base: position 74,192,977 of record NW_027328740.1, on the reverse strand, counting down.
AGTTGGAGCTTGTACCTCCCCATATATAAGTATGGAGTGGAGTTGGCAACTGAAAAGAAACTTTGTGTTCCCTTCAAGCTAGGTGAAGGACAGCTTTCACACACACTTATCTCTCAGAACTGAGCATGTGGAGAGACGTTCGTTCATCCAGCACAAAGGGAACGGGTTGCAGGAGAAACCCTTACTCTGGTTTCTCAGTCTGTTTCCTAGTGCCGGTTTGAAGTGCCTGCCGTTTTCACTGTAAAACCGAGTTGGAGCTTTTATCTCCCCATATATATATATGGAGTGGTGTTTGTAACTGAAAAGAAATTTTGTGTTCCCTTCAAGCTAGGTGAAGGTCGGCTTTCACACTCATTTATCTCTCAGACCTGAGTATGTGCAGAGACCGTCGTTCATCCAGCACAAAGGCAACGGGTTGCAGGAGAAACCCTTACTCTGTTTTCTCAGTTTGTTTCCTAGCGCCGGTTTGAAGTGCCTGCCGTTTTCACTGTAAAACCGAGTTGGAGCTTGTACCTCCCCATATATATGTATGGAGTGGAGTTGGCAACTGAAAAGAAACTTTGTGTTCCCTTCAAGCTAGGTGAAGGACGGCTTTCACACACACTTATCTCTCAGACATGAGCATGTGGAGAGACGTTCGTTCATCCAGCACAAAGGGAACGGGTTGCAGGAGAAACCCTTACTCTGGTTTCTCAGTCTGTTTCCTAGTGCCGGTTTGAAGTGCCTGCCGTTTTCACTGTAAAACCGAGTTGGAGCTTGTACCTCCCCATATATATGTATGGAGTGGAGTTGGCAACTGAAAAGAAACTTTGTGTTCCCTTCAAGCTAGGTGAAGGACGGCTTTCACACACACTTATCTCTCAGAACTGAGCATGTGGAGAGACGTTCGTTCATCCAGCACAAAGGGAACGGGTTGCAGGAGAAACCCTTACTCTGGTTTCTCAGTCTGTTTCCTAGTGCCGGTTTGAAGTGCCTGCCGTTTTCACTGTAAAACCGAGTTGGAGCTTGTACCTCCCCATATGTATGTATGGAGTGGAGTTGGCAACTGAAAAGAAACTTTGTGTTCCCTTCAAGCTAGTTGAAGGACGGCTTTCACACACACTTATCTCTCAGAACTGAGCATGTGGAGAGACGTTCGTTCATCCAGCACAAAGGGAACGGGTTGCAGGAGAAACCCTTTCTCTGGTTTCTCAGTCTGTTTCCTAGTGCCGGTTTGAAGTGCCTGCCGTTTTCACTGTAAAACCGAGTTGGAGCTTGTACCTCCCCATATATATGTATGGAGTGGAGTTGGCCACTGAAAAGAAACTTTGTGTTCCCTTCAAGCTAGGTGAAGGACGGCTTTCACACACACTTATCTCTCAGAACTGAGCATGTGGAGAGACGTTCGTTCATCCAGCACAAAGGGAACGGGTTGCAGGAGAAACCCTTACTCTGGATTCTCACTCGGTTTCCTAGTGCCGGTTTGAAGTGCCTGCCGTTTTCACTGTAAAACCGAGTTGGAGCTTGTACCTCCCCATATATATGTATGGAGTGGAGTTGGCAACTGAAAAGAAACTTTGTGTTCCCTTCAAGCTAGGTGAAGGACGGCTTTCACACACACTTATCTCTCAGAACTGAGCATGTGGAGAGACGTTCGTTCATCCAGCACAAAGGGAACGGGTTGCAGGAGAAACCCTTACTCTGGTTTCTCTGTCTGTTTCCTAGTGCCGGTTTGAAGTGCCTGCCGTTTTCACTGTAAAACCGAGTTGGAGCTTGTACCTCCCCATATATATGTATGGAGTGGAGTTGGCAACTGAAAAGAAACTTTGTGTTCCCTTCAAGCTAGGTGAAGGACGGCTTTCACACACACTTATCTCTCAGAACTGAGCATGTGGAGAGACGTTCGTTCATCCAGCACAAAGGGAACGGGTTGCAGGAGAAACCCTTACTCTGGTTTCTCAGTCTGTTTCCTAGTGCCGGTTTGAAGTGCCTGCCGTTTTCACTGTAAAACCGAGTTGGAGCTTGTACCTCCCCATATATATGTATGGAGTGGAGTTGGCCACTGAAAAGAAACTTTGTGTTCCCTTCAAGCTAGGTGAAGGACGGCTTTCACACACACTTATCTCTCAGAACTGAGCATGTGGAGAGACGTTCGTTCATCCAGCACAAAGGGAACGGGTTGCAGGAGAAACCCTTACTCTGGTTTCTCAGTCTGTTTCCTAGTGCCGGTTTGAAGTGCCTGCCGTTTTCACTGTAAAACCGAGTTGGAGCTTGTACCTCCCCATATATAAGTATGGAGTGGAGTTGGCCACTGAAAAGAAACTTTGTGTTCCCTTCAAGCTAGGTGAAGGACGGCTTTCACACACACTTATCTCTCAGATCTGAGCATGTGGAAAGACGTTCGTTCATCCAGCACAAAGGGAACGGGTTGCAGGAGAAACCCTTACTCTGGTTTCTCAGTCTGTTTCCTAGTGCCGGTTTGAAGTGCCTGCCGTTTTCGCTGTAAAACCGAGTTGGAGCTTGTACCTCCCCATATATAAGTATGGAGTGGAGTTGGCAACTGAAAAGAAACTTTGTGTTCCCTTCAAGCTAGGTGAAGGACGGCTTTCACACACACTTATCTCTCAGAACTGAGCATGTGGAGAGACGTTCGTTCATCCAGCACAAAGGGAACGGGTTGCAGGAGAAACCCTTACTCTGGTTTCTCAGTCTGTTTCCTAGTGCCGGTTTGAAGTGCCTGCCGTTTTCACTGTAAAACCGAGTTGGAGCTTGTACCTCCCCATATATATGTATGGAGTGGAGTTGGCAACTGAAAAGAAACTTTGTGTTCCCTTCAAGCTAGGTGTAGGACGGCTTTCACACACACTTATCTCTCAGAACTGAGCATGTGGAGAGACCTTCGTTCATCCAGCACAAAGGGAACGGGTTGCAGGAGAAACCCTTACTCTGGTTTCTCAGTCTGTTTCCTAGTGCCGGTTTGAAGTGCCTGCCGTTTTCACTGTAAAACCGAGTTGGAGCTTGTACCTCCCCATATATATGTATGGAGTGGAGTTGGCAACTGAAAAGAAACTTTGTGTTCCCTTCAAGCTAGGTGAAGGACGGCTTTCACACACACTTATCTCTCAGAACTGAGCATGTGGAGAGACGTTCGTTCATCCAGCACAAAGGGAACGGGTTGCAGGAGAAACCCTTACTGTGGTTTCTCAGTCTGTTTTTCTAGTGCCGGTTTGAAGTGCCTGCCGTTTTCACTGTAAAACCGAGTTGGAGCTTGTACCTCCCCATATATATGTATGGAGTGGAGTTGGCAACTGAAAAGAAACTTTGTGTTCCCTTCAAGCTAAGTGAAGGACGGCTTTCACACACACTTATCTCTCAGAACTGAGCATGTGGAGAGACGTTCGTTCATCCAGCACAAAGAGAACGGGTTGCAGGAGAAACCCTTACTCTGGTTTCTCAGTCTGTTTCCTAGTGCCGGTTTGAAGTGCCTGACGTTTTCATTGTAAAACCGAGTTGGAGCTTGTACCTCCCCATATATAAGTATGGATTGGAGTTGGCAACTGAAAAGAAACTTTGTGTTCCCTTCAAGCTAGGTGAAGGACGGCTTTCACACACACTTATCTCTCAGACCTGAGCATGTGGAGAGACGTTCGTTCATCCAGCACAAAGGGAACGGGTTGCAGGAGAAACCCTTACTCTGGTTTCTCAGTCTGTTTCCTAGTGCCGATTTGAAGTGCCTGCCGTTTTCACTGTAAAACCGAGTTGGAGCTTGTACCTCCCCATATATATGTATGGAGTGGAGTTGGCAACTGAAAAGAAACTTTGTGTTCCCTTCAAGCTAGGTGAAGGACGGCTTTCACAGACACTTATCTCTCAGAACTTAGCATGTGGAGAGACGTTCGTTCATCCAGCACAAATGGAACTGGTTGCAGGGGAAACCCTTACTGTGGTTTCTCAGTCTGTTTTTCTAGTGCCGGTTTGAAGTGCCTGCCGTTTTCACTGTAAAACCGAGTTGGAGCTTGTACCTCCCCATATATATGTATGGAGTGGAGTTGGCAACTGAAAAGAAACTTTGTGTTCCCTTCAAGCTAGGTGAAGGACGGCTTTCACACACACTTATCTCTCAGAACTGAGCATGTGGAGAGCCGTTCTTTCATCCAGCACAAAGGGAACGGGTTGCAGGAGAAACCCTTACTCTGGTTTCTCAGTCTGTTTCCTAGTGCCGGTTTGAAGTGCCTGCCGTTTTCACTGTAAAACCGAGTTGGAGCTTGTACCTCCCCATATATATGTATGGAGTGGAGTTGGCAACTGAAAAGAAACTTTGTGTTCCCTTCAAGCTAGGTGAAGGACGGCTTTCACACACACTTATCTCTCAGAACTGAGCATGTGGAGAGACGTTCGTTCATCCAGCACAAAGGGAACGGGTTGCAGGAGAAACCCTTACTCTGGTTTCTCAGTCTGTTTCCTAGTGCCGGTTTGAAGTGCCTGCCGTTTTCACTGTAAAACCGAGTTGGAGCTTGTACCTCCCCATATATATGTATGGAGTGGAGTTGGCAACTGAAAAGAAACTTTGTGTTCCCTTCAAGCTAGGTGAAGGACGGCTTTCACACACACTTATCTCTCAGAACTGAGCATGTGGAGAGACGTTCGTTCATCCAGCAAAAAGGGAACGGGTTGCAGGAGAAACCCTTACTCTGGTTTCTCAGTCTGTTTCCTAGTGCCGGTTTGAAGTGCCTGCCGTTTTCACTTTAAAACCGAGTTGGAGCTTGTACCTCCCCATATATAAGTATGGAGTGGAGTTGGCAACTGAAAAGAAACTTTGTGTTCCCTTCAAGCTAGGGGAAGGACAGCTTTCACACACACTTATCTCTCAGAACTGAGCATGTGGAGAGACGTTCGTTCATCCAGCACAAAGGGAACGGGTTGCAGGAGAAACCCTTACTCTGGTTTCTCAGTCTGTTTCCTAGTGCCGGTTTGAAGTGCCTGCCGTTTTCACTGTAAAACCGAGTTGGAGCTTTTATCTCCCCATATATATATATGGAGTGGTGTTTGTAACTGAAAAGAAATTTTGTGTTCCCTTCAAGCTAGGTGAAGGTCGGCTTTCACACTCATTTATCTCTCAGACCTGAGTATGTGCAGAGACCGTCGTTCATCCAGCACAAAGGCAACGGGTTGCAGGAGAAACCCTTACTCTGTTTTCTCAGTTTGTTTCCTAGCGCCGGTTTGAAGTGCCTGCCGTTTTCACTGTAAAACCGAGTTGGAGCTTGTACCTCCCCATATATATGTATGGAGTGGAGTTGGCAACTGAAAAGAAACTTTGTGTTCCCTTCAAGCTAGGTGAAGGACGGCTTTCACACACACTTATCTCTCAGACATGAGCATGTGGAGAGACGTTCGTTCATCCAGCACAAAGGGAACGGGTTGCAGGAGAAACCCTTACTCTGGTTTCTCAGTCTGTTTCCTAGTGCCGGTTTGAAGTGCCTGCCGTTTTCACTGTAAAACCGAGTTGGAGCTTGTACCTCCCCATATATATGTATGGAGTGGAGTTGGCAACTGAAAAGAAACTTTGTGTTCCCTTCAAGCTAGTTGAAGGACGGCTTTCACACACACTTATCTCTCAGAACTGAGCATGTGGAGAGACGTTCGTTCATCCAGCACAAAGGGAACGGGTTGCAGGAGAAACCCTTACTCTGGTTTCTCAGTCTGTTTCCTAGTGCCGGTTTGAAGTGCCTGCCGTTTTCACTGTAAAACCGAGTTGGAGCTTGTACCTCCCCATATATATGTATGGAGTGGAGTTGGCAACTGAAAAGAAACTTTGTGTTCCCTTCAAGCTAGGTGAAGGACGGCTTTCACACACACTTATCTCTCAGAACTGAGCATGTGGAGAGACGTTCGTTCATCCAGCACAAAGGGAACGGGTTGCAGGAGAAACCCTTACTCTGGTTTCTCAGTCTGTTTCCTAGTGCCGGTTTGAAGTGCCTGCCGTTTTCACTTTAAAACCGAGTTGGAGCTTGTACCTCCCCATATATAAGTATGGAGTGGAGTTGGCAACTGAAAAGAAACTTTGTGTTCCCTTCAAGCTAGGTGAAGGACAGCTTTCACACACACTTATCTCTCAGAACTGAGCATGTGGAGAGACGTTCGTTCATCCAGCACAAAGGGAACGGGTTGCAGGAGAAACCCTTACTCTGGTTTCTCAGTCTGTTTCCTAGTGCCGGTTTGATGTGCCTGCCGTTTTCACTGTAAAACCGAGTTGGAGCTTTTATCTCCCCATATATATATATGGAGTGGTGTTTGTAACTGAAAAGAAATTTTGTGTTCCCTTCAAGCTAGGTGAAGGTCGGCTTTCACACTCATTTATCTCTCAGACCTGAGTATGTGCAGAGACCGTCGTTCATCCAGCACAAAGGCAACGGGTTGCAGGAGAAACCCTTACTCTGGTTTCTCAGTTTGTTTCCTAGCGCCGGTTTGAAGTGCCTGCCGTTTTCACTGTAAAACCGAGTTGGAGCTTGTACCTCCCCATATATATGTATGGAGTGGAGTTGGCAACTGAAAAGAAACTTTGTGTTCCCTTCAAGCTAGGTGAAGGACGGCTTTCACACACACTTATCTCTCAGACATGAGCATGTGGAGAGACGTTCGTTCATCCAGCACAAAGGGAACGGGTTGCAGGAGAAACCCTTACTCTGGTTTCTCAGTCTGTTTCCTAGTGCCGGTTTGAAGTGCCTGCCGTTTTCACTGTAAAACCGAGTTGGAGCTTGTACCTCCCCATATATATGTATGGAGTGGAGTTGGCAACTGAAAAGAAACTTTGTGTTCCCTTCAAGCTAGGTGAAGGACGGCTTTCACACACACTTATCTCTCAGAACTGAGCATGTGGAGAGACGTTCGTTCATCCAGCACAAAGGGAACGGGTTGCAGGAGAAACCCTTACTGTGGTTTCTCAGTCTGTTTTTCTAGTGCCGGTTTGAAGTGCCTGCCGTTTTCACTGTAAAACCGAGTTGGAGCTTGTACCTCCCCATATATATGTATGGAGTGGAGTTGGCCACTGAAAAGAAACTTTGTGTTCCCTTCAAGCTAGGTGAAGGACGGCTTTCACACACACTTATCTCTCAGAACTGAGCATGTGGAGAGACGTTCGTTCATCCAGCACAAAGGGAACGGGTTGCAGGAGAAACCCTTACTCTGGTTTCTCAGTCTGTTTCCTAGTGCCGGTTTGAAGTGCCTGCCGTTTTCACAGTAAAACCGAGTTGGAGCTTGTACCTCCCCATATATATGTATGGAGTGGAGTTGGCAACTGAAAAGAAACTTTGTGTTCCCTTCAAGCTAGGTGAAGGACGGCTTTCACACACACTTATCTCTCAGAACTGAGTATGTGGAGAGACTTTCGTTCATCCAGCACAAATGGAACTGGTTGCAGGAGAAACCCTTACTGTGGTTTCTCAGTCTGTTTTTCTAGTGCCGGTTTGAAGTGCCTGCCGTTTTCACTGTAAAACCGAGTTGGAGCTTGTACCTCCCCATATATATGTATGGAGTGGAGTTGGCAACTGAAAAGAAACTTTGTGTTCCCTTCAAGCTAGGTGAAGGACGGCTTTCACACACACTTATCTCTCAGAACTGAGCATGTGGAGAGACGTTCGTTCATCCAGCACAAAGGGAACGGGTTGCAGGAGAAACCCTTACTCTGGATTCTCAGTCGGTTTCCTAGTGCCGGTTTGAAGTGCCTGCCGTTTTCACTGTAAAACCGAGTTGGAGCTTGTACCTCCCCATATATATGTATGGAGTGGAGTTGGCAACTGAAAAGAAACTTTGTGTTCCCTTCAAGCTAGGTGAAGGACGGCTTTCACACACACTTATCTCTCAGAACTGAGCATGTGGAGAGCCGTTCTTTCATCCAGCACAAAGGGAACGGGTTGCAGGAGAAACCCTTACTCTGGTTTCTCAGTCTGTTTCCTAGTGCCGGTTTGAAGTGCCTGCCGTTTTCACTGTAAAACCGAGTTGGAGCTTGTACCTCCCCATATATATGTATGGAGTGGAGTTGGCAACTGAAAAGAAACTTTGTGTTCCCTTCAAGCTAGGTGAAGGACGGCTTTCACACACACTTATCTCTCAGAACTGAGCATGTGGAGAGACGTTCGTTCATCCAGCACAAAGGGAACGGGTTGCAGGAGAAACCCTTACTCTGGTTTCTCAGTCTGTTTCCTAGTGCCGGTTTGAAGTGCCTGCCGTTTTCACTGTAAAACCGAGTTGGAGCTTGTACCTCCCCATATATATGTATGGAGTGGAGTTGGCAACTGAAAAGAAACTTTGTGTTCCCTTCAAGCTAGGTGAAGGACGGCTTTCACACACACTTATCTCTCAGAACTGAGCATGTGGAGAGACGTTCGTTCATCCAGCACAAAGGGAACGGGTTGCAGGAGAAACCCTTACTCTGGTTTCTCAGTCTGTTTCCTAGTGCCGGTTTGAAGTGCCTGCCGTTTTCACTTTAAAACCGAGTTGGAGCTTGTACCTCCCCATATATAAGTATGGAGTGGAGTTGGCAACTGAAAAGAAACTTTGTGTTCCCTTCAAGCTAGGTGAAGGACAGCTTTCACACACACTTATCTCTCAGAACTGAGCATGTGGAGAGACGTTCGTTCATCCAGCACAAAGGGAACGGGTTGCAGGAGAAACCCTTACTCTGGTTTCTCAGTCTGTTTCCTAGTGCCGGTTTGAAGTGCCTGCCGTTTTCACTGTAAAACCGAGTTGGAGCTTTTATCTCCCCATATATATATATGGAGTGGTGTTTGTAACTGAAAAGAAATTTTGTGTTCCCTTCAAGCTAGGTGAAGGTCGGCTTTCACACTCATTTATCTCTCAGACCTGAGTATGTGCAGAGACCGTCGTTCATCCAGCACAAAGGCAACGGGTTGCAGGAGAAACCCTTACTCTGTTTTCTCAGTTTGTTTCCTAGCGCCGGTTTGAAGTGCCTGCCGTTTTCACTGTAAAACCGAGTTGGAGCTTGTACCTCCCCATATATATGTATGGAGTGGAGTTGGCAACTGAAAAGAAACTTTGTGTTCCCTTCAAGCTAGGTGAAGGACGGCTTTCACACACACTTATCTCTCAGACATGAGCATGTGGAGAGACGTTCGTTCATCCAGCACAAAGGGAACGGGTTGCAGGAGAAACCCTTACTCTGGTTTCTCAGTCTGTTTCCTAGTGCCGGTTTGAAGTGCCTGCCGTTTTCACTGTAAAACCGAGTTGGAGCTTGTACCTCCCCATATATATGTATGGAGTGGAGTTGGCAACTGAAAAGAAACTTTGTGTTCCCTTCAAGCTAGGTGAAGGACGGCTTTCACACACACTTATCTCTCAGAACTGAGCATGTGGAGAGACGTTCGTTCATCCAGCACAAAGGGAACGGGTTGCAGGAGAAACCCTTACTCTGGTTTCTCAGTCTGTTTCCTATTGCCGGTTTGAAGTGCCTGCCGTTTTCACTGTAAAACCGAGTTGGAGCTTGTACCTCCCCATATATATGTATGGAGTGGAGTTGGCAACTGAAAAGAAACTTTGTGTTCCCTTCAAGCTAGGTGAAGGACGGCTTTCACACACACTTATCTCTCAGAACTGAGCATGTGGAGAGACGTTCGTTCATCCAGCACAAAGGGAACGGGTTGCAGGAGAAACCCTTACTCTGGTTTCTCAGTCTGTTTCCTAGTGCCGGTTTGAAGTGCCTGCCGTTTTCACTTTAAAACCGAGTTGGAGCTTGTACCTCCCCATATATAAGTATGGAGTGGAGTTGGCAACTGAAAAGAAACTTTGTGTTCCCTTCAAGCTAGGTGAAGGACAGCTTTCACACACACTTATCTCTCAGAACTGAGCATGTGGAGAGACGTTCGTTCATCCAGCACAAAGGGAACGGGTTGCAGGAGAAACCCTTACTCTGGTTTCTCAGTCTGTTTCCTAGTGCCGGTTTGATGTGCCTGCCGTTTTCACTGTAAAACCGAGTTGGAGCTTTTATCTCCCCATATATATATATGGAGTGGTGTTTGTAACTGAAAAGAAATTTTGTGTTCCCTTCAAGCTAGGTGAAGGTCGGCTTTCACACTCATTTATCTCTCAGACCTGAGTATGTGCAGAGACCGTCGTTCATCCAGCACAAAGGCAACGGGTTGCAGGAGAAACCCTTACTCTGGTTTCTCAGTTTGTTTCCTAGCGCCGGTTTGAAGTGCCTGCCGTTTTCACTGTAAAACCGAGTTGGAGCTTGTACCTCCCCATATATATGTATGGAGTGGAGTTGGCAACTGAAAAGAAACTTTGTGTTCCCTTCAAGCTAGGTGAAGGACGGCTTTCACACACACTTATCTCTCAGAACTGAGCATGTGGAGAGACGTTCGTTCATCCAGCACAAAGGGAACGGGTTGCAGGAGAAACCCTTACTCTGGTTTCTCAGTCTGTTTCCTAGTGCCGGTTTGAAGTGCCTGCCGTTTTCACTGTAAAACCGAGTTGGAGCTTGTACCTCCCCATATATATGTATGGAGTGGAGTTGGCAACTGAAAAGAAACTTTGTGTTCCCTTCAAGCTAGGTGAAGGACGGCTTTCACACACACTTATCTCTCAGAACTGAGCATGTGGAGAGACGTTCGTTCATCCAGCACAAAGGGAACGGGTTGCAGGAGAAACCCTTACTGTGGTTTCTCAGTCTGTTTTTCTAGTGCCGGTTTGAAGTGCCTGCCGTTTTCACTGTAAAACCGAGTTGGAGCTTGTACCTCCCCATATATATGTATGGAGTGGAGTTGGCAGCTGAAAAGAAACTTTGTGTTCCCTTCAAGCTAGGTGAAGGACGGCTTTCACACACACTTATCTCTCAGAACTGAGCATGTGGAGAGACGTTCGTTCATCCAGCACAAAGGGAACGGGTTGCAGGAGAAACCCTTACTCTGGTTTCTCAGTCTGTTTCCTAGTGCCGGTTTGAAGTGCCTGCCGTTTTCACAGTAAAACCGAGTTGGAGCTTGTACCTCCCCATATATATGTATGGAGTGGAGTTGGCAACTGAAAAGAAACTTTGTGTTCCCTTCAAGCTAGGTGAAGGACGGCTTTCACACACACTTATCTCTCAGAACTGAGTATGTGGAGAGACTTTCGTTCATCCAGCACAAATGGAACTGGTTGCAGGAGAAACCCTTACTGTGGTTTCTCAGTCTGTTTTTCTAGTGCCGGTTTGAAGTGCCTGCCGTTTTCACTGTAAAACCGAGTTGGAGCTTGTACCTCCCCATATATATGTATGGAGTGGAGTTGGCAACTGAAAAGAAACTTTGTGTTCCCTTCAAGCTAGGTGAAGGACGGCTTTCACACACACTTATCTCTCAGAACTGAGCATGTGGAGAGACGTTCGTTCATCCAGCACAAAGGGAACGGGTTGCAGGAGAAACCCTTACTCTGGATTCTCAGTCGGTTTCCTAGTGCCGGTTTGAAGTGCCTGCAGTTTTCACTGTAAAACCGAGTTGGAGCTTGTACCTCCCCATATATATGTATGGAGTGGAGTTGGCAACTGAAAAGAAACTTTGTGTTCCCTTCAAGCTAGGTGAAGGACGGCTTTCACACACACTTATCTCTCAGAACTGAGCATTTGGAGAGACGTTCGTTCATCCAGCACAAAGGGAACGGGTTGCAGGAGAAACCCTTACTCTGTTTTCTCAGTCTGTTTCCTAGTGCCGGTTTGAAGTGCCTGCCGTTTTCACTGTAAAACCGAGTTGGAACTTGTACCTCCCCTTATATATGTATGGAGTGGAGTTGGCAACTGAAAAGAAACTTTGTGTTCCCTTCAAGCTAGGTGAAGGACGGCTTTCACACACACTTATCTCTCAGAACTGAGCATGTGGAGAGACGTTCGTTCATCCAGCACAAAGGGAACGGGTTGCAGGAGAAACCCTTACTCTGGTTTCTCAGTCTGTTTCCTAGTGCCGGTTTGAAGTGCCTGCCGTTTTCACTGTAAAACCGAGTTGGAGCTTGTACCTCCCCATATATAAGTATGGAGTGGAGTTGGCAACTGAAAAGAAACTTTGTGTTCCCTTCAAGCTAGGTGAAGGACGGCTTTCACACACACTTATCTCTCAGAACTGAGCATGTGGAGAGACGTTCGTTCATCCAGCACAAAGGGAACGGGTTGCAGGAGAAACCCTTACTCTGGTTTCTCAGTCTGTTTCCTAGTGCCGGTTTGAAGTGCCTGCCGTTTTCACTGTAAAACCGAGTTGGAGCTTGTACCTCCCCATATATATGTATGGAGTGGAGTTGGCCACTGAAAAGAAACTTTGTGTTCCCTTCAAGCTAGGTGAAGGACGGCTTTCACACACACTTATCTCTCAGAACTGAGCATGTGGAGAGACGTTCGTTCATCCAGCACAAAGGGAACGGGTTGCAGGAGAAACCCTTACTCTGGTTTCTCAGTCTGTTTCCTAGTGCCGGTTTGAAGTGCCTGCCGTTTTCACTGTAAAACCGAGTTGGAGCTTGTACCTCACCATATATATGTATGGAGTGGAGTTGGCCACAGAAAAGAAACTTTGTGTGCCCTTCAAGCTAGGTGAAGGACGGCTTTCACACACACTTATCTCTCAGAACTGAGCATGTGGAGAGACGTTCGTTCATCCAGCACAAAGGGAACGGGTTGCAGGAGAAACCCTTACTCTGGTTTCTCAGTCTGTTTCCTAGTGCCGATTTGAAGTGCCTGCCGTTTTCACTGTAAAACCGAGTTGGAGCTTGTACCTCCCCATATATATGTATGGAGTGGAGTTGGCAACTGAAAAGAAACTTTGTGTTCCCTTCAAGCTAGGTGAAGGACGGCTTTCACACACACTTATCTCTCAGAACTGAGCATGTGGAGAGACGTTCGTTCATCCAGCACAAAGGGAACGGGTTGCAGGAGAAACCCTTACTCTGGTTTCTCAGTCTGTTTCCTAGTGCCGGTTTGAAGTGCCTGCCGTTTTCACTGTAAAACCGAGTTGGAGCTTGTACCTCCCCATATATATGTATGGAGTGGAGTTGGCAACTGAAAAGAAACTTTGTGTTCCCTTCAAGCTAGGTGAAGGACGGCTTTCACACACACTTATCTCTCAGAACTGAGCATGTGGAGAGACGTTCGTTCATCCAGCACAAAGGGAACGGGTTGCAGGAGAAACCCTTACTCTGGTTTCTCAGTCTGTTTCCTAGTGCCGGTTTGAAGTGCCTGCCGTTTTCACTGTAAAACCGAGTTGGAGCTTGTACCTCCCCATATATATGTATGGAGTGGAGTTGGCAACTGAAAAGAAACTTTGTGTTCCCTTCAAGCTAGGTGAAGGACGGCTTTCACACACACTTATCTCTCAGAACTGAGCATGTGGAGAGACGTTCGTTCATCCAGCACAAAGGGAACGGGTTGCAGGAGAAACCCTTACTGTGGTTTCTCAGTCTGTTTTTCTAGTGCCGGTTTGAAGTGCCTGCCGTTTTCACTGTAAAACCGAGTTGGAGCTTGTACCTCCCCATATATATGTATGGAGTGGAGTTGGCAACTGAAAAGAAACTTTGTGTTCCCTTCAAGCTAGGTGAAGGACGGCTTTCACACACACTTATCTCTCAGAACTGAGCATGTGGAGAGACGTTCGTTCATCCAGCACAAAGGGAACGGGTTGCAGGAGAAACCCTTACAGTGGTTTCTCAGTCTGTTTTTCTAGTGCCGGTTTGAAGTGCCTGCCGTTTTCACTGTAAAACCGAGTTGGAGCTTGTACCTCCCCATATATATGTATGGAGTGGAGTTGGCAACTGAAAAGAAACTTTGTGTTCCCTTCAAGCTAGGTGAAGGACGGCTTTCACACACACTTATCTCTCAGAACTGAGCATGTGGAGAGACGTTCGTTCATCCAGCACAAAGGGAACGGGTTGCAGGAGAAACCCTTACTCTGGTTTCTCAGTCTGTTTCCTAGTGCCGGTTTGAAGTGCCTGCCGTTTTCACTGTAAAACCGAGTTGGAGCTTGTACCTCCCCTTATATATGTATGGAGTGGAGTTGGCAACTGAAAAGAAACTTTGTGTTCCCTTCAAGCTAGGTGAAGGACGGCTTTCACACACACTTATCTCTCAGAACTGAGCATGTGGAGAGACGTTCGTTCATCCAGCACAAAGGGAACGGGTTGCAGGAGAAACCCTTACTCTGGTTTCTCAGTCTGTTTCCTATTGCCGGTTTGAAGTGCCTGCCGTTTTCACTGTAAAACCGAGTTGGAGCTTGTACCTCCCCATATATAAGTATGGAGTGGAGTTGGCAACTGAAAAGAAACTTTGTGTTCCCTTCAAGCTAGGTGAAGGACGGCTTTCACACACACTTATCTCTCAGAACTGAGCATGTGGAGAGACGTTCGTTCATCCAGCACAAAGGGAACGGGTTGCAGGAGAAACCCTTACTCTGGTTTCTCAGTCTGTTTCCTAGTGCCGGTTTGAAGTGCCTGCCGTTTTCACTGTAAAACCGAGTTGGAGCTTGTACCTCCCCATATATATGTATGGAGTGGAGTTGGCAACTGAAAAGAAACTTTGTGTTCCCTTCAAGCTAGGTGAAGGACAGCTTTCACACACACTTATCTCTCAGAACTGAGCATGTGGAGAGACGTTCGTTCATCCAGCACAAAGGGAACGGGTTGCAGGAGAAACCCTTACTCTGGTTTCTCAGTCTGTTTCCTAGTGCCGGTTTGAAGTGCCAGCCGTTTTCACTGTAAAACCGAGTTGGAGCTTGTACCTCCCCATATATATATATGGAGTGGTGTTTGTAACTGAAAAGAAATTTTGTGTTCCCTTCAAGCTAGGTGAAGGTCGGCTTTCACACTCATTTATCTCTCAGACCTGAGTATGTGGAGAGACCGTCGTTCATCCAGCACAAAGGCAACGGGTTGCAGGAGAAACCCTTACTCTGGTTTCTCAGTCTGTTTCCTAGCGCCGGTTTGAAGTGCCTGCCGTTTTCACTGTAAAACCGAGTTGGAGCTTGTACCTCCCCATATATATGTATGGAGTGGAGTTGGCAACTGAAAAGAAACTTTGTGTTCCCTTCAAGCTAGGTGAAGGACGGCTTTCACACACACTTATCTCTCAGACATGAGCATGTGGAGAGACGTTCGTTCATCCAGCACAAAGGGAACGGGTTGCAGGAGAAACCCTTACTCTGGTTTCTCAGTCTGTTTCCTAGTGCCGGTTTGAAGTGCCTGCCGTTTTCACTGTAAAACCGAGTTGGAGCTTGTACCTCCCCATATATATGTATGGAGTGGAGTTGGCAGCTGAAAAGAAACTTTGTGTTCCCTTCAAGCTAGGTGAAGGACGGCTTTCACACACACTTATCTCTCAGAACTGAGCATGTGGAGAGACGTTCGTTCATCCAGCACAAAGGGAACGGTTGCAGGAGAAACCCTTACTCTGGTTTCTCAGTCTGTTTCCTAGTGCCGGTTTGAAGTGCCTGCCGTTTTCACAGTAAAACCGAGTTGGAGCTTGTACCTCCCCATATATATGTATGGAGTGGAGTTGGCAACTGAAAAGAAACTTTGTGTTCCCTTCAAGCTAGGTGAAGGACGGCTTTCACACACACTTATCTCTCAGAACTGAGCATGTGGAGAGACTTTCGTTCATCCAGCACAAATGGAACTGGTTGCAGGAGAAACCCTTACTGTGGTTTCTCAGTCTGTTTTTCTAGTGCCGGTTTGAAGTGCCTGCCGTTTTCACTGTAAAACCGAGTTGGAGCTTGTACCACCCCATATATATGTATGGAGTGGAGTTGGCAACTGAAAAGAAACTTTGTGTTCCCTTCAAGCTAGGTGAAGGACGGCTTTCACACACACTTATCTCTCAGAACTGAGCATGTGGAGAGACGTTCGTTCATCCAGCACAAAGGGAACGGGTTGCAGGAGAAACCCTTACTCTGGATTCTCAGTCGGTTTCCTAGTGCCGGTTTGAAGTGCCTGCCGTTTTCACTGTAAAACCGAGTTGGAGCTTGTACCTCCCCATATATATGTATGGAGTGGAGTTGGCAACTGAAAAGAAACTTTGTGTTCCCTTCAAGCTAGGTGAAGGACGGCTTTCACACACACTTATCTCTCAGAACTGAGCATGTGGAGAGACGTTCGTTCATCCAGCACAAAGGGAACGGGTTGCAGGAGAAACCCTTACTCTGGTTTCTCAGTCTGTTTCCTAGTGCCGGTTTGAAGTGCCTGCCGTTTTCACTGTAAAACCGAGTTGGAGCTTGTACCTCCCCATATATATGTATGGAGTGGAGTTGGCAACTGAAAAGAAACTTTGTGTTCCCTTCAAGCTAGGTGAAGGACGGCTTTCACACACACTTATCTCTCAGAACTGAGCATGTGGAGAGACGTTCGTTCATCCAGCACAAAGGGAACGGGTTGCAGGAGAAACCCTTACTCTGGTTTCTCAGTCTGTTTCCTAGTGCCGGTTTGAAGTGCCTGCCGTTTTCAGTGTAAAACCGAGTTGGAGCTTGTACCTCCCCATATATAAGTATGGAGTGGAGTTGGCAACTGAAAAGAAACTTTGTGTTCCCTTCAAGCTAGTTGAAGGACGGCTATCACACACACTTATCTCTCAGAACTGAGCATGTGGAGAGACGTTCGTTCATCCAGCACAAAGGGAACGGGTTGCAGGAGAAACCCTTACTCTGGTTTCTCAGTCTGTTTCCTAGTGCCGGTTTGAAGTGCCTGCCGTTTTCACTGTAAAACCGAGTTGGAGCTTGTACCTCCCCATATATATGTATGGAGTGGAGTTGGCAACTGAAAAGAAACTTTGTGTTCCCTTCAAGCTAGGTGAAGGACGGCTTTCACACACACTTATCTCTCAGAACTGAGCATGTGGAGAGACGTTCGTTCATCCAGCACAAAGGGAACGGGTTGCAGGAGAAACCCTTACTCTGGATTCTCAGTCGGTTTCCTAGTGCCGGTTTGAAGTGCCTGCCGTTTTCACTGTAAAACCGAGTTGGAGCTTGTACCTCCCCATATATATGTATGGAGTGGAGTTTGCAACTGAAAAGAAACTTTGTGTTCCCTTCAAGCTAGGTGAAGGACGGCTTTCACACACACTTATCTCTCAGAACTGAGCATGTGGAGAGACGTTCGTTCATCCAGCACAAAGGGAACGGGTTGCAGGAGAAACCCTTACTCTGGTTTCTCAGTCTGTTTCCTAGTGCCGGTTTGAAGTGCCTGCCGTTTTCACTGTAAAACCGAGTTGGAGCTTGTACCTCACCATATATATGTATGGAGTGGAGTTGGCCACAGAAAAGAAACTTTGTGTGCCCTTCAAGCTAGGTGAAGGACGGCTTTCACACACACTTATCTCTCAGAACTGAGCATGTGGAGAGACGTTCGTTCATCCAGCACAAAGGGAACGGGTTGCAGGAGAAACCCTTACTCTGGTTTCTCAGTCTGTTTCCTAGTGCCGATTTGAAGTGCCTGCCGTTTTCACTGTAAAACCGAGTTGGAGCTTGTACCTCCCCATATATATGTATGGAGTGGAGTTGGCAACTGAAAAGAAACTTTGTGTTCCCTTCAAGCTAGGTGAAGGACGGCTTTCACACACACTTATCTCTCAGAACTGAGCATGTGGAGAGACGTTCGTTCATCCAGCACAAAGGGAACGGGTTGCAGGAGAAACCCTTACTCTGGTTTCTCAGTCTGTTTCCTAGTGCCGGTTTGAAGTGCCTGCCGTTTTCACTGTAAAACCGAGTTGGAGCTTGTACCTCCCCATATATATGTATGGAGTGGAGTTGGCAACTGAAAAGAAACTTTGTGTTCCCTTCAAGCTAGGTGAAGGACGGCTTTCACACACACTTATCTCTCAGAACTGAGCATGTGGAGAGACGTTCGTTCATCCAGCACAAAGGGAACGGGTTGCAGGAGAAACCCTTACTCTGGTTTCTCAGTCTGTTTCCTAGTGCCGGTTTGAAGTGCCTGCCGTTTTCACTGTAAAACCGAGTTGGAGCTTGTACCTCCCCATATATATGTATGGAGTGGAGTTGGCAACTGAAAAGAAACTTTGTGTTCCCTTCAAGCTAGGTGAAGGACGGCTTTCACACACACTTATCTCTCAGAACTGAGCATGTGGAGAGACGTTCGTTCATCCAGCACAAAGGGAACGGGTTGCAGGAGAAACCCTTACTGTGGTTTCTCAGTCTGTTTTTCTAGTGCCGGTTTGAAGTGCCTGCCGTTTTCACTGTAAAACCGAGTTGGAGCTTGTACCTCCCCATATATATGTATGGAGTGGAGTTGGCAACTGAAAAGAAACTTTGTGTTCCCTTCAAGCTAAGTGAAGGACGGCTTTCACACACACTTATCTCTCAGAACTGAGCATGTGGAGAGACGTTCGTTCATCCAGCACAAAGGGAACGGGTTGCAGGAGAAACCCTTACAGTGGTTTCTCAGTCTGTTTTTCTAGTGCCGGTTTGAAGTGCCTGCCGTTTTCACTGTAAAACCGAGTTGGAGCTTGTACCTCCCCATATATATGTATGGAGTGGAGTTGGCAACTGAAAAGAAACTTTGTGTTCCCTTCAAGCTAGGTGAAGGACGGCTTTCACACACACTTATCTCTCAGAACTGAGCATGTGGAGAGACGTTCGTTCATCCAGCACAAAGGGAACGGGTTGCAGGAGAAACCCTTACTCTGGTTTCTCAGTCTGTTTCCTAGTGCCGGTTTGAAGTGCCTGCCGTTTTCACTGTAAAACCGAGTTGGAGCTTGTACCTCCCCTTATATATGTATGGAGTGGAGTTGGCAACTGAAAAGAAACTTTGTGTTCCCTTCAAGCTAGGTGAAGGACGGCTTTCACACACACTTATCTCTCAGAACTGAGCATGTGGAGAGACGTTCGTTCATCCAGCACAAAGGGAACGGGTTGCAGGAGAAACCCTTACTCTGGTTTCTCAGTCTGTTTCCTATTGCCGGTTTGAAGTGCCTGCCGTTTTCACTGTAAAACCGAGTTGGAGCTTGTACCTCCCCATATATAAGTATGGAGTGGAGTTGGCAACTGAAAAGAAACTTTGTGTTCCCTTCAAGCTAGGTGAAGGACGGCTTTCACACACACTTATCTCTCAGAACTGAGCATGTGGAGAGACGTTCGTTCATCCAGCACAAAGGGAACGGGTTGCAGGAGAAACCCTTACTCTGGTTTCTCAGTCTGTTTCCTAGTGCCGGTTTGAAGTGCCTGCCGTTTTCACTGTAAAACCGAGTTGGAGCTTGTACCTCCCCATATATATGTATGGAGTGGAGTTGGCAACTGAAAAGAAACTTTGTGTTCCCTTCAAGCTAGGTGAAGGACAGCTTTCACACACACTTATCTCTCAGAACTGAGCATGTGGAGAGACGTTCGTTCATCCAGCACAAAGGGAACGGGTTGCAGGAGAAACCCTTACTCTGGTTTCTCAGTCTGTTTCCTAGTGCCGGTTTGAAGTGCCAGCCGTTTTCACTGTAAAACCGAGTTGGAGCTTGTACCTCCCCATATATATATATGGAGTGGTGTTTGTAACTGAAAAGAAATTTTGTGTTCCCTTCAAGCTAGGTGAAGGTCGGCTTTCACACTCATTTATCTCTCAGACCTGAGTATGTGGAGAGACCGTCGTTCATCCAGCACAAAGGCAACGGGTTGCAGGAGAAACCCTTACTCTGGTTTCTCAGTCTGTTTCCTAGCGCCGGTTTGAAGTGCCTGCCGTTTTCACTGTAAAACCGAGTTGGAGCTTGTACCTCCCCATATATATGTATGGAGTGGAGTTGGCAACTGAAAAGAAACTTTGTGTTCCCTTCAAGCTAGGTGAAGGACGGCTTTCACACACACTTATCTCTCAGACATGAGCATGTGGAGAGACGTTCGTTCATCCAGCACAAAGGGAACGGGTTGCAGGAGAAACCCTTACTCTGGTTTCTCAGTCTGTTTCCTAGTGCCGGTTTGAAGTGCCTGCCGTTTTCACTGTAAAACCGAGTTGGAGCTTGTACCTCCCCATATATATGTATGGAGTGGAGTTGGCAGCTGAAAAGAAACTTTGTGTTCCCTTCAAGCTAGGTGAAGGACGGCTTTCACACACACTTATCTCTCAGAACTGAGCATGTGGAGAGACGTTCGTTCATCCAGCACAAAGGGAACGGGTTGCAGGAGAAACCCTTACTCTGGTTTCTCAGTCTGTTTCCTAGTGCCGGTTTGAAGTGCCTGCCGTTTTCACAGTAAAACCGAGTTGGAGCTTGTACCTCCCCATATATATGTATGGAGTGGAGTTGGCAACTGAAAAGAAACTTTGTGTTCCCTTCAAGCTAGGTGAAGGACGGCTTTCACACACACTTATCTCTCAGAACTGAGCATGTGGAGAGACTTTCGTTCATCCAGCACAAATGGAACTGGTTGCAGGAGAAACCCTTACTGTGGTTTCTCAGTCTGTTTTTCTAGTGCCGGTTTGAAGTGCCTGCCGTTTTCACTGTAAAACCGAGTTGGAGCTTGTACCACCCCATATATATGTATGGAGTGGAGTTGGCAACTGAAAAGAAACTTTGTGTTCCCTTCAAGCTAGGTGAAGGACGGCTTTCACACACACTTATCTCTCAGAACTGAGCATGTGGAGAGACGTTCGTTCATCCAGCACAAAGGGAACGGGTTGCAGGAGAAACCCTTACTCTGGATTCTCAGTCGGTTTCCTAGTGCCGGTTTGAAGTGCCTGCCGTTTTCACTGTAAAACCGAGTTGGAGCTTGTACCTCCCCATATATATGTATGGAGTGGAGTTGGCAACTGAAAAGAAACTTTGTGTTCCCTTCAAGCTAGGTGAAGGACGGCTTTCACACACACTTATCTCTCAGAACTGAGCATGTGGAGAGACGTTCGTTCATCCAGCACAAAGGGAACGGGTTGCAGGAGAAACCCTTACTCTGGTTTCTCAGTCTGTTTCCTAGTGCCGGTTTGAAGTGCCTGCCGTTTTCACTGTAAAACCGAGTTGGAGCTTGTACCTCCCCATATATATGTATGGAGTGGAGTTGGCAACTGAAAAGAAACTTTGTGTTCCCTTCAAGCTAGGTGAAGGACGGCTTTCACACACACTTATCTCTCAGAACTGAGCATGTGGAGAGACGTTCGTTCATCCAGCACAAAGGGAACGGGTTGCAGGAGAAACCCTTACTCTGGTTTCTCAGTCTGTTTCCTAGTGCCGGTTTGAAGTGCCTGCCGTTTTCAGTGTAAAACCGAGTTGGAGCTTGTACCTCCCCATATATAAGTATGGAGTGGAGTTGGCAACTGAAAAGAAACTTTGTGTTCCCTTCAAGCTAGTTGAAGGACGGCTATCACACACACTTATCTCTCAGAACTGAGCATGTGGAGAGACGTTCGTTCATCCAGCACAAAGGGAACGGGTTGCAGGAGAAACCCTTACTCTGGTTTCTCAGTCTGTTTCCTAGTGCCGGTTTGAAGTGCCTGCCGTTTTCACTGTAAAACCGAGTTGGAGCTTGTACCTCCCCATATATATGTATGGAGTGGAGTTGGCAACTGAAAAGAAACTTTGTGTTCCCTTCAAGCTAGGTGAAGGACGGCTTTCACACACACTTATCTCTCAGAACTGAGCATGTGGAGAGACGTTCGTTCATCCAGCACAAAGGGAACGGGTTGCAGGAGAAACCCTTACTCTGGATTCTCAGTCGGTTTCCTAGTGCCGGTTTGAAGTGCCTGCCGTTTTCACTGTAAAACCGAGTTGGAGCTTGTACCTCCCCATATATATGTATGGAGTGGAGTTTGCAACTGAAAAGAAACTTTGTGTTCCCTTCAAGCTAGGTGAAGGACGGCTTTCACACACACTTATCTCTCAGAACTGAGCATGTGGAGAGACGTTCGTTCATCCAGCACAAAGGGAACGGGTTGCAGGAGAAACCCTTACTCTGGTTTCTCAGTCTGTTTCCTAGTGCCGGTTTGAAGTGCCTGCCGTTTTCACTGTAAAACCGAGTTGGAGCTTGTACCTCCCCATATATATGTATGGAGTGGAGTTGGCAACTGAAAAGAAACTTTGTGTTCCCTTCAAGCTAGGTGAAGGACGGCTTTCACACACACTTATCTCTCAGAACTGAGCATGTGGAGAGACGTTCGTTCATCCAGCACAAAGGGAACGGGTTGCAGGAGAAACCCTTACTCTGGTTTCTCAGTCTGTTTCCTAGTGCCGGTTTGAAGTGCCTGCCGTTTTCACTGTAAAACCGAGTTGGAGCTTGTACCTCCCCATATATATGTATGGAGTGGAGTTGGCAACTGAAAAGAAACTTTGTGTTCCCTTCAAGCTAGGTGAAGGACGGCTTTCACACACACTTATCTCTCAGAACTGAGCATGTGGAGAGACGTTCGTTCATCCAGCACAAAGGGAACGGGTTGCAGGAGAAACCCTTACTGTGGTTTCTCAGTCTGTTTTTCTAGTGCCGGTTTGAAGTGCCTGCCGTTTTCACTGTAAAACCGAGTTGGAGCTTGTACCTCCCCATATATATGTATGGAGTGGAGTTGGCAGCTGAAAAGAAACTTTGTGTTCCCTTCAAGCTAGGTGAAGGACGGCTTTCACACACACTTATCTCTCAGAACTGAGCATGTGGAGAGACGTTCGTTCATCCAGCACAAAGGGAACGGGTTGCAGGAGAAACCCTTACTCTGGATTCTCAGTCTGTTTCCTAGTGCCGGTTTGAAGTGCCTGCCGTTTTCACTGTAAAACCGAGTTGGAGCTTGTACCTCCCCATATATATGTATGGAGTGGAGTTGGCAACTGAAAAGAAACTTTGTGTTCCCTTCAAGCTAGGTGAAGGACGGCTTTCACACACACTTATCTCTCAGAACTGAGCATGTGGAGAGACGTTCGTTCATCCAGCACAAAGGGAACGGTTTGCAGGAGAAACCCTTACTCTGGTTTCTCAGTCTGTTTCCTAGTGCCGGTTTGAATTGCCTGCCGTTTTCACTGTAAAACCGAGTTGGAGCTTGTACTTCCCCATATATAAGTATGGAGTGGAGTTGGCAACTGAAAAGAAACTTTGTGTTCCCTTCAAGCTAGGTGAAGGACGGCTTTCACACACACTTATCTCTCAGAACTGAGCATGTGGAGAGACGTTCGTTCATCCAGCACAAAGGGAACGGGTTGCAGGAGAAACCCTTACTCTGGTTTCTCAGTCTGTTTCCTAGTGCCGGTTTGAAGTGCCTGCCGTTTTCACTGTAAAACTGAGTTGGAGCTTGTACCTCCCCATATATAAGTATGGAGTGGAGTTGGCAACTGAAAAGAAACTTTGTGTTCCCTTCAAGCTAGGTGAAGGACAGCTTTCACACACACTTATCTCTCAGAACTGAGCATGTGGAGAGACGTTCGTTCATCCAGCACAAAGGGAAAGGGTTGCAGGAGAAACCCTTACTCTGGTTTCTCAGTCTGTTTCCTAGCGCCGGTTTGAAGTGCCTGCCGTTTTCACTGTAAAACCGAGTTGGAGCTTGTACCACCCCATATATATGTATGGAGTGGAGTTGGCAACTGAAAAGAAACTTTGTGTTCCCTTCAAGCTAGGTGAAGGACGGCTTTCACACACACTTATCTCTCAGAACTGAGCATGTGGAGAGACGTTCGTTCATCCAGCACAAAGGGAACGGGTTGCAGGAGAAACCCTTACTCTGGATTCTCAGTCGGTTTCCTAGTGCCGGTTTGAAGTGCCTGCCGTTTTCACTGTAAAACCGAGTTGGAGCTTGTACCTCCCCATATATATGTATGGAGTGGAGTTGGCAACTGAAAAGAAACTTTGTGTTCCCTTCAAGCTAGGTGAAGGACGGCTTTCACACACACTTATCTCTCAGAACTGAGCATGTGGAGAGACGTTCGTTCATCCAGCACAAAGGGAACGGGTTGCAGGAGAAACCCTTACTCTGGTTTCTCAGTCTGTTTCCTAGTGCCGGTTTGAAGTGCCTGCCGTTTTCACTGTAAAACCGAGTTGGAGCTTGTACCTCCCCATATATATGTATGGAGTGGAGTTGGCAACTGAAAAGAAACTTTGTGTTCCCTTCAAGCTAGGTGAAGGACGGCTTTCACACACACTTATCTCTCAGAACTGAGCATGTGGAGAGACGTTCGTTCATCCAGCACAAAGGGAACGGGTTGCAGGAGAAACCCTTACTCTGGTTTCTCAGTCTGTTTCCTAGTGCCGGTTTGAAGTGCCTGCCGTTTTCAGTGTAAAACCGAGTTGGAGCTTGTACCTCCCCATATATAAGTATGGAGTGGAGTTGGCAGCTGAAAAGAAACTTTGTGTTCCCTTCAAGCTAGTTGAAGGACGGCTATCACACACACTTATCTCTCAGAACTGAGCATGTGGAGAGACGTTCGTTCATCCAGCACAAAGGGAACGGGTTGCAGGAGAAACCCTTACTCTGGTTTCTCAGTCTGTTTCCTAGTGCCGGTTTGAAGTGCCTGCCGTTTTCACTGTAAAACCGAGTTGGAGCTTGTACCTCCCCATATATATGTATGGAGTGGAGTTGGCAACTGAAAAGAAACTTTGTGTTCCCTTCAAGCTAGGTGAAGGACGGCTTTCACACACACTTATCTCTCAGAACTGAGCATGTGGAGAGACGTTCGTTCATCCAGCACAAAGGGAACGGGTTGCAGGAGAAACCCTTACTCTGGATTCTCAGTCGGTTTCCTAGTGCCGGTTTGAAGTGCCTGCCGTTTTCACTGTAAAACCGAGTTGGAGCTTGTACCTCCCCATATATATGTATGGAGTGGAGTTTGCAACTGAAAAGAAACTTTGTGTTCCCTTCAAGCTAGGTGAAGGACGGCTTTCACACACACTTATCTCTCAGAACTGAGCATGTGGAGAGACGTTCGTTCATCCAGCACAAAGGGAACGGGTTGCAGGAGAAACCCTTACTCTGGTTTCTCAGTCTGTTTCCTAGTGCCGGTTTGAAGTGCCTGCCGTTTTCACTGTAAAACCGAGTTGGAGCTTGTACCTCCCCATATATATGTATGGAGTGGAGTTGGCAACTGAAAAGAAACTTTGTGTTCCCTTCAAGCTAGGTGAAGGACGGCTTTCACACACACTTATCTCTCAGAACTGAGCATGTGGAGAGACGTTCGTTCATCCAGCACAAAGGGAACGGGTTGCAGGAGAAACCCTTACTCTGGTTTCTCAGTCTGTTTCCTAGTGCCGGTTTGAAGTGCCTGCCGTTTTCACTGTAAAACCGAGTTGGAGCTTGTACCTCCCCATATATATGTATGGAGTGGAGTTGGCAACTGAAAAGAAACTTTGTGTTCCCTTCAAGCTAGGTGAAGGACGGCTTTCACACACACTTATCTCTCAGAACTGAGCATGTGGAGAGACGTTCGTTCATCCAGCACAAAGGGAACGGGTTGCAGGAGAAACCCTTACTGTGGTTTCTCAGTCTGTTTTTCTAGTGCCGGTTTGAAGTGCCTGCCGTTTTCACTGTAAAACCGAGTTGGAGCTTGTACCTCCCCATATATATGTATGGAGTGGAGTTGGCAGCTGAAAAGAAACTTTGTGTTCCCTTCAAGCTAGGTGAAGGACGGCTTTCACACACACTTATCTCTCAGAACTGAGCATGTGGAGAGACGTTCGTTCATCCAGCACAAAGGGAACGGGTTGCAGGAGAAACCCTTACTCTGGATTCTCAGTCTGTTTCCTAGTGCCGGTTTGAAGTGCCTGCCGTTTTCACTGTAAAACCGAGTTGGAGCTTGTACCTCCCCATATATATGTATGGAGTGGAGTTGGCAACTGAAAAGAAACTTTGTGTTCCCTTCAAGCTAG
This sequence comes from Vicugna pacos, assembly GCF_048564905.1. Lineage (NCBI taxonomy): Eukaryota > Metazoa > Chordata > Mammalia > Artiodactyla > Camelidae > Vicugna > Vicugna pacos. The sequence continues at coordinate 74,167,235 of NW_027328740.1, read as the reverse complement.
GTGAAGGACGGCTTTCACACACACTTATCTCTCAGAACTGAGCATGTGGAGAGACGTTCGTTCATCCAGCACAAAGGGAACGGTTTGCAGGAGAAACCCTTACTCTGGTTTCTCAGTCTGTTTCCTAGTGCCGGTTTGAATTGCCTGCCGTTTTCACTGTAAAACCGAGTTGGAGCTTGTACTTCCCCATATATAAGTATGGAGTGGAGTTGGCAACTGAAAAGAAACTTTGTGTTCCCTTCAAGCTAGGTGAAGGACGGCTTTCACACACACTTATCTCTCAGAACTGAGCATGTGGAGAGACGTTCGTTCATCCAGCACAAAGGGAACGGGTTGCAGGAGAAACCCTTACTCTGGTTTCTCAGTCTGTTTCCTAGTGCCGGTTTGAAGTGCCTGCCGTTTTCACTGTAAAACCGAGTTGGAGCTTGTACCTCCCCATATATATGTATGGAGTGGAGTTGGCAACTGAAAAGAAACTTTGTGTTCCCTTCAAGCTAGGTGAAGGACGGCTTTCACACACACTTATCTCTCAGAACTGAGCATGTGGAGAGACGTTCGTTCATCCAGCACAAAGGGAACGGGTTGCAGGAGAAACCCTTACTGTGGTTTCTCAGTCTGTTTTTCTAGTGCCGGTTTGAAGTGCCTGCCGTTTTCACTGTAAAACCGAGTTGGAGCTTGTACCTCCCCATATATATGTATGGAGTGGAGTTGGCAGCTGAAAAGAAACTTTGTGTTCCCTTCAAGCTAGGTGAAGGACGGCTTTCACACACACTTATCTCTCAGAACTGAGCATGTGGAGAGACGTTCGTTCATCCAGCACAAAGGGAACGGGTTGCAGGAGAAACCCTTACTCTGGATTCTCAGTCTGTTTCCTAGTGCCGGTTTGAAGTGCCTGCCGTTTTCACTGTAAAACCGAGTTGGAGCTTGTACCTCCCCATATATATGTATGGAGTGGAGTTGGCAACTGAAAAGAAACTTTGTGTTCCCTTCAAGCTAGGTGAAGGACGGCTTTCACACACACTTATCTCTCAGAACTGAGCATGTGGAGAGACGTTCGTTCATCCAGCACAAAGGGAACGGTTTGCAGGAGAAACCCTTACTCTGGTTTCTCAGTCTGTTTCCTAGTGCCGGTTTGAATTGCCTGCCGTTTTCACTGTAAAACCGAGTTGGAGCTTGTACTTCCCCATATATAAGTATGGAGTGGAGTTGGCAACTGAAAAGAAACTTTGTGTTCCCTTCAAGCTAGGTGAAGGACGGCTTTCACACACACTTATCTCTCAGAACTGAGCATGTGGAGAGACGTTCGTTCATCCAGCACAAAGGGAACGGGTTGCAGGAGAAACCCTTACTCTGGTTTCTCAGTCTGTTTCCTAGTGCCGGTTTGAAGTGCCTGCCGTTTTCACTGTAAAACTGAGTTGGAGCTTGTACCTCCCCATATATAAGTATGGAGTGGAGTTGGCAACTGAAAAGAAACTTTGTGTTCCCTTCAAGCTAGGTGAAGGACAGCTTTCACACACACTTATCTCTCAGAACTGAGCATGTGGAGAGACGTTCGTTCATCCAGCACAAAGGGAACGGGTTGCAGGAGAAACCCTTACTCTGGTTTCTCAGTCTGTTTCCTAGTGCCGGTTTGAAGTGCCTGCCGTTTTCACTGTAAAACCGAGTTGCAGCTTGTACCTCCCCATGTATATATATGGAGTGGGGTTTGCAACTGAAAAGAAATTTTGTGTTCCCTTCAAGCTAGGTGAAGTTCGGCTTTCACACTCATTTATCTCTCAGATCTGAGTATGTGGAGAGACCTTCGTTCATCCAGCACAAAGGCAACGGGTTGCAGGAGAAACCCTTACTCTGGTTTCTCAGTCTGTTTCCTAGCGCCGGTTTGAAGTGCCTGCCGTTTTCACTGTAAAACCGAGTTGGAGCTTGTACCTCCCCATATATATGTATGGAGTGGAGTTGGCAACTGAAAAGAAATTTTGTGTTCCCTTCAAGCTAGGTGAAGGACGGCTTTCACAGACACTTATCTCTCAGACATGAGCATGTTGAGAGACGTTCGTTTATCCAGCACAAAAGGAACGGGTTGCAGGAGAAACCCTTACTCTGGTTTCTCAGTCGGTTTCCTAGTGCCGGTTTGAAGTGCCTGCCGTTTTCACTGTAAAACCGAGTTGGAGCTTGTACCTCCCCATATATATGTATGGAGTGGAGTTGGCAACTGAAAAGAAACTTTGTGTTCCCTTCAAGCTAGGTGAAGGACGGCTTTCACACACACTTATCTCTCAGACCTGAGCATGTGGAGAGACGTTCGTTCATCCAGCACAAAGGGAAGGGTTGCAGGAGAAACCCTTACTCTGGTTTCTCAGTCTGTTTCCTAGTGCCGGTTTGAAGTGCCTGCCGTTTTCACTGTAAAACCGAGTTGGAGCTTGTACTTCCCCGTATATAAGTATGGAGTGGAGTTGGCAACTGAAAAGAAACTTTGTGTTCCCTTCAAGCTAGGTGAAGGACGGCTTTCACACACACTTATCTCTCAGAACTGAGCATGTGGAGAGACGTTCGTTCATCCAGCACAAAGGGAACGGGTTGCAGGAGAAACCCTTACTCTGGTTTCTCAGTCTGTTTCCTAGTGCCGGTTTGAAGTGCCTGCCGTTTTCACTGTAAAACCGAGTTGGAGCTTGTACCTCCCCATATATAAGTATGGAGTGGTGTTGGCAACTGAAAAGAAACTTTGTGTTCCCTTCAAGCTAGGTGTAGGACAGCTTTCACACACACTTATCTCTCAGAACTGAGCATGTGGAGAGACGTTCGTTCATCCAGCACAAAGGGAACGGGTTGCAGGAGAAACCCTTACTCTGGTTTCTCAGTCTGTTTCCTAGTGCCGGTTTGAAGTGCCTGCCGTTTTCACTGTAAAACCGAGTTGCAGCTTGTACCTCCCCATATATATATATGGAGTGGGGTTTGCAACTGAAAAGAAATTTTGTGTTCCCTTCAAGCTAGGTGAAGGTCGGCTTTCACACTCATTTATCTCTCAGACCTGAGTATGTGGAGAGACCTTCGTTCATCCAGCACAAAGGCAACGGGTTGCAGGAGAAACCCTTACTCTGGTTTCTCAGTCTGTTTCCTAGCGCCGGTTTGAAGTGCCTGCCGTTTTCACTGTAAAACCGAGTTGGAGCTTGTACCTCCCCATATATATGTATGGAGTGGAGTTGGCAACTGAAAAGAAACTTTGTGTTCCCTTCAAGCTAGGTGAAGGACGGCTATCACACACACTTATCTCTCAGAACTGAGCATGTGGAGAGACGTTCGTTCATCCAGCACAAAGGGAACGGGTTGCAGGAGAAACCCTTACTCTGGTTTCTCAGTCTGTTTCCTAGTGCCGGTTTGAAGTGCCTGCCGTTTTCACTGTAAAACCGAGTTGGAGCTTGTACCTCCCCATATATATGTATGGAGTGGAGTTGGCAACTGAAAAGAAACTTTGTGTTCCCTTCAAGCTAGGTGAAGGACGGCTTTCACACACACTTATCTCTCAGAACTGAGCATGTGGAGAGACGTTCGTTCATCCAGCACAAAGGGAACGGGTTGCAGGAGAAACCCTTACTCTGGATTCTCAGTCGGTTTCCTAGTGCCGGTTTGAAGTGCCTGCCGTTTTCACTGTAAAACCGAGTTGGAGCTTGTACCTCCCCATATATATGTATGGAGTGGAGTTTGCAACTGAAAAGAAACTTTGTGTTCCCTTCAAGCTAGGTGAAGGACGGCTTTCACACACACTTATCTCTCAGAACTGAGCATGTGGAGAGACGTTCGTTCATCCAGCACAAAGGGAACGGGTTGCAGGAGAAACCCTTACTCTGGTTTCTCAGTCTGTTTCCTAGTGCCGGTTTGAAGTGCCTGCCGTTTTCACTGTAAAACCGATTTGGAGCTTGTACCTCCCCATATATATGTATGGAGTGGAGTTGGCAACTGAAAAGAAACTTTGTGTTCCCTTCAAGCTAGGTGAAGGACGGCTTTCACACACACTTATCTCTCAGAACTGAGCATGTGGAGAGACGTTCGTTCATCCAGCACAAAGGGAACGGGTTGCAGGAGAAACCCTTACTCTGGTTTCTCAGTCTGTTTCCTAGTGCCGGTTTGAAGTGCCTGCCGTTTTCACTGTAAAACCGAGTTGGAGCTTGTACCTCCCCATATATATGTATGGAGTGGAGTTGGCAACTGAAAAGAAACTTTGTGTTCCCTTCAAGCTAGGTGAAGGACGGCTTTCACACACACTTACCTCTCAGAACTGAGCATGTGGAGAGACGTTCGTTCATCCAGCACAAAGGGAACGGGTTGCAGGAGAAACCCTTACTGTGGTTTCTCAGTCTGTTTTTCTAGTGCCGGTTTGAAGTGCCTGCCGTTTTCACTGTAAAACCGAGTTGGAGCTTGTACCTCCCCATATATATGTATGGAGTGGAGTTGGCAGCTGAAAAGAAACTTTGTGTTCCCTTCAAGCTAGGTGAAGGACGGCTTTCACACACACTTATCTCTCAGAACTGAGCATGTGGAGAGACGTTCGTTCATCCAGCACAAAGGGAACGGGTTGCAGGAGAAACCCTTACTCTGGATTCTCAGTCTGTTTCCTAGTGCCGGTTTGAAGTGCCTGCCGTTTTCACTGTAAAACCGAGTTGGAGCTTGTACCTCCCCATATATAAGTATGGAGTGGAGTTGGCAACTGAAAAGAAACTTTGTGTTCCCTTCAAGCTAGGTGAAGGACGGCTTTCACACACACTTATCTCTCAGAACTGAGCATGTGGAGAGACGTTCGTTCATCCAGCACAAAGGGAACGGTTTGCAGGAGAAACCCTTACTCTGGTTTCTCAGTCTGTTTCCTAGTGCCGGTTTGAAGTGCCTGCCGTTTTCACTGTAAAACCGAGTTGGAGCTTGTACTTCCCCATATATAAGTATGGAGTGGAGTTGGCAACTGAAAAGAAACTTTGTGTTCCCTTCAAGCTAGGTGAAGGACGGCTTTCACACACACTTATCTCTCAGAACTGAGCATGTGGAGAGACGTTCGTTCATCCAGCACAAAGGGAACGGGTTGCAGGAGAAACCCTTACTCTGGTTTCTCAGTCTGTTTCCTAGTGCCGGTTTGAAGTGCCTGCCGTTTTCACTGTAAAACTGAGTTGGAGCTTGTACCTCCCCATATATAAGTATGGAGTGGAGTTGGCAACTGAAAAGAAACTTTGTGTTCCCTTCAAGCTAGGTGAAGGACAGCTTTCACACACACTTATCTCTCAGAACTGAGCATGTGGAGAGACGTTCGTTCATCCAGCACAAAGGGAACGGGTTGCAGGAGAAACCCTTACTCTGGTTTCTCAGTCTGTTTCCTAGTGCCGGTTTGAAGTGCCTGCCGTTTTCACTGTAAAACCGAGTTGCAGCTTGTACCTCCCCATGTATATATATGGAGTGGGGTTTGCAACTGAAAAGAAATTTTGTGTTCCCTTCAAGCTAGGTGAAGTTCGGCTTTCACACTCATTTATCTCTCAGACCTGAGTATGTGGAGAGACCTTCGTTCATCCAGCACAAAGGCAACGGGTTGCAGGAGAAACCCTTACTCTGGTTTCTCAGTCTGTTTCCTAGCGCCGGTTTGAAGTGCCTGCCGTTTTCACTGTAAAACCGAGTTGGAGCTTGTACCTCCCCATATATATGTATGGAGTGGAGTTGGCAACTGAAAAGAAATTTTGTGTTCCCTTCAAGCTAGGTGAAGGACGGCTTTCACAGACACTTATCTCTCAGACATGAGCATGTTGAGAGACGTTCGTTCATCCAGCACAAAAGGAACGGGTTGCAGGAGAAACCCTTACTCTGGTTTCTCAGTCGGTTTCCTAGTGCCGGTTTGAAGTGCCTGCCGTTTTCACTGTAAAACCGAGTTGGAGCTTGTACCTCCCCATATATATGTATGGAGTGGAGTTGGCAACTGAAAAGAAACTTTGTGTTCCCTTCAAGCTAGGTGAAGGACGGCTTTCACACACACTTATCTCTCAGACCTGAGCATGTGGAGAGACGTTCGTTCATCCAGCACAAAGGGAAGGGTTGCAGGAGAAACCCTTACTCTGGTTTCTCAGTCTGTTTCCTAGTGCCGGTTTGAAGTGCCTGCCGTTTTCACTGTAAAACCGAGTTGGAGCTTGTACTTCCCCATATATAAGTATGGAGTGGAGTTGGCAACTGAAAAGAAACTTTGTGTTCCCTTCAAGCTAGGTGAAGGACGGCTTTCACACACACTTATCTCTCAGAACTGAGCATGTGGAGAGACGTTCGTTCATCCAGCACAAAGGGAACGGGTTGCAGGAGAAACCCTTACTCTGGTTTCTCAGTCTGTTTCCTAGTGCCGGTTTGAAGTGCCTGCCGTTTTCACTGTAAAACCGAGTTGGAGCTTGTACCTCCCCATATATAAGTATGGAGTGGTGTTGGCAACTGAAAAGAAACTTTGTGTTCCCTTCAAGCTAGGTGAAGGACAGCTTTCACACACACTTATCTCTCAGAACTGAGCATGTGGAGAGACGTTCGTTCATCCAGCACAAAGGGAACGGGTTGCAGGAGAAACCCTTACTCTGGTTTCTCAGTCTGTTTCCTAGTGCCGGTTTGAAGTGCCTGCCGTTTTCACTGTAAAACCGAGTTGCAGCTTGTACCTCCCCATATATATATATGGAGTGGGGTTTGCAACTGAAAAGAAATTTTGTGTTCCCTTCAAGCTAGGTGAAGGTCGGCTTTCACACTCATTTATCTCTCAGACCTGAGTATGTGGAGAGACCTTCGTTCATCCAGCACAAAGGCAACGGGTTGCAGGAGAAACCCTTACTCTGGTTTCTCAGTCTGTTTCCTAGCGCCGGTTTGAAGTGCCTGCCGTTTTCACTGTAAAACCGAGTTGGAGCTTGTACCTCCCCATATATATGTATGGAGTGGAGTTGGCAACTGAAAAGAAACTTTGTGTTCCCTTCAAGCTAGGTGAAGGACGGCTTTCACACACACTTATCTCTCAGAACTGAGCATGTGGAGAGACGTTCGTTCATCCAGCACAAATGGAACGGGTTGCAGGAGAAACCCTTACTCTGTTTTCTCAGTCTGTTTCCTAGTGCCGGTTTGAAGTGCCTGCCGTTTTCACTGTAAAACCGAGTTGGAGCTTGTACCTCCCCATATATATGTATGGAGTGGAGTTGGCAACTGAAAAGAAACTTTGTGTTCCCTTCAAGCTAGGTGAAGGACGGCTTTCACACACACTTATCTCTCAGAACTGAGCATGTGGAGAGACGTTCGTTCATCCAGCACAAAGGGAACGGGTTGCAGGAGAAACCCTTACTGTGGTTTCTCAGTCTGTTTTTCTAGTGCCGGTTTGAAGTGCCTGCCGTTTTCACTGTAAAACCGAGTTGGAGCTTGTACCTCCCCATATATATGTATGGAGTGGAGTTGGCAGCTGAAAAGAAACTTTGTGTTCCCTTCAAGCTAGGTGAAGGACGGCTTTCACACACACTTATCTCTCAGAACTGAGCATGTGGAGAGACGTTCGTTCATCCAGCACAAAGGGAACGGGTTGCAGGAGAAACCCTTACTCTGGATTCTCAGTCTGTTTCCTAGTGCCGGTTTGAAGTGCCTGCCGTTTTCACTGTAAAACCGAGTTGGAGCTTGTACCTCCCCATATATAAGTATGGAGTGGAGTTGGCAACTGAAAAGAAACTTTGTGTTCCCTTCAAGCTAGGTGAAGGACGGCTTTCACACACACTTATCTCTCAGAACTGAGCATGTGGAGAGACGTTCGTTCATCCAGCACAAAGGGAACGGTTTGCAGGAGAAACCCTTACTCTGGTTTCTCAGTCTGTTTCCTAGTGCCGGTTTGAAGTGCCTGCCGTTTTCACTGTAAAACCGAGTTGGAGCTTGTACTTCCCCATATATAAGTATGGAGTGGAGTTGGCAACTGAAAAGAAACTTTGTGTTCCCTTCAAGCTAGGTGAAGGACGGCTTTCACACACACTTATCTCTCAGAACTGAGCATGTGGAGAGACGTTCGTTCATCCAGCACAAAGGGAACGGGTTGCAGTAGAAACCCTTACTCTGGTTTCTCAGTCTGTTTCCTAGTGCCGGTTTGAAGTGCCTGCCGTTTTCACTGTAAAACTGAGTTGGAGCTTGTACCTCCCCATATATAAGTATGGAGTGGAGTTGGCAACTGAAAAGAAACTTTGTGTTCCCTTCAAGCTAGGTGAAGGACAGCTTTCACACACACTTATCTCTCAGAACTGAGCATGTGGAGAGACGTTCGTTCATCCAGCACAAAGGGAACGGGTTGCAGGAGAAACCCTTACTCTGGTTTCTCAGTCTGTTTCCTAGTGCCGGTTTGAAGTGCCTGCCGTTTTCACTGTAAAACCGAGTTGCAGCTTGTACCTCCCCATGTATATATATGGAGTGGGGTTTGCAACTGAAAAGAAATTTTGTGTTCCCTTCAAGCTAGGTGAAGTTCGGCTTTCACACTCATTTATCTCTCAGACCTGAGTATGTGGAGAGACCTTCGTTCATCCAGCACAAAGGCAACGGGTTGCAGGAGAAACCCTTACTCTGGTTTCTCAGTCTGTTTCCTAGCGCCGGTTTGAAGTGCCTGCCGTTTTCACTGTAAAACCGAGTTGGAGCTTGTACCTCCCCATATATATGTATGGAGTGGAGTTGGCAACTGAAAAGAAATTTTGTGTTCCCTTCAAGCTAGGTGAAGGACGGCTTTCACAGACACTTATCTCTCAGACATGAGCATGTTGAGAGACGTTCGTTCATCCAGCACAAAAGGAACGGGTTGCAGGAGAAACCCTTACTCTGGTTTCTCAGTCGGTTTCCTAGTGCCGGTTTGAAGTGCCTGCCGTTTTCACTGTAAAACCGAGTTGGAGCTTGTACCTCCCCATATATATGTATGGAGTGGAGTTGGCAACTGAAAAGAAACTTTGTGTTCCCTTCAAGCTAGGTGAAGGACGGCTTTCACACACACTTATCTCTCAGACCTGAGCATGTGGAGAGACGTTCGTTCATCCAGCACAAAGGGAAGGGTTGCAGGAGAAACCCTTACTCTGGTTTCTCAGTCTGTTTCCTAGTGCCGGTTTGAAGTGCCTGCCGTTTTCACTGTAAAACCGAGTTGGAGCTTGTACTTCCCCATATATAAGTATGGAGTGGAGTTGGCAACTGAAAAGAAACTTTGTGTTCCCTTCAAGCTAGGTGAAGGACGGCTTTCACACACACTTATCTCTCAGAACTGAGCATGTGGAGAGACGTTCGTTCATCCAGCACAAAGGGAACGGGTTGCAGGAGAAACCCTTACTCTGGTTTCTCAGTCTGTTTCCTAGTGCCGGTTTGAAGTGCCTGCCGTTTTCACTGTAAAACCGAGTTGGAGCTTGTACCTCCCCATATATAAGTATGGAGTGGTGTTGGCAACTGAAAAGAAACTTTGTGTTCCCTTCAAGCTAGGTGAAGGACAGCTTTCACACACACTTATCTCTCAGAACTGAGCATGTGGAGAGACGTTCGTTCATCCAGCACAAAGGGAACGGGTTGCAGGAGAAACCCTTACTCTGGTTTCTCAGTCTGTTTCCTAGTGCCGGTTTGAAGTGCCTGCCGTTTTCACTGTAAAACCGAGTTGCAGCTTGTACCTCCCCATATATATATATGGAGTGGGGTTTGCAACTGAAAAGAAATTTTGTGTTCCCTTCAAGCTAGGTGAAGGTCGGCTTTCACACTCATTTATCTCTCAGACCTGAGTATGTGGAGAGACCTTCGTTCATCCAGCACAAAGGCAACGGGTTGCAGGAGAAACCCTTACTCTGGTTTCTCAGTCTGTTTCCTAGCGCCGGTTTGAAGTGCCTGCCGTTTTCACTGTAAAACCGAGTTGGAGCTTGTACCTCCCCATATATATGTATGGAGTGGAGTTGGCAACTGAAAAGAAACTTTGTGTTCCCTTCAAGCTAGGTGAAGGACGGCTTTCACACACACTTATCTCTCAGAACTGAGCATGTGGAGAGACGTTCGTTCATCCAGCACAAAGGGAACGGGTTGCAGGAGAAACCCTTACTCTGGATTCTCAGTCTGTTTCCTAGTGCCGGTTTGAAGTGCCTGCCGTTTTCACTGTAAAACCGAGTTGGAGCTTGTACCTCCCCATATATAAGTATGGAGTGGAGTTGGCAACTGAAAAGAAACTTTGTGTTCCCTTCAAGCTAGGTGAAGGACGGCTTTCACACACACTTATCTCTCAGAACTGAGCATGTGGAGAGACGTTCGTTCATCCAGCACAAAGGGAACGGTTTGCAGGAGAAACCCTTACTCTGGTTTCTCAGTCTGTTTCCTAGTGCCGGTTTGAAGTGCCTGCCGTTTTCACTGTAAAACCGAGTTGGAGCTTGTACTTCCCCATATATAAGTATGGAGTGGAGTTGGCAACTGAAAAGAAACTTTGTGTTCCCTTCAAGCTAGGTGAAGGACGGCTTTCACACACACTTATCTCTCAGAACTGAGCATGTGGAGAGACGTTCGTTCATCCAGCACAAAGGGAACGGGTTGCAGGAGAAACCCTTACTCTGGTTTCTCAGTCTGTTTCCTAGTGCCGGTTTGAAGTGCCTGCCGTTTTCACTGTAAAACTGAGTTGGAGCTTGTACCTCCCCATATATAAGTATGGAGTGGAGTTGGCAACTGAAAAGAAACTTTGTGTTCCCTTCAAGCTAGGTGAAGGACAGCTTTCACACACACTTATCTCTCAGAACTGAGCATGTGGAGAGACGTTCGTTCATCCAGCACAAAGGGAACGGGTTGCAGGAGAAACCCTTACTCTGGTTTCTCAGTCTGTTTCCTAGTGCCGGTTTGAAGTGCCTGCCGTTTTCACTGTAAAACCGAGTTGCAGCTTGTACCTCCCCATGTATATATATGGAGTGGGGTTTGCAACTGAAAAGAAATTTTGTGTTCCCTTCAAGCTAGGTGAAGTTCGGCTTTCACACTCATTTATCTCTCAGACCTGAGTATGTGGAGAGACCTTCGTTCATCCAGCACAAAGGCAACGGTTTGCAGGAGAAACCCTTACTCTGGTTTCTCAGTCTGTTTCCTAGCGCCGGTTTGAAGTGCCTGCCGTTTTCACTGTAAAACCGAGTTGGAGCTTGTACCTCCCCATATATATGTATGGAGTGGAGTTGGCAACTGAAAAGAAATTTTGTGTTCCCTTCAAGCTAGGTGAAGGACGGCTTTCACAGACACTTATCTCTCAGACATGAGCATGTTGAGAGACGTTCGTTCATCCAGCACAAAAGGAACGGGTTGCAGGAGAAACCCTTACTCTGGTTTCTCAGTCGGTTTCCTAGTGCCGGTTTGAAGTGCCTGCCGTTTTCACTGTAAAACCGAGTTGGAGCTTGTACCTCCCCATATATATGTATGGAGTGGAGTTGGCAACTGAAAAGAAACTTTGTGTTCCCTTCAAGCTAGGTGAAGGACGGCTTTCACACACACTTATCTCTCAGACCTGAGCATGTGGAGAGACGTTCGTTCATCCAGCACAAAGGGAAGGGTTGCAGGAGAAACCCTTACTCTGGTTTCTCAGTCTGTTTCCTAGTGCCGGTTTGAAGTGCCTGCCGTTTTCACTGTAAAACCGAGTTGGAGCTTGTACTTCCCCATATATAAGTATGGAGTGGAGTTGGCAACTGAAAAGAAACTTTGTGTTCCCTTCAAGCTAGGTGAAGGACGGCTTTCACACACACTTATCTCTCAGAACTGAGCATGTGGAGAGACGTTCGTTCATCCAGCACAAAGGGAACGGGTTGCAGGAGAAACCCTTACTCTGGTTTCTCAGTCTGTTTCCTAGTGCCGGTTTGAAGTGCCTGCCGTTTTCACTGTAAAACCGAGTTGGAGCTTGTACCTCCCCATATATAAGTATGGAGTGGTGTTGGCAACTGAAAAGAAACTTTGTGTTCCCTTCAAGCTAGGTGAAGGACAGCTTTCACACACACTTATCTCTCAGAACTGAGCATGTGGAGAGACGTTCGTTCATCCAGCACAAAGGGAACGGGTTGCAGGAGAAACCCTTACTCTGGTTTCTCAGTCTGTTTCCTAGTGCCGGTTTGAAGTGCCTGCCGTTTTCACTGTAAAACCGAGTTGCAGCTTGTACCTCCCCATATATATATATGGAGTGGGGTTTGCAACTGAAAAGAAATTTTGTGTTCCCTTCAAGCTAGGTGAAGGTCGGCTTTCACACTCATTTATCTCTCAGACCTGAGTATGTGGAGAGACCTTCGTTCATCCAGCACAAAGGCAACGGGTTGCAGGAGAAACCCTTACTCTGGTTTCTCAGTCTGTTTCCTAGCGCCGGTTTGAAGTGCCTGCCGTTTTCACTGTAAAACCGAGTTGGAGCTTGTACCTCCCCATATATATGTATGGAGTGGAGTTGGCAACTGAAAAGAAACTTTGTGTTCCCTTCAAGCTAGGTGAAGGACGGCTTTCACACACACTTATCTCTCAGAACTGAGCATGTGGAGAGACGTTCGTTCATCCAGCACAAATGGAACGGGTTGCAGGAGAAACCCTTACTCTGTTTTCTCAGTCTGTTTCCTAGTGCCGGTTTGAAGTGCCTGCCGTTTTCACTGTAAAACCGAGTTGGAGCTTGTACCTCCCCATATATATGTATGGAGTGGAGTTGGCAACTGAAAAGAAACTTTGTGTTCCCTTCAAGCTAGGTGAAGGACGGCTTTCACACACACTTATCTCTCAGAACTGAGCATGTGGAGAGACGTTCGTTCATCCAGCACAAAGGGAACGGGTTGCAGGAGAAACCCTTACTCTGGTTTCTCAGTCTCTTTCCTAGTGCCGGTTTGAAGTGCCTGCCGTTTTCACTGTAAAACCGAGTTGCAGCTTGTACCTCCCCATGTATATATATGGAGTGGGGTTTGCAACTGAAAAGAAATTTTGTGTTCCCTTCAAGCTAGGTGAAGTTCGGCTTTCACACTCATTTATCTCTCAGACCTGAGTATGTGGAGAGACCTTCGTTCATCCAGCACAAAGGCAACGGGTTGCAGGAGAAACCCTTACTCTGGTTTCTCAGTCTGTTTCCTAGCGCCGGTTTGAAGTGCCTGCCGTTTTCACTGTAAAACCGAGTTGGAGCTTGTACCTCCCCATATATATGTATGGAGTGGAGTTGGCAACTGAAAAGAAATTTTGTGTTCCCTTCAAGCTAGGTGAAGGACGGCTTTCACAGACACTTATCTCTCAGACATGAGCATGTTGAGAGACGTTCGTTCATCCAGCACAAAAGGAACGGGTTGCAGGAGAAACCCTTACTCTGGTTTCTCAGTCGGTTTCCTAGTGCCGGTTTGAAGTGCCTGCCGTTTTCACTGTAAAACCGAGTTGGAGCTTGTACCTCCCCATATATATGTATGGAGTGGAGTTGGCAACTGAAAAGAAACTTTGTGTTCCCTTCAAGCTAGGTGAAGGACGGCTTTCACACACACTTATCTCTCAGACCTGAGCATGTGGAGAGACGTTCGTTCATCCAGCACAAAGGGAAGGGTTGCAGGAGAAACCCTTACTCTGGTTTCTCAGTCTGTTTCCTAGTGCCGGTTTGAAGTGCCTGCCGTTTTCACTGTAAAACCGAGTTGGAGCTTGTACTTCCCCATATATAAGTATGGAGTGGAGTTGGCAACTGAAAAGAAACTTTGTGTTCCCTTCAAGCTAGGTGAAGGACGGCTTTCACACACACTTATCTCTCAGAACTGAGCATGTGGAGAGACGTTCGTTCATCCAGCACAAAGGGAACGGGTTGCAGGAGAAACCCTTACTCTGGTTTCTCAGTCTGTTTCCTAGTGCCGGTTTGAAGTGCCTGCCGTTTTCACTGTAAAACCGAGTTGGAGCTTGTACCTCCCCATATATAAGTATGGAGTGGTGTTGGCAACTGAAAAGAAACTTTGTGTTCCCTTCAAGCTAGGTGAAGGACAGCTTTCACACACACTTATCTCTCAGAACTGAGCATGTGGAGAGACGTTCGTTCATCCAGCACAAAGGGAACGGGTTGCAGGAGAAACCCTTACTCTGGTTTCTCAGTCTGTTTCCTAGTGCCGGTTTGAAGTGCCTGCCGTTTTCACTGTAAAACCGAGTTGCAGCTTGTACCTCCCCATATATATATATGGAGTGGGGTTTGCAACTGAAAAGAAATTTTGTGTTCCCTTCAAGCTAGGTGAAGGTCGGCTTTCACACTCATTTATCTCTCAGACCTGAGTATGTGGAGAGACCTTCGTTCATCCAGCACAAAGGCAACGGGTTGCAGGAGAAACCCTTACTCTGGTTTCTCAGTCTGTTTCCTAGCGCCGGTTTGAAGTGCCTGCCGTTTTCACTGTAAAACCGAGTTGGAGCTTGTACCTCCCCATATATATGTATGGAGTGGAGTTGGCAACTGAAAAGAAACTTTGTGTTCCCTTCAAGCTAGGTGAAGGACGGCTTTCACACACACTTATCTCTCAGAACTGAGCATGTGGAGAGACGTTCGTTCATCCAGCACAAAGGGAACGGGTTGCAGGAGAAACCCTTACTCTGGATTCTCAGTCTGTTTCCTAGTGCCGGTTTGAAGTGCCTGCCGTTTTCACTGTAAAACCGAGTTGGAGCTTGTACCTCCCCATATATAAGTATGGAGTGGAGTTGGCAACTGAAAAGAAACTTTGTGTTCCCTTCAAGCTAGGTGAAGGACGGCTTTCACACACACTTATCTCTCAGAACTGAGCATGTGGAGAGACGTTCGTTCATCCAGCACAAAGGGAACGGTTTGCAGGAGAAACCCTTACTCTGGTTTCTCAGTCTGTTTCCTAGTGCCGGTTTGAAGTGCCTGCCGTTTTCACTGTAAAACCGAGTTGGAGCTTGTACTTCCCCATATATAAGTATGGAGTGGAGTTGGCAACTGAAAAGAAACTTTGTGTTCCCTTCAAGCTAGGTGAAGGACGGCTTTCACACACACTTATCTCTCAGAACTGAGCATGTGGAGAGACGTTCGTTCATCCAGCACAAAGGGAACGGGTTGCAGGAGAAACCCTTACTCTGGTTTCTCAGTCTGTTTCCTAGTGCCGGTTTGAAGTGCCTGCCGTTTTCACTGTAAAACTGAGTTGGAGCTTGTACCTCCCCATATATAAGTATGGAGTGGAGTTGGCAACTGAAAAGAAACTTTGTGTTCCCTTCAAGCTAGGTGAAGGACAGCTTTCACACACACTTATCTCTCAGAACTGAGCATGTGGAGAGACGTTCGTTCATCCAGCACAAAGGGAACGGGTTGCAGGAGAAACCCTTACTCTGGTTTCTCAGTCTGTTTCCTAGTGCCGGTTTGAAGTGCCTGCCGTTTTCACTGTAAAACCGAGTTGCAGCTTGTACCTCCCCATGTATATATATGGAGTGGGGTTTGCAACTGAAAAGAAATTTTGTGTTCCCTTCAAGCTAGGTGAAGTTCGGCTTTCACACTCATTTATCTCTCAGACCTGAGTATGTGGAGAGACCTTCGTTCATCCAGCACAAAGGCAACGGGTTGCAGGAGAAACCCTTACTCTGGTTTCTCAGTCTGTTTCCTAGCGCCGGTTTGAAGTGCCTGCCGTTTTCACTGTAAAACCGAGTTGGAGCTTGTACCTCCCCATATATATGTATGGAGTGGAGTTGGCAACTGAAAAGAAATTTTGTGTTCCCTTCAAGCTAGGTGAAGGACGGCTTTCACAGACACTTATCTCTCAGACATGAGCATGTTGAGAGACGTTCGTTCATCCAGCACAAAAGGAACGGGTTGCAGGAGAAACCCTTACTCTGGTTTCTCAGTCGGTTTCCTAGTGCCGGTTTGAAGTGCCTGCCGTTTTCACTGTAAAACCGAGTTGGAGCTTGTACCTCCCCATATATATGTATGGAGTGGAGTTGGCAACTGAAAAGAAACTTTGTGTTCCCTTCAAGCTAGGTGAAGGACGGCTTTCACACACACTTATCTCTCAGACCTGAGCATGTGGAGAGACGTTCGTTCATCCAGCACAAAGGGAAGGGTTGCAGGAGAAACCCTTACTCTGGTTTCTCAGTCTGTTTCCTAGTGCCGGTTTGAAGTGCCTGCCGTTTTCACTGTAAAACCGAGTTGGAGCTTGTACTTCCCCATATATAAGTATGGAGTGGAGTTGGCAACTGAAAAGAAACTTTGTGTTCCCTTCAAGCTAGGTGAAGGACGGCTTTCACACACACTTATCTCTCAGAACTGAGCATGTGGAGAGACGTTCGTTCATCCAGCACAAAGGGAACGGGTTGCAGGAGAAACCCTTACTCTGGTTTCTCAGTCTGTTTCCTAGTGCCGGTTTGAAGTGCCTGCCGTTTTCACTGTAAAACCGAGTTGGAGCTTGTACCTCCCCATATATAAGTATGGAGTGGTGTTGGCAACTGAAAAGAAACTTTGTGTTCCCTTCAAGCTAGGTGAAGGACAGCTTTCACACACACTTATCTCTCAGAACTGAGCATGTGGAGAGACGTTCGTTCATCCAGCACAAAGGGAACGGGTTGCAGGAGAAACCCTTACTCTGGTTTCTCAGTCTGTTTCCTAGTGCCGGTTTGAAGTGCCTGCCGTTTTCACTGTAAAACCGAGTTGCAGCTTGTACCTCCCCATATATATATATGGAGTGGGGTTTGCAACTGAAAAGAAATTTTGTGTTCCCTTCAAGCTAGGTGAAGGTCGGCTTTCACACTCATTTATCTCTCAGACCTGAGTATGTGGAGAGACCTTCGTTCATCCAGCACAAAGGCAACGGGTTGCAGGAGAAACCCTTACTCTGGTTTCTCAGTCTGTTTCCTAGCGCCGGTTTGAAGTGCCTGCCGTTTTCACTGTAAAACCGAGTTGGAGCTTGTACCTCCCCATATATATGTATGGAGTGGAGTTGGCAACTGAAAAGAAACTTTGTGTTCCCTTCAAGCTAGGTGAAGGACGGCTTTCACACACACTTATCTCTCAGAACTGAGCATGTGGAGAGACGTTCGTTCATCCAGCACAAATGGAACGGGTTGCAGGAGAAACCCTTACTCTGTTTTCTCAGTCTGTTTCCTAGTGCCGGTTTGAAGTGCCTGCCGTTTTCACTGTAAAACCGAGTTGGAGCTTGTACCTCCCCATATATATGTATGGAGTGGAGTTGGCAACTGAAAAGAAACTTTGTGTTCCCTTCAAGCTAGGTGAAGGACGGCTTTCACACACACTTATCTCTCAGAACTGAGCATGTGGAGAGACGTTCGTTCATCCAGCACAAAGGGAACGGGTTGCAGGAGAAACCCTTACTGTGGTTTCTCAGTCTGTTTTTCTAGTGCCGGTTTGAAGTGCCTGCCGTTTTCACTGTAAAACCGAGTTGGAGCTTGTACCTCCCCATATATATGTATGGAGTGGAGTTGGCAGCTGAAAAGAAACTTTGTGTTCCCTTCAAGCTAGGTGAAGGACGGCTTTCACACACACTTATCTCTCAGAACTGAGCATGTGGAGAGACGTTCGTTCATCCAGCACAAAGGGAACGGGTTGCAGGAGAAACCCTTACTCTGGATTCTCAGTCTGTTTCCTAGTGCCGGTTTGAAGTGCCTGCCGTTTTCACTGTAAAACCGAGTTGGAGCTTGTACCTCCCCATATATAAGTATGGAGTGGAGTTGGCAACTGAAAAGAAACTTTGTGTTCCCTTCAAGCTAGGTGAAGGACGGCTTTCACACACACTTATCTCTCAGAACTGAGCATGTGGAGAGACGTTCGTTCATCCAGCACAAAGGGAACGGTTTGCAGGAGAAACCCTTACTCTGGTTTCTCAGTCTGTTTCCTAGTGCCGGTTTGAAGTGCCTGCCGTTTTCACTGTAAAACCGAGTTGGAGCTTGTACTTCCCCATATATAAGTATGGAGTGGAGTTGGCAACTGAAAAGAAACTTTGTGTTCCCTTCAAGCTAGGTGAAGGACGGCTTTCACACACACTTATCTCTCAGAACTGAGCATGTGGAGAGACGTTCGTTCATCCAGCACAAAGGGAACGGGTTGCAGGAGAAACCCTTACTCTGGTTTCTCAGTCTGTTTCCTAGTGCCGGTTTGAAGTGCCTGCCGTTTTCACTGTAAAACTGAGTTGGAGCTTGTACCTCCCCATATATAAGTATGGAGTGGAGTTGGCAACTGAAAAGAAACTTTGTGTTCCCTTCAAGCTAGGTGAAGGACAGCTTTCACACACACTTATCTCTCAGAACTGAGCATGTGGAGAGACGTTCGTTCATCCAGCACAAAGGGAACGGGTTGCAGGAGAAACCCTTACTCTGGTTTCTCAGTCTGTTTCCTAGTGCCGGTTTGAAGTGCCTGCCGTTTTCACTGTAAAACCGAGTTGCAGCTTGTACCTCCCCATGTATATATATGGAGTGGGGTTTGCAACTGAAAAGAAATTTTGTGTTCCCTTCAAGCTAGGTGAAGTTCGGCTTTCACACTCATTTATCTCTCAGACCTGAGTATGTGGAGAGACCTTCGTTCATCCAGCACAAAGGCAACGGGTTGCAGGAGAAACCCTTACTCTGGTTTCTCAGTCTGTTTCCTAGTGCCGGTTTGAAGTGCCTGCCGTTTTCACTGTAAAACCGAGTTGGAGCTTGTACCTCCCCATATATATGTATGGAGTGGAGTTGGCAACTGAAAAGAAATTTTGTGTTCCCTTCAAGCTAGGTGAAGGACGGCTTTCACAGACACTTATCTCTCAGACATGAGCATGTTGAGAGACGTTCGTTCATCCAGCACAAAAGGAACGGGTTGCAGGAGAAACCCTTACTCTGGTTTCTCAGTCGGTTTCCTAGTGCCGGTTTGAAGTGCCTGCCGTTTTCACTGTAAAACCGAGTTGGAGCTTGTACCTCCCCATATATATGTATGGAGTGGAGTTGGCAACTGAAAAGAAACTTTGTGTTCCCTTCAAGCTAGGTGAAGGACGGCTTTCACACACACTTATCTCTCAGACCTGAGCATGTGGAGAGACGTTCGTTCATCCAGCACAAAGGGAAGGGTTGCAGGAGAAACCCTTACTCTGGTTTCTCAGTCTGTTTCCTAGTGCCGGTTTGAAGTGCCTGCCGTTTTCACTGTAAAACCGAGTTGGAGCTTGTACTTCCCCATATATAAGTATGGAGTGGAGTTGGCAACTGAAAAGAAACTTTGTGTTCCCTTCAAGCTAGGTGAAGGACGGCTTTCACACACACTTATCTCTCAGAACTGAGCATGTGGAGAGACGTTCGTTCATCCAGCACAAAGGGAACGGGTTGCAGGAGAAACCCTTACTCTGGTTTCTCAGTCTGTTTCCTAGTGCCGGTTTGAAGTGCCTGCCGTTTTCACTGTAAAACCGAGTTGGAGCTTGTACCTCCCCATATATAAGTATGGAGTGGTGTTGGCAACTGAAAAGAAACTTTGTGTTCCCTTCAAGCTAGGTGAAGGACAGCTTTCACACACACTTATCTCTCAGAACTGAGCATGTGGAGAGACGTTCGTTCATCCAGCACAAAGGGAACGGGTTGCAGGAGAAACCCTTACTCTGGTTTCTCAGTCTGTTTCCTAGTGCCGGTTTGAAGTGCCTGCCGTTTTCACTGTAAAACCGAGTTGCAGCTTGTACCTCCCCATATATATATATGGAGTGGGGTTTGCAACTGAAAAGAAATTTTGTGTTCCCTTCAAGCTAGGTGAAGGTCGGCTTTCACACTCATTTATCTCTCAGACCTGAGTATGTGGAGAGACCTTCGTTCATCCAGCACAAAGGCAACGGGTTGCAGGAGAAACCCTTACTCTGGTTTCTCAGTCTGTTTCCTAGCGCCGGTTTGAAGTGCCTGCCGTTTTCACTGTAAAACCGAGTTGGAGCTTGTACCTCCCCATATATATGTATGGAGTGGAGTTGGCAACTGAAAAGAAACTTTGTGTTCCCTTCAAGCTAGGTGAAGGACGGCTTTCACACACACTTATCTCTCAGAACTGAGCATGTGGAGAGACGTTCGTTCATCCAGCACAAAGGGAACGGGTTGCAGGAGAAACCCTTACTCTGTTTTCTCAGTCTGTTTCCTAGTGCCGGTTTGAAGTGCCTGCCGTTTTCACTGTAAAACCGAGTTGGAGCTTGTACCTCCCCATATATATGTATGGAGTGGAGTTGGCAACTGAAAAGAAACTTTGTGTTCCCTTCAAGCTAGGTGAAGGACGGCTTTCACACACACTTATCTCTCAGAACTGAGCATGTGGAGAGACGTTCGTTCATCCAGCACAAAGGGAACGGGTTGCAGGAGAAACCCTTACTCTGGTTTCTCAGTCTGTTTCCTAGTGCCGGTTTGAAGTGCCTGCCGTTTTCACTGTAAAACCGAGTTGGAGCTTGTACCTCCCCATATATAAGTATGGAGTGGAGTTGGCAACTGAAAAGAAACTTTGTGTTCCCTTCAAGCTAGTTGAAGGACGGCTTTCACACACACTTATCTCTCAGAACTGAGCATGTGGAGAGACGTTCGTTCATCCAGCACAAAGGGAACGGGTTGCAGGAGAAACCCTTACTCTGGTTTCTCAGTCTGTTTCCTAGTGCCGGTTTGAAGTGCCTGCCGTTTTCACTGTAAAACCGAGTTGGAGCTTGTACCTCCCCATATATATGTATGGAGTGGAGTTGGCAACTGAAAAGAAACTTTGTGTTCCCTTCAAGCTAGGTGAAGGACGGCTTTCACACACACTTATCTCTCAGAACTGAGCATGTGGAGAGACGTTCGTTCATCCAGCACAAAGGGAACGGGTTGCAGGAGAAACCCTTACTCTGGTTTCTCAGTCGGTTTCCTAGTGCCGGTTTGAAGTGCCTGCCGTTTTCACTGTAAAACCGAGTTGGAGCTTGTACCTCCCCATATATATGTATGGAGTGGAGTTGGCCACTGAAAAGAAACTTCGTGTTCCCTTCAAGCTAGGTGAAGGACGGCTTTCACACACACTTATCTCTCAGAACTGAGCATGTGGAGAGACGTTCGTTCATCCAGCACAAAGGGAACGGGTTGCAGGAGAAACCCTTACTGTGGTTTCTCAGTCTGTTTTTCTAGTGCCGGTTTGAAGTGCCTGCCGTTTTCACTGTAAAACCGAGTTGGAGCTTGTACCTCCCCATATATATGTATGGAGTGGAGTTGGCAGCTGAAAAGAAACTTTGTGTTCCCTTCAAGCTAGGTGAAGGACGGCTTTCACACACACTTATCTCTCAGAACTGAGCATGTGGAGAGACGTTCGTTCATCCAGCACAAAGGGAACGGGTTGCAGGAGAAACCCTTACTCTGGTTTCTCAGTCTGTTTCCTAGTGCCGGTTTGAAGTGCCTGCCGTTTTCACTGTAAAACCGAGTTGGAGCTTGTACTTCCCCATATATAAGTATGGAGTGGAGTTGGCAACTGAAAAGAAACTTTGTGTTCCCTTCAAGCTAGGTGAAGGACGGCTTTCACACACACTTATCTCTCAGAACTGAGCATGTGGAGAGACGTTCGTTCATCCAGCACAAAGGGAACGGGTTGCAGGAGAAACCCTTACTCTGGTTTCTCAGTCTGTTTCCTAGTGCCGGTTTGAAGTGCCTGCCGTTTTCACTGTAAAACTGAGTTGGAGCTTGTACCTCCCCATATATAAGTATGGAGTGGAGTTGGCAACTGAAAAGAAACTTTGTGTTCCCTTCAAGCTAGGTGAAGGACAGCTTTCACACACACTTATCTCTCAGAACTGAGCATGTGGAGAGACGTTCGTTCATCCAGCACAAAGGGAACGGGTTGCAGGAGAAACCCTTACTCTGGTTTCTCAGTCTGTTTCCTAGTGCCGGTTTGAAGTGCCTGCCGTTTTCACTGTAAAACCGAGTTGCAGCTTGTACCTCCCCATGTATATATATGGAGTGGGGTTTGCAACTGAAAAGAAATTTTGTGTTCCCTTCAAGCTAGGTGAAGTTCGGCTTTCACACTCATTTATCTCTCAGACCTGAGTATGTGGAGAGACCTTCGTTCATCCAGCACAAAGGCAACGGGTTGCAGGAGAAACCCTTACTCTGGTTTCTCAGTCTGTTTCCTAGCGCCGGTTTGAAG